>NC_064920.1:295595589-296220589 GCF_023897955.1 Schistocerca gregaria
CTTTGTTTGTTTGCTAAAAAGGTAATACAAAGAAATTAATAATGAAGCCCCGGCCGATTAATGGTGTCTTTCAATAATATTTGTAGGCAAAGACAATCTTGGTAAATCAATAAGGATAAATAAAAAAAAGTAAGTAAAATGAAAGGAATTCTGCCAAGTATGAATTAAGTTCACATATTTCATATCCGTTACCTGTTAAATTTTCTTTGGAGTTGATTGCCTCATAAAAAATTATTTTCACTAGGCATTGTGTACTGAAAGAGTTCGTATTTTGGCGTTCTCATTGTGCTGAAGGCCAAGAGTTGTTTAATAGATCTAGTAACACCTAATAATCTATTCAAAATGCGTACACTAGGTGATCAAAAGTATCTGGACTCCCCCAAACACATACGTTTTTCATATTAGGTGCATTGTGCTGCCACCTACTCCGAGGTACGCCATATCAACGACATCAGTAGTCATTAGACATCGTGAGAGAACAGAATGGGGTTCTCCGCGGAACTCAAGGACATCGAACGTGGTCAGGTGATTGGGTGTCACTTCTGTCATAAGTCTGTACGAATCACGGTACATAATGTGGCGGTCAGATGGCAGGATGTTAGTTTGGCGAATGCCCTGTGAACGTCATCTGCCAGCGTGTGTAGCGCCAACAGTAAAATTCCGAGGCGGCGGTGCTATTATGGTGTGGTCGTGCTTTTCATGGAGGGGGCTTGCACCCCTTGTTGTTTTGCGAGGTACTATCAAAGCATGGGTCTGCATTGATGTTTTAAGCTTTCCACTGTTGACGAGCAATTCGGGGATGGCGACTGCATCTTTCAACACGATCGTGCACCTGTTCATATCTCCTGTGGCGGGCTTGTTACACGACAAAAACATTCTAGTTATGGACTGGCCTGCACAGAGTCCTGACATGAATCCTATAGAACACCTCTGTGATGTTTTGGAACGCAGACTTTTTTGCCCAGGCCTCACCGACCGACAGCGATACCTCTTCTCAGTGCAGAACTACGTGAAGAATGGGCTGCCATTCCCCAAGAAACCTCCCAGCACCTGACTGAACGTATGCTTGTTAGAGTTGAAGCTGCCATCAAGGCTAAGGGTGGGCCAACACAGTACTGAATTCCGACATTACCGATGGAGGGGGACGAACATGTAAGTCATGTGTCTTGATACTTCTGATCACACAGTGTAGCTCTCCATGTTCAGGAGTTCAGTGCTCGTAACTAAACGTTAATCTGAGATATGACCGTTATGTATTCATTGCTGTCCAGGTTATTGGTCAGATATCGGACTGACAATGAAGAACTGATTTGGTGACGATATTAATTAATATCTGTATTATTTCAGTGGGATTTGTTATGGACTCTTCGAGTCATCTTGTATACATTTTGTTTTCGTATTTTATGAGAGTGATGGCGCTGCTTAAGTATTAATGAAATTCCTAATAAGTAAAAATAAGTAGAATAGGGTGTTCTTCAGAACAACTTGTTGTAATAAACTGTTAAAGTTCCTTCGGAGATGATAGCCTCATCCAAAATCATGTGCATTAGGCATATGTGTTCACGTTCAAGATATCGTTCATTTGGGATAATCGTACAACATACCGTCATTTGACCATAGGACAGACTCCCTTATGGACGACATACTTATAAGCAAACCTGACGAAGAGAAAAAACTGAAAGATTTGAAAGCAAATAACTCACCAGGTCCGGATGAACAACTGTTAGATTTTACAAAGAGTTCTCTTCGGCATTGGCCCCTAGCCAAGCTTGCATTTATCGTGAATCTCTTGCCCAGCAAAAGTCCCAAGCGACTGGAAAAAAGCGAAGGTAACTCCAGTACATAAGAATAGTAAAAGATCATACCCGCAAAACAACAGTCCGATGTCCTTAACTTTTGTTTGCAGCAGAATCCTTGACATGTTATCAGTTCGAATATGATAAGCTCTCTTGAGACTGAGAAGCTTATATCCAAGAATGCATCGCTGTTGTGGAACTCAGTTTGTCCATATCTCACATGACATACTGAGAACTATGGATGAAGGCCAGTAGGCAGAGTCCGCATCTCCAGACTTCCGGAATGAATTTTACACTGTTCCCCATTGCAGGCAGTTAACGAACGTATGAGGATATGGAGTAAGTTCACAAATATGTGAGTGGCTCGAAGACTTCTTAAATAACACAGCCTAGAACGGTGTCCTCGACGGCGAATGTTCATCAGAGACAACGGGATTGTCAGCAGTGCTCCAGGAAAGAGCGTCATTACCGTTGTTGTTCTTTATATACATAAATGATTCGGCGGATAAGGTAGGCATCAGCCTGCAGTTTTTTGCTGGTGATGACATGGTGTACGGTAAGACACCAAAGTTGAGTGACCGTAGGAAAAGTTAATGCGGATGAGTAGCATGATCAAACCTGTAATTAAGTATTACTTGTGTTCTGATTCACACATTCAAGTCCTTTAAATATCTGGTCGTAAAGTTGCAAAGCGATATGAGGTGGAAAGAGCATATGAAAGCTGTGGTAGGGAAGACGAAACGTTCACTTCGGTTTACTGGGAGAAATTAGGGAAGAGCTGTTCACCTGTAAAGGAGTCCGCCTATAGGTCGCTTTGATGACTTATTCTTGAGTATTGCTCGGCTGCTTGGGATCTGCACCACGTCGGATTGAAGGAAAACATTGAAGCAGTTCAGAGGCGCGCTGCTATGTTTGTAACCGATAGGTTCGAACAAAAGGTGTTACGGAGGTGCTTTGGAAACTCAAATAAGAATCCCTGGAGTGAAGGCGGCGCTCTTTTCGAGAGACATTGTTGAGAAAATTTAGAGAACCGGCACTTGAAGCTGATTGCCGAACAATTCTGCTGCCACGAAAGTGCACTGCGCTTGAGGACTGGAAATAAGATTAGAGAAATTAGGGCACATACTGAAACATACAAACACTCGTTTTTTCCTCGCTCTGTTTGCGAGTGCATCAGGGAGGGAATGGGAAGTACGATGGCCCTTTGACTTTCTATGTAAATGTAGATGTAGTCAGTTTAACCACGTTGGTTACCACCGATTTTATTAAGATCGCTAACACCACACACACACACACACACACACACACACACACACACACACACACACACACACCCGCGCGCGCGCGCGCGCGCGAGCGCTATAAGTAGGATGATCAAACCTGTAATTCTGTAACTAAGTATAACTTGTGTCCTGCTCCACACATTCAAGTACTCTAAATGTCTGGTCATATAGTCCTCATACAGTTAGACGCATTACAGCAAGAAATTAAAAAAAAAAAGATCAAATATGAGGTTAAGCACCTAGTTTGTAAAATTTTGCAGTGGAAGGCTTGGCGGCTTAGGACAATGGCAAAGGAGTCGAAACGCTGCACATTTAGCCTACACCTACGCAGAAATCCTTCTTAAAGCTTTAGGTGGAGGGTACTTCTTGTTTTGAATGTCTTAAAACATTTTATCGCATTTAGGGCATTTTAAAGCTTGAGGTATAGTGTGGCTGTGTGGATAAAGTGAGTGGGAATGTTCCATTCTGAACTGGTGCTTGGGAAGAAATTATGTTGGTATATCTCTGTAGAAGTTCCGCTTTCTCTGATTTTTCGTCGCGGTCATTTTCCAGATTCTTCTTGAAAGGTTCGCTTTCCACATTTCCACAGTAAACCTCTCTCTCCTCTACAAATCTGTCGTTTTATTTGTGCCACTGGACTTCGTTGACTCGACTAAATCACCCAGTTGCAAAACGCACCAAGCGTCATTGGAATTTCAATGTTTATTTCTGTTTAAATAAAGTTGCTGGGCGTCCCAGACTCTTGATAAATACTCAAGAATGACTCGAATAAGTGTTTTGGTGCGACTTACTTCGTAGCTGAATCGCATTACCTTAAGTTTACCCTACCGAATATCAGTCTGTCTCCTTTACCGATAATTAGCTTTATGTAGTCATTCCACTTAAGATCCCTACGGACAGAGAATCGCTTCGAATGTTTACACGTAGTACACTACACTGATTCAGATTCGCCTTCCAATCCGTGTACCAGTCTTCGATCATCTGCAGATGGTCCAGAATTCTGATTCAGTCCTCTGGCGTTGCAAACTTCCGATTTACATCAACATCGACCGCGAGTAACCTGACAGAACCTCCACCGTTATTATTCTGTTACATAGTTAAAGCATCTAAATATTACGTTTTAAAGATAAAACAGCTAAATATCTCAAGAAAAGCATTGTGCAGTCATCAGCTATACACATTCAATTTTATTCATCATCGCTTCAGCTTTTATAACCATCATTACTGGGAGAATCAAAATCAGTACTTACAGAACAGTAAATCATATGGGTCATAAATGCATACTAAGTATAAATCAGTCATCACAAGCCACGGTAAACTATGCTCATGAAAGAGTATAATGTCAAAGATTAAAATATATGAAGATCTTCACTGCAGTCAATGGAAGACGACAGAGAGTACATTAACACACGAGAAGTTCAATGTTGGCAACATGTTGTGATTACTGCGAACAGTGGAACTACATTGAGTACAGCATAAGGAGAACTAGCCTGCATGACGCTACATCGTAAAACATGTAAGTAGGCTGTTTAGGTTTTTATGTTGGTAACGCCACGCAGCGCTCTACATGAAAATCACTGACTGTGCTATGTGCAGTCTGTAGCTGGTTTGCATTGTTGCAATTCGCTATTGCAGTGTTGGGCAGCTGGCTGTTAACAGCGCTTAGCATTGCGTAGTTGGAGGTGAGCCGCCAGCAGTGGTGGATATGGGGGGAGAGATGGCGGAGTTTTGAGAGCGGATGATCTGGACGAGTGTCCATCAGAGACAGTAAATTTGTAAGACTGGATGTCATGAACTGATATACATTATGACTTTTGAACACTATTAAGGTATAATCTTTTATTTAGCTGGCAGTATTGGCGCTCGCTGTAGTGCAGTAGTTCGAGAAATGAAGATTTTTGTGAGGTACGTAATTCATGAAAGGTATAGGTTATTGTTAGTCAAGGCCATTCTTTTGTAGGGGTTAATAAAAGTCAGATTGCGTTGCGCTAAAAATATTGTGTGTCAGTTTAGTGATGATCAGAATAAGTAATGAGAGAAATGTTTGAGTACGTTCAGTTTTGCTCAGCTGTTTGAAAGTCAAAAAACGTAAGCGGTTTACCAGCACAGTAATTCACTAATTTTTCCAAGGGGACGTTTCGAACATAGCAATCAAATGAATCATATCTCACAAAATTATATCTTATAAGACAAATATTTTTTGCATAACAACATTATATGAAGCAGACATTTGTAGGTAGTAATTCCAATCAATAAACTTTACGTCCAACTGACACAATACTGTAATTTCATACTTAATACACATCACCTGCCATTCCTAAATATTGGACATAAGCTACAGTACAAAAAAACAGTTATAAATTAAAGTGAATAAAACAGACCTTGATATTGGTCAAAAATAATCAAGTTGCCAATTAACATAAAGGTCAGATAATGGAGATAGTGTGGTGGAAACGCATGACAGAACTACGTAAGACGCAGACACATATTACTGGTAAGTAATGAAACATGAATGGAACAGACTTAGCCCTCAGGCTACAGATTATAAAAAACTGAGCTTTTTTCGAATATAAAAAAAAAATTAAATTTACGTTTTAGATATTAACGCAAAAAAGGTACCAAGGAACTATAACAATACAGTATGCGACTACAGGTCAATAATGAAGTGATATAAATCTTGGGTTACAGATAATATAAACCTGAACCTAGCTTTACATGGTTTATCCATCTGTAATACGATAATGTGTGTGACTAACTGTGTATATGGAAAACGAAGAAACAACCATATACTTGAATAAACAATTTAGACCTTTAAATAAACTCAAACTTTGGGCACAGCTAATAATAAGATTAATCCTTATACGTATTGAATAAAATTCTTATGTGTATTGGTCCATAAGAATATTGGATTAATATTGTAACAGGATGAAAAATATCAACTATGGCAGAATATACATTGGTACTGAAAGTCAAGCATATACAAGCAGAATTTAATATAAACTACGGTACCAGGTTGCAAATGGATGACGAAAGTATTGGCCAGCACGACAATGACATGTCAGTGACCAAGGATCGACAGCTGTAGAACAGTGTCCTGTTTCATTAATGATAAGAGATAAAAATTAAAGTAACCGTTGAATTCGAATAAAAGATCAAGAAATAATCATTAACAGCGCAACCAAATGAATCACTTTATCAGCTTCTCATAAGATAGCACGAAAAACTATGTTAGAACGCTGTACATTTATTCTTGAACTTACGTTATTACCAAATCAAAACCATGATGTATTCATCAGCACCTGAATACATTGCCTTCGACTCTGTCCACAAATAGAAACTAATGGCCTATAACTTTAAGTTAATAGAAATGTGAAATGGTATGTGGCAGAGGTGAAGACTATTTCGAGGTACGACCCAGATAATCGACTCTGTCACGTTGACCTGGCTGTAAGAACAGCTACATAAGCGCCAAGGTCGAAGTAATTGACATCTCATATAGACAGCTGGTAATTATAGAATATCCCCATTACAGAAAATAATGCTGAATTCAAGCTGTATATTTCAATGATATTGTTTGATAATTTTAATTGTTTCAAAAAATCGTTTTGACGATCATTATTTATTCAAATCTCGTACTGTACTTGAAATAAAATTTTCCCTTTGCCTCTGGTAGAACTTGAATTTTTGCCTTCCGTGGGTGCCGCCCGCCATTTTCACGGGCGTCCGACCACAAACCGCCCGGCAGGTCATTAGCGCTGCGGGCGCCTGGCTCATTAGGCAATCCTCAACACCTCAGACATCCTCTGTCCGCGCTAAGCCGTACTGGGACACAGACAGGTGTTCCATAGCGAGGCATCTCAGCAAGCACTGTGAGCAGACACGTACAGGTACCAACTAAAGCGCAGGAAAACATTAAAATGCCTGTTCATGTAAACAAGTCATCACGTAGGTATACATTTCTCATACCACGAACACTAACTACGGTAAGGCCAAAGGAGACGCAAATCCAGTTTTGCTTCTGATGGTGGACGAGGGCAGACACAGTTAGAGCTCTCGTTTTTCCCTCGTTCCAGTCTTAATTTCCACATTAAATGTGCCACACAGGTGTACGATTTTAATAACAAATAGAGTAGATAGAGACATGTACCATGTGTGGACAAGGATTGCCCTGTAGAAAAATGGCATCAACGTAGTGTCGCATGAGAAGTAACACTTAAGGATGCAGGATGTTCGAGACGTGCCCTTGTGTCGATAGAGTTCCGTCAGTCAATACCATGCATGACCTGCAGTCGTACCAGGTGACACCATGAAGCTGGAGGTAACAACGCTGTGGGTTTCCAAAACTTTGGAGAATGAGATATCTCCACACACACACAACAACACTTGCGGACGACGGTCATCTGAGGTTGGGTAGTACCGCGATACATCCCCGCAATCATCGTGATGTTGTTCATCAGGAGTCCATGCACCATGCACTACTCCAAATGCTGCCGTTCGTGGTTTTGTGTTTATGGCAGGGGACGGGATGTTACCCAATGTTGTAGGGAATCAATTAGTTATTCTTAGACTGCTGACGCTACTGTGAAGCCTTTACGACATGCCTGATGCACAATATGGTGATCCCTCCTCTCGTGGTCGTCACACGTGGTGTATCCAATATCGGGTCACTGTCACATTCAAATACCCCAAAAAATCTGGATATTGCACGATCAGACAAGCACCTCCATTACTTTCACAGTGCAACGCAACATCCGACGTTGTTCAAGCCTCTTGTATAGTTTACCATGCGTCGTAAAAACACAAGAAACAAACAATACCAGCGCTTTCTGGAGGAACTGAAATCTAGCGCAACTACAAATAATTAAAAATATAAAAGTTGCATAGAATTTGAAACAATTCGACTTTGCTAATGTGCGATTGGGGCTGTTCCTTAGCTAACAACTGTGACTCCACCTTAGCCACCTAATTTTGATTGTTAACAGCGGGGCACAATCTGCAATTATTTGAAATTCAGTGTTCGCATCCCAAGAATCACACTGACGCTGAGAATCCAAAATCTGCATCGTATAAATTTTACTAACTGTACATAACTTCCGTTTTAACAACGAACTGAAAAGAAAACATCCACAAACAGGAGAAAATGAAATACCTTACAGTAATGGACATTAACGAAAGTATGTTCATGTCCTAAAGTTTAGTAATGAATGATACCCCTGATGTTCCTGTTAGCTGAGTCTATTTTCTCAAGTGTCAGTTTTTCATCTCATATTGCTAACACTCCTGTACAGACCAGTTTGTTAATTACCTCTCATAATCATCTGCCCCGTTTTTTATTTCACTTGCTGTACCTTCACCTGCCCTTTATACATTTACAGTTGTTCCACTTACTTCTTTAGTCTCACTTGTAATGTTTTACCTGTTTGCAACATAGGACATCTTAAGGGCACCGTTACCTAGCTTCATGTGAGATATGTCAGCATAGATTACTTTACACTGTCTTCTCAGATTAATAATTATAATTTGTGCCGAGAGAACCACATAATTTGAAACACTCAGTTGGTTACACATGAGTTCAAAGAGCTCGTTAGAAAACTAAGCTCGAACCACTGAAGTGATGAGAAAAATTAATTTCAGAAGAGGCGTTGCAACGTTAGCCTAACTGAAAAGATGAGAAGAAGGACGCACTAGTAGTCTAAACTGTAATATATATCACTCTGACACTCCACCACCCATCATGAATGAGTCACAGAGTCCATTAGTTCCCTTACGAAGCCAAAACCTAAGTGACCAAAAATTACTAGTAGCCGCCTAAACGTGCCTTTGAGCAACGCAGGGAAGCCGTGAAGGATACCCTACCAACCCTGGTGCCAATCCAAACTAAACACTCTCCACTACACGTGTACCTCCGAGCCGAACTTCCTTTTTGCCAAACATGTGTCCCAACTATTAAGCTGGAAGCAAAACACACATCTCTGAACTGCCACTGATCCGCTCACATAACCCTCATATACATTATTCACACGTTTAAAAGTAATAGCAAATATTAGTAAAACTGAAAAAAAAAGGATGTGGACCAGAAAGTTAAGTATCACATTGTGTCCGTCCGTTTTCCAAAGGCTCTCGGTACTACGACAGATTGTAAACTTGACCAGTGTGTCATTGATTTCAAACAAAATGTACTATGAATGAAAGTAATGAGATGGTACTAACAGCTCTCTCTTGACGTTCTCGAATAAGTCATAATCTTGATCATGATATTATTTATCGCATATGTGTAGCAGTATTGCCGTATTTGGGTAATGTATAATGAATTAGAAAATAGAAGTTGTTTAAACATAATTAGGTATTAACACAGTACCTACGTAAGAGAAAGTCAGGTTTAGGCTAATGTAAGGCTTCACCGGTACAGATCCCAGAATTACTTGCAAGATAAGTTAATCAGTGTTGTTTAATGTTGGGGCTATTAAGAGTAGTATCTATCTTAGACATTAAACAGATTAGTCAGGCATAATACAACATTACAATACAAACAACACTGTAATACCAAACCATAGACCCGAGGGTGCTGTTAGTAATTTCGGTAGGACTATTTGAGGCAAGGATTCTCGTCACAGCTATGCTTTATGGGTAGGAGAAATGTGTGATCTAGCAGCAGAAGCTAATCCCATGGCGTCTTTTGCAGAGACAAAGCGTTTCAGCGCCATAAAGTACTTACATTCCGGCCGAAAAGAGTCAGTAGATTGGTTAGGTTATTATAGGGGATAAACCCGCTATTTGACCGAGATCAGCTCGTAATGCATATGTATTATTCATACTACTACTGAGTAAATATTGTTACGCAAAGAAAATTACTTATCAGATAGGTACTAAAACCCATATTAATAGTGTGCTATAAGTGGACGTGCTGTAACTTGATTTGTTCAATGAATCTTAACAGAGTAGTGATGCACTAATACTTTAAACCAAAAAAAGTGGAACAGCTACATGATGGAATGAACATATTGGAAATATACGAGCGCAGAACTTTTCATTAGTTATTTGCTTAGCAACTTACTGTAATCTCACATTAAAAAGGGAGATATGTGCTTTCGCTATTACTGAAAATTAACATGACTCATTCTTATACAATTTTTAGACAAAGACAGTTGAGAGTATCAGCAGCCAAACCAAGGAGGACTTAATATTTAGATACGATAGTGTTAAGTTTTCCTTACTGTGCGAAGATCAACTGAGTTTCTCTCGTTGCGTATTTAGCGTTAAGTACGTAGTTAACTATGGAAGTCAATTTCTGCGAGTGCTGCAGAACAAACTAAGCAGATATCAACACCCAAGGAAGGTAAAATTCATAGTGACTCCCTATAAGAGGAAAAGTGGTAACAGAACCTCTTGCCCGACAACTACAATTAAGCTGTGAGACTATGTGTAATGCACTCAATTAGTCTCTTTAAGTGATGCACTGAAAGAGCAAATGCAAACATGTTAGTTAGCATACGAAGTGTAATATTCCAGAAAAGCCTTACAGCTATTTTAAGACTATATGATTTTGAGTAACTATTTCATATCCGAACGGTTATTATAGTTTCAGGAACTTTATAATTAAATGGAGTATGTTAGAATTATGTCCACCCCGATAGCTGAGTGGTCAGCGCGGCGGTCTCTCACGGCAAGGAGATCGGTTTCGATTCCCGGCCGGGTCGGAGATTTTCTCCGCTCAGGGTCTGGGTGTTGTGTTGTCCTCATTATCATTTCATCATCATCAGTGGAAGGCAACGGGAAACCACCACTGGAATCACTTCCCTAGACGCTCATGCGTTGGACCTCTCTGACGAGGTTTCCGCCATGATGAGACCTGCCGTAAGGCAGAAAAGAAAGATTTTAAAGATGTGAGAATTATGTACAGAAAAGACAGTATTGTACGATTTTGTATTAAAGAAGTCTCACGTAAGAGTCAGGAACGAAGGAGATTTTATTATTTTCTTCCGTACAGGACTGTCAGAATTTTAGATCCAATAGAGGTACAGCGTAATACAGTATCATATAATGAAAAACAGAGTTCGCCAATATGCTTCAGATGATAAGTACGGTTTCCAAAATGTGTAATACTTCTGATGTCCATGATGTATAATGACATAAAAGGTTTATTTCCCTGTAGGAAAGGAACTTATTAAAAGTATTATGTAGTAAAAAATCTAATACTTTTCATGAGTAATAACGTTTCACAACTTTTATTTTTAACCAGATATGGTGTAGCTGCGATGCACCTACGTAGTGTTGCAGCTGTAACAAAGCGTCTTCTTTCTCGTTATGGTGTATGTTACAGCACGTAACGCCATTTACTTCAATAAATGAGTAACAGATTTTGATACTTTAATTATTTTTAGCCAAATGCAACAAAATGTGTATGATCTCCTGTCCATTCTACGTTAAACACGGAATCTTGAAGTCAGTGGTGAGCTGTCGTGGAGCGGTTCTCGGAAGTTCAGAGACCGGACCAACTTTTTACCGACGCGACAGGAATTCCCCACAAGAAAACATTGCATCTGTGTGAAGAACCCATTGATTACTATTCTGCAAGACAAAAATAGATGAATTTAGTATAAGTTGTAAAAGTAGTTCATCAGTTTTATTCAGTTCCTCTTTAGCCACTTTTACTTTCGAACCATTATTAATTAACGTAACAGTCTTTTATGGGTCAGGTGAGTGTGCTAAAAAGATGCAGTAAATCACTGTCACAAGAGTTTAAGAAATGAAAGTGGCTCTAATACGAATTTTATTGAAGACCTTTTTTATGAAATATTTGATATTCTATAATTATTTCTGAAAGCGCTAGGAGATCAGAATCTAAACTAAAGTCTAAATAAGACGGTTAAGTATTGCTGTAAAAGTGATGTTTGGTTTTTTTTAATTTACGATGATTCAGTTTCTGAAAGAATATTTGTGTTGTGAGCTAGAAGGACCTAGGAGATATCATATTGCAAACAGTATGATGATATTAATCAGTAAATGATCAGAGAAGAAAATGTATTAAAACTGAAGATAGCAATTATTCTTGTAGCTAATTTGAATCACAGAAAGTAGTGTAGGTTAATACGCAGTAGTCAATGATTACTTCTGCATAACATAGCAACGCAATTGGCACTACAGGAATATTACATCACATTGATGAACTTTTTTAATCTCAGATATCAGTCTTACAGTGCCGCTCATTCGAGAAAAGATATCTCAGTACGACACTGCAGTGTTGGAATATCTCCGAAGAGTTGTTTCTGTGCTTACGCTTAAAGAAAAACACACAAAAAGCGAGAGAAAGATACGTGCAAGAAGCAGCATTAAACCTACCCTTACAGATCAACCTAAGTAGTGTAGCACCGTCACGTCGCCATAGAGTGGTCTAATAGTGGTTGGGAGTGACAGTTGTTTTATGGTTTGTTTGTTGATTTACGGAAGGGGATGGAACAGTGAGGCCATAGGTCCCGAAATTCCTGAAGTTTTGTGGTTTTTGTTTTACGTTAAATCAGAATAAGTCGTGTCCCACAGTTATAATAAGCGAAAGCTCTTTCTGTTAATACACTCCTGGAAATGGAAAAAAGAACACATTGACACCGGTGTGTCAGACCCACCATACTTGCTCCGGACACTGCGAGAGGGCTGTACAAGCAATGATCACACGCACGGCACAACGGACACACCAGGAACCGCGGTGTTGGCCGTCGAATGGCGCTAGCTGCGCAGCATTTGTGCACCGCCGCCGTCAGTGTCAGCCAGTTTGCCGTGGCATACGGAGCTCCATCGCAGTCTTTAACACTGGTAGCATGCCGCGACAGCATGGACGTGAACCGTATGTGCAGTTGACGGACTTTGAGCGAGGGCGTATAGTGGGCATGCGGGAGGCCGGGTGGACGTACCGCCGAATTGCTCAACACGTGGGGCGTGAGGTCTCCACAGAACATCAATGTTGTCGCCAGTGGTCGGCGGAAGGTGCACGTGCCCGTCGACCTGGGACCGGACCGCAGCGACGCACGGATGCACGCCAAGACCGTAGGATCCTACGCAGTGCCGTAGGGGACCGCACCGCCACTTCCCAGCAAATTAGGGACACTGTTGCTCCTGGGGTATCGTCGAGGACCATTCGCAAACGTCTCCATGAAGCTGGGCTACGGTCCCGCATACCGTTATGCCGTCTTCCGCTCACGCCCCAACATCGTGCAGCCCGCCTCCAGTGGTGTCGCGACAGGCGTGAATGGAGGGACGAATGGAGACGTGTCGCCTTCAGCGATGAGAGTCGCTTCTGCCTTGATGCCAATGATGGTCGTATGCGTGCTTGGCGCCGTGCAGGTGAGCGCCACAATCAGGACTGCATACGACCGAGGCACACAGGGCCAACACCCGGCATCATGGTGTGGGGAGCGATCTCTTACACTGGCCGTACACCTCTGGTGATCGTCGAGGGGACACTGAATAGTGCACGGTACATCCAAACCGTCATCGAACCCATCGTTCTACCATTCCTAGACCGGCAAGGGAACTTGCTGTTCCAACAGGACAATGCACGTCCGCATGTATCCCGTGCCACCCAACTTGCTCTAGAAGGTGTAAGTCAACTACCCTGGCCAGCAAGATCTCCGTATCTGTCCCCCATTGAGCATGTTTGGGACTGGATGAAGCGTCGTCTCACGCGGTCTGCACGTCCAGCACGAACGCTGGTCCAACTGAGGCGCCTGGTGGAAATGGCATGGCAAGCCGTTCCACAGGACTACATCCAGCATCTCTACGATCGTCTCCATGGGAGAATAGCAGCCTGCATTGGTGCGAAAGGTGTACTAGTGCAGACATTGTGCATGCTCTGTTGCCTGTGTCTATGTGCCTGTGGTTCTGTCAGTGTGATCATGTGATGTATCTGACCCCAGGAATGTGTTAATAAAGTTCCCCCTTCCTGGGACAATGAATTCACGGTGTTCTTATTTCAATTTCCAGGAGTGTATTCATATATGTTGAGAGTTGACACTGACATCGTAAAAAATGGAAACTTTGCCCTATAAAAAGGTACAATGAACATGGATTCGGGTGTTAAATTGGAAACGAGGACAAGAATTTGTCCTGCGCCCCCGCCCCCCCCCCTCAATCACCCACACCCACACACACACACACACCACACACACACACACACACACACACACACACACACACACACACACACACACACATTTAAAGGACACAATAATGTGAAGAACACTCCTCTTGTTGAGCTCGAAAATGGATATCTACCTCCACTTCTTATTAGATTTCCTCTCGTAAAAAACTTAGTAAAACACACGGATTCGAGAATTTTCAAGAACAGTTTTCAAGAACCAGTGGCTCAATAGTAAAGGGATATTCCTAGGTGCCACATATGGAGAATTTAGGTCTAATGAACATTTGCTCGATTTTATGAGTGATATCAGAAGAATGGGATGGTTATTCTTCACAGAACTGCGACAGTAATGTAAAACGCTGTTGCGATATTGTACAAGAAGTACTGATATCATGCCAACTTAAAGGGACGTAATAGATCAGTTAATCCTTCGGACTTTTCACGGATGATCTTGGTTACGTTAGCAACGAACTGGAGAATCGTCCCACGAAGTGACTTGTCAGATGGAAAAGTGTTTGTGAGACAAATGGAATATTGAAATGTTACACTTGTGATTATGAAGAAATCTCCGTAAAGCGAAGTATTGTAAGAAATTGTGAAAGAAACATCTTTGTGTGTGATTATTTTTATTTACTCTTCATGTTACTCATTTCCTAGTTTCATTTGTGTGGTGACAACTTTCTTTTTTCGTGCGTAAATTCGGAAATTTTTTTGAGACAGCGCGTCATTTCGTCAGATACGTGTAATACAAAGGCCAACGTAAGCACATGAAAAACATATTATTACATAAAAATTGTGGCCTCTAAAGCAATTCATAGATCAGGCCGAATTATCTTGCAGAAATGGTGTATATTTTTTTCTGTAACTAAAAATAAATTTCAAGTTGACTAGCATAATGTTTAGCGTTACTCGTATTTCAGTTGTCTCTTCATGATCGAAAGGGAAAGTAAAAGACAGTAAAACCTTGAGAGTGAAACAGTTACATTGTTCTGCTTATTTCTATTAATGAGAAGTCGACCTAGGCGTTGCAGAGGTGAACACACTTTACTCTCACTCTTTTCCGTCAAGATTACCACCTATGTATGCACTTTTGAATACGCTGTCTTGATTATCTCTAGGTCAACATGCGGAACAACTACGAAATCTGACATTTCCTAATTTAACTAAATTCCGCAGTATTGCTTGTGGGTTTTCATAGTATGGTAAGAATGAAGAACGCAAACCACTAAACGGTGAGCTTTACAGTTTAGTACGCAACAGTTGTTAACTTCTCATATTAAGGTATGCCACTTAACATGCTTAACGCTTTGAATATGTTTCGGAGCTTTGTATTCAAGTTGTATACTGCGAGTGCTACAGTATGTTGTCAAACCCTTCAAATACCTGGCCGTCTATCTAATTTTGGTTTTTTGTGTAAGAGTACAGATTTTCTCAGCAGTATCGATCTCGGGATTCCAGCCACGTCGAGTGCTTAAAATGATACAAGCTTTCGAGAATAAATTCCTCTATTGGGCGAAGTGATCAGGCAGTGGAGAGCAATAAATGGGGAAATGGGAATACCAAAGACCCATGTCGGGGACAAAAGGGCTCAAGTGGATGCCTAGCTTTTTGCAAACGACATACCAATAGTAAGTGAGACGGAAGAAGACGCAAAGACACAACTCGACAACTTAAGTAAGGTAGGCAGAACAGTGGGGCTGAAGATGGCCTGTAACAAGACAAAGACATTAAACACCACTGCAGACTGGGAAACCCGGAAGGCACTGTGCAAATGGTGGACAAATTTAAATACCTGCGAGAATTTATAACAGGAAGGATTAGGAGCAAGGAGAGAATAAAAGAGAGAATAAAGAAAATAAGGTCAGCCTTCTGCATGACGAGGGAGATATACAATAAAAATAATATATCCACAGACGCTTCAAGGCAACAGTGAGGAATGCAGTATTATATGCTGCTGTGACGATGATACTAAAAGAAAAATACTGAGAAAAATAATAGGTCTCAAACGAGGTGGAGAGATGTGGATGCAACGACCTAGGGAAGAATTGTATCCGAACATGAGAACAATATCCGAGCAAAACAGACTCAAAAGGGCAAGGTTTACTGGACATGTAGTTAGGATCAGTATGGACAGAATGACGAAGAGCGTGTGGGAAACAACAAGGAGACAAGGGAAAGACTGGAACCAAGTGAGTTGCTGTCTGGTTGGAATTGATGATCTAGGTCAAAGGAAAGGAAAATTGGAGGAAGAAATATACACCGACCAATATGCCGGAGATCAATGACGGAGAAGAATACAGGAAAAGATTGGAGTATCACCAGTGGAGCCGACAGGAGAAACGGAAACTGAAGATCTCGGAAGAAGAGTGGGAGAGAAGACGAGAAAGAATGAAGAGGTTCTCGGAGAAGAAAAGAGAAAAATGCAGTCCACAAAGGGGCTACCCGTGGTCCTACAGAGGCCGTAACACAAGAAGAAGAAGAAGAAGTGGAATGACTGCTGATAGTATCCTGGTACGGCGCTTCGTAACACCTATCGTGGCTTGCACTAACGGTTTCTGGGACTGTGTATTAAGAAGTGATCGAAATTAAAATTATTGGTAACCACTAAAATACAGATGGTGGCCTGCGGCTCAGCGTGGCGTGGAATCCAGCTACTGCGAAGTAGAAGGGAGAACATCGAACGCAAAGACCACATATGGAAAAGGAAATACCGTGTGGCTAGGGCCTCCCGTAGCGTAGACCGTTGGCCTGGTGCACGTTTTTCGAGTTGACACCACTTCGGCGCCCTGCGTGTCGATGTTAATGAAATGATGATGGTAAGGACAACTCAACACCCAGTCCCTGAATGGAGAAAATCTCCGACCCAGTGGGGAATCGAACCCGGGCCGTTAGGTATGACATTCCGTTGCGCTGACCACTTTTCATTAGAGCTCATTTTAGTATTTATTGTTCGTTGAATTTGTTCGGGGCGGACATCCGATGACACCCGTTCAGGTTCTTTGTTGATCCGTTCACTCAGTTTTTGATTTCAGAGTGTAGTGAACCCTCTTACAGTGCACGCTGAGATACAGCGCCGGCGTCACTCAGCTACCAGGGGCAGACCCCACGTATGATCTTACATGACGATGCCCTGAGTGAGAGTGAGGTCACAGCCGGCAGAGGAGAGAGTACCAGCAGCCCATCAGCAGTCACTCCCCTTAACAATGGCCGAAGAGTGCTTGGTCAGAAATTCCTGGTATTTCAGTCACTTGACGCAGCTGGAAGCCCGAGAACGTTATAATCTATGTTGTGTACGGTTTCGCTAAATTACTTGTGGGAAATATCGACTATCTACCCTATCCTCCTTCAATGCGCGCTTGTGCTCCAATGGCCTTGTCATCGACAGGGTGCTAAACCCTATGCTTGCTTCCAGTTTTGAGGGACGCTTGTGTATACCTGGAGGATAGTGATTTTACATCATATTCAAAGCAGTGGTTGTTTGGCGTTGAACACGGAGCAGGTGTGAGGCGCTGACCGAAGCACAAGTGCGTCACGGCGCGTCCCACGTCCCGCGAGTGACGGACATCACAGGGCCGGCGGCGCCCCTTTAGGCTGCCGGCGCGGGCGCTAAATTGGCCCTGCACGTCGGAACCAGCACCCCGCTGGAGGGCACGCCACTGAAATACCGACGACCTTTTATAGCGCGCCCTAGCCAGGCCGTCCATTCACCACGCCTAAATTTAAGTTCTATCAAACAAAAATCTGTCCTTGGCGTCGAAGAATACCTGCGACAAGAGTACGGCTCAAAGTAGTCATACTCCGCACGAATGCCAAACAAGGGATTAGCGCTCAGATCATTTTCTTATCATCGTCATCATCATCATCTTCTACAACAACAACAAAATCGTCATCATTTTGTGATAAAGTAGATTTTCCCGGCGTATCAAATACTGATGATTTTCACGGTTTGCAGCCGGGTTCCATCGTCATGACGACAACACGATATTTCGGCGGACCATCTGGCCGCCATCTTCAGGTGAGATTGCGAGTAATATCACGCCGGAACTGAAGAGACCTGGGCGCCCCTTATAATTTGGCCAAATATCTTGCTTCTGTTCTGAGCCCACACGTTGGGAAGTGTGAACACGACATATCCATCTCGTCCGATTTTATTCAACGCCTGACGTCTCTACGCCCTGGAACATCTCACCTTCTAGTGAGCTTTGATGTTGTTTCACTTTTTACTCAGCTACCTTTGGAGGAGTCTTTATTGCTAATTGGCCAGATCTTGAATGACGAAACTAGTGAGCTGTGTCGCCATGTACTGACATCATCGTCATCATCATCATCATCATCGTTTAAGACTGATTATGCCTTTCAGCGTTCAGTCTGGAGCATAGCCCCCTTATAAAATTCCTCCATGATCCCCTATTCAGTGCTAACCTTGGTGCCTCTTCTGATGTTAAGCCTATTACTTCAAAATCATTCTTAACCGAATCCAGGTACCTTCTCCTTGCTGTGCCCCGACTCCTCCTACCTTCTACTGCTGAACCCATGAGTCTCTTGGGTAACCTTGCTTCTCCCATGCGTGTAACATGACCCCACCATCTAAGCCTGTTCGCCCTGACTGCTACATGTATAGAGTTCATTCCCAGTTTTTCTTTGATTTCCTCATTGTGGACACCCTCCTGCCATTGTTCCCATCTGCTAGTACCTGAAATCATCCTAGCTACTTTCATATCCGTAACCTCAACCTTGTTGATAAGATAACCTGAATCCACCCAGTTTCACTCCCATACAACAAAGTTGGTCGAAAGATTGAACGGTGCACAGATAACTTAGTCTTGGTACTGACTTCCTTCTTGCAGAAGAGAGTAGATCGTAGCTGAGCGCTCACTGCATTAGCTTTGTTACACCTCGCTTCCAGTTCTTTCACTATGTTGCCATCCTGTGAGAATATGCATCGTAAGTACTTGAAACTGTCCACCTGTCCTAACTTTGTTCCTCCTATTTGGCACTCAATCCGTTTATATTTCTTTCCCATTGACATTACTTTCGTTTTGGAGATGCTAATCTACATACCATAGTCCTTACATTTCTGATCTAGCTCTGAAATATTACTTTGCAAACTTTCAATCGAATCTGCCATCACAACTAAGTCATCCGCAAATGCAAGACTGCTTATTTTGTGTTCACATATTTTAATCTCACCCAGCCAGTCTATTGTTTTCAACATATGATCCATAAATAATAAGAACAGTGGAGACAGGTTGCAGCCTTGTCTTACCCCTGAAACTACTCTGAACCATGAACTCAATTTACCGTCAACTCTAATTGCTGCCTGACTATCCATGTAGAGACCTTTAATTGCTTGCAAAAGTTTGCCTCCTATTCCATAATCTCGTAGAACAGACAATAACGTCCTCCTAGGGACCAGGTCATATGCCTTTTCTAGATCTATAAAGCATAGATACAGTTCCCTGTTCCACTCATAACACTTCTCCATTATTTGCCGTAAACTAAAAATCTGGTCCTGACAACCTCTAAGAGGCCTAAACCCACATTGATTTTCATCCAATTGGTCCTCAACTAATTCTCGCACTTTCCTTTCAACAATACCTGAGAACATTTTACTCACAACACTGATTAAAGAGATACCTCTGTAGTTGTTACAATATTTTCTGTTTCCATGTTTAAAGATTGGTGTGATTACTGCTTTTGTCCAGTCTGATGGAACCTTTCCCGACTCCCAGGCCATTTCAATTATCCTGTGTAGCCATTTAAGACCTGACGTTCCACTGTATTTGATGAGTTCCGACTTAATTTCATCCACCCCAGCTGCTTTATTGCACTGCAATCTATTGACCATTTTCTCCACTTCCTTAAATGTGATCCTATTTCCATCATCATTGCTATCCCCTTCTACTTCGAAATCTGAAACATTGCTGATCGTATTTTCACCTACATTAAGCAACTCTTCAAAATATCCCCTCCATCTGCCCAAGGCATCCACACGATTCACCAGCAGTTTTCCTGACCTGTCCAAAATACTTGTCACTTCCTTCTTACCTCCCTTTCGAAGACTGCTAATTACACTCCAGAATGGTTTTCAGCATCTTGACCCAAGGTCTCCAACCTGTTTCCAAAGTGTTCCCAAGATTTCTTCTTGGATGCTGCAATTATCTGTTTGGCTTTGTTTCTTTCTTCAACATAACTTTCTCTGTCTACCTGAGTTCTAGTATGTAGCCATTTTTGATTCGCCTTCTTTTTCCTTTTACAGGCTTCCTTGACTGTGTCATTCCACCAAGCTGTTTGCTTCATCCTACTTTTACACACTACTGTTCCCAGACATTCTTTAGCCACTTCTAGTACTGTGTCCCTGTACCTTGTCCATTCCTTTTCCAATGACTGACTACATTCAACTAACTGGTACCTTTCTGAGATTGCTGTACCTGTGCCTGATTTCCTTATCTTGAAGTTTCTCCACTCTTATCTTCCTACATATGGACCTGACCTCCTGCACTTTCGGCCTCACAATCCCAATTTCACTGCAGATTAAATAATGATCAGTGTCATCGAAGAATCCCCTGAATACACGTGTGTCCCTCACAGCATTCCTGAATTCCTGATCTGTTATTATATAGTCAATGACAGATCTGGTTCCACTGCCTTCCCAAGTATACCGGTGAATGTTCTTATGTTTAAAAAGGAGTTTGTGATTACTAAGCCCATACTGGCACAGAAATCCAAGAGTTGTTTCCCGTTCCTGTTGGCCTCCATATCCTCTCCAAATTTATCCATAATCTTTTCATACCCTTCTGTTCGATTTCCAATCCTGGCATTAAAATCATCCATGAGCAGAACACTGTCCTTGTCCTTCAGTCTAACTCTTACGTCACTGAATGCGTCATAAAAACTATCCATCTTATCTTGATATGTCCCTTCACAACGCGAATATACTGACACAATTCTAATTTTCTTGCTAGACACTGTCATATCTATCCACATCAGTAGTTCGTTTACATACGTTATTGCAACTACGCTGGGTTCCATTTCTTTCCTGATGTAAAGACCTACACCCCATTGTGCTATTCCTGCTTTGACTCCAGACAGGTAGACCTTGTATTCTCCCAGTTCCTCTTCTTTCTCACCCCTTACCCGAATGTCACTAACAGCTAAAACGTCCGCCCCATTTTACTTGCAGCCTCTGCCAGCTCTATCTTCTTCCCAGGGTAGCCGCCATTGATATTAATACCTCCCCATCTCATTACCATTTGTTTGCCAAGTCGTGTCTTAGGAGTCCCTGGTTTGTCAGTTAGAGGTGGGACTCTGTCACCTCCAAAGGTCCGAGGCATTTTGCTCTGATTGTTGCCAGAATCATATTTAAAGTATCGGGGAAGCAGGTTGCTAGCCTTACTTGGCCCGAGTCCCATTGAGTTTTACCCCAAACGGTTGAGGGACTAACCGGTGGATTTGGTAGTCTTTGCCGTATGAGCACAAAGGTGACCACGACTCAGAATATGCCCGAGATGCCCAGCCTTATTGCAAAGTAACTGGTATCCCGAATGTCGGGACCACTTACTTGGCCACTCATACGTTGCCCGTGGTTCATGAACTAGGACATGACTACAGGAACCCACACCATGAACCACTGTACTGACATCGACGTATTTTTTATTTAATGAAGCAATTTTTGAACAAACTGATGGTGTGGCTATGGGGACTTCTATTTCCCCTATTGTCACCACTCTCTTTATGGAAGATTTTGAGCATGTGGCACTTAGGACGTCTCCTCTTAAACCAACGTTTTTTGAGATATGTGGATGATATTTTCATCGTTTGGCCACATGGAATTGAATCTCTTCATCGAGTTTTAGATCATTTTAACTGCCTTCATCCACGAATCAAATATACGATGGAAATTGAAAAATATGGCAAATTACCTTTTTTGGATGTCTTAGTACATAAGAAAAAAAGTAGGGCTTTGGGACACAGTGTATACTGAAAATCTACGCATACGGACCGCTACCTCCATGCCACAAGTTGTCATCCACAACATCAACGCTTGGGAGTTTTATGCACACTGGTCATGAGGGGTTATGCTGTTTCGGATTCCGATAACTTGAAACAGGAGTTGGATCACCTTAAGGTTGTTTTCAGACAAAATGGGTATTCTGATCACCAAATTACTCGTGCTTTTCAGTTTGGACCCACACGAGAACCAACGGTGGACACTCCCAAATAAGTTGCTTTTTTACCCTTCGTGGGAAGTATTTCTTCGAAAATTTCAAGAATCCTCAGGAAATATGATTTTAAATGCGTCCTTATGCCTTTGGCCAAAACTAGATCCCTTCTTGCATCGGTTAAAGATGATCTGGGACTGAGGAAGCCTGGGGTATACAAGATTCCCTGTCACTGCGGAAAGGCCTACATTGGACAGTCTATTCGTACAGTTCAAGATCGATGTGTGGAACATCAACGGCATACACGTCTGCTCCAGCCGGAAAAATCAGCCGTTGCTGAACATTGTCTTAATGAAGGGCACAATATGGCGTTTAAAGAGACGTAAATTATTGCCTCGGCTTCCCGTTACTGTGATTGCGTATTGAAAGAATCAATTGAAATTCGTCTGTCTGATGATTTTATTAACAGAGATAATGGTTTTCCTTTAAGTAAGACGTGGAATCCTAATTTATCAGAGAGAAAACAACAACGGTCTGGTTTCCGACGGGCTGTGTTTTAATTTTGCGATTCCTAGCTTTTGACAGTTTTCACCGCTGGCGCCGCTGCAATTCTTTGCCTCATACAGGGCAGCTCTTCCGTTGCTCGTGCACGCGCAAAGACCAGTACCCGCGGTATAAAGGAGCCGCCGAATCTGAGGTCTCTTCAGTTCCGGCGTGATTGTGCACTCAATCTCACCTGAAGATGGCGGCCAGATGGTCCGCCGAAATATCGTGTTGCGTCAGGACGATGGAACCCGGCTGCAAACCCGTGAAAATCACCGTCATCATCATCTTCTTCTTTTCCTCTTCCTTCTTTCTGCAAGTGTATTGTGACGTCCCTTCCCTCCTTCTTCAATCGCCGCGAGGAGACGCGACTCGTAACGCTATTCATCCCTGTCAGTATGACGTGGAACACCAGCTATAACCCTCGTAAGAACACAACTCCTCGAGTGGCTTAGAAATATTCTGTTATCTGTCCGCAACAGTCTTCTCAGCTTGTGCGAATCGGTAAACAGCAATCGTTTATCGACGTCTCGCTGGGCGGAGTCGAGCTATGAAGCTATAAAAACGCCCAGCATGGTCTGACTCATGGTATAGCCACCTGCAGCAAATGAAACCGATACAGAGGTTTGCATGGCAGGGCGGAGCTCTTTGCGTACGGGGTTGATTGCGTGTGATCGGCACATTTCAAATGGTTCAAATGGCTCTAAGCACTATGTGACTTAACATCTGAGGTCATCATTCCTATAAACTTAGAACTACTTAAACCTAACTACCCTAAGGACATCACACACATCCATGCCCGAGGCAGGATTCGAAGCTGTGACCGTAGCAGCAGCACTGTAGCGTCTAGAACCACTCGGCCACAGCGGCCGGCGATCGGTACATCGTCATTTATACTATTTTTCACAGAGTCACTTGCAACTGAAGTCGAAAGTCAAGTTATTTCGTGATTGCAAAGCGAGCTTTGGTGCAAAAGTGTTATGACTGGTGGGTCAGATCGTTTTTCGTCGAGATTACCACCCGTCTACGCTCTATTGAATGTGCTGTCTGGATTATCACTCGGTCAGCATCAAAACCGATTCAGGGATTAGTGAACACAGGGTTGTCGTAACGTGACTGAATATTGTAATCCACAAATCCCCGAAAAATAAGCGGAAAATATATCTGTTCAAAAAATGAGATAATAATTCACTTGACGCCTTCCTGAGAGACATTCTCCACTCACTCCAAATTAATAAAATAAGTTTAGACCAGATGTGAATTATATTCAGAGAAATATTATCGGCAGCAATTGAGAGATTTATACAAAATAAATTAACAAGCAACGTATCGGGTCCTCCTTGGTACACAAAACTGGTTAGAACATTGTGGCAGAAACAAGGAAACAAACATGCCAAATTTTAACAGACGCAAAATCCCCAAATTTGGCGATCTTTTACAGAAGCTCGAAATTTAGCGTGGACTTCAATGCGAGATGCCTATAACAGTTTTCATAGCGAAACTTTGTCTCGAAACCTGGCAGAAAATCCAAAGAGATTCTGGGCATATGTGAAGTATGTTAGCTTCAAGAAACAATCATTGCCTTCTCTGAGCGATAGCAATGGAGATATTATCGAAGACAGCGCTGCCAAAGCAGAGTTACTAAACACAGCCTTCCGGAATTCCTTCACAAAAGAAGACGAAGTAATTATTCCAGAATTCGAATCGAGAACAGTTGCCAACATGAGTAACGTAGAAGTAAATAGAAGAAATAAGTCATCCAATCCGAGAATTATGTCCCCTCGTGAAACCTATTACCATAGAACTGAATGAGTCTACATGATCATCACCTCACCTTCGTAGCTTAGTGCCCAATGTACAGATTTAGTTCTACTTTACCAGGTATGCTCTTAACTGCCACAATTACCTGAGATCCATTGTCTATAAAGAGTTACGTAACTTCTGTTACACGAAACTGGTCAAAAAAAAAAGTCTGCCACTCGCTCAGTGCGGAGAGGACCTGTGTTAGCTATTACTGGGTGCATTATACATCGGACACATTGCAGCTTTCCTGTTTTACGGTGGAGTACGAGGTCTAATCTGAGACCATCTTTCCGGTCAGTGTGAAACCCAGCTATTAAAATTACGCTTAGAATGTCCAAAATGCTTGCACATCTAATGCTGCTGATTCTGCATTTATGCTTCATATGCTGATGCAAACCATCATAAACATTAAACATCCATATCAATTACTGCTTCCTTCTCCCGTGGCTTTGTGACCACAACTGTCTTCGCTAATGATGCTGTGGCTTCTACTGTTACGTTAAGAGTCTTCTGAAATTCCATTCGAGCTCTGCGTGACATGTCTGAGGGTAGCCAACATAAAACGTATCTGTTGCCCTGTGTTCGGCTTTCTGCACATACGTTTTGGCATTTATTTTGTGAATACGGTCTAGAAAACCATCTACTGACTCTCCATGCTGCTGAAACAATCAGTTAAGTTTCTTATAGCAGTATCTTGATATACTTATTCTCTGGTGCCTTTCCACTCACCCTTCGCGTAATTCATTAAGCGACTCCACATACCTCAACATTTTATGGCATGTAACTTGCGTCGTAGCGTCTCGATTTAGCTTTAGCGTGGATGCACTCAAAGAGTTATTCCTCTTTGTTATTCCCTAATCTAGCTGTTGCTTCGAAATTAGCTATGAATATGTAGGCATACTTCCATGATTTTTCTGAAAATGATGTAAACAATTCAGTGTTGTTAGTTAGCAGTTACCTGTCTTCCTGCCTTAGTTGCTATAGCTCTGGCTGTAACTGAGCCACTTATCCATCAAATGATGAATAACTTCTTGATCAGGAACCTGTCAACTTACTACCGATACAACTTACAGTGCACCCATAAAGAAAATTACAAAGGAAGAAAAAACCAATAGGAGACCAACCAATCAGGGCCAAAAATTGTTTTAAAAATCGGCTCTCACTGGCACTGCTAAGTGGGCTCGCCATGATGGCAGTAAATCCATGGTTTTGTCTACTATCCTACGACGGTCCTCCACCTTTTTTGTCAACAGTACTGCTGACAGCAATTACAAATGTGCCTATGGCGGTTCGCTCCTGGAAGTTCCGTTAAAATATCATTTCAGTGTTGGCTGGTTGCGTTCTCTGTTGAAGAAGTTTCAGATGTGCAGCCGAAGAAGGAATAGTCAATCCCCAGATCTCCTTATTGCAGCTTATATCCACTCATTGGCTTGGAACTGCAAGTAACAATGTCGGGATAGGTGCATATCGCAGTGTTTCCCAGTGATCCTGCTGCTGCGTCACCAGGTTCTCAGATCCCGTTGTCAAGGATGTGTAGCGGTTGGCAGTTGCTTGCAATAATGTCTGACTGCATCACGCCACATTGTCCAGAGTGTAGGGTCTTCTGTCGATGCCCCAACAAGCACAAGGAGTTCTGGATATTCACATCATACTGCCAAGACCGCGAGTGGGCAGCCTTGACGACCAGGAGATTAGGTGGCAGGCGATGGTTCATGCCCTGGTGGTTGTGGATGAGTCTGCATATTTAGCGTAGCACTGAGAAGCACAGATATGAGGTCACACAACTGTCCTGATGTTTGAGTGCTGATGAGGTGGTTTATGTGAGCTCAAATACTGCTACTCCCTGTTGACTTCGTGGTTGTAGTGGCGTTTGTGTATAACGCCAAATTATTTGGAATACAGGGAAGAGCGGCTGTCGTAACTAGCAGTGATTCAAGCTGCAATACTTCCAGGTGAGTGGCCAGCCCCTGTCACACTGCGTTATGGGGGAGGCATTGGTCTACACAGGGTCACTGACCGACGCTTGGCTGATACTAGTGCGGCTTGGATATCGTCCTGTCACTCCATCTCTGGAACCAAGCGTCGCTATAATCTCGTTACAGATTTTCCTTTTACATGCCGTACGGGATGCCAAAAATACAACACAGAGCCAAATCAATGACTCTGACCCTGCTGATTATCGATTTTAACTAAGCGTTGATGGCAGACACGTCATCCGTTGCTGTTACTTCTTTCTTCTCCAGAGCATTAAACGTAGCGGCTAGTGAGAGGCAATGTGCCATTATCTCGGAAACTCATAAACATGATTTTTTGAGCAAAAGATCTTGAAAACGTGCAGATGGGGAAGCAATCAAGTACCCTCTGTATCAAAATACACCAGGACAGTAGTTTGCGGTCTAGGATTATCTGGTTCAAAGACATAAGTCACTGAGACATTGAAGATAGGGCACAGGTTACATCTCCTATTCAAATAACGTGGCACGTGAAGGAGAGAGGTGAATGTGCTCTGTACGCAATGGCGCTTGTTCACCGCCTATGACGGTGACGAATGTTATCTGCCAAAGTTCGTTTTCCTCGTCGCCAAGGAAAACAATAACAAAGGCTGATGAGCAGTCAGTCAAAGGAGTTCCAGATGTCGCCGTCTTCTTCACGAAATGTAGCCTTATTCATGACTTTGTGCGATGCAACTTCCAGGTACATGACTGCCCACAGTCGAGAAAATAAAAACGCAGGTATTGTGTGTGAGGAATGCAACAACTACCATTGCGGCACCGCACTGACTGCTTGGTAGAATATTACTTCCCATCCGTCTCCTGCTAATATCACTACATGTCGAATAAGATGGAGCAAGAATGATATCAATAAAATTTCAGCCGATAACATGACTTCTACAATAAAAACGCTGAAAACTTCCCTTAATAAGAGAGCGCGACAATTGTCTTTCACAGCGATGTGCAGTCAGCGGCACCAGAAAATCATGAAGAACATCCCAGCAGAAACGGCGAAATTTCGATCGTGTAACAAGAAGCGTGAGGAGGAAAATGACGCACCAAACAACCAAAAACATTTCTCCTTTAATGATAACGGCCAACAAAGCCTCTAGACTTACATAGGCCTCGAAATACCAGAAAAAGAAAGAAAAACTCGAGATTACTGAAAACACTATGCATATCTTAGGAATAGATGCTTTCAGTTCTAGTTTGTAAACCAGCCCAACGAGAAACTAATACGCTGAAACCGTAAGTGGCAGCATCAAGAATGTCATGAAATATAGCAGTCCACCAATAAGTTTAAAAAATTAGTTTACCGTTTACCAAAAATACCAAATAACAACATAAAAATATAAAGTAAAGGAATCCACTAACAAGAGTTACCTAGAGTACTGTTTATTGTAATGCAGCTGCACTGTACGTACAATTAAAAGAGTTTGAAACGCAGCCTCATACTCTGATAAATTCATCTTGATTCCTCCAGCCGCTGGAACCGAATGATGTTACTCACATCATCAAACTATACATTTGATACAGTAGTATGTAGACACTGGCTTATATTCAGTACCTGGAATATTCCTAAAGGCTGTACATTTGAAACTTGTCTAAAAGCAGGTGACTGTAAGAAGGATTACTATTCAAGTATACTGGAAGTTTCTCTCGTGTAACATGACCGAAACGTTACGCAAATGTCTCGCAGGGGGCAGCCGCGAGGAATGGTCTACAGATAAAGTGTGAAACCTGTTGTGGACGGCAGGTCAGCGGGAGAAGGGCATGCTGAGTGCTCAAAGGGTGGGCGTGCGAGAAGGGCAGGCCAGGGGAGGGCAGGAGGGCTTGCAAGGGCTCAGCTCAGCGCCGGGGGCTGATCCTGGCGATGCGAGCAATGTCAGCTCCCAGCTGCGGGGTCGACCAGGGAGTTGTAGAGCGAGTAAAGGCTGGAGGTTTCCAGACGGTGGAATGAGCAGTACAACTAATACAGCCGTCGCCTACAGTAATTTCCTGCTCAGACAAACGCAGAGTTTCAAGGCGCTTCAAAGCTTTGGCACCGAGCCTGAGCGTCAGTCGCTTTGGCTTCTAGGAAACAAAGGCATTGTGGCAGTCTCACAACTTGCCCATTGTGTGCAGGTGGTGACGAGTAAGATTCTAATCACTGTATCTTTGGCTGTATGAATGTAGTTGTTAAAAAAATAGTTTACTTTTGGAAGTACTGATGGGGAAAGAACATCGACGGTAGTACCCTCGTTATTGTATAATCATGCATGTGTTATTCGCCAACGTACTACTTGTCATCTTGCCTGTAATTTAAAGTTATAAGTGAAACGTGTTATTAATCTACTGGTCTACAAGGGTGTTCGGAAATTCCCGTTACAAACTTCTAGCACTTGTATTGGAGACCAAATAGAAGGTATCTGTAACTGGAACCCATATCCGAAAACGCACAGTTTCCGTGTTACAACCATCGAAAACATGTTGGTAGCGACACCACTTTTGCAATTAATTTATTAGGCCTGACCCAGTGTATCACTGGTTCTACAACCCACTCATTAATAATCAAAGAAACAAACACGAAACTGAATAAGTTTCCATAGATACTGTTTGTTTCAATTCGGGTGTTCCGCTTCTCCTTGGAATAGCACCAACATGCATGCTGACGGTGAAGTTATTGTTTTCTCGAAACGGTTCTAAATCTACATGGTTACTCTGAAATTCACACTTAAGTGCCTGGCAGAGGGTTCATCGAACCATTTTCATACTGCTTATCTACCATTCCACCCTCGAATGGCTCGTGGGAAAAAGGAACACCTAAACCTTTCCGCTCTAGCTCTGATTTCTCTTATTTTATTGTTATGATCATTTCTACTTACGTAGGGGGTTGGCAACAAAATATTTTATCATTCGGAAGAGAAAGTTGGTGATTGAAATTTGGTAAATAGATCTCACCGCAAAGAAAACCGCCTTTGTTTCAGTGACTTCCATCCCAACTCGCGTATCATATCAGTGACACTCTCACCCCTACTGCGCAATAACATGAAACGAGCTGCTCTTCTTTGCACTTTTTCGATGTCCCGTCAATACTACCTGGGAAGGATCCCATATCATGCAGCAATATTCCAGCAGAGGACGGACAAATGTAATGTAGGGTGTCTCTTTAGTGTATAAACGTTTTCAACATTTAGAAGCCCTGTCAGCAGCTGTATAAATATTAATTTTAATTTTAAAAACCAACAGCATGAGTTGCAAAGTTAACCTAGATTTACCTAGGGTTCAGTCGGGATAACCCAACCTTCTTCAGAATTAAAGTAACTACCGTTTGTCCATAGTGGACTTCGTCAAGCTAAAGCTACAAATACATAAAATATCGTCAGATTGTAAGAACTTATCTGAAACTGCCTCGACCGTGCAAAGAAGGGCAGCTCATTTCATGTTATCACGCAGTAGGGGTGAGAGTGTCACTGACATGATATGCGAGTTGGGGTGGAAGTCATTGAAATGTCTTTTTAGTGTACTTGTCGCATCTTCTAAGTGTTTTTCCAACAAAGAGCAGTCTTTGTTTCGCTTTCCCCATAATATTATCTATGTGGTCCTTCCAATTTAAGTTGCTCGCAACTATAGTTCCTAGGTATTTAGTCGATTTGACAGCACTTAGATTTGTGCGAATTGTCGTATACCTTAAATTTATTTGATTTCTTTTTGTACCCACGGAGATGACCTAGCACTTTTCTTTGTTTAGTATCATTTGCCACTTTTCGAAACATACAGAAATTCTCTCTACATCATTTTGTAATTGGAATTTATCTTCTGATGATTTTACTAGGCCTTAAATTACAGCGTCATCAGCAAACAATCTAAGGGGGCTTCTCGGATTACCACCTAGATAATTTATGTAAATCAGGAACAGCAGAGGGACTATGACATTACCTTGCGGAACGCCAGATATCACTTCTGTCTTACTCGATGATTTACTGTGTATCACTACGATCTGTGACCGCTCTGACAGGAAATCACGAATCCACTCACACAACTGAGACGATACTCCATATGCACCCAATTTGATTAATAGTCGCTTGTGAGGGTCGGTATCAGAAGCCTTCTGGAAATCTAGAAATATGGAATCGATCTGAGATCTCTTGTCGACAGCACTCATTATTTCATGGGAATAAAGAGCTAGTTGTGTTGCACAAGAACGATATTTTCTGGATCCGTGTTGGTCATGTATCAATAGGTCATTTTCTTCAAGCTGATTCATAATGTTCGAGTACAGTATCTGTTCGAAAATCGAACTGAAAATTGAGGTCAGTGATATGGGTCTGCAATTCAGTGGGTTACTCCTATTTCCCTTCGTTAATATTGGAGTGACCTATGCTGCTTTTCAGTCTTTAGGATCAGACATTTCGTCAAGTGAGCGGTTGTATATAATTGCTAAGAAAGGCCTATTGTGTCTGCATACTCTGAATGGGAAACTGATTGATATGCCACCTATACCGGAAGACTTGCCTTATTCAGTGATTTGAGTTGCGAAAAGGATGTGCGACGGAGTCGGGTGTTGTGGATAACACCTTTACGAAGGCGACGAGCAGCTGTTCCATTACCATGGCCTTTTCCATATGTCACCGTGTACTCTGCGATGTTGCTGTAACACCAGCATCCACTGATGAAGCTTGAACCTGGTCAGAGAGGTAGGACAGTTGTAGAGTGACATCAGCCGATCGGCCGTTAGCACCCCCCACTATAACTACCCTGCTGCATTCCTATCTAGCAAACATGTTTTCAAACGACTGGAGCACCGAAACGGTACTTTTATGAACATTGTTCCCAATTCAAAGTGTAGTCTACTGAGTCCCTCTACAAGTCCTAGAATTTTGTGAGTGGAATTTCCAAACACCCCGTATATACAGAAAAACTGAGTATTATATAGATTTGTAGAGTTATTAGAATAGATATAACGAACCACTTTTCCTGGGTGACCTAACGTCAGAGATGCACCGTTTCACCGCTAAGGGTCCTTGAAGGGCTCGACGCTGGAGTTGTCTTAGGTCAACATCCACTTTTGACTGCATCGTATACAACACAGTGTCACAGGTATCTTACTGTCAGGATGGATACCATTAGATATGCGAGACACCGATAGATACTCCAGAAGAGCTGACTGGCCACTTTGCTGCAGCTGCAGCCGTTTTTCGTGATACGCCTAGTTGTTTAGAGCATTTTAGGCAACCATAACGACGCAGATGCTAGTCGTGCAGTAGTGTAAATGCATGACATTTTCAGCAATAAGTCCGCAAAAATATTCATCACAGCACAGTTGGTGTAACGCAGTAGTTGTATCCCGCAGCTATTGTAAGTGAGCTGATCCCACATGTGTTCTATCTGATACAGTTCTGGAGATACTGCAGGCCAAACCATTGGACGAATAAGGCCACATCTCACGTTTCCACCGTTCTATGCCAGAACTAATCGGTGTACACAACGGGGTGCATTACACCACCAGTTCAAGCTTAACTGACATATCAGCACTGCAAACTCAGCTGTTTGTCTTCTGTTGTTAAGAGAAGACTCCGCATGGGACGGTGATTTCGTAGCCTGGCTGCTTGCTAGCCTCCGACCGACGTTGCGGATGGACAAAATACGCTGGAGAGACGTTACATGTTCTCGGATGGGAGGTGCAGATGTGAAGAAGCTATGTTGTTGCAGCACAATATGACAATCTTCCCTTGCAATGCTGAGACGCGTTCGACTGCGAACTTCATTTGCTCCCACGCTCCCCTACAATCAAAATCTGGCCATTGTCACGTCCGAATTTTACACAAATCCTAATAATGTACGATTCGACCAGCTGGCCAACTGGATGCTTACAATCAGCCCTTTACAAAACCTGTAGTGTGCTTACAATTGTGTCTCAAACGGGTGTACTTTATCTCCGAGTTCTTTTCACTCAACACCGGGAGCTCTTCAGACACCTTATATAGCCTACCAGTCCTGTAACAACATTAGGCTTAATCCGGGAAAGGTGGCGCATAAACTGGAACCACAGGCAGTGTAGGAAAATATCGACAGAGTGTGCGAATATTGGCACTGCAGTTGTTGCTCAGTGGGCTCCAGGCGCCAGGAAAATCATTCGATTGTCGATCGAGTAAGTCTTCCATAAGGTCTGGGGGGGGGGGGGGGGAGGAAAGCTGAGGTGAATCTATAAATACCGATTCAAAAAATTTCCACCGGCACGATTAGTTCTTAGTTGTATTCATTTTGAGTTCTGATGAACGCGATTTTATATTCTCGTACAGCCATCTTGGTTGTGCAGGTCACGAATTTATAAGGCACGGCGTCTCTCCACTACGTATCGGATAACATCATCATTAAAATCCAGTGCATACGCCGCACACTTTTTCGTCGGGCATACTTACGCTAAGGACAGCAAACACCCTTGCCCGAGGGAGGACTCGAACCTCCAACGGGTGTAAAGAGGATGCGGGGGGGGGGGGGGGGGGGGAGGTGAATCCGTGCGAACCATGTGACAAGACGCCTCAGACCGCAAGGCTATTTCTATTTTGCTAGTATTTTCGTTCCAATGAATCAACGTTTTTAGGGTGTTCACACAGTCCCATCAAACTCAGTGCACAATATGTTTCAATATTACCACTAGATATATAGCGTGATTTAAACATTCAAAACGCTGTAGAAATAACACCACTGCCCAGAATGACGTCAAATTGCAAAGGAATATTATCGGAAGAGGAGGAAAACGTATGGCAGAAGAGAAATATATTGAGAAAATTGATCAATTGAAGGCGCTGTGTGTGTCAGAATAAGTGAATGAAAACATCTGTCATGCGCGCACGCGTTGAAGATGGTATAAACACGTCGGGTACACGGCTTTTCCTCCTTTCGCGTCTGCGACGTTCGCCATGACTGTCTGAATGCAGGATCGGGCTCTGCTTGTAAAACTGTATTACAAGAATGATGACTGCGCACACGTCGCTCTACATAAGTTACAGTCACTGGACGATTTGAAAGAAAGGCGTTGTTCCGATGACTGCCGAGGGTCTGGAGAAAATGATTGGGAAATTCGGAAAGACGTGTGAGCCGAGCATGACTCATGTTCGTGCTATCTTCATTTAACATCTTGTTTTTACCTTACTGCCGCCTCTTCATTTTAATTTCAATTACTGGTATCACTGAATTGCTGTCTTGTTCGCCCGTGAGTGGCAGCAGCAGCTCGTATCGATAAGTGCACTGGGCGACTCATAGTATTTCCGGGTCGTCGTGTGTCTGGCAGTCAGTTGCAGTTGGAGATAACACTGGGAGTAGCTGGGTTGAAGAGCAGTCGGGACATAGCAACAGTCGGACGGAGCGCTAGGGAGGCCCGGGCAGCCAGTACTTGCCAACCGCTCGCGACACAGGATGACCTCTCCCACGGACGGAGATGGTACCAGGATCGACCGTTGGTCGGTCACTGAGTTGGTCGCCTCGTTGGGTGACGTGTGTTTGGCCTTTTGACCATTCCTGGTCTTCGTCATTGGATCATCTTGCTGGACGTGGTTCGGCTCCTTTTGCGGAGAAGTCGTGGCCAATGGACAACACTTACCTCCGCATGATTGTGTCCGAGCCAGTGTGCCCGGATCGCCATGTCTCCCATTTCCGGACGGACATCGGGTTGAGTCGGGTAGGAGCTGCAGTGAGCTCTGGGTAGTGAAGACTCGGCCAACCGTTGCTGACATACATGGTTTGAGTGGCAATGACCTTGGTTGGTTGTTGGGCTGTTGTCTGGCCAGATGACGTGTGTTTCGTCAACGACCGTCTTTCGGTTTTGTGTGTGTGTGTACGACAGTGATTTGTTCTAGTTGTTCTTCAGTGAGTCGTTTTACGAATGTGCGAGTTTCTTGTGGAAGTGTTTCGTGGAACATTCTGTACCCTGTGTCAGTTCGACTGAGCAATGCTTTAAATGCTGTCTGCGCAGTGCAGTAGCCAGTTAGTCGGTTGCGACAGAGCATCGAGTGAGTGTTTTGTTACCGTGTTGATGCTGTCCGCCACAGCGTGTAGTACCACAGCCGTTGCGATGTTCATATATGTTGTGGTTGGCAGGAGAGCCAACCGTATTGCTAAAGGAGGCCGAAATGCACGCGTCTGAGCTCACGCAGGCTGGCGTGAGGTCTGCAACATGGCAAGGGAATCAGAATTGAGAAAAACGGAAGTAGCTGGTGGATTATTTAACTTTAATCCATTAATGGACAACGTCGTTCTTTATGGTACATGATTCACAACATAAATAGTACGGATACTGGCGCCTTGCTAGGTCGTAGCAAATAACGTTGCTGAAGGCTAGGCTAACTATCGTCTCGGCAAATGAGAGCGTAGACGTCAGTGAACCATCGCTAACAAAGTCGGCTATACAACTGGGGAGGGTGCTAGGAAGTGTCTCTAGACCTGCCGTATGGCGGCGCTCGGTCTGCAATCATTGATACTGGCGACCTAGCAAGTGTGGTGTCTGGCGGTGACACCACAATATATGTCTGTAGTTATTGTGCCTTGGCTTATTAACACACCAATATTTGAAGACGAATTTTACTGGTCTCTTCCCCTCGCTGGCACTTTGCTTGTAGTGTTGTTGGTCTCATGACCGAAATCAGGTAGTTGGTTGGTTCGTCGGCTGCTTGTCGATTGGGTTCACTTCCGATTTAGAGGATGTTGGTCAGACTGCCTGTCTCGCCTAAACGGGCCTTAGTGTTAGTGTTTCAGGACGACCCTTGGAAACTTCTGAGCGCCGTTCCGTCTCTGTTACATAGTAACTTCCTTGTTTGAGTTTTAGTATTTTGGTTAATGTGTGGTCTTCAGCCTAGTTTTAATAGATCCTGAATTCTTGTCTTGCCCTTAAGACATAAGATTGTTATTTTTTATATGTGGCTTTCTCCCGAATTTTAAGCCGTTAAACTATTGTGTTGATGTGTGGCCTTCAGCCGAGTTTAATATCCCTTAAACTGATGTTCCTAAGACTGCGATGCTTTGCTGTGGGTATTCCACTGAATTTACTTGAAATACACTCCTGGAAATGGAAAAAAGAACACATTGACACCGGTGTGTCAGACCCACCATACTTGCTTCGGACACTGCGAGAGGGCTGTACAAGCAATGATCACACGCACGGCACAGCGGACACACCAGGAACCGCGGTGTTGGCCGTCGAATGGCGCTAGCTGCGCAGCATTTGTGCACCGCCGCCGTCAGTGTCAGCCAGTTTGCCGTGGCATACGGAGCTCCATTGCAGTCTTTAACACTGGTAGCATGCCGCGACAGCGTGGACGTGAACCGTATGAGCAGTTGACGGACTTTGAGCGAGGGCGTATAGTGGGCATGCGGGAGGCCGGGTGGACGTACCGCCGAATTGCTCAACACGTGGGGCGTGAGGTCTCCACAGTACATCGATGTTGTCGCCAGTGGTCGGCGGAAGGTGCACGTGCCCGTCGACCTGGGACCGGACCGCAGCGACGCACGGTTGCACGCCAAGACCGTAGGATCCTACGCAGTGCCGTAGGGGACCGCACCGCCACTTCCCAGCAAATTAGGGACACTGTTGCTCCTGGGGTATCGGCGAGGACCATTCGCAACCGTCTCCATGAAGCTGGGCTACGGTCCCGCACACCGTTAGGCCGTCTTCCGCTCACGCCCCAACATCGTGCAGCCCGCCTCCAGTGGTGTCGCGACAGACGTGAATGGAGGGACGAATGGAGACGTGTCGTCTTCAGCGATGAGAGTCGCTTCCGCCTTGGTGGCAATGATGGTCTTATGCATGTTTGGCGCCGTGCAGGTGAGCGCCACAATCAGGACTGCATACGACCGAGGCACACAGGGCCAACACCCGGCATCATGGTGTGGGGAGCGATCTCCTACACTGACCGTACACCTCTGGTGATCGTCGAGGGGACACTGAATAGTGCACGGTACATCCAAACCGTCATCGGACCCATCGTTCTACCATTCCTAGACCGGCAAGGGAACTTGCTGTTCCAACAGGACAATGCACGTCCGCATGTATCCCGTGCCACCCAACGTGCTCTAGAAGGTGTAAGTCAACTACCCTGGCCAGCAAGATCTCTGGATCTGTCCCCCATTGAGCATGTTTGGGACTGGATGAAGCGTCGTCTCACGCGGTCTGCACGTCCAGCACGAACGCTGGTCCAACTGAGGCGCCAGGTGGAAATGACATGGCAAGCCGTTCCACAGGACTACATGCAGCATCTCTACGATCGTCTCCATGGGAGAAAAGCAGCCTGCATTGCTGCGAAAGATGGATATACACTGTACTAGTGCCGACATTGTGCATGCTCTGTTGCCTGTGTCTATGTGCCTGTTGTTCTGTCAGTGTGATCATGTGATGTATCTGACCCCAGTAATGTGTCAATAAAGTTTCCCCTTCCTGGGACAATGAATTCACGGTGTTCTTATTTCAATTTCCAGGAGTGTATTTTAAGATAAGGCCTCCTGCCGTGTGATTGAAACACTACTTATTGCTTAACATTCTTAAAGTGCTAAGGCCTTCAGCTTGTTTAGATTAAACATTTAGAAAATATTTTGGGTCAAAACTCCTGAAGAACCTTATATTTTAATTTTTTGTTTAGGCCTTGCGTCTTGCATTTTGAGTATGGCCTTCAGCCAATCTAACGTTAGTTACAGGATGTCGATTAAGGCTTTGAGTGTTTACCATTCTTGTGTAATATGGTGTGTGCACATATAAAGTTTGTATGTTGAGTGTAACTGACAGCAACCTATTTTGGACCCTTTCCACAACCTAACCCGCTCTGGCCTGTTGTACCAGGCATTTTAAAGGGCTCTTTCGGTGTGCAACCTAGTAGAGGGAAGAAACGAATTGATTCGACATCAGTGGAAGCAGTGGCCACAGCAATGCAGAAGGAGACTAGAGGTGGTGTGCAAACGTGTAGTGCACGGAGAATTTCCCGAGCATTAAAGAGACCCGTGAGCACTGTGCATAAAAAGTTACGAAACATCTTTCTTTGTTATTCATTCAAACTTACCCATGTGCATTAGTAGCTTCCTGTTGATCTGCCAGCAATAGATACCCGTGCTTTAGAATATCTTGCTCGCATGGAAATGGACAATGATTGACCGTGAAATATTTTGTGTTTTCAGATGTGTGTGAATGCTGAGGTCATCGGTCCCTAGACTTACACACTACTTAAATCAGCTTACGCTAAGAACACCACACACACCCAGGCCCGAGTGAGGACTCGAACCTCCGCCGGTAGGGGCAGCACAATCCTTGATATGGCGACTCAAACAAGGCAGCCACCCCCGTGCGGCGGTGGACAGACAAAGCCCACTTCCATACGACAGGACATGTCAATTAACAAAATGGTCGAATAAGGGCAACGGAAAATCCACAAGAAAACCAACCAGTACCACTTCATCTGGAAAAGCTCACAGTGTTGAGCGGATTTACGGCATCATTTATCAGAGGGCCATATTCTTTCGAAGGGACATGTGCTTCCGGTCGTGTTACCTGTACCGTCACTGGTAAGCGCTATCAGTGTCTATTGCGCAACCACGTCGTTCCAGGTCCCCGACAGCATAGATGGGTGGATGGGATCATTTTTATGCAAGATGGCGCACATCCGCACATTGTAAATACAGTTGAGCGCCTAGTGAAGTGCCATTTCGGAAATGATAGAATTATCAGCGACCATTTCCCTATAGCCTGGCCGTCCCGATCACCTGATCTTAATCCGTGTGACTTGCGGCTGTGGGGTTATCTGGAAGATGTTGTGTTCAGTGTTCCGATTGCAGGTTTAGCTAATTTGAGGGCACGCATTGCGCAACACATTCTGAATGTGGCCATGGAAACTCTTCGACCAGTTGTGGAACACGCTGTTTCTCGATTTCAGTTTGTTGCAGGAAACGGTTTATAGCATATTGAACATGTTTTGCGCCAGTTAAAAAAAAAACGGCTCTGAGCACTATGGGACTTAGCTTCTAAGGTCATCAGTCCCCTAGAACTTAGAACTACTTAAACCTAACTAACCAAACGACATCACACACTTCCATGCCCGAGGCAGGATTCGAACCTGCGACCGTAGCGGTCGCGCGGTTCCAGAATGTAGCGCCTAAAACCGCTCGGCCACCCCGGCCGGCTTTGCGCCAGTTATTGGTACAAAAAATGTTTTACTAAAAGTGCACCACAGGACTTTACATATGCTAGTTTGAAAATGTTCGCCGGCTCCCCCGGATTTATCCTTAACACGAACAACATCAAAGTCAGCTATTGTAAGAGTGACAGACAATTACAACTGTCATCATCTGCAGACAACCGATAGTGTTTATGTCTACAAGGTTACTTTACACTGATCGACGACTGTTTCTTCTGAGTATTTTTTTTTATGGATGGTAAGGTGGAGAGTAAATGTTGTAATCTGTTTTATGTATAATGTAAAAGCAGTTGGCTTTCATATACCATTCTCATAGGCTTATGGTAGATAAATGTTGTAGCCTCGAAATGTGAATGGTTTCATATGGTTCAAATGGTTCAATTAGGTACAATTGGACCTGAGTAGTACCATAAAATAATTGTGATAATCTGCTTGCATGACTAACTAGTTCTTTTTATCGCTCAAGTGTAAAAAAATTCTAGTAACGAAGTTTCTTGTTTAAATTTAATTTTAATTAATTATGAAGTGTCCTTGGATACGCTGTTTAGTGATCTCCCTTAATTTTTCTCAACATTTTAAAAGTTTTTGCAACCAATTTAGATCTCTCTGATTTTCTTTTTGTTGACCCTCCCATCTTAAAATTTCGTACGATGTTACTTAACTGTGAAGAACTGCTTAAGGAATTTCACAGCAAGGAAAAATAGCGAAACCTTGTAGTCGTAACCCCATATAATCCATCAGTATTACCCCATTAAGATATCATAGCGAAACCCAGTGGGTACTGGCTTCGTAAATTATTGGTAAAAAACTGAAATAGACAAACCCTATTTCTAGGGCTACATTTTAATTTTGACAAATGGGTCTACGCCGACATTTGTAAAAACGGCGATGGTACGTTAGTCCTTGCTATTGTAAAATTGCCACCTTCTGAAGAAGACAAATTTAAATTTGTTGAAACCCACGTAAAGAATTCTTTATCCATTGCAACTGGTCGGCTGTTTATAATTTTATTACGTGGAACCGTTGCTGTTGTGCAGCTATGTTTAAAATACCATAATAGAAAACCTACTCGCTACCTAGGTTGTACTTACTGAATTTAGACAATGACTAGAACAATTACCCCACTTTAATTATAAATTAAAAATAGTATAAAAATCAAATATAAATATTGTTTGCGAGAAGAGCACGACGCCTCTGCACATCACTCACTTCCGACGCCATCCTAGTCTGCAGCGCTTTACTCGAGTAAAGGGGAGTGGTATCGATATTATCTCATACGTAGATGCACTGATAAGCCAAAGCATTATGACCACTGCCGACCGTCTGGTGGTGTTGCATGTACCCTTGACAGCAAAAAAAGTGGGTCACTGCCGAATACAACCAACATAATGTAGCTGTGTTGGAGGTCCTCTAAACAGCAAAACCCCATGGGGTGCAGTCGTTTGACTACACACAATGGGTACCGCAAGAGACTACTAAGAGACCAAACGTCCTTATAGCAGTCAGTCTAAGTGTCAACTAATATCGTCATACAAAATATATTAGAAAACACGTTCTTAGCTATGAGACACCCCATAACACCCATAATCTAACCTTACTTACAGCAAGTGACATTCCAAAAGTTCTGAGAACACGGATTATTTTACATATATCGTAAAATTAAATACTTGAGACAATATATGGAGTTACAAAACTGTACGGCAATTGGAAAAAAGGTTTTCGCTCTCTAAATGGTTTTCCATCGACGTGCTGAAGGTCGCTCAATGGCGAGTGACTCTGGAAACGGGATATTGTACGAACCAGTAGAAAAACGAGATTAACGGCAACAAGCACTGTAAGGAAATCTCAACATTAACAGCGAATCACCAGTAATATCATTGTTCTCGTAACACATCAACAGCTACGTGTACACAAATTTGAACTTGAAATGACATGACCAACGTCGTCGTTCTGGACCCGGATTCAAACCCAGCACCTACAGCCATTGCTAACTAAGCTAAGCTTTGTTTGTGCCTTATTGAGACCCGAACACGAGGCATAAAGAGACGTGAAGTATAGACGTTTGCGCCAGTATCAGTTATCATTTCAGATCCTGAAAATAAATGACGAAAATGTTTGTACTGAACTGGAAATCCTGTCTTAACAGTTACCGTCCTGGGAACTACCCCCAACGACGTTTAATATGGTGTCATTCACAAGGAACAAGGTATGCTCATGTTTAAAATTGAAATGCCGTCATATAAAGCTCGTGACAGGGATGCGAACCCAACACCTAATCGGATTCTTAACGAAGAACAGTCATGCTCAAAAGTATTTTAACGACCTGGATTGCATTTTGCCTCATTCCCATGCAACCCACATAACGCAGCTGTCTAGCAGGTCCTCTAATCGCTGCTTGATACAGTCATTTGACTATTGTAAATGGTTCCAACAAGTCACCACTAGAAAACACTGCTCTGTATCGCAATAACTCAAGATGTAAAGTAATACCACGATACTACAAATATCAGGGAACACCTCATCACAGATAAGACTATCCTTAAGGCTTGTAAACTCGCATTTATTGCAATAACTGACATACCTGAAATGTAAGCGCTCTCATTATTACGTCAGATAGGTAATGCACTTATTAAGTTCATCGTATTCATGATTTGCTCTTCAAAGTAACATATAATACTTGTTATTAAACACAAAATCTCATAAAAAATTACGTTATTCACGAGCAGCTAGTTGAAAATATGTATGGACATCAAATGACACGACGAACCGACTCGTTCTGCATATTGGTTCAAACCCAGGTCATGCAAACTAAGATTTCGTGACTGGCGGAAATTAACAGTCATTCCTGACTAGGCTTAAAGAGAGTGATATAAGTCGATTTTAGACAGTATCAGTTATCAAATATCAACTTTAAATTACATCACGTAAACATTTGTAACGGTCGCGAATTCCTACCCGGCATCTATTGTCCCCGTTAACGAACTACGAGAGATGTTAAATACTACTTCTTGACATGTAACTTACTTGAAATACAGTGAGGTAAAGCTTTGTGTTGAACAGGGATTCGAACCCAGAACCTAATCGGTTATTTTATCTCGGTGATTCCAAAATAGAGTCGAATATATGCACTGGGTTGCCAAGGCAGCTAGTTCATGGCGATTCGGTCAACCAAGTAAATGCATGTACTGAACAACCTGCAAACCACTACAGGGAGCCTGTGTGTCAGAATTCACATCTTTTGTGCAGCAACGATGCTGTGATAGAGAAATGAGTCGTAGCGAAAAGTGTTTGGTGGTCTGTTGGACTGATGATAGTTTCATATGTTCAGGGTCTCGGTTCGATTCCAACTTCTGGCGATTTTTTTGATGGGGAGAGGTAGATTCTATTCTCTTCTAGCTACGCCAAGTGAATAGGGAATAATGGCATTGTGGTCTGAAAATCACATTAAACTTGATATTCCTTCTCTACCAAGTAGACGTTATGTCGAACCACAATAAAGTAAAGAGTGGCGACATGTTGAAACTCTATCACCAGTAAGCTTTCTTATACTAGTTAATTTATTGCTAGTCACGAAACAAACCCTGTGTATGGTCACAGGACACTTATTCCATGTTTTCTTTGACCTTCTGTATGGCGATAAAAGTGGTTCTGAACTGGTAATGCAACTCAGACCGCCCTTAATGTGGAATTTGATCCCTTTGTGACAATACAGCTCGACTACAACGTATTGTTTGTTAAAAACTGCACATTCTTCAACATCTCCACGTATTGCGCATGAATGGGTTGGAATCCTGGCCCAGCACTAAACGTTTCACTATGTATTATCAAGCTCTAGCATGATAACACCTACCTGCTGGTGGATAATAATTTTTATTTCTAATGCATTTTCTTTCGTTGTCAACACTAACGATATCGGACGTTTTTGACTCCCAATGAGACGCAGAACTATTTGCGAGATCACTGTAAGTTCAAGGATGTTATTCCGAGCTGCTGGTGGAGAAAAATTCGGTAGCTGACGTCTCTTTGTGTGTAGTCAACAACGATATGTTTGGGGTTCGATTCTCAGTCAACACTGAACACTTCGTCATATTATTTCTAGTTCTAACATGCTCACATGTCGCTGCTGGTGTAACAAACACATACTTAACGTTGCCTTTCTCTAGAATATAACACAGATGCGTGCCGGGTTGGAGTACTGGGAAGGAAAAATTAATTTTTCGTCTCGTCATTTCATTTAATACATCTAGATTCTGCTGACAAAATCCGATATGTCAAAGTTGATTGTTCTTCGATAACAAACCGATTAGGTTCTCGGTTCGAATCCCTGTTCAACACAAAGCTTTACCTCACTGCAGTTCAAGTAATTTACTTGTGAAGAATCAATATTTAACATCTCTCGTAGTTCGTTAACAGGGTTGCTGGGTAGAAATTCGCGTCCGTTAAAAATGTTTACGTTATGTAATTTAAAGTTGATATTTGATTCTTGCGCCCGTGGTCTAGGGGTAGCGTCTTTGATTCATAATCAGAACGTCTTCGGTCCCGTGTTCGATACCCGCCACTACCACAATTTTGATAAAAGATGAGCATTGGCGTCCGAAGACTTCCGGCATAAGAATTCAGCCTCATTCTGCCAACGGCCTTGTCAAAGAGGCCGGAGGAGTGGATAGACGTTCAGGGCACTCTCTTCTCCTAGGGGTGGGAAATTGCCCCTAAAGGCGGAAGAATCAGCAATGATCAACGACATGAGGATGCAGAAGGCAATGGAAACCACTGCATTAAAGACACGTAACGTGTATCCGCAGGACATGTGGCCTGTAGTTGAAGAAGTGTCATGATGATCTCTCCATTGGCAAAAGATTCCGGAATAGTCCCCCATTCTTATCTCCGGGAGGGGACTGCAAAGGGGGAGATTGAATAATCAACGAAAGGATAATGTTCTACGAGTCGGGGCGTGGAATGTCAGAAGCTTGAACGCGGTAGGGAAACTAGAAAATCTGAAAAGGGAAATGCAAAGGCTCAATCTAGATATAGTAGGGGTCAGTGAAGTGAAGTGGAAGGAAGACAAGGATTTCTAGTCAGATGAGTATCGGGTAATATCAACAGCAGATGAAAATGGTATAACAGGTGTGGGATTCGTCATGAATAGGAAGGTAGGGTTGAGGATGTGTTACTGTGAACAGTTCAGTGACCGGGTTGTTCAAATCAGAATCGACAGCAGACCAACACCGACAACGATAGTTCAGGTATACATGCCGACGTCGCAAGCCGAAGATGAACAGATAGAGAAAGTGTATGAGGATATTGAAAGGGTAATGCAGTATGGAAAGGGGGACGAAAATGTAATAGTCATGGGCGACTGGAATGCAGTTGTAGGGGAAGGAGTAGAAGAAAAGGTTACAGGAGAATATGGGCTTGGGACAAGGAATGAAAGAGGAGAAAGGGTAATTGAGTTCTGTAACAAGTTTCAGCAAGTAATAGAGAATACCCTGTTCAAGAATCACAAGAGAAGGAGGTAAACTTGGAAAAGGCCCGGAGATACGGGATGATTTCAATTACATTACACTATGGTCACACAGAGATTCCGAAATCAGATACTGGATTGTAAGGCGTACCCAGAAGCAGATATAGACACAGATCACAATATAGTAGTGGTGAAGAGTAGGCTGAAGTTCAAGACATTAGTCAGGAAGAATCAATACGCAAAGAAGTGGGATACGGAAGTTCTAAGGAATGGCAAGATACGTTTGAAGTTCTCTAACGCTATAGATACAGCAGTAAGGAATAGCGCAGCAGGCAGCACAGTTGAAGAAGAATGTACGTCTCTAAATTGGGCCGTCACAGAGGTTGGAAGGCAAACATAGGTACAAAGAAGGTAGCTGCGAAGAAATCATGGGTAACAGAAGAAATACTTCAGCTGATTGATGAAAGGAGGAAGTACAAACATGTTCCGGGAAAATCAGGAATACAGAAATACAAGTCGCTGAGGAATGAAATAAATAGGAAGTGCAGGGAAGCTAAGACGAAATGGCTGCAGGAAAAATGTGAAGACATCGAAAAAGATATGATTGTCGAAAAGACAGACTGAGCATACAGGAAAGTCAAAACAACCTTTGGTGACATTAAAAGCAACGGTGGTAACATTAAGAGTGCAATGGGAATTCCACTGTTAAGTGCAGAGGAGAGAGCAGATAGGTGAAAAGAATACAATGAAAGCCTCTATGAGGGTGTAGATTTGTCTGATGTGATAGAAGAAGAAACAGGAGTCAATTTAGATGAGATAGGGGATCCAGTATTAGAATCGGAATTTAAAAGAGCTATAGAGGACTTACGGTCAAATAAGGCAGAAGGGATAGATAACATTCCATCAGAATTTCTAAAATCATTAGGGGAAGTGGCAACAAAACGACTATTCACGTTGGTGTGCGGAATATATGAGTCTGGCGACATACCATCTGACTTTCGGAAAAGCATCATCCACAAAATTCCGAAGACGACAAGAGCTGACAAGTGCGAGAATTATCGCACAATCAGCTTAACAGCTCATGCATCGAAGCTGCTTACAAGAATAATATACAGAAGAATGGAAAGGAAAATTGAGAATGCGCTAGGTGACGATCAGTTTGGCTTTAGGAAAAGTAAAGGCACGAGAGAGGCAATTCTGACGTTACAGCTAATAATGGCAGCAAGGCTAAAGAAAAATCAAGACATGTTCATAGGATCTGTCGACCTGGAAAAAGCGTTCGACAATATAAAATGGTGCAAGCTGTTCGAGATTCTGAAAAAAGTAGGGTAAGATATAGGGAGAGACGAGTTATATACTATCCGTACTACAACCAAGAGGGAATAATAAGAGTGGACGATCAAGAATGAAGTGCTCGTATTATGAAGGGTGTAAGACAAGGCTGTAGCCTTTCGCCCCTACTTTTCAATCTTTACATCGAGGAAGCAATGATGGAAATACAAGAAAGGTTCAGGAGTGGAATTAAAATACAAGGTGAAAGGATATCAATGATACGATTCGCTGATGACATTGCTATCCTGAGTGAAAGTGAAGAAGAATTAAATGAGCTGCTGAACGGAATGAACAGTCTAATGAGTACACAGTACGGTTTGAGAGTAAATCGGAGAAAGACGAAGGTAATGAGAAGTAGTAGAAATGAGAACAGCGAGAAACTTAACATCAGGATTGATGGTCACGAAGTCAATGAAGTTAAGGAATTCTGCTACCTAGGCAATAAAATAACCAATGACGGACGGAGCAAGGAGGACATCAAAAGCATACTCGCTATGGCAAAAATGTCATTTCTGGCCAAGAATACCGGCCTTAATTTGAGGAAGACATTTCTGAGGATGTACGTCTGGAGTACAGCATTCTATGGTAATGAAACATGGACTGTGGGAAAACCGGAACAGAAGAGAATCGAAGCATTTGAGATGTGGTGCTATAGACGAATGTTGAAAATTAGGTGGACTGATAAGGTAAGGAATGAGGAGGTTCTACGCAGAATCGGAGAGGAAAGGAATACGTGGAAAACACTGATAAGGAGAAGGGACAGGATGATAGGACATCTGCTAAGACGTGAGGGAATGACTTCCATGGTACTAGAGGGAGCTGTAGAGGGCAAAAACTGTAGAGGAAGACAGAGATTGGAATACGTCAAGCAAATAATTGAGGACGTAGGTTGCAAGTGCTACTCTGAGATGAAGAGGTTAGCACAGGAAAGGATTTCGTGGCGGGACGCATCAAAAGAAAACTGTCCAAAAACGATGAATATCACTCTCTTTATGCCTAGTCAGGAATGACTGTTAATTTCCGTCTGCCACGAAATCTTAGCCTGCATGATTGGTTCAAATGGCTCTGAGCACTATGGGACTCAACATCTGAGGTCACCAGTCCCCTAAAACCTAGAACTATTTAAACCTAACTAACCTAAGGACATCACACACACCCATGCCCGAGACAGGATTCGAACCTGCGAGCGTAGCAGTCACGCGGTTCCGGACTGAAGTGCCTAGAACCGCACGGCCACCGCGGCCTAGCCTGCATATACTGGGTTTGAATCCATATGCAGAACGAGGCAGTTCGTCGTATCATTTGAAGTTCATACATATTCTCAACAACTGCTCGTGATTAACGTAAATTTTTAATGACATTTCGTTTTAAATAACATGTATGGTATGTTAATTTGGAGAAGAAATCATGAATACGACGAACGTACTACGTGCATTACGTATCTGACATAATAATGAGTGTACAAACATTTCAGGTATGTCATTTATTGCAATAAATGTGAGGTTACAAGCTTTATGGACAGTCTTATCTGTGATGAGGTGTTCCCTGATATTTGTAGTTTTATGGTATTACTTTACATCTTGAGTTATTACGATACAGAGCTGTGTTTTCTAGTGGTAATTTGTTGGAGCCATTTTCAATAGTCAAACGACTACAGCAAGAAGTGATTAGAGAACATTCTACACAGCTGCGTTATGTTGGTTGCATGGGAATCAGGTGAAATGCAATTCAAGTCGTTCGGATATTTTTGAGCGCGACTGTACATAAAATCAGAAGTTAAATATCAAATTTTTCACCAATAGCGAAATGCTGGGACCTTAATTGACGATATAATTGTTTTTGCCTGACTTGGATTTGAACCCAGCATCTAGCACCGTCGTTTTCTAGCCAGGAACAGACGATAAATAGTTATTGTTCGTTCACCAGTAGTTAGATCGGCGCATGTTTAGCTAGACATCAGGCGACGAAAAGCTTTGTGCTGAATGGAATTCGAACCCCGCACACGTGGTCATGAAGAAACTTTAACTATCAAATTCTTTTCAATAATAGCTAGGAATGGCATGTTTGTACTTTCAATGATATAATGGAAAATACTCTGCTGGCTAGAAGTTGAATCCACAACATGTCGTCGTTGGCGATTACACCGAACCCAACATCAAACCAAAATCCGTTTTCACCAGTAGGATGGAGAGGAATGTTTTAACTTGAAAAGATGTAAGGAAACGTTTGATCTTGTAATTTTGTGATAAAAAGCTCATCATGTGGCTGTGATTTGAAACGAACACGTTACAGCTGACAATGCACCAAGAGACGTTGAAAATGCAACTATTTTTCACCAGTAGTTCGGAGTGCACATACTAGGGCTTGAAATGAAATAATGAATATTTTGTGCTTATCAAGATGACTTTTGAGGACGCTTAGAAGAGTTTGCAATATTCGGGAACACAGTGAAATGGAATTCTAATCCCAGTCCAGCACCACAATTTTCAACGTCTCAGTTTCAAATAAAGTAAGAGCCTTTTGAACTTACATGGCCATTGGTTCATTAAATGAAATACTTTTTCTAGTTTACGACGGCTTGCTGGTGGCAGAGTCTCTGCCTTACAGTGTTTCTCCGACTGTCACAGTTCAAACGAATGCCACTCTGCCCCATTCGGCAGCGAGGGGATGTTATCTTTACTGCGGATATTGAACTACGAAGCTTACTGGCGTTCTGCACTTGGCGTTACTAGAGGTGAAGGAGGGCTACTTGTGTGTGTTAAAAATCTATACCTGACCTGAGATATGAACCTACACGTTCTACACATCAATACAAGATTAATCTATCACACCACAGAACCCCCTGTCAAGCACATAATTATCAATTGCAGAGTATTCATGTATATGTAGCTGCAAATGTTAAGGGACGCGTAGCAGGAAGAAGTGCGGTATCTGGGAATGGATAGAAGTGCAGAAGTGCAAAATATAAGCGTGAAATGCTTGCAAAGTATTGTTTACTTAGATGTGTGCCACAGTTCGTTTTATCTTAGGACCGAGAGATAAGGAAGGACTGTTCTCAGAACGAAGAATGGGTTATAGGAAAGGGGAGATCAAAGAATACGGTTACATAGCAATTAAAAGAGAAAATGTAGCGTCAATGGAAACCGCTAGATTTGTTTACAACGTTTTGGGGGAGTGTAATAGAAGGGCACTTGCGGCGATAGTGTCAGAGACAGAGAGTGTGAGAGAGAATAGAAGAGATATTAACAAAATAAATGTTCAAATGTGTGTGAAATCTTATGGGACTTAACTGCTAAGGTCATCTGTCCCTAATCTTACACACTAATTGACCTAAATTATCCTAAGGACAAACATACACACCCATGCCCCAGAGAGGTCTCGAACCTCCGCCGGGACCAGCCTCACTGTCCACGACTGCAGCGCCTAAGACCGCTCTGCTTGTACCTCGCGGCGAGTAAACATAATATGAAATCGTTGGCGTATTGCGTGGAGGACGGAGGGTGTTTTCATGGATGGAGGGGAAGAGAGAGACGTATTTGAAATAACAAAAACTACTGTGACATAGTCCATCTACGCTGATTAGCTTGTAAGTATGTAGATAGGGTATGAATGAAATCAAAATAGAATACTTAACAAACTGTATATTCATAAGAAACCCACTTGAATTAAAAGGGCAACTCAGAGGAAAGCTAACCCATATTGTATCTTTTCTGTTGCCACGCGATCTTTCCCTAGCTTCCAATGAGGAAAAATGACGAAAAAGAAGACATAACAAAACATTTTAACAACTCTAATATTTTATCCAGAATCCTTCATTATTTTGTGCTTCTATCACGCGTCTTGGCATAGAATGTATAAGCCGTCGGACGTAACAGCCTGAAGAAGCAACTTCCTCCCAGGCTTCCAGGACGCAGTCCCAAAGAGCGTCCGCAGTACCTGGTTGGTTTCGTGGCCAGTTCCCAATGTTCTGGCGACCTCAGCCCACATGTTTTCCATGGAGTTCATATCAGCCGCCCGTGGCGGCCAATCCATGACGTTGACGTCAATCGTGGAGAGCCGTGCTGAGCAAATGCAGACTTGTGAATGGGAGAATGGTTCTCTTCCAGTGTGACGTCCCCTTCTGCGTACAGCATTCGCATTGACGGAAGCATCCCATTTTCCAATATGTGGGCATACTGCACGCTGTCCAGAGTTCCTTCTATCCTGTGAAGAATTCCCGCCCCTCTCGTAAAATTCCAACCCCAGCAGGTAACAGATAGCCGGCCACTTCTTCTCGTCGTGGTTACATATTCGCGTCAATGGCGAGTCCCTTGCGGCCTGTAAACGATTCGTGGACCGTCGTTACTGGTGGAACACCTTCTCATCAGTGAAAATTACGTTGTCCCACGACGCCCTGAGATGGAGGTCCGCAAATGCTAGCCGATATAAAACGTTGTCTTCGCTGAACTCTTGTTTCACGGCGGGTCATCGTGCATGCAGTCCAGCGTCCCTCAGACTTCGGCGAATCGTGTCACTGGAGCAGGGGAAGTTGGTCTCCGGCCGCAACTACTTCGAGTTCAGAAAGGAGTTTTCTTTTCTCCTGGACACTAGGTTCCTGTTTTCCTGCTCTGAGCTCACTCTGTTCCTGCCTGAGCCAGGAGCCCTGTTGGTGGCACCTCTTTCAAGGCAGATCCTCCACCACCTCGTTTCAGTGGTATGTGGTACGCCATACCGTCTGCCAGTTTCTCTGATGGAACATCCTCCTTCCTCAATGAGAGCGACGACTCTACCTCGGCCAGCCGGAGTGGCCGAGCGGTTCTAGGCACTTCAGTCTGGGACCGCGTGATCGCTACGGTCGCAGGTTCTAATCCTGCCTCGGGCATGAATGTGTGTGATGTCCTTAGGTTAGTTAGGTTTAAGTAGTTCTAAGTTCTAGGGTACTGATGACCTCAGATGATAAGTCCTATAGTGTTCACAACTATTTGAACCATTTTTTGACTCCACCTCGAATAGACGTCTCCCAGTGAGCTATTACGGCAGATAGCCTGATGTGTATTTCTGCTTGCCGCTCTTATACTGATTCCAGGAGAGGAGGTAAACACATTTACGTCAAACGGAGCGGCAGAGGCAGAGGCATGCGGCGCAGCCGTGCTGGCTCGTCCCGGGCTGTTGGCCCACCAACGCCACCGCCAGCTCGCTCACTTGCCAGCCTGGCTGGCCCGTAGCTCGCGAGCCGCAGCTAGTACAGACCCGGGCCGCACGGCCACGATCACCCCTCGAAGGATCAAAAGTTATAAGTAACCTACCCGCCTGTAGTACAAACTATCGCAGCTACAGCTATTATGCTATAAATTGTGCAGGCACACCTACAGTTGACGATTTATTCAAATATTTGACGAACAATACTTCCAAATATACGTTCATTTTAAACATAGCTACCACAAAATATGTCACCTAGCTAGCAATAGCATGACGCAGGAAACTATACTTTCTTGTAAGCGCTGTGCATTAGATGTAGCCTTAAGAAAACCTGTATTCAACCACGACAACGAAGCGGAACGTAAAAGTACATGTTTGGCTTCAGCTCCTCCAAATAATATTATATACTTATTATATAATACACGTTTTGTGCACTTATAACATGTACTCAGTGTCTCTGAAACAATACGTGCTGCACGACGGAAATTACTTTCTGATGATGATATCGCAGATATTAGGCAACACGTTACTAGGGATGAGTAAGGCCTTAAGGTTTTGCAACTAAACGTGCTACTCCTAGCTACTACTGAATATGAAGTTGATTGTTAATGTGTCTTCATAACCATGTGTGCGGCGTTCGACTCTCAGTCAGCATAGACGTTTTCGTCACCTTATTTCTAGTTAAACGTGTGCACATCCTGCTGATAGTGGACCCACATAGGACATTTCTCGTCTGTTCTTGGTTAGACAACGTCGGCGGTAGGTGCCGAGTTCGAATCCCGGTCAGGCAATACAACTTCAGTCGGCATTTAAGGTTCCAACCCCACTACTGGTGACAAACTGTGATATCTACATTCTGATTTTATGTACTTATTCAACAAACCGATTAGGTGCTGGGGTCGCATCCTAGTCCCCAGCATTACATGATGGCATTTCAATTTTAAACATGTGCATCCTTTATTCCTTGACAATGCAACACTATACAACGTCTTTCGAGGTTAATTACCAAGAAGGTAATTGTCATGTTAGGGTTTCTGTTATCGTACAAAATTTATCGTCATTTACGTTCAAGTTGAGAATTGATAACTGATACTGGTGCAAACGACAGTATTTGACGTCTCTTTCTGCCTAGTGATCGAGTCTCGATAAGGCACAAAGCTTTGGTTGGTTAACAATGGCTTTACGTTCTGGGGTTGCATCCGGATCCAGAACAAAGACGTTGGTCGTGTCATCAAAGTAGAACATCGTGTAGAAGTAACTGTTGATGAGTAATGTGAACAATGATATTACTTGTGATTCGCTGTTAATGTTGGGATATCCGTAGAGTGGTTGCTGCCGTTAATCACGTTTTCTTTTAACTGCTTAGTATTACATAAAGTTCATGCGAATCCACTCCCCGTTGAACGTTGAACGACGTTCAGCATGTGTTGCGTAAACCTTTCAGACAGCAAAGAACTTGTATCCAATTGCCATACAACTTTATAAATCCATATACTGTCTCTAATATTTAATTGTGCCTAAGGATTACTGAATGATTTATGTGACAAAACTAGTTGTCCCATAACGTTTGAAATGTCACTTATTGTAATTAAGTTTAGTTTACAAACGTTAAGGACTGTCTGATCTCTTATGTACTATCATGGTGTTACTTTACATCTGGACTGACCGTCATAAAGAACGGTGTTCTCTAGTAGCCTCTAGCGGTACCCATTGTGTATCTTACTACGACTGTACTGTGGAGGGTTGCGACGACGTGCAACACAGATATTCAATGTTGGTTGCATTCATTCAGGTTCAGCCTACACGTTGGAATTCAGGGGTGACCCACTTTCTTTGCTGTCGAGTGTACATAACACGATAACAAAAGTATGTAAACTGAGCAGACACAGACGGGGAATCACTCTGGAGAAGAGTAGGAAATCCATCCAGCGAAGCTAGTCGAACGTTAATGCGCCGTGAACATCTACGGGAAGAAGGACAGTGAAACTATCACTAGGTGCTAAATGCTTCGACGGCCATGTCTCTTCACAGACCATGGAATTCTGCGCTTGTTTGCTCTGTGAAGTAATTCTGGTGACCCGTCAAATCTATGCCCAAAGAGCACAGTGCTGGTGCATGCACAAGTGTCTCATTCCACCGACCATTGTACATTGCTGAACGTGGAGTCTACGTGTTCTCATGTGGACCTAAAGTAATAGTTTTTCGATTCCAGTGGGTACGGGACCATCGGGATTCCACCGTTGATCATTGGAAACCTGTCAGCTCTTCGGATGAATAACATTTTTGCTATAGTAGGCATTGTCATCATATCCAGGCGAATGACAGAACATGCAGTGCGCCACGGATAAAGGCTGATGGGAGCCATTTTATGCTATGGGAGATATTCTGCTGCACTTGCATGGGACCTGTGTTAGTAATCGAAAAACGCTGACAGCTGCGAATCACTTGCACCCATTCATACTTGACGTCATCCCGGATGGCAAGTCATCGTGTAGCAGTATAACTGCCTATCCCTCGGAGCCAGAACTGTTACAATGACTTGAGGAGTATAACAGTGAAGTCACATTGATGTATCTGCTGCCAAAATCGCCTCTTGTAAATCATATGGAACCCTTCTTGATTGCTGTCGGGTGCTATCAACGCTTACGCAGATCAGCGGCCCGTTATTTACGCGAATTGCATGGCCTGTGCGTAGACATCTAATGCCACATACCTCCAAAAACCTACCAACAAACTGTCGGTTCCTATTACACAGAAACAGTAATGTATTTCTTTCCAAAGGCGGACATATAAAAAATAAGGAAGTGGTTATAATATTTTGGCCTATCAGTGTATTCCTCAAGTCTACCAACAGTGTCTGAAATTTCCGTCCTACACTTCGACAAATGTCTCATATCTGAAGATAAACAGCCATTTTCACTGTTAAGGGACAATGCAGTGTTTGTGACACCCCAGACCGGCGTACGTGACCTCGGGTCCCTTATGTGCGCACTGGAGCTGCGTAGTCGCTGTCAGCTGCCGGCGAAGGCAGCTGTAGGCTTAACGATGCGGCAGGCTGCGTCACCGGCAGCAGTCCCTGCGTGGATTATCTGCCAGCAGCTTTCACTGTTACAGCGTACCTGCCTGAACATCACTGTTGGCTACTGCACAACCTGATATTCGATGTCATTAACCTCTGTCGTCTAACAAAGAGTTCATTTTACTTAGTGGTTTTAGTTAGATTTTTCTTTTTTTACATTCAGTTCATTAGTGTCCATACCTCTTTGGTATGCATGATCTTATAAGAGGATTAACATCAATAAATGTCCTACTGACGAAGTACAAATTTCGAAAATATGCTTGCTGTACCCACATTTCATGAATACACGACCATCATATACATCCCTTTCGTTTGATAACTATAGCTCGAAACTCGTAGGATGCAGTTACCCACCCCAGCCTACGGTGCACTTTTCATTTTATACTGGACGTGTGTGTTTGCTGTTTCTTTGGCTTAAGTACAACAGGGTCCCAGAGGACACATGACTCATTCTCTTGTAGAGAGCATTTACTTCGTAGAATGGCTTGAGAAGACAAATAATTACCCAAAGTTCACTCAAAGATCAGCACCAAAGTATCACGTCTCAATATTTCCAACAAAGTTTTTTGTTTCAAAAGGAAACGAAAGATGAGGCAGAAAAAGCTTAATTTGAGATAAACAGAGGCACAGAGACTATCATGTTTGAAATAAAGAAAAACAGTTAAAGTGTGAACAGGCATTTATCTGGAAAGGTCTCTCCGTCATCTGACTCAAGAAACACACCCAACTGTTCATGCAGCTATAAAAGTCATTAAACAGTTTCTGTTCAGATTTTGTGAATCAAGAATTGTGCAAATAAGTAAAGAGAATGATGAAGTTTTGTAACTGGTTACTGCAAAATTAAAGAACTATGATGAGGATTCTCAGATACTGTAAGAAAAGAAACTAAACTCCTCTCAAACATGCCGCGAAGGCACATTACCGACCGGCCTTCGTGTCATCCCCAGCCCATAGGTGTCACTGGATGCGGATATGGAGGGGCATGTAGTCAACACACCGCTCTCCCGGCCGTATGTCAGTTTCCGAGACCGGACCCGCTACTTCTCAATCAAGTAGCTCTTCAGTTTGCCTCACAAGGGCTGAGTGCACACCGCTTGCCAACAGCGCTCAACAGACCGGATGGTCACCCATCAAAGTGCCAGCCCAGCCCGACAGCGCTTTACTTCGGTGATCTGACGGGAACCGGTGTTACCACTGCGGAAGGGCCTTCGGATCAAATACTGTAAGGGGCGACAAAAGTTTCTGGTCGAAGGCCGTACAATACAGAATAAGTACACCAATCACGCAAAATCACTGAGAGCTTAGAGGCAATCATCCGACCGACAGACAAAGTTGAAGATACCTATTTGTTGAAAGATTGTGTCCTGCTACGTGAGGAAGTTCGTAACTGCCTGCTACACATCCTCGTCTGGCAGTAATCGTCTACTGTTGAGGCCCTTTCTAACGAACACAAGGCGTGATTTTCGCCTGGGTAGAGAGCAGGTTGTAAGGCTGGTGCTGTAGTCATAACGTCCGCAAAGGATGAAGCTGGCCTCCCACCTCGACGGGCGACTCGTGTCGAGTCGCGACTGGTACGGAACTTGACGGACCATACTACAACAACTGTTTCCGATACACGTGCTGTTCTGTACACATTCTTCATTCGCCTATGAATGTCTACTTGTGTTTGTAATTCGGCGGCCAAGAGAAGAATAACATCACGTTGGTCTTGTTTGGATGCATTTTGTAACAACGTCTCCATTGATCACGCTTCCACATTTACCGCACGCACGTAGGAAAGGCACAAATCTCATAATGATCACTTGCCTATATGCTGGTGCTTATATACCAGCATCGCGGTCATGCTATGTTGTGTACATACTGCAACAACAATGTTTAAAGGAAACTTTTCGATTGGCACTCACGTTATTGAAATGTGTGATACTGGAGTGCTAAATGCCGAGGCACCTTATAGAAGGTAACTTTGTAAAGTCTTAAAATCGAAAAGTGGCCTGCAGTAAGAGCACGAAGAATAATTAGATCAGCTTTCTTTAATTTAAATTAAATGGCTCTGAGCACTATGGCACTTAACTTCTCAGGTCATCAGTCCCCTAGAACTTAGAACTACTTAAACCTAACTAACCTAAGGACATCACACACATCCATGCCCGAGGCAGGATACGAACCTGCGACCGTACTGGTAGCGCGCTTCCAGACTGTAGCGTCTAGAACCGCTCGGCCGGCTTTCTTTAATTCGATAATGAAATTATACTGCTCATACTGGTGCACATCTAGTGAATGATGTACGTTAAACATATGCTCACTACCTAATCAGCAATGTATGCCACAGTTTGTGGGATTCATTGTCCACAGCTCTTAGTTATTGCAATTGTTACTATTTGAGACTCTACAGGGCGCAGTTTAACACAACTATCTTTCTTCTCTAGAAGAAATGGACGACGCAGTTAAGACCTGTAATTCACTATGTCGCAATGAATTGCAGACGATATGACACTTGTTTGGAGAAGCACTTTGACCCTGGACCATAGGGAAGACGTAGTCAGCAGAAGTATTAAGTGGAAGAAATTTACCACTTTCTCGTGAGAGTACTTGTCCTAAGTCTTGAGTTTGCAATCCACGTGCTGGTGGTGAACAGCGCTTAGCCTGTCCTCATGACGTTTCTAATTATAAAGTTTTACAATACAACTTCATTACGTGTTTCTGCCAATTGTACGTAATTAGTGTCCGTTCCCTGCCGCTACCGCATGCCAGCGGAATCACAGGCAAATAGCAGATAATAAACCATTAATATAGTCGGAAATATTGTTTAAACCTTGAGTGGATCTAGAGTGACAGAAACATATAACGTAACCCACAATGAAACTGATCAGACCGAATAGCGGCAGCATATGTTACCATGAACTGTCGTTGCGTTTCGCCGTGTCGTTAGGTGTCACTGCAACATTTTTTCCATTGCAGTGCAATGCCGTTGATCCCGGAAAATGAAGCCTTAATTGAGGACTATATCCGTTCTGTGTCGTTTGAATATATACGCAAAGTGTTTTTAAACAATATCCCAGTGCCAGTATCCCAGCCAAGAGTAGCATCCACTATTTAGTTATAAATTGGCGCATGACAGGTTGGGCTACGAATGCGAAACAAAATAGGCAACATTTTGATTTAGTTAAAAAATAGCGTAACGCAGTTTCGGTTTCAAATGCCAAACGAAATAAGCAACATTTCCATAGGACGCCACTGCCGATATTCAACGGAGAATTACGGCAAGCTGGAGAAAAAAAGAAAAAGAAAACACTATGGAAGTCATCACAACAATATTATTTTAAATAGACATATTATCACAAGTCTTTCACGAATTAGAACTGAAACCCTATCGCGTTATGACTCAGCAGCAACTGAAGGAGATAAGCAAACCCAATAAATCGTTATTTCAACAAGTTTCTGGAGAAGATTATTGGTAGACACTCACTGTGTTAAGTTATACGAGGCATGTTTACATTTATATGATAATATTACCTCTCAGAACACCAGGCATGGAATTGCGAGGAATCCTCGCGGGACATTCGAACATTCATTTTGTATGGGCAAATAGTTATTACCAGTAACTGTATATGATGACTAACATGTTTTGATCGGAAGGTCAGTACTAAAGTTACAATTTCTCGAGGAATTCTATAGGCTGTTAAATTCCAGTGATAGAGGATACGTCATTTTCCGACAAGACGGAGCCAGACGTAACACACAAAACGTTTCACTGAGGCGCGCTACTGCGCCTTTTGAGAAATAAACGAGTGGTCAGCAGTGGACGGTGGCCATCACGTTCCCCAGAGTTGTGAACTTGTGATTTTCTTTTCCTTTGGGGCTGTAGGTGAGTCACCGTACATAAGTTGAACATCGACAGTCGGCTGGACGCGACAGCTTCATTAGTCTACCTTAAGTAATAACATAATGAGATTTTGTAAATGTCTCTATGGCAACGCCCCAGTCATATTAGAGGTCTTAGGAAGGCTCCCTTCTAGCCTGCAGCCGTTGACAGCTGGCAACAGCACTGCGAGATGTCAGATAACTTCCCGTGTCATTTCGACTAAAATTAGAAGAGGAAGTTTAGACTTATAACGGCCACAATATTGATGACCCGAAGGTAAACATTCTACGAGAAGTTAACACAACTGACTGAATCTCTTTCAGTCAGACAACTCTCAATATTATGGCGAGCACAGAGTGACAATTTTCAACACGCTTTGTAACAGCAACGTTAATTAAAGTTTAAATTGCGCATCATTCATAAAATATCATTCCAACATACCGCTTCGCAAGTGATTACGTTACACGTTTGGTTTTACGTTGCTCATCCCGTGCAGTGAGTATCCCTTGAAAAGAAAATGTCCTTACGTTTCCTTTCTTGATTGTAAATGCACGTTAACGCAAAATCGCAGGTATAATTTTCACAAGACCAGCTTTTATTAAAGATTTCATCTTGAATATTTCATCCTGAAACGTTGGTCGTAAGAGACATATTTATGATAACGCATCGAAAACTTCATTAAGAGACAACGAAGGAGCAAAGACAAGTAAGACATTCTAGGTCTAATGCAGTATTTATCATTAATGTTTATTCAACGGGTGCAGCACGATTTCAATTAGTAACGAAAGTAACTCGGCTGTCGTAAAGGCAGTATCTAACGTGATGAACCGAACGAGGTGGCGCAGTGGTTAGCACACTGGACTCGCATTCGGGAGGACGATGGTTCAATCCCGTCTCCGGCCATCCTGATTTAGGTTTTCCGTGATTTCCCTAAATCGTTTCAGGCAAATGCCGGGATGGTTACTTTCAAAGGGCACGGCCGATTTCCTTCCCAATCCTTCCCTCACCCGAGCTTACGCTCCGTCTCTAATGACCTCTTTGTCGACGGGACGTTAAACACTAACCACCACCACCATCTAACGTGATGATTTACTGTGAGTAGTTTCCCGATGTAAGTGGCCATTATAGACCCGCGGGAGGTGTGATGAAGCCGCCATGGCGCAAACTCAGGAACCGCAAACTACTTCACGTCCCCTGTAAGCAAAAGCCGTATTTATTAAGATAAAGGATACGCAAGGACATCTCATGGAAGAGAGAGACGAACAACCAGTCTGTGGATATAACTGTACTTCACATATTAACGATGAAAGATACGACTGTCCCTTTTACCCATAAAAATCAGTAACTTCTCAACACTTTAAGCGAAGTCTCCTCACACAGCGTTTGAAACAACCTATCGAAAACGAACTTCAGAAATTAAAGGAATATACTTATGGGTGGGAATTATTGCGGTAAAAAACATAACACAGTGAAAAAGAGCATAACAATAAAAGTAGTAACAGTATTAGAGAATAAATGACATTAACCATCTATAGAATTCATGTGTATCATTTAATATAAATAATGGTAAATAATATTTATGCTGAATAAATCACTGCATATGATGTAACGTAAAATCAAGGACCCCCCTCCCCCCCCCAAAAAAAAATTAATACTACGACGTAAAACGATGTGCAACGAAAGGAAGCCATAACACAGAATTTTTTGATAAATAGACAATGTAACGAATTTTTTAACTGCTCAAAGGAATAAGCGCAATATTGCGAATCACAGAGCATTTGAAGGCGTATCTTTCATAATAATATGAACATTATTTTAATTTTGCAGTTTGTGCAACGGAAGATAAAAATTATAAAAGGACAGTGGGCATGTAGGCCCGGGGCATGTTAACTTTGATGTCGGCGAGTAAGGACGTTCTATTATTGGTGTCTCTTTCTATTACAGTCTACGTACTGCCTGACCACGAAAATAACTGAAACACGAAATACTCTCTCTGACAATATGAAAAGAGCAAAATAAATCTCTGCACTCACAGAGATAAAAGTTACTGAAATTGCAGAGGCACTACGTACAAGCTATTCAGAAAAAATGTATTACATTGACATTCTTTCTAGTTCATATGCAACATATATTTCCATTACCGGTACTGTTGTGGAAAAAGAAATAATACGAGAGACGTTCATTAAAAAGTGCAAGACATTCTCTTCATAGGCCAAATTCGGGTGAATTTTTTTGCCACATGAAATATTCACACTTCAGGCCCTATAGTTCCATGAAGTTCAGATTAGTGGCGACGCTATATCTGGCCTTAAAATGGCGTCTGTAACAGATGTGCGGAGCTCAGGATTCTGCAGCATCATCGACAAAATCGACTCTACTCCTTTGGTACAGAGTCTAATGGAGAGTCGGAATCAAGGACTCAAGCGGTCCTGCGATAGTGTACGATGATGATTCCTCTACTTGCGCCATAAGGTGTTGCGCACTCTGGTTCTCCTTAATAGACCAAGTACAGAAAACCGCTACACTGGTAGTAGCGGCTGTGTGGAGTGTATTGGGCGGTTTTTTTTTTCTCTTTAGAATAAAGAGTTTCGGGAAACTTCAGAAAGGGCCTCAGTCTGAGAGGGTTCAGGGCAAACACAGGAAATAGACCTAGGAACAATCGGTATTTTACTTATAATTTGTCATAGCTGTAGTAGGAAAGAACCAGAGCGTGAGTTAACAGGAGGCACTGAAGCGCACATCATTCTTTTTTTAATTTTTGTCGTCAGTCTTCTGACGGGTTTGATGCGGCCCGCCATCAATTCCTTTCCTGTGCTCACCTCTTCATCTCAGAGTAGCACTTGCAACCTACGTCCTCAATTATTTTCTTGGCGTATTCCAATCTCTGTCTTCCTCTACAGTTTTTGCCCTCTACAGCTCCCTCTAGTACCATGGAAGTCATTCCCTCATGTCTTAGCAGATGTCCTATCATCTTGTCACTTCTCCTTATCAGTGTTTTCCACATATTCCTTTCCTCTCCGATTCTGCATAGAACCTCATCATTCCTTACCTTACCAGTCCACCTAATTTTCAACATTCGTCTATAGCACCACATCTCAAATGCTTCGCTTCTGTTCCGGTTTTCCCACAGTCCATGTATCACTACCATAGAATGCTGTACTCCAGACGTACATCCTCAGAAATTTCTTCCTCAAATTAAGGCCGGTATTTGATATTAGTAGACTTCTCCTGGCCAGAAATGCCTTTTTTGCCAAAGCAAGCCTGCTTTTGATGTCCTCCTTGGCCTCCTTGCTCCGTCCGTCATTGGTTATTTTACTGCCTAGGTAGCAGAATTCCTTAACTTCATTGACTTCGTGACCATCAATCCTGATGTTAAGTTTCTCGCTGTTCTCATTTCTACTACTTCTCATTACCTTCGTCTTTCTCCGATTTACTATCAAACCATACTGTGTACTCATTAGACTGTTCATTCCGTTCAGCAGATCATTTAATTCTTCTTCACTTTCACTCAGGATAGCAATGTCATCAGCGAATCGTATCATTGATATCCTTTCACCTTTCACCTTGTATTTTAATTCCACTCCTCAACCTTTCTTTTATTTCCATCCTTGCTTCCTCGATGTACAGATTGAAGAATAGGGGCGAAAGGCTACAGCCTTGTCTTACACCCTTCTTAATACGAGCACTTCTTTCTTGATCGTCCACTCTTATTATTCCCTCTTGGTGGTTGTATGTACATATTGTATATGACCAGTCTCTCCCTATAGCTTACCCCTACTTTTTTCAGAATCTCGAACAGCTTGCACCATTTTATATTGTCAAACGCTTTTTCCAGGTCGACAAATGCTATGAACGTGTCTTGATTTTTCTTTAGCCTTGCTTCCATTATTAGCCGTAACGTCAGAATTCCCTCTCTCGTGCCTTCAGTTTTTTCCTAAAGCCAAACTGATCGTCACCTAGCGCATTATCAATTTTCCTTTCCACTCTTCTGTATATTATTCTTGTAAGCAGCTTCGATGCGTGAGCTGTTAAGCTGATTGTGCGATAATTCTCGCACTTGTCAGCTCTTGCCTTCTTCGGAATTGTGTGGATGATGCTTTTCCGAAAATCAGATGGTATGTCGCTAGACTCATATATTCTACACACAAACGTGAATAGTCGTTTTGTTGCCACTTCCCCTAATGATTTTAGAAATTCTGATGGAATTTTATTTATCCGTTCTGCCTTATTTGACCGTATGCCCTCCAAAGCACTTTTAAATTCCGATTCTAATACTGGGTCCCCTATCTCTTCTAAATCGACTCCTGTTTCATCTTTTATCACATCAGACAAATCGTCATCCTCATAGAGGCTTTCAATGTATTCTTTCCACCTATCTGCTCTCTCCTCTGCATTTGACAGTGGAATTCCCGTTGCACTCTTAATGTTACCACCGTTGCTTTTAATGTGACCACAGGTTGTTTTGACTTCCCTGTATGCTGAGTCTGTCCTTCCGACAATCATATCTTTTTCGATGTCTTCACATTTTTCCTGCAGCCATTTCGTCTTAGCTTCACTGCACTTCCTATTTACACCCCTGGAAATGGAAAAAAGAACACAATGACACCGGTGTGTCAGAACCACCATACTTGCTCCGGATATTGCGAGAGGGCTGTGCAAGCAATGATCACACGCACGGCACAGCGGACACACTAGGAAGCGTGGTGTTGGCCGTCGAATGGCGCTAGCTGCGCAGCATTTGTGCACCGCCGCCGTCAGTGTCACCCAATTTGCCGTGGCATACGGAGCTCCATCGCAGTCTTTAACACTGGTAGCATGCCGCGACAGCGCGGACGTGAACCGTATGTGCAGTTGACGGACTTTGAAGGAGGGCGTATAGTGGGCATGCGGGAGGCCGGGTGGACGTACCGCCGAATTGCTCAACACGTGGGGCCTGAGGTATCCACAGTACATCGATGTTGTCGCCAGTGGTCGGCGGAAGGTGCACGTGCCCTTCGACGTGGGACCGGACCGCAGCGACGCACGGATGCACGCCAAGACCGTAGGATCCTACGCAGTGCCGTAGGGGACTGCACCGCCACTTCCCAGCAAATTAGGGACACTGTTGCTCCTGGGGTATCGGCGAGGACCATTCGCAACCGTCTCCATGAAGCTGGGCTACGGTCCCGCACACCGTTAGGCCGTCTTCCGCTCACGCCCCAACATCGTGCAGCCCGCCTCCAGTGGTGTCGCGACAGGCGTGAATGGAGGGACGAATGGAGACGTGTCGTCTTCAGCGATGAGAGTCGCTTCTGCCTTGGTGCCAATGATGGCCGTATGCGTGTTTGGCGCCGTGCAGGTGAGCGCCACAATCAGGACTGCATACGACCGAGGCACACAGGGCCAACACCCGGCATCATGGTGTGGGGAGCGATCCCGTACACTGGCCGTACACCTCTGGTGATCGTCGAGGGGAAACTGAATAGTGCACGGTACATCCAAACCGTCATCGAACCCATCGTTGTACCATTCCTAGACCGGCTGGGGAACTTGCTGTTCCAACAGGACAATGCACGTCCGCATGTATCCCGTGCCACCCAACGTGCTCTAGAAGGTGTAAGTCAACGACCCTGGCCAGCAAGATCTCCAGATCTGTCCCCCATTGAGCATGTTTGGGACTGGATGAAGCGTCGTCTCACGCGGTCTGCACGTCCAGCACGAACGCTGGTCCAACTGAGGCGCCAGGTGGAAATGGCATGGCAAGCCGTTCCACAGGACTAAATCCAGCATCTCTACGATCGTCTCCATGGGAGAATTGCAGCCTGCATTGCTGCGAAAGGTGGATATACACTGTACTAGTGCCGACATTGTGCGTGCTCTGTTGCCTGTGTCTATGTGCCTGTGGTTCTATAAGTGTGATCATGTGATGTATCTGACCCCAGGAATGTGTCAATAAAGTTTCCCCTTCCTGGGACAATGAATTCACGGTATTCTTATTTCAATTTCCAGGAGTGTATTTCATTCCTCAGCGACTTGTATTTCTGTATTCCTGATATTCCCGGAACATGTTTGTACTTCCTCCCTTCATCAATCAACTGAAGTATTTCTTCTGTTACCCATGGTTTCTACGCAGCTACCTATGTTTTCCTTCCCAACTTCTGTGATGGCCGTTTTTAGAGATGTCCATTCTTCTTCAACTGTGCTGCCTACTTTGCTATTCATTATTGCTATATCTATAGCGTTAGAGAACTTCAAACGTATCTCGTCATTCCTTAGAACTTCCGTATCCCACTTCTTTGTGTATTGATTCTTCCTGACTAATGTCTTGAACTTCAGCCTACTCTTCACCACCACTATATTGTGATCTGTGTCTATATCTGCTTCTGGGTACGCCTTACAATCCAGTATCTGATTACCTAATCTCTGTCTGACCATAGTGTAATGTAATTGAAATCATCCCGTATCTCCGGTCCTTTTCCAAGTTTACCTCCTTCTCTTGTGATTCTTGAACAGGGTATTCGCTATTACTAGCTGAAACTTGTTACAGAACTCAATTGGTCATTCTCCTCTTTCATTCGTTGTCCGAAGCCCATATTCTCCTGTAACCTTTTCTTCTACTCCTTCCCCTACAACTGCATTCCAGTCGCCCATGACTATTACAAATTCGTCCCGCTTTACATACTGCATTACCCTTTCAATATCCTCATACACTTTCTCTATCTGTTCATCTTCGGCTTGCGACGTCGGCATGTATACCTGAACTATCGTTGTCGGTGTTGGCCTGCTGTCGATTCTGATAGAACAACCCGGTCACTGAACTGTTCACAGCAACACACCCTCTGCCCTACCTTCCTATTGATAACGAATCCTACACCTGTTATACCATTTTCTGCTGCTGTTGATATTACCCGATACTCATCTGACCAGAAATCCTTGTCTTCCTTCCACTTCACTTCACTGACCCCTATTATATCTAGATTTAGCCTTTGCATTTCCCTTTTCAGATTTTCTAGTTTCCCTACCACGTTCAAGCTTCTGACATTCCACGCCCCGACTCGTAGAACATTATCCTTTCGTTGACTATTCAATCTTTTTCTCATATAATCTCCCCCTTGGCAGTCCCATCCCGGAGATCCGAATTGGGGACCATTCCGGAATCTTTTGCCAATGAAGAGATCATCGTGGCACTTCTTCATCTACAGGCCACGTGTCTTTAATGCAATGGTTTCCATTGCCTTCTGCATCCTCATTTCGTTGATCATTGCTGATTCTTCCGGCTTTAGGGGCAGTTTCCCACCCCTAGGACAAGAGAGTGCCTAGAACCTCTATCCGCTCCTCCGCCCTCTTTGACAAGGCCGTTGGCAGAATGAGGCTGATTTCTTATCTCGGAAGTCTTCGGCCGCCAATGCTGATTATTTATCGAAATGTAGGCAGTGGCGGGGATCGAACCCGGGACCGAACACGTTTTGATTATGAATCAAAGACGCTAACACTAGACCACGGGTAACCTACTCAGATCATTATAGGTATGGAAAGCCGGAAATAAGTTCAGCCGAAATTTTTCAGAGGACCTACCCACATTCAGAAAGAACCGATTAAATACAGTTGCTCGTCGATTGCTTATGACTGTCAGAAGTAGTTTGCCTTGACATACAAGAAGGTAGTTCACGTGAGTTAGTATAGGTAGAGGTCGTACTTGAAAACCCAAATTAATTGACAATTGGTTCGTATTACCGACTCTATGACTCAGATCATGCAGGTATTGACAGTTCAAAGATAATTTATTTCAAATAGTTACGCCACTCATACAATAGTTATTGGTCGACCTATCCTAGATATGTCCGCGAAAATACACGTATAAAGTCGGCGGTAGGCATAAAACGTTGTCTGAAATCCTACCGAATGCAGTCTCAGAAAATTATTTCAAACAATTAGTTAGGAGCCAATTCCAAGGGTAAATGACTGCAAAAAATACTTGAGCTCTTGGCAACAATCCTTAAGAAATAGGGAGCATCACGACGGACATAGGGATTAGTGACCACGAGGCGGTTGTAGTGACGCTGAATACCTTAACAGCCAAACCAACCAAAAGTAAATGAAAAGTGACTTTACTTAAAAAGCAGATAAAAATACGCTTGACGCCGTTTTGAGACACAGTGTCCACGTCTTCCTGACGATGTAAGCGCAGAACAATTGTGGTTGGTATTCAAAGAAGTGGTGTCGATGACAGTTGAGGTATGTATACCACATATATTAATACGAGGTAGTACTGATCCCCCATGGTACAGGAAACAGGTCAGAACACAGTTTCCGAAGCAATGAAAAAACCTTGTAAAAATTAAAACTACGGACGCCTGAAATTTAATTACCTTTGATAGCATGCACAACAGAGTTCTGTCTCGAAATGTGGCAGAACACCGAAAGAGAATCTGGTCATATGAAAGCACACCAGCAGCAAGACGCAATGAATACCTTCAGTGTGCGATAACAATGTTGATGCTAGCGATGACAGTTGCACAAAAACAGAGTTACTGAACACGGTTTTCCGAGACTCCTGCACCAAAGACGACAAAGTAAATGCTCCAGAATCTGAGTCTAGAACAACTGCCCACGTGAGTAGCTTGGAAGTAGATATGCTTGGTGTAGCTTAACTCTCAGGATAATGGTAAAGTCTCAAGGTTCCTTTCACAGTATGCTGATACAGTATCTTCACACATAGCTATCATAAACAACCACTAGCTCTTCGACAGATCCGCACCAAGAGACTGTAAAATTGCGCAAGACACATTAATAACCAAGAAAGGAAATATGAGTAAGCCGATGAATTACAGACCGCTGTCACTAACCTTGATTTGCAGTATAATTTTGGAACACAAACCGTGATCCAATATTATCAGTTATCTCGAGAGAAAGGATTTATTGACAAATAAATAGTCTGCACGAATTGAGAAATAATCACAGTTGTGATAGACAACTAGCTTTTTATTCTGACGAACTAACCGACACGGGATGTCAAATTGATTACATAGTTCTAGATTTCCCGAAGACTTTAGACACCATTCCCCAAAAGAGTTATCTAATAAGAGTGAGTGCCTATGAAGTATCGTTTCAGTTATGCGCATAGATTCTGTGAGAAGGTCACAGTTGGCAGTAATTGACAGAAAGTCATCGACTGAGTAGAAGTAATATCTGACGTTCCACAAGGCGGTGTAGTAGGCCCTCTGCTCCTCCTGATCTGCACATTTGACTCTCAATCTAAGCAGCCCTGATGCTGTAATTTACCGTCTTGTAAAGTCATCAAATGATTTATTTATTTATTTATGCATTTATTTTATCTGGCAAGATTAGGGCCTTCAGGCCCTCTCTTACACCTAACCAGGCATACTCAGATTGAACGAGTTACAGTTTCTAAATAACATTAAGGACATTTAACGTATTATGCAGTGTTGATGTTAAACAAAAAAATTGAGATTATAACAGTAGTACAATGATAATTATAACAATAAAAATAATTATAACAATCAAGAATAATAATGATAATAATAATGATGATAACAATAATAATAATAATAATAATAATAATAATAATAATAATGATAGTGACTATGTATATGAAAGTAAACATACTTATCTTTTGTGAATGTCAGTCCCATTGTTAGTTGGGAATTTTCTCGTTATATTCTTGCAGCTTGTGAGTTATTCTCATCGAGCTGAGACATAAGGCGATAGAATGGGGTGAAAGAGATATATAAGAGGTAGATAGGTTAGAGGAAGAGAAAAAGAATGGTAAAATTCGAAGCTGTGATGGAGAGGAGAAAGAAAGAGATGGGAGGGGCACAACAATGGTGGCTATACCGTCCCTAATATGTAAGTTTTGAGTTCCCTCTTGAATGTTGAGTAGTTCTGGATAAGGCGCAGATCACAGGGGAGTGCATTCCATAGTCGTATGGCTGAGATGGAGAATGACACGGAGAAAGATTTTGTGTTATGTAAAGGTACAGCCAAGATGATAGACGTATCCGATCTGGTATTGCGATTGTGGAATGATGATAGGTGTTTAATGTGAGAAGATAAGTATTGGGGGCACCAGTGGCTAAGAAATCGATGAAGTAAGCACATCGTGTGGAGATCGCGTGCCTTATGTGGGCGTATCCAACCTAGCTGGGAGTATGAAGGACTGATATGGTCATACAACCGAATATTGCACACGTATCTATCGCAAGCATTCATCACTAGCTGGAGGCATCTAGAATTTTCACTATTTGTGCCGTGTTGAACTACATCGTAGTAGTAAAGATTAGGCAAGACTAGTGTTTGGACTAATTTTTGTTTAACATGGGTTGGAAATATTTTTCTAAATTTTTGAATTGCATGTAGGGAGGAGAGCGATTTCCGGCAAGCTGTGACTGTTTGTTCTTCCCAGTTTAGGTGTTCATCCAAGATTATTCCAAGGTATTTTAATGTTTTTTGGTATGGTAGTTGGGTACCATTGAGGAGTATTTTAGGGACCGTTTCGCGAAAGTACCGGCTGATTAACTTTGGATGAGATATAAGTGTGACCTGGGATTTCTTGAGGTTTAGTTTCAGACCTAGGTTCTGTTCCCATCGAGAAACAGAGCAAAGATCTGCGTTCATACTCGCTACAGCGCCAGCAATGTTTTTGGGGCTTGCACTTATGTACAGTTGGATGTCGTCAGCATATAGATGGTAGCTGCACGAGTGAATCACTGAAGAAATATCATTAATGTAGAGTGAGAAGAGTAGTGGACCAAGGACGGAGCCTTGGGGAACTCCAGAGTGCACGCTTTTCCATGATGACTTTTCCGACCCACAAACGACTTGTTGACTTCTGTTTTTGAGGTAGCTGTCGAACCAGTGTATTGCTCTGATTGAGAAATTCAGCTGTTTCATTTTAGTTAGTAATATATCGAAGTCAACTGTGTCAAAAGCCTTGCTAAAGTCAAGCAGTGTTAGGATAGTAGCTTCACGTCTGTCCATAGCATGTTTCATGTCATCAGTTACTTTGATTAATGCAGTTGCTGTACTATGGTGCTTTCGAAAGCCTGACTGATATTCGTCATGGATGTTATGAGTTTTGAGGTAATCGGTCAGCTGTTCATGGACGATGTATTCTAGGGCTTTAGATATTGCAGGTAGTATGCTGATCGGCCTGTAGTCACCTGGCGACTTAGGGTTGTCAGTCTTGGGTAGAGGCTGGATTAAACTTTGCTTCCACTCAGTAGGATATATACTACTGACAAGAGACAGGTTGAAGATGTCTGTGATAACTGGAATAATAGATCTCATTCAGTTGCCAAATTGTTTAGAAAAGATGCCTTTATGGCGAGGAAAGTGGCAAGTCATCCACAAGAACACTAAAAATGACCTTTAATTTCGGCTAACGATAAATCACTTAAAACAAAGGCTGCAAATTCAACTAAGTACATTTGTTCAATTTATGTATGTCTATCTTACTGCATGGTCGAGGTGCTTCAGCTGATGACATGTATGAGAAAAAGTACCACCACAGCTGTATCATGCGAATGTCTTTATCATATCAGAGGGCTAGTTTCGATGGCACATTACCACCATCCTAAGGTCCCACCACTGCCATAAGGGCATTTGATTTCCCTGGTGCATTTACTGTGGGATACTCGTTAATAGCTGACGTGGGCAAAATCTTATCACCAGTCTATACCCGACACCGTGCTACCTCCAACGCAATCACATGTGATTGCATTTGAGACATTACGACGTCGAGAATAGACTTGTGATGAAAGCTAGCCCACGTATGATAGTAACGAGGATCTCAAAATGCACCACGAAAATAAAATAATCTCTTTGCAGTGGTGGGCCCCAAGAATGGCGGTAATGTGCCACAGAAAGTAGTTGTGTGATGGAGTAAAAACATTCTCAGCATAAAACTGTGATGATACTTCTTCTCATATAAATACATAGGGATTGCATTTGCGAATAATTTAAGCTGGAACGATTACGTAGATAATTTTGTGTTTGAAGAAAACCAAACTCTGCGATTTATGGGCAGAACACTTACAGAATGTAAGGGGTCTACTAAATAGACTGCTTACAACACGTTTGACGCCCTCTTCTGGAGTACTGCTGTTCGGTGTGGGATCCGTATCACAGGGGACTAATACGAGACATCGAAGCAGGAGAGAGAGGGCCGCGGTCATGAGAACTGAGTTGGGGTGGCAGTCACTAAAACAAAGACGTTTTTCTTCGCGGTATATTTTTCTCGTGAAATTTCAATCACCAATTTTCTCCTCCGATTGCGAAGACATTCTGTTGGCGCCCACATACAAAGGGTGAAATGATCATCATGATAAAATAAGACAAATCATAACTCACACAGAAAGAATTATGTGCTTGTTTTCCCCTGCGTTGTTCGAGAGTGGAAGGGTACAGAAATTGCTTGAAGGTGGTTGGGAGAGCACTCTGCCAGGCATTTAGCTGTGAATTGCAGAGTAATAATGCACAAGTAGATGCAGAAACGAAAATGGTAACTTACTGGCACATAATAGATGTTTACCTCTTCTTCTTTCAGATCAGAATCAAGAAGTAAAATTACGAAAGAACTTTAAATTAACCATGCTGTATCTTTGACTTTGCCGATAGAAACCTGCAACTCCAAGGACGGCCCAGTCCAGTGGAAACTATGCCAACGGTGGGAACACACAGCCAGTTACTGCTTCCTCCCGCCTAGAAGTGGAGGTCATCATAAATCAGCGGAGTGCCAAACACCAAAAAACAGAGAAACCTACATGCGGCAATTCCGAAAGAAGCATGTCGAGGCCAAGGGCAGATGCGGAACATACCAAGTGCTTCGAGGAAATCTAAAACGTAGCCCGCCCATCAGCCACCACTACAGAAGACCTTTGTTATCAACAGCACCAGGCAGCAAGAGCAACACAGCAATGTCCAACGACAAGCCTCGACCGTAGCCAAAATGGTGACACCGCACGTGGCTAAGCAAGTGCAACAGCACTCCGGGCAAAACGACGTTGACAGACATACACCGACATGGCATCCTCACGTATTTTACGACCGCCCAGAGGACCATTAACGTTCGCCAAGGACCTTATCAAACCATCACGGATATCACCTCATTACTGATCTTACTGCATCAAAAACACCAGAATCTATCACAGTCGTCGTAAAGCGCCACTCAGAACAACATATGGAAGGCGAATTGTGGCAAAAGGAAGAAGACAGAACTAAAGAACTTCCTCATATGCCACAGAATTGATGTTGCACTCATTCCGGAGACACATTTAAAGGAATCGACACAGTTCAGCATACAGATCATGCACGTCTACATCTGCCATCTTAGTCAAAGAAGAAATTCGACAATTGGGTCTAGAGCGGTCATAATCGCTTCATCCATATCAAATATCACGTGTCTTGCTACACATTTCAGTCGAAACAGGCACGTATTACCTGAAGACCCACGTCACCTCTTCGATCGCTTAGACAGGGCGACCTCAGTAGCAAAGCACACTCCTTGGAACGCGAGAAAAAGAATCCAAAGTCTCAAAAACTATTTGGTCTAGAAGAGGACTTAAACAGTTCTGTCATCGGTCTGATGGACACTACGAGAGTGTTACCTTCTGTCCAACAGCAAGCAAACATTCTTTATACACCGGTTTTCAAGAATGACAGCGACAGTCTCCATCTCCAGATTACCAATGACTTGTCGTCAGGTTAAATAAAGGATTCTAACACGACACAGCAATACCAAAATTTTCCTAGATATCCCCTGTGATCTCTAAATTCAATAAAATATTGGCCACAAAAATTTAATTAAAATAACAACATAAATGCAATAAAATCCGATTACTGTCAACGTACACACAAACCCCGTAGCCTCTACGACGCGCACCGTATCACAAAATATTTTCCTTCCCCTTAAACACATTACACCATAAACACAATACACCATAAACCTCCCTACATGTAATGCCTACGACACCCAACGAATTATAACAAATATTTTGCACAAAGACGTCAATCCGATCTCGATACTGGCAAGGGAAAAAGTACTGAGAAGGCGGATAATTTCAAAACCAGGAAAAAAGTTTAATAAGCCACAGCTGCAAAATACTAATACGAATTCCTTACAGACAAATGGAGAAACTAGTAGAAGCCGACCTCGGGGAAGATCAATTTGGATTCCGTAGAAACACCGGAACACGTAAGGCAATACTGACCTTACGACTTATCTTAGAAGAAAGATTAAGGAAAGGCAAACCTACGTTTCTAGCATTTGTAGACTTAGAGAAAGCTTTTTCCAGTGTTGAATGGAATACTGTCTTTCAAATTCTAAAGGTGGCAGGGGTAAAATGCGGGGAGCGAAAGGCTATTTACAGAAACCGGATTGCAGTTACAAGAGTTGAGGGGCATGAAAGGGAAGCAGTGGTTGGGAAGGGAGTGAGACAGGGTTGTAGCGTCTCCCCGATGTTATTCAATCTGTATATTGAGCAGGCAGTAAAGGAAACAAAAGAAAAAATCGGAGTACGTATTAAAATCCAGGGAGAAGAAATAAAAACTTTGAGGTTCGCCGATGACATTGTAATTCTGTCAGAGACAGCAAAGGACTTGGAAGATCAGTTGAATGGAATGGACAGTGTATTGAATGGAGGATATAAGATGAACATCAACAAAAGTAAAACGTGGGTAATGGCATGTAGTCAAATTAAGTCGATTGATACTGAGGTAATTAGATTAGGAAATGAGACACCTAAAGCAGTAAAGGTGTTTGGCTACTTGGGGAACAAAATAACTGATGATGGTCGAAGTAGAGGTGATATAAAATGTAGACTGGCAATAGCAAGGAAAGTGTTTCTGAAGAAGAGAAATTTGTTAACATCGAGTATAGATTTGAGTGTCAGGAAGTCATTTCTGAAAGTATTTGTATGGAGTGTAGCCATATATGGAAGTGAAACATGGACGATAAATAGTTTGGACAAGAAGAGAATAGAAGTTTTCGAAATGTGGTACTACAGAAGAATGCTGATCATTACATGGGTAGATCACATAACTAATGAGGATGTATTGAATAGGATTGGGGAGAAGAGAAGTTTGTGGCACAACTTGGCCAGAAGAAGGGATCGGTTGGTAAGACATATTCTGAGGCATCAAGGGATCACCAATTTAGTATTGGAGGGCAGTGTGGGGAGTAAAAATCGTAGACGGAAACCAAGAGATGAATACACTAAGCAGATTCAGAAGGATGTAGGTTGCAGTAGGTACTGGGAGATGAAGAAGCTTGCACAGGATAGAGTAGCATGGAGAGCTGCATTAAACCAGTCTCAGGACTGAAGACCACAACAACAACATCTAGCCGTACCGGCTCAATATGTACTTAATTTCAGGTCCCGATGCTTTGAAGCGCCGCCACCAAAACTAAATTCGTGCATGTCATTTTCCCCCTCATTCTGCTGCTTTTCTTCCTCCAGATTCACGACTTCACAGGACAGCGCGGCCTTCGCAACCACCCACGTGTCCCACAAGAGCACCCCAGCAGGAGCGCCCTCCCCCAGCCATCACCGTTCGCCGACCCGGTGGACCTAGACCCTGACGTCGCCCCACGATGCGCCCTCAGTGCTGGACGTATGCCCTGGCATTAGTTTTCTGGAGGTTGTTTTTGTTGCCGTGCAATCCAGATGACCGGGTATGGTGAGGAGTACTCCGTTCCCCACAGCCAAGCATCCCTGCTCGTCTCTACATCTAGCATCCTGCCTCCCTCTCCTTTGTCGTTTGCAGCCTCACCACACGACAACAGTCCGGCGCCTCGAGGGGTGGGATGTGCTGGCATAAGCCAGCCCACCAGGCAACAAAGAGATTCTGAGGAAATCGACGGAGGCCAAAGACAGGCTAGCAAGAAACACACAGGCAACGCCCTCCCGACCGCCAGTATTTACATAGATGCTGCAGACCAGAGGGCTCTGCTAGTCTTAGTCAACGAGTGAGTCAACGAGTCGAGTCATCTGTCGCAGTCTAGTGGGAGTCTCAGTCGCAGTTACCTCAGCCTCTAGCTCTAGGGACTGGAGTAGTGTACACAGCGGACTTGTACTTCACCAGCAGTGAGGCTAACTTGGACTATTATGGGGAGCTTGTACCACAGTGCATGGAGCATATTAAGTAACTTTCTGTTCTTATGAATAAAGAACCCTGTTAATATATGCTTGCAGTTGTGCTACAGACAGAAGATATCAGCCACAAAACAACATCCTCTCCCTGCTTCCCAGGATACAAGCCTAAGTGACAACGAGGTTACACGGAAAGCTTCCTTCAAGATAGGAAATAGTATGTGCACATCGAGGATAAGAACTCTGCCGAGAAACCAGTCGAAGCTAGCATCAGTAACATGGCCAGCACTTATCAACGGTTGTGTCAACGACATACCTACAGTTCCACTGGTGTCAGATAATCTGTATGCTGACGACACACCGTTTATAACAAGAGGCAGAAAATTAGACGAAGGGATTGCGAGATCGCAATGACAACTGGATCTCATGGAGCGATAGGCACAACTATACAAGACTGCCATCAATCCGTACAAAACAGTGTCCATAAATAACTAAACAAGTAAAACAAATATGTGCCCGTCATCCCCACAGGCAAAAGGACCCCTTTGTGTGCCCTATACCTGGAAATAAAGAGCAATAAATAAGGTCTGAGACCTCTCTGTTACCTAATGCACGGGAAGCAAAACTGTCAAAGATGATAAGCCGCCACTATAACCACACATGTGAATAAATGCAAAAAGAAAGTAAAAACGACTGACCCATATTGTATACATGCGAGTTCAATAACGTTTACAGATTTTCGGAGCGGCTAGGGCCCGACGTCTTCTGAATAGACATTGTACTTAATCTTTCGTATCTCTCTCTATATATAATCTACTGTTAGCAACTGATGCTACAACTTCAGCAAGAAAAGACATTACTTTTTTTACTATTTGATAGTAGATGTAGAATAAATTAATATCTGAATCCTCTGTTAATGAACAGAATGAATTGGAGATGAGAATGTCTCTGAGTGAGCTCTGCAATGTTTCACCTAATGAAGTCAAGTACACAAAAATCAGAAGAAGATGAAGAAGACGCATACTTGGAAAATGTCTGGATAAATTAAATGGTTCCAAATAGATTACATCATGGTGACAGAGAGAGAGAGAGAGAGAGAGAGAGAGAGAGAGAGAGAGAGAGAAACAGAGAGATTCTTGTATCAGGAACCAGGCTGTAAGCTGATGTGCACTAAGATCACAATTTAGTAATGGGAAGAACACTGAAATTTAAAAGAATCGTCTTGCGATATCAGCAGGAAAAAACTGGGATACTGGAGCGCAGAGGAATCAAGGGATACGTTTAAAATACTCCAAGAATGCAAATGCTACGCTATTTAAGACCGCAGCAGGCAGTTCAGTTAAGACCAGAAATCTTTAAAACGGGCAATAACTGAAGTTGGAAAAAGAAATTCAGGCAGAAGAAAAGAAACGACCAAGGAAACTTAGGTAACTGAAGAAATACTTCTAGTGAACGATGAACGAAGGAAGTACAAAATTGTTTTGCAAAAGGCAGGAAAACAGAGAGTTATCACATACTAATCAAATAAATAGGAAGCCTAAGCGAAATGACTACAGAAATAAATGTGAAGAAGTAGACCCAGAAGTGACCCAGCACGTAGAGAAGTCAAAAACATCGTCGGTGAAATTAAGTGCAAGAGAACCAACCTCAAAAGTGCAATGGAAATTCCGTTGTTTAACGAAGACGAGATAGAGGATGGACGGAAAGAATACAATGAGATCCTGTACAAGCAGGAGGAGTTGTCTGATAACACGATAAAGAAGAATTGGGAGTCGATGAAGAAGACTTAGTGATCGACTATTAGAGTCGGAGTTTATTGGAGCCTGCGGAGCCTTGTGACCAAACAAGGTGAAAGTGATGAACACCATTCCTAGGGTGTTTCGAAAACAGCTAGGGAAAGCAACAAACCAAAGAAAGCAACAAAGCAAGGACTATTCTAGTTAGTGTGAAATTTTGGAAGAGTATCACCCACACAATTCCGGAAACGGTGATAGAAGGGAAGTATGCGATACAGCTTACTTGGTGGTTACTCCGCAGTGGTGTGGGCTGTGTATCCATTGAATGGAACTTTTATGGATGGAATGCACCATGCAATCGGTCCATAATTTTTCGTGGTTGGTTGGAAGAACATTCTGGACAGTTCGAGTAAATGATCTGGACACCCAGATCATCCGACATTAATCGCATCGGACATTAGTGGGACATAACCGAGAGGTCAGTTCGAGCTCGAAATTGTTCAGCAGCAGCACTTTCGCTATGATGGACGGGTATAGAGTCAGCATGGGGACTTGCAATGACTTTGAGTTCATGCCACGTCGAGCTTCTGCACCACGTCTGGCGAAAGGATGTCCGACGCGGTATTAGGATGGTTTTTTTTCTTCCTCAGTGATCTCTCACGAACGCACATCTAGGTCCACTCATCTTGTCATGCTACGAGCCTGGCGAGGGTTGATGAGTCGTTTCCTCAACTGACGCTTCACTGAGGACAGCCTCAGCGAGCATTCAAAGCGCGTCAATATGAAGGTTATCCGTAATAGACTATCTACCGCTGGAATTTATAAAAGATCGATGAGAAGGGCACCATTTAGTGGACCATTCTGTCTGGCGCCACTGGCTCAGGCGTAGTATCACCTATACCTCTTGCGGCCCCATTGCCAATATCTATGAGGAATGGTTGGTATCTATGGTTTGTGTTCTTAAAAGGTCTTTGCTTGCCGATATATACACGTGGTTCGCTGGACCGAGGAGGAAGTGCGAAGTTTGAGGATTGGCGGCAGTGTGGTGCCAAGAGGTGGTCACGAGGTCCGAGTGGCCGAGGCCACGAACTGCGCGAGGGTCGCCTGAGCAGAGCGAAGATAACGAAGTACTCCACCAGGGTCATCATAGACTACAGGCAGCAGGCCGACATCCCGTCGGTTGGTTGGCAATATTCGTGTCGGACGGCCGCTCTTGCCCTAGCTGCCCTCTTCTGCCGGGCCAAGCCCCTACCACGCCCTAGCGGAGAAGCGACGCAACTGTCCCCCAATTGAAGCAGCTGATCGCCGCCATTTGTAGGGATGAATCTTAGTACTGGGGTTGAGGTTTGACGTACATGAGACGCAACAAGAGCAAATTGAAGCACAAATTAAACGCATGTTTGTTTAAAAAAGTACTGAGTATACGAGTCTATTTTAAAAGTATACTTAAATGAATGAAGTTTCCTAATTTCCGAAATACGTCTGCATAGAGACGCGAAATTTAAGAATGTAAGGCTCTTTCCTGACAAGGTGGAGCGAGTTTACGTTGAGTTATATTGCATTAGATAATTACATGAAACCTTTAAAGCAGCAGACAGCCGGCCGCGGTGGTCTCGCGGTTCTAGGCGCTCAGTCCGGTGCCGCGCGACTGCTACGGTCGCAGGTTCGAATCCTGCCTCGGGCATGGATGTGTGTGATGTCCTTAGGTTAGTTAGGTTTAATTAGTTCTAAGTTCTAGGCGACTGATGACCACAGATATTAAGTCGAATAGTGCTCAAAGCAATTTTTTGTAGCAGACAGTATGATTATTGTTTAATTCACGTAATTTTCCTGTCAGGTCCTGTCTGCTTTTTGCCGACTACTGTGTACATTTTGTACACTTGCTTTTGTTTAGCACAGTACTACATACACTCGAATTTTGCTATGATTAATTGTATTAACCCATATCACTTTAAATACAGTAGGAATATCATTCACACATTAGTTTTTAACACTGATAGCAGCCGGCTGCTGTGGCCGAGTGGTTCTAGGCGCTTCAGTTCGGAACCGAGCTGCTGCTGCTACGGTCTTAGGTTCGAATCCTGCCTTAGGCATGGATGTGTGTGATGTCCTTAGGTTAGTTAGGTTTAAGTACTGTACGTTGTAGGGGACTGATGACCTCAGAAGTTAAGTCCCATAGTGCTCAGAGCCAGAGCCACTGATAGCACCTCTAAAATTGGTTGAGTTTGTAACATTTGATCAAATAATTGACCATTTAGGAATTATAATCACCACCTGACAATACATGTTGGGTATCTAAACGCAATTATTCGACCTACCTCTTATTGATACTTAATATACACTCTTGGAAATTGAAATAAGAACACCGTGAATTCATTGTCCCAGTAAAGGGAAACTTTATTGACACATTCCTGGGGTCAGATACATCACATGATCACACTGACAGAACCACAGGCACATAGACACAGGCAACAGAGCATGCACAATGTCGGCACTAGTACAGTGTATATCCACCTTTCGCAGCAATGCAGGTTGCTATTCTCCCATGGAGACGATCGTAGAGATGCTGGATGTAGTCCTGTGGAACGGCTTGCCATGCCATTTCCACCTGGCGCCTCAGTTGGACCAGCCTTCGTGCTGGACGTGCAGACCGCGTGAGACGACGCTTCTTCAAGTCCCAAACATGCTCAATGGAGGACAGATCCGGAGATCTTGCTGGCCAGGGTAGTTGACTTATAACTTCTAGAGCACGTTGGGTGGCACGGGATACATGCGGACGTGCATTGTCCTGTTGGAACAGCAAGTTCCCTTGCCGGTCTAGGAATGGTAGAACGATGGGTTCGATGACGGTTTGGATGTACCGTGCACTATTCAGTGTCCCCTCGACGATCACCAGAGGTGTACGGCCAGTGTAGGAGATCGCTCCCCACACCATGATGGCGGGTGTTGGCCCTGTGTGCCTCGGTCGTATGCAGTCCTGATTGTGGCGCTCACCTGCACGGCGCCAAACACGCATACGACCATCATTGGCACCAAGGTAGAAGCGACTCTCATCGCTGAAGACGACACGTCTCCATTCGTCCCTCCATTCACGCTCGTCGCGACACCACTGGAGGTGGGCTGCACGATGTTGGGGCGTGAGCGGAAGACGGCCTAACGGTGTGCGGGACCGTAGCCCAGCTTCATCGAGACGGTTGCGAATGGTCCTTGCCGATACCCCAGGAGCAACAGTGTCACTAATTTGCTGGGAAGTGGCGGTGCGGTCCCCTACGGCACTGCGTAGGATCCTACGGTCTTGACGTGCATCCATGCGTCGCTGCGGTCCGGTCCCAGGTCGACGGGCACGTGCACCTTCCGCCGACCACTGGCGACAACATCGATGTACTGTGGAGACCTCACGCCCCACGTGTTGAGCAATTCGGCGGTACGTCCACCCGGCCTCCCGCATGCCCACTATACGCCCTCGCTCAAAGTCCGTCAACTGCACATACGGTTCACGTCCACGCTGTCGCGGCATGCTACTAGTGTTAAAGACTGCGATGGAGCTCCGTATGCCACGGCAAACTGGCTGACACTGACGGCGGCGGTGACAAATGCTGCGCAGCTAGCGCCATTCGGCGGCCAACACCGCGGTTCCTGGTGTGTCCGTTGTGCCATGCGTGTGATCATTGCTTGTACAGCCCTCTCGCAGTGTCCGGAGCAAGTACGGTGGGTCTGACACACCCGTGTCAATGTGTTCTTTTTTCCATTTCCAGGAGTGTATATTTGGTTGCCTTGGTAACGTGGAAAACGAACGTTCAAAATTATACACACTGATAGTATCTCTATACTATATAACCTAGGCCTATATTGCACGATTTCCAGGACACTATACGTTTTTCAAATGAGTTGGAAATCGAAATACTGTCGGTATAGCATCGTCCTTCAGTTGACGTATATTTACATACTTTTCCATGTAACAATTCTCTTCAAAAAGCAGAGAGCACAGCAAACGATTTGCTGTCGATTGGAATTTCTCTCTCCGGGTAGCAACTATCCATTTCCGATTTAAATAATCGTTTTTAAGGGGAAACCTAAACAAAAACAAAGGCTCATGATGTATTATTTCTCCATGAAAATACTATATACAAGTAATAGAAAGCAACAAACAACCAGAAATGACTGACCTGTGAAATGTAACCTTGTTTCCGTCTTCGTCTTTGCTTCCATTATACTGTTACAATGAAAAGTAGCACACGAACGAACCCTGTGTACACACTGTTTCCCTGCAAATGGCGGCTTTTGTCACGTTCAATGTGGGGACGCGACACTAGCGCCAATGCGCGGTCTAGTTTTTATTTAGTAAGTCTATGTGCCGGTCTTTCATCGGCACCACTCAGCAAACGCTGCGACGCGCCATGGATCCATGGAACTGCTTTCGGATAAAGGGAGTAAGATTCTGTAACTCTCATGGTGATGTGTGTCATTGTCTACTTGCCCTTGTCATTATTTCCTGTATTTTCTGTTTTAAATCCGACACGTTTTGCAACAGCAGTGGCACAGCTAAACTTTGAACCGGTTTCCTGATACACAAGGCATACAAGCTGACGAAATCAGATTTTGAGGCCTTAAGCGGTAGGATACACAAACTGACAACAAAAACCAAATTCTTCAGTAAGACAAGAGATTTGCGCCCATGCGCCAAGAGAAGGCCATGTAATCCCTTCACGAACAGCTTGAAAATTCTTCAGTATGACTTGCGCCCATGCCCCAACAGAATTAAGCGAATGACGAGGCCTAATAATCCTTTTATGAACAGTTTGAAGGCACATGCGATGCGAAAGCGGAAAATGATGTGAAAGTGATTCTAAGAGTTATGAATCCCAAGGTGAGAACTGAAACAGTGTTTAGAACAAATGTAGGAAGGTACCGTCGATACGAAGATTGTATTGACAACGGAGGAGACTGGTTAAATTTACTATAAGCAGTGGCATCATATTCCCACGAAAGAACATCCAAAACGGATGTGGAAATCTCCAGATGGAGACACGGTGAACCAGATATATTATGTGCTTATCCATACTAGGCATGATACTAGCCAGATATTAAGATCACAAGGGGCCCCATGCACATATGTTGATAGTTTAGTGCAGGCACACGTTATCAACAAAAAATCTATAACAACAAAGGGAAGGGTAGGAAGTATAATGTGGACCCAGTCATGAGAGTGAAAGAGCATAATTACAAACAGAAATCGATACGGGACGAGAGCGATTCTCATTGAGGAGTAACCTAGCCCTGAAAAGCTGTGGCAACGAGTGGAAAGAACAATATAACAGATGATGAAAATCGAGCAGGAACTGGGAACAGTGTAAGGCGAACTGAATGGTACGATGGCAATTGTGAGAGGGGGTATTGAAGAACAAATTAGGGCAAGGACGAAGATACTTCAGTGTGGTGCAAGATACTCCAGTGAGGTAGATGGGCCGCCATAGAAAGTTTTGAAGGGATGAGATAGAAAATAGAATAATTTGCAGAAGGAAAAAGAGAATTTGAGAAAAACGGATTGAATGATATGGAAGAATGTTAAAGTGATTAGGGCATGAGCAGAATGTTTAAGGGAATAAAAAACATAAAACAAGAGCTGCAGCCTGGGACAAAGATATGCGGGGTGAAGTAGGAAAATTGACTGGAGATGAAACTAAAATCATAGATTGATGGAAAGAATGTATTAAAGAACTATTGAAATCTGGGAAAAATTGGGAATTTGAAGAAGAGGGACGGGATGAGCAAGCTAGTAGCAATAATGATGAAGGGAAACCAACGTTGGCAGCAGTGGTTGTAGCTGTTAAGGAGATGAAGAATTATTGAGCTGTGGGGGAAGATAAAATATCAGGTGAAATGTTCAAGTATAGTGATGTAGGGGCATTAAAGGAAATGGATGAACTGGTTCGGAAAATATGAAGAGGTGAAGAAATACTAACAGGCAGGAAACATGCGTCATTATACCAATACATAAGAAGGGTGACGTTACAAATTGCAGTAACCATAAGGAAACAGCGCTCGTAAATGCTGCCTCGGAAAATACTATCTACGCTACTGAACAAGAAATTACAATCATGTGCAGATACCACGATTGGGAATAACCAGTGCTGTTCCAGGAAGTAACGAACACTTTATTTGGAACCAATTGCAAATGAGGTTGACAATAAGCAAGTTTCACGCACTGCTGAGGCCCTTATTGACAAGAAATGAAATTATTTGTCAGTTGAAGGCCTCAATAGTAATAACTCAAAATTAAAATACTTTCTTTTTTTTAGAAAAGGACAGTCATCAAAATATCACTATTAAGAGACAATATCCAATTAAAAATTCTTAAGACAAACTTCATTCATGGCTGAAAGCATCATTGACCAGAAATTCAAAGTACTGGTTGGTTTAAGGACCCAATAGTAATTACTCAAAAGCAATTTGACGGCTGAAGGCCTGGGCAGCAAATTCTTAAGAAAAAGGTAAACTTCTCAAAGAGATACTAAAATATTATAAAGAAGGACTATAATCAAATTTTCACTATTGAGAGACAATATCTAACTAAAAATTCTGGAGACAAATTCATGGCTAAAGGCCTTATCTACAAGAAATTCAAATCATTATTCTTAAGAACGAGTTAAACTTCTCCAAGATATACTAAAATATCATAAAAAAGGGAAATCATCAAAATTTCACTATTAAGAGACAATGTCTAGTTAAAAGTTCTTAATATCAATTACATTCACGGCTGAAGGCGTTATTGACAGTAACAAATTATTTGTCGGCTGAAAGCCCTAATAGTAATAATTCAAAATTAAATTATTTTTCATTTAAAAAAAAAATCCAGTCATCACAATCTGGCCAAATCAAGAGTGAAGTGGGCCTTGGACAGTCCTCCAAGGATTGAGCTGCAAAAGTCGCTGAACTTCGTAAACAATGAGGCAGGCAGTGAAGAGTTGTATTCTCTTAACCGGGTGGAAACTCAAACTAGTGACAGTTTAAACGCAGGACACCATTCCTGCAAAATCGATGTAACGTCTGATAACCAATGGAATGATGGAATAACCGCCATCCAGGAGTAGCCGAGCGGTCTAAGGCGGTGCAGTCATGGACTGTGCGGCTAGTCACGGCGGAGGTTCGAGTCCTCCCTAGGTATGGGTGTGTGTGTTTGTCTTTAGGATATTTTAGATTAAGTAGCGTGTAAGCTTAGCGACTGATGACCTAAGCAGTCAAGTCCCATTAGATTTCACACACATTTGAACATTTGATGGAATAAACCAGGCAAGCCGGAACCGGCGGACAGCACTGCGTCTACAGACTCCAATGTTTAGAACATCCAGAAGCTGCAGGAACCGCAACGACGAAAGTAGTCCAAAAGTCTGAACCACAATCAAGGAGGCTGTTGAACTACACACCTTACTGGATAGCAGCGGCAAGGCGAGGAAAGGTACACTGCCGCGAAAATATGCTAACCTCCAGGGCAGGTAACTAGGCTGAAAAAATACTGCTGGTTGAACTTCATCAACAACCACAAGGAATTCAATGATCAATAATAAAAGGTGGAGAATGGCTAATTAATTTCGCCAACTCAAAACACTCCACTCATTGCTCTTCATCTTATCAACTCCGTGAGCAGCAATGCGTGAACATACGGCGTGATCTCAAAATAGTGGAGGTTTCACTACTGGGTTAATGTTCACCCAACTCGAACGTCCTGGGTCCTTTGGAGAACGAGGTTGTGGCCCTCGAAACTACAGACCCTTGATCCGGCAGTGCCTGCGTGCCGCCAACGGTCGCGGTATGTCCTGGCGCTGACGGACCTCATATCTGCTCGGTCCCAACCGAACTCCATGGTATGCTACGACCCAGAAAACACTAGACATGCTTTCAAAGGTAGTACCAAGATACTAGATATCGATAACCGCTGCTGCTGCCACTTGTGGACTGACAATGTTAGCAAACATAGTGGCGCCAGTAAACACAAGAAGAAAACGAGACGCCACTATCCTTATTACACGATGCCAATATACCAATGGCACCAACGCGAGACGCAACACGGCTGATATACTGTATTCTACTGGACAGCTAACTAAAGTAAATGCAATAAGATGACTGATGTTGGTGGCCGAGCGGTTCTAGGCACTTCAGTCTTGAACCGTGCTGCTACAGTCGCAGGTTCGAACCCTGCCTCGGGCTTTGATGTGTGTGATGTCTTTAGGTTAGTTAGGCTTAAGTAGCTCTAAGTCTAGGGGAGTGATGACCTCACATGTTGAGTCCCATTGTGCTTAGAGACTTTTGAATTATTTTGGACTGAGGTTGACCAAAAAGATTAGGTTAATAAACGAATTTTTACCATACTATCTCGATATATGATCCAAATTTTAAACCTACCCAAAGAAAGACAACGAGCTGCAGCCTAATAAAAGCTGGCTCATAGTCGTTATGGACTGGAGAAATATTTAAGGCAAACTGTTTACTAAAACCCACTGCCTGCTATTAATTTGAAAAAGCAACATAATGTGTCAAGATGCAAGAAGAAATCTGCAACAACTGGAGGAATGAAGCCATCCGTTAACGAGGAGTCGGCTTCGGTGCCTACACAACCACATATAACCTCCAGCTACGACTACCACCTCTCCTTCATTGTTCTCTTTATGTTATTACTGTGTCAAATCATTTCAGTTGAAAAACTGAAAATGTTAAATTAGGTAGGTAAATACATAAGGTTACAAAAAAGTTTATAAGAAATTTCCACCTGTTTGATTCCGGGGGGGGGGGGGGGGGGGTGGAGGTAAGTAAATTATCCTGGCAGCACCATGGCTGCCATCCTCAACACAAACTGTACTTTTGCAAGCAGATTACAAATGAAGAAGCAGATTTGAATATGGGACACAGTAGCACACATTTATGCACGACGTTGTACGCGCTGCAGAAATGAGATTTGTCGCCTAGCAATCTCTTTTAGCCACGCACTGTGCACCTATAAGAACACAGAGGCAGCGCGAAATACGGTTACCGTAAGTGTGTGTGTATGTCGCATCCAGGCTGTTTCTTAGATGGAATCAGCAGTCGACCTTACCGCGAAATCTGTTACAATCTTCAGAACGACAAATCATTTCCCACGAAGAGGACGCGGGCGTAACTGAGTTACGGCCACAGGATTGTGAGGACGCAAGAGATGGGAGAACAGCAGGGAGGGAAGAGAGGCGACGCGATCGGTCTCGAGACTCATGTTGCAGTTTCTCTCACAGTCCGCTGTGCAGAGAGAACTTGTGTAATATTTTTTTATTTAGAAACATTACTCGATGTTTTTAGAGAGTTGAACCACTCTAAGACACCTAAAAGAGAATGAAGGTATTAGAATTCTCTCTCTTTCTTATGCTCAGATGAGGAGTTTTGAGCTATTCTTGAGTCAAATCAATTTGAGAAAATGCAAGGCGTACAAACGAAAGTGCCGTCTAAGAGAAGACACGATTTTTTTATAAAATAACAGGCTGCGTCACTGTATAACCCTAAAGCAACTAAATTGCGACTTTAAGAGTGACGTCCAGCGGTCAACATTATGGAACTTAACCGCCCTGAATAGAATCGCTGCAGAGTCGACCGAAACATCTGCAGTTTAGTTGATCAGTGTTTTATAATGACGTGGCCTAATACCGAAAATTATTTTATGAATATGATGCTGACTCCACCGGGACCACCTAGTAACACCATATCGTCTGTGGAGAAGTTTGTGTGCCTGAGCTATACTGGCTGGAGCAATGATCCTGGTAGGACTACGCACGCCGCACTGGTCAGTTGGTGAGGTTCTAGGCAAGGTGTCCCTCCAGGAGGATACCGTCTTCAGATCATGTGAGCGGCTGTCATATGGGTCAAGAGCTAAGTCTCACATCCCTGCGACTTTCTTGTAACTACACTCCTGGAAATGGAAAAAACAACACATTGACACCGGTGTGTCAGACCCACCATACTTGCTCCGGACACTGCGAGAGGGTTGTACAAGCAATGATCACACGCACGGCACAGCGGACACACCAGGAACCGCGGTGTTGGTCGTCGAATGGCGCTAGCTGCGCAGCATTTGTCACCGCCGCCGTCAGTGTCAGCCAGTCTGACCTGGCATACGGAGCTCCATCGCAGTCTTTAACACTGGTAGCATGCCGCGACAGCGTGGACGTGAACCGTATGTGCAGTTGACGGACTTTGAGCGAGGGCGTATAGTGGGCATGCGGGAGGCCGGGTGGACGTACCGCCGAATTGCTCAACACGTGGGGCGTGAGGTCTCCACAGTACATCGATGTTGTCGCCAGTGGTCGGCGGAAGGTGCACGTGCCCGTCGACCTGGGACCGGACCGCAGCGACGCACGGATGCACGCCAAGACCGTAGGATCCTACGCAGTGCCGTAGGGGACTGCACCGCCACTTCCCAACAAATTAGGGACACTGTTGCTCCTGGGGTATCGGCGAGGACCATTCACAACCGTCTCCATGAAGCTGGGCTACGGTCCCACACATCGTTAGGCCGTCTTCCGCTCACGCCCCAACATCGTGCAGCCCGCCTCCTGTGGTGTCGCGAGAGGCGTGAATGGAGGGACGAATGGAGACGTGTCGTCTTCAGCGATGAGAGTCGCTTCTGCCTTGGTGCCAATGATGGGCGTATGCGTGTTTGGCGCCGTGCAGGTGAGCGCCACAATCAGGACTGCATACGACCGAGGCACACAGGGCCAACACCCGCCATCATGGTGTGGGGAGTGATCTCCTACACTGGCCGTACACCTCTGGTGATCGTCGAGGGGACACTGAATAGTGCACGGTACATCCAAACCGTCATCGTACCCATCGTTCTACCATTCCTAGACAGGCAAGGGAACTTGCTGTTCCAACAGGACAATGCACGTCCGCGTGTATCCCGTGCCACCCAACGTGCTCTAGAAGGTGTAAATCAACTACCCTGGCCAGCAAGATCTCCGGATCTGTCCCCCATTGAGCATGTTTGGGACTGGATGAAGTGTCGTCTCACGCGGTCTGCACGTCCAGCACGAACGCTGGTCCAACTGAGGCGCCAGGTGGAAATGGCATGGCAAGCCGTACCACAGGACTACATCCAGCATCTCTACGATTGTCTCCATGGGAGAATAGCAGCCTGCATTGCTGCGAAATGTGGATATACACTGTACTAGTGCCGACATTGTGCTTGCTCTGTTGCCTGTGTCTATGTGCCTGTGGTTCTGTCAGTGTGATCATGTGATGTATCTGACCCCAGGAATGTGTCAATAAAGTTTCCCCTTCCTGGGACAATGAATTCACGGTGTTCTTATTTCAATTTCCAGGAGTTTATATTATTTCTTATCAGCGTTGTTTTGCTAACTTTCAATTGTTTTCGACCCTTGACGGTATTACGTTTCGGTGTAAGAGCGTGTCTCTCATTTCCTTTTTTCTATTCATAAGATCTGCTAAGATGCTAAACGTGGCTACCCTCCTACATACCCCGACTACAAGTTGGTAATCTGTAACAGGTAAAAGAAATCATCAACTCTGCACAATAAAGCATTGATGCTGAAAATGATTGTATGACATTTATTGGCCGGGATATACCCTTCGGTGTTCGGCAACCGTATTGCAAGTATTTTTAGTTGACTGCTCTTCGGTGACTTGCGTGTCAATGATGATGAAAATTACAATGCACGCAACACACCCAGCCCCCTGCTGGGAATGGAACCCGGGCCTCTTTGCGTGGTAGGCGGTAACGCTGCCGTTCCGCTACGGAGGTGAACGGTATTGATGCTATCATGATGATCAATGTTATAAAAGGACAATGAATAATCGGATTAATGAGTTTTCGAAGAAATTAACATGCGTGTAAGGAACTTATACCGTAAGGAACAAGAATTTACAGAAGAACTCATTAAGGCAATTACTGATATAGTAGAAGTAACTGAAAAACCGAAGGACGATCCACTGAATATACACTAAAGCGCTAAAGAAACTGGTATAGGCAGGAGTATTCAGATACAGACGGATGTAAAGAGGCAGAATACAACGCTGCGGCCAGCAACGTCCACATAGGAAAAGTGTCTCGAGCAGCTGTTAGATCGGCTACTCCTTCTACAATAGCAGGTCATCTAAATTTAAGAAAGTTTGAATGTGTGGTATAGTAGGCACACGAGCTATGGGACACAGCATTTTCAAGCTTGCTATGAAGTGGGCATTTTTCCCGTACGACCATTTCACGAGTGTGAATATCAAGAATCCAGTAAAACATCAAATATCCAACACCCCTGCGGCAAAAGCAGGACCAACGACGACTAAAGGGAATCGTTCAAAGCGATAGAAGTGCAACCATTCCGCGCATTGCTGCAGAATTCAATGCTGGGCCGTCTACAAGTGTCAGCGTGCGAAGAATTCAACGAAAGTTTATCGATATGGGCTTTCGGAGCCGAAGCTCCTTTCGTGTACCCTTGACGAGTGCACGACACAAAGCTCCACATCTCGCCCGGCCCGTCAACACCGACATTCGACTGTTGTTGATTGGAAGCGTGTTGCCTGGTCGGAAGAGTCTCGTTTCAAATTGTATCGAGCGGATGGACGTGTATGGGTATGCAGACCACCCCATAAATCCGTGGACCCTGCTTGTCACCGGGGGATTGTTCAAGCTGATGGAGGCTCTGTAACGGTGTGGGCCGTACGCAGTTGGAGTGATATGGTTCCCTGATACATCTTGATACGACTCTGACAGGCGACACGTACATAAGCACCCTGCCGGATCACCTACATCCATTCATGTCCATTGTGCATTCCAACGGACTTGGCAATTCCAGCAGGACAATATGACACCCCAAACGTCCAGAATTTCTACAGAGTGGCTGCAGGAACACTCTTCTGACTTTAAACACTTTCGCTGGCCATCAAACTCCCCAGATATGAAAATTATTGAGCATATGTGCGACGCCTTACAACGTCCTGTTCAGAAGAGATCTCTCCCTCCTACTTTCACGGATTTATGGGCAGCCGTGCAGGATTCATGGCGTCAGTTTCCTTCCGCCGTAGTTCAGACATTAGTCGAGTCAACACCGCGTCGTGTTGTCACACTTCTGCATGCTCGCGGGGGCCCTACACGATATTAGGCAGGTGTACCATTTTCTTTGGCTCGTCACTATACACGGTACATTAAGATCATAGGCATGCATATGGCCGAGGAATTCACAGAAGAAGTCGAACACGAGTTTTACCGTTCCCAGTAGTCTGTGACGGGTAAGCAACGTAGTCAATAGTATACGTAATAGGTGGGGATATCAACGGAATGGTAGAAAATACACCTCCAAAGGTAATAGTTTTGAATTAAGGAGAAGATTACAAGGACTGGAATAGTGATCGTCGGTGCTGGTTGTAGACAGAATACTGCTGGCGCGCATGGTCTGTCTCGCCGTTAGGTGGCGTGGGTAGCGCGCGCAAGCATGGCAATCGGTATTCGGACGAGCAAGGGGGGGCTCAAGGAACTAAGCAGCCAATTGCTCAGTGAGGGCCAAGAGATTCTGTGGGAAACTCTACGTGTGATGAAATATGTAATGTTCTCTGCTAGTGAACTAGTTGGTTTGTGGTCTTCATAGCGTCAAGCGTGTTCGCCTAAAGGCTTAGAGTCTCTGTCTGAGCTCAGGGGGCTGTGCGAAAGTCATCTTTCTATTCCACCGAGTTAGCTTCGTGTTGTCATCCTGCTGCAGCAGTGTCAGCTTGAAAATAGATGCGCTCCATGGCCTCATGAGGAGTGGAGGACCAATTTGGTGGACTCATTTAAGAAATACTTCGTGGCTCTATTATTCGTGATAAGCGTCTGCCGTCACATATAACTACAAATGTGATGTTTGCCCGTTAAAGGACATTTCAGCGAAGCTTCTAGTGGCAGGTGTTTTTTTTATAATATTCACAAACTGTGTTAAGTTTAGTGTGATTGATTTTGTTTAAGAGTTTTTCTACTTTAATAACTATTTTGTTAGAAGTTTGATTCCCTTTTAATATCTAGTTGGTAAAATAGATCCTCACTTCTTAGATCAAGTTCAAAAATTTGGTGGCCATGCGTAAGTCGGTTTCTGTTGCAGAGCTGATGCTGTAAAGTTTTAAAGAACGTTGCTGTATTTTTATTTTATCATTTTAGTTAAAGTCTTTCACATCATTTGAGATCTCTTTAAGGGTTTCATCCATGACTATCTGCAAGAGAATTTTATTGTAGCCAAACAGACTGGCTAAGGCATTGGGGTGGGTTTTATCTAAGGGCTTTGAAAGATACTTATTGCACTGTGCTGTTGTAAGTTGTCTCCTCTGTTTCGGAAAATCAGCTGCTCTGAAATGGCGTTTTATGTTACGTGCCTGAGGGCGGCTGCTGTTGTTATTTCGTTCGTGTGGAAGCTGGTTGCACCCTTTCTCCTATAATCAAAATGGGTCGGAATTTAATTTTGTCGTACGCTTCAGTATTGCTTGGTCACTGTTTGTAGTCTTGGATTTGCTGTAGGTGTGCCCCCTGGGTTATGGTCCCAGTGACTCGGATCTTGAATGTAAGAAAAGTGCAGGTAAGAGATCTCGCAGTATATAATAATCTGAGGATAACAAATGGCTTTTATAGACATGAAAGTATCAAGAAATTCACCTGGTATGCACGAGCAGCCAGTGAATCGTTGATTATGTCTTCATAAACCACAAAACCACACCTTTAGTACAAGAAACTACGCAACGAAGATACGATATACCTTTAGACCACTTTCTAGTGGCATCTAAACTTTAAGTGCTGCACTATAGTGTTTCCTCTTAAACCTTAAACACTAGGAAAGAAAGTTCTCAAGATACATCTTCCGCAAGATTCCAGCGAAATGCATTCATATCAACGAATAATGGATCAAAATAACAAAAAAATTAAAACATTCAACAGTAAATCAAACATAAAAGAATAATGGAGGAAAATTATTGATATGTTTATAAAATCAACTGAAGACATTATAGGAAAGAGGCAGAAATTTATGAACAAAAGAATGTTTCTTGTCTAGAATGAAAACTTATGAAAGATGGTTAGCAGGAAGAAAGATTGCTATTTAAAACATGTCAGTGCAAGAAGTTTATCACATTGAATATAATAAACAAGTAGAACTGGTTAAAAAAGGTACTAGAAGAGTGAAAAGATAGAGTTTGGAGGCATTCCTAGAGAATTTAGAATACGATGTCCATGGGTAGCAAATAAGAGCTCATAAAATAATAAAAACTCTGAAAACATTGGAGAAAGATACCCTACAAAGGAATAATATGTGGCTTCGCAACTTCCAGAACCTATTGACAGGGAGGGAAGAATATGTCCTAATAGCCCAACGAGATATAAATGTAAATTAACTCTACTTGGAAGAACTGGAAGGTGCAATGGGGTCCATAAGAGACGGAAAGTGTCTAGCAGAAGACAAAATAAATTCGAGTCTTATCAAATATGCAGATAAAAATTTTAATATTAGGCCCATAAATTTTATAAGTCTACTTGGAAGAATGGCTACGTAACAGAATGATGGTAGAGCTCAGTTACCTTACCTATATTTAAAAAGAGGAGATTATAATGACTGAAACAACTACAGTCTTGAGCTGTGGGTGTAAGATATACCGCGAGATACTTTCCAAAAGACTAAATTGTTTAACAGGGACTTTTGTGACAGGATAAAACTGTTTTAGGGCGAGAAGACTACGTACAGATTACGTTTACGCTATAAACCAGATAATAACAAAGCGTGAGAATTTATCGCCCAGTATATATAGTTTATCATGGCCTTCGACCAGGTGTAGAGAACTAAGTAACAAGTCATTTTAGGTGATTATGGCGTTCCTCAGCATTTAACGAGGTGGATTCAGAGACTGTATGCTGAAAATGAGTAAATTAAATGCTTAGTGGCACTCAGCCAAAATCTAATATTGAAGCGATTGGTGAACAGTCGGACAACAAAGTTTCAGAATAAAAACGCTCTAAAACACCATCAAAGTATGAAAGTTAATTAATGGCTCACTGTAATGCCAGAAGCTGACAAGTGTTTGTGTACTAAACTGTAAAACTCAACTTTTATTGCTTTGTGATCATACTTTGCATACTACGAAAATCCTCAAAATATATGGCTGAATGCATCCAAATTAGCAAATGGCATATGCTGTACTTGTTACACCTGCTGACCTTTAGGTACTTCAGACAGCATATTGAGCAATGTAGAAAGCTTGTAGTCTCGATGGAGAACTAGCTGGCCCACCAAGCGTAATAATTCACTGCAATGCTTGGATTAGACTCAAGACATAACTTGAAAGTCTCCTTTACTTTCAGGTGACACTGACAACATATACTAGAAATGTTGTCACCGAGATTTTGTCCCAGGTAACACTGTTCTCACCGTGGGGCATTAACTCCAAATGCGAACGGCTCCCCTGTTCTGCCATATTGCTCACAAACATTTTGATTCGCAGGACGTCGCTAGACCATGAGTCGGGCCGCGTATGGCATAGCTCGAGTCCGCTACTGCCTATCTAGACACCAACGTAGGAGCTGCCTAGACACACTGCGCAGAGAGAGAGGACCGGCGCAGTTAGTAACGATAACTAACTGTTGATATACACTGAATGTTACATTCAGTTTCATTTAAAAAATATTCCCGAGAGGAGAAATCATATGTTCTGTCTCTGTACATCATATTCTGAGAAAGTTGAATTTAGATTTCGTGTCAGGTAGAAGCTACTTTAGCATTCCCTCTTATACAGATGCGGAACCCAATTGTTGAGAGTTTCAATAATCCGATGCGCGTATTTGGAGACTTGAATATCAGGTTTCTATTATGAGTACTTTAACCCGAATCGGAGTTTGATTACTCTTTGAGCTCTCAGGTTTGGGAATGTGGGAATAGACATACAGCTGATTTTTTAAAAAAAATATAATTATTCCACCTCTCAAATAGGAGAGTCGTCACCGGTGACATGAATTTCTTACCTATCGGCCACTTCATTCACTTGAGGGAAGAAATTAACATCTTTGTTCACATTTTTCATGAAACACATTTACTTCTCTCTTCCTACATGGACACTATTTGTGGATAGAAATGTTAGCAGGCAATTATCTTGTATTAGTGTACACATGAAATTCTCGTATTACCCATACTCTTCACGATGGAGCACATGTCAATAACTGTTTCAGTGAACTACATCGAGGAAAATACAGGATGTTCCATTTATCTGATGACCGTCTCTGCGAAGCAGTGGATGTCGGCAGCGAGCGCTTCATATCCTGGCGATCAGATGCCGTGCCACCCGCCTACTGCTGTGGTACGACACGACTACATTTAAAATATAGACAAATAATTGGTGTACTCACCCATGTCACGCAAGGAAATGCTCGAATTGTCTGCCATTGTTTTCCACGCACTTCCGGTGTCTACTCAAGAAATTATTAATCACACGATGTAATTCTCTCTGATATATTGATCTCTCTGAGATATTGAATTAATTGTTTTACGGATATTATCCTCGAGTTGCTCTATCATGTGAGGGTTTTTGTGTACACTTTGTTCTTCAGTGCTGCCCACAAATAAAAATCGCACGGAGTTAAATCAGGGCTTCTAGCGGGCCAGATATTGTTACTAATCACTCTTTCGTCGAACACATCGTGAACTGCGTGAAAAGAAACAATGACCTTATGAATCCTTGCCGAATCCTATTGAAAAAATGCGAAGCTTCGGTCTCTTTCATTCAGTTCATTACAAAACTGTCGCAAAATGTTTTATACATTTCTTTCAGTTGTAACTGTATCATTAAAAATTAGGCCCATTATTCCGTCACCACTAACTGCGAGCCGCGCCCCTACATTCTGATCATGAAGCACAATAGGTCTGTCTGCGCTCTAATATCGATAGTTTTGGGAATTAACAGACCAGTGTAAATGGAACCACTCCTCGTATAAAAAAAGAATGAGGTAAGCATCCATTTCACCGTCATGCAATTGTTTTAAAATCCAATCGCAAAACTCAACCCTATGCTCACCATGACCCGGTCGAAATTCTGCTGATACTATATAGGACCTTAGCCCAAGCAGCTTAGCACCTCTTTGTACAGTGGTGCACGATATTTGTGTTTGCTGCGAAAGACGTCTAAAAGACCTTTTAGTGGAATTTTCGAGGTGGTATGCAATGTCATCGAGACAAGCTTCTGTGAACACTGTACGTAACACTGTACGTCGTCGTTTACGCTTCTTGTCTTGAGCACTTCAAGTTTAACGTAATTTATAACTAATTTGTCAACTGTATCACGACTCAGAACTCAAACACCTGGAAATTGTTGATTAAACAATCTCCGAACACCACAAGTTGACTCTGCACGCACATAGCATTCGTAAATAAACACTTGTTGTGGAATTGAATAATTCACTATTCCCAATGTTACGTTCCCAAACTTCACTGTTACACTCTTGATGCCTGTTTCACTGCTCGAATGACACTGGGAGACAAGGTGCGTATGTCTGTACGGCCTTCAGGCCAAAAGCCACAGGCGGACATAGTGCGGTTCCGCGGGACCCATTCGACCGGCAGTCGCGGCATTCGTGGCTGGTCTGCAATACCCTGTGCATGAGGTCAACAGACAAATGGAACACCCTGTAGTTGAGAGACATAATTTAGGACTTTCAAAGCTGTCTGCCACCACTGATTTACTCCCTAATTACTCTTCCAGCCATCCAGTGCATGTTGCTAGTAGGGAAAGAAATTTATTGCCTACAATATCTAGAGATGGAAGATATAATTTTCTTATTGACAAGATCTCTGAAAGTCAAAAGATAGACTTCGCTGGGATACCTGTCAATCAAGCGTCAGAGTGTCTGCCTTAGCACCAGATGAAATCTGCCAGTGCACAGTGAAACATAACAGAGACAAGTGGTATGTATCGATGGCAAGAGTGCACCGATGTGAGATTCTACAACTCAGCAGTAACGTTGCTGTTTCTACTCACTGAAGTATATTATGGGCTTTTAAAACGCATCCAGTGAGGGAAAAGCATTCTCCAGCACGGATTTCATCAGTAGCTAGGAGACCTAGTAGCAACAATATTCGGAAGATTGCATACAGGACTGCAACCACTTTGCCAACGAGAGGATTATTAGTAATTTTCTATGAACTAGTCCTTAATTTTAGATGTCATCTTGCAATGTTTTAAGCACTTCTTTAGCTCTTATTAATCTTTTCACTTTTGTTCACAGATTTGGATGGAAAACAGATTATCGTATATTTCGGAAAAGACGAAGGATTCCAAGTTTATTCTTTATATTTATTCTTTATGTAGTTGTTTATATCTGTTTCTGCCTGCTCTTTATAAATTTTCTATGGTTTCTTATGCTCGTTACCTTTTTCCTCGTAAACATTCATTAATCTGGCATTTGCACCAGTGACTGAGTCGTCCTGCGCCCCTAGACCCAGCAACAACAGGAACAAAATGCTAACTCTTGAGAAGCTGGTGGGCGTTCTGTAAAAGCTGATTACATACTGAATGATTGTAGACTGGAAAACTGAAGCAGTAAAAAGAAGCAATGCAATTGAGAAAACCTGAATGGCGTCGGTATTGACATCCGGGTCCAGACTATCTCTTGTATGTCCTCAAGATTAATTAATACGATCCCATTGCTAATAGCAGAGTCTTGAGCAAATGGAACTAAAGTTTATGCTCACAAGTGTAATATTTTACACATGAAAAGGAGCTAATTTTTAGCAGTTGTTGTGGTGACGTCTTTGTCCTTCACAAGGTAGCCTGCCTGTCGATTCTAATTAGCGTTTGTAGGATTGTAATCATGATGAAAATGTGGCCGTAACAAATGTTGGAAAGAGTGTTCTGAATCAGATTTTAAGAGGGGGGGTTTGTGTTTAATATGTCCGCAGCTTGTGGTTGGCTTAGTTTATCGCCACACTGCGGCGTCGCTAGTGTCTCGACAGCTCTGTTTGTGTCTTCGTGTGTACTGTATCGTTGTATGCGTTAGTCTTTGTGTGTGTCTGTTAGCAGCTGTGTTGGCCGCCTACAATGCCCGCCATGGGTTACAATTGTGTTTCAAGAAAAGGCATAGCCAGCTGTAGTTTCGGTAAAACCATGTTTCCCTGCAGTGCGGATCTTTGTACATTCATAATTGTCTCTTTGATACAGTTTGTGTAACGTCTGATCAGGTTCATACGGTATATTTTGATTCTTAGAACTATGTCGTTTTGGCAAAGTTTTTGGATTCACGGCAAGTAGATTGGTCGCTTTCTCAAGTTCCCTTTAAGCATCGTGATGGTTATATATGGTGCTTCTTGATATTACGGAAACGGATTATGTCAATGACCAAGTCTTCGGTCTCCCAACAAAAGTTGACGACAGTTTACTTAAGGAGGTGTTGCTCCCTTACGGTGGTCCATTGAACACAGGTTGCAATGTTGTAACGAAATTCGTTCAGCGGAGATAGTAGTAAAACGTAACATTTCTTCCCATCTACTTGTCTGTGGTTACCGCATTCACATCACGTATTATGGACCATTGGTGGCATGCTTTCTCTCCAATTACAATGACCATCTTAGATCTAATTCCCCGCGGTGGGTATTTCTATTGAAGTATTCATTTGAACAATATCGAAAACTACCGTTACGTGATCTCGTTCGTGCTGCTAATGAGGTTGGTGGCACGTCTATACCAACACAGTGATACGCGTCTTACAGCTCCCGATTTTCCGCCTTACCCTCGCAGCACGGTCCTGCAATTGTTGTTGCGAAGCCGCCAGTGTCCGCAGTGCGACATACACACGTCGTACTCAGGATTGTGAGGAGTCTGATATGTTTACTCCCCACCCACCCTTCTATGAAGTAACTCTGTCAGTTTCGTATCTTGTAGTGCTGAGTACTGCATTCCTGATGTCGATAGGGCGAAAACAGGTACTGAGATCTGTAGTGTTTCTCCTAGTATTTCTCGCGCTGTTGAGGCCGTTCCTCCGGAACCATCCAAGGGCGGGGAAATCGTTGGGCCTTCTGTTGTTCTAATGATTCAACAGCACCTAACTGAGGGGTTCCTAAAATTACCTGTTCCTTGATGTCATCCGCTCAGGTGACGTCAGAATAACCAACTGTTTTTACTCCAGTGGAGGCGATTGGTGGTCATGAAATCCGACCCGTCGACACACAAGCTGTAAAATTTTATCTCACTCTTGTGTGTCGATCTGAACTGCGAGATCTCGTCCTACGAAGGGGACTTGTACGTCACCTACTGTGGTTAATGTTCCAGAACCTCTTACATCCCCGACTGCCGACCGTGTATTGCATCGTAGTCGTTGTAAACAACGCGTCAAACGTGAGCGGGTGGTGGCTCGTAAGAAGAAGAAACTTTAAGATTCCAGGGAGGGGGTTGGGGGGGGGGGGGAGGGAGAGACCACCACCTTCTGATTTGTCGTAGGACTCAGCAACCCTTTGACAGTCATTGATGACGTAATTCAGTTGGTCAGCACCTCTAATTTCGTTGCTTGTTAAAGTATTTTGGCTTACGTGTTTCTTTCCTTGGATGTTAACAAGGTGCAGTCAAATCTGCTGTTCGCTTCGTTGCGCCAAATTGTCCCTGATGCCTCCGCAAAAGTCGTATTCCCATAATGAGTACAATTTACGCGCCTGTACTGAATTTTCAAATTGTTTAATGAGGCTCCCGAATGTTTTTTTTTATGTAGGACATTCCTACAGATGTTATTGCCATTCTTCATAATAGCAGACGAGTGAGATATACTTTTCTTCACCTTACTTCAGTTCAGCTTCATGCATCGCCCGAGACGGTCGTGTTACGGACCGTTGCCGGTTGTGTTAGGAAGAAGCAGTTTATTTCCAGAATGAAATTATCGCGGTGTAGAGGAGCAAGCACTGACATGAAAGTTCCCGGCAGATTAAAACTGGATGCCAGACCGACACTCGTACTAGGGACCTTTGCCTTCCATGCACAAGTGCTCAACCGATTGAGCTACCGAAGTACGAATCACGGACACTCTTTACAGCATTACTTACGCAAACGCTCGTCTCCTACCCACAAATTTCACAGAAGTTCTCCTGCGAAACCAGAAATACTAGCACTCCCATATCACACATATACACCGAAGCGCCAAAGGAACTGGCACATCTACATCTGCATTTATACTCCGCAATCCACCCAACGGTGTGTGACGTAAGGCGCTTTACTTGCCACGGTCATTACCTCCCTTTCCTGTTCCAATCGCGCATGGTTCGCGGGAAGAACGATTGCCGGAAAGCCTCCGTGTACTCTCGATTCTCTCTAATTTTACATTCTTTAACTCCTCGGGAGGTATAAGTAAGGGGGAAGTAATATTCGATACCTCATCCAGAAACGCACCCTCTAGAAACCTGGACAGCAAACTACACCGCGATGCAGAGCGCCTCTCTTGCAGAGTCTGCCACTTGAGTTTGCTAAGCATCTCCGTAACGCTTACCAAATAACCCTGTGACGAAACGCGCCGCTCTTGGTTGGATGTTCTTTAACTCCTCCGTCAACCGAATCTAGTACGGATCTCACACTGAAGAGCAATACTCAAGTATAGGTCGAACGAGTGTTTTGTAAGCCACCTCGTTTGGTGATGAACTACACTTTCCAAGGACTCTCAGATTAAATCTCAACCTGGTACCCGCCTTACCAACATGGTATAGACATGCATAATCAGATGCAAAGATATGTAAACAGGCAGAATACAGCGCTGCGGTTGGCAACGTCTACATAAAACAACAAGTGTATGGCGTAGTTGTTAGGTCGGTTGCAGTGGCAACAATGTCCTTGCAATGAAGTGCGGATTTTCCCATACCACCATTTCTCGAGTGGGCCGTGAATATCAGGAATCCACTAAAAGATCAAATCTCCGACGTAGCAGCTGCCGGGGAAAGATCCTGCAAGAAGGCGACCAACGACAACTGTAGAGCATCGTTCAACATGACAGTAATGCATTCCTTCCGCAAGTTGTTGCAGATTTCAATGCTAGGCCATCAACAAGTTTCAGTGTGCGAACCACTCAATTTATCATCAACGATATGGGCTTTCGGAGATGAAGGCTTACTCGTGTATCCATGATGACTGCACGACACAAAGGTATACTCCTCGCCCGGGCCTGTCAACACCGACCTTGGACTGTTGATGAATGGAAACATGTTGTCTGGCGGACGACGAGTCCCGTTTCAGTTTGTATCGAGCGGACAGATGTGTGCGGGTATGGCGACCAACTCATGAACCCATGGATCCTGCATGTCATTTTCTAGCTGGTGGAGTCTCTGTAATTATGTGGGGCGTGTGAAATTGGTATGATATCAGACACCTAATACGTCTAGACAGTGAAACTTACATAAGTATCTGTCTGGTCACATGTATCCATTCACATTCGTTGTACATTCGACGGTCTTGGCAATTCCGGTAGGACAATGCGACAGCCTACACCTCCAGAATTGCTACATAGTCGCTCCAGGAACACTCTTTTGCGTTGAAACACTTCTGCTGGTCTCCAGACTCCACAGTCATGCCCGCATCTCGAGGTCGTGCCGTAGCGTTCTCGCTTCCCACGCCCGGGTTCCCGGGTTCGATTCCCGGCGGGGTCAGGGATATTCTCTGCCTCGTGATGGCTGGGTGTTGTGTGATGTCCTTAGGTTAGTTAGGTTTAAGTAGTTCCAAGTTCTAGGGGACTGATGACCTAAGATGTTAAGTCCCATAGTGCTCAGAGCCATTTGAACCATTTGAACCACAGTCATGAAAATTATTGAGAATATCTCAGATATCTTGCAATGTGCTGTTCAGAAGAGATCTCAACCCCCTCGTAGTCTTACGGATTTATGGACAGCTCTGCTGGATTCATGGTGTCAGTTCACTCCAGCACTACTTTAGACATTAGTTGAGTCCATGCCACGTCGTGTTTTGGCACCTGCGTGTTGGCAGGGGCCCTACAGGATATTAGGCAGTTGCACCAGTTTGTTTGGCTCTTCAGTGAAGTTTAATTGTTAGGGAAGAGTGTGGGGAATATTTTGTTAAGTGATAATTTTAACTGTGTTTTACGTTCGATAGATCAGTCTCCCATGTTAAATTCTGTCGGAAATTGCAAGACTCACTTGTCAGTTTGTTCCTTGAAACTGTAGGATGTTTGGATCTGTAAATATACGACTCTTAGCAAATATATCTACTTTACTGCTTCTTCTTGAAGCATATTTTATTTATGTAATGGAATGTTGATGTCATAGCCACCAGCTTCACTGTCCGCTGAGTTGCGGCTGTTACTTTAAATCACATGCGACAGTCGGTGAAATTGTTTTGATTGGTCTTGACGCTCACTCTGGCGCACTAGGAGGATTCCTCCCTGGATCAGGTCATCTGATAAGTATGGGATCCGAATCTGTGTTTAACTGCGCAGTGTGCTGTATTCTTCACTCCGAAGGCGGTGTTTGATCCAGTTCTCCTTGCTTCTTTATCCTATGCAAGCCTCTTCATCACCGATTGGCTACCGCAACCTAGTTCTTCTGAATCTGCTTGCTGTCTTCGTGTCTTGGTCTCCCTCTACAGTTTGTACCTCCCACGCTTCCCTTCAGTGTTAAATTGGTGCCCCTTTAGTGTCTCAGAATATGTCCTACCAACCAGCCCCTTCATCTAAGTAGGTTGGGCCACAAATTTCTCTTCTCTCTAGTTCTGTTCAGTACCTCCCCACCCAGCTAATCTTTAGCATTATTCTGTAGCACCCCATTTAACAAGTTTCTATCCTCTTTTTTTGTAAACATTTTATTGTCCATATTTCACTTCTATACATCTCTATACTCCAAATAATTCCCCTCATAAGAGACTTCCTCACACTTTATGTTAACAAGTCTCCCTTCTTCAGAAAGGCTTTTCTTCCCATTGCCAGTTAATTTTTTTTGTCCTCTGTGCTTCTATCATCATCAGTCATTTTACTACCCGAAGGGCATGAGTCATTAGCTAATTTAAATGTCTTATCTTATTTAATTCGACTACATTCCATTATCCTCGTTCTTTTTTTGTGGATGTTCATGCTATATTCTCCTTTGAAGACACTGTCCATTCCTTTCAGCTGCTCTTCCAAGTCCTCTGCTGTCTCTTACAAAATTACAGTGTCATACGCAAATTTCAAAATATCTATTTCTTCTCCCTGGACTTTAATTCCTACTCGAGATCTTTCTTTTGTCTCCTTTACTGCTTGCTCAATATACTGATTGAGTAACCTCTGGGATAGGCTACAATCCCGTCTCACTCCATTATCAACCACTGTTTCTCTTTCATCCCCTAAAACTCTGGTTTCCACACAAATCGTCAATAGCCTTTCGCTCCCTGTATGTTCCCCCTGCTACCTTTATAATTTGATTTACGATATGTCAGTCAACATTGTCAAAAGCTTTCTCTAAGGCTACAGATGCTATATACGTAGGTTACCCTTTCATTAACCTGTCTTGTATGAGAAGAGGTTGGGTCAGTATTGACTCGCGTGTTCTTACACTTTTCCGGAATCTAAACTGATCTTCACCTAGATCTTTATCAACCAGCTTTAACATTCTTCTGCAACCACGACATATTAAACTAATAGTTAGCTAACTTTCACACCAGCCAGCATCTGCCTTCTTTAGAATTGGAATCATTACTTTTGTTTTGAAGTATACGGTTATTTCGCCTGTCTCATACATCTTGAGCACCAGGTGGAAGAGTTTTCTCATGGCTGGATCTCCCAAGGCTGTCAGTAGCTCTAACGGAGCCTTTTGCCGAGTTAGGTATTTCAGTGTCAAATTCTCCACGCAGTATAACATCTCCCTTCTCATCTTAATCTATGTCCTCTTACATTCCAATAATAGTGCCCTCAAGTATTATTGGTATGGATCCACTATATACTTCTTCCACCTTTTTGATTTCCCTTCTTTGCTTAGGACTGGTTCTCAAACTGAGCTCGTCATATTCCTCCGAATGTGTCTTTAATTTTGCTGTTGGTGGTATCTATCTTTCCCTAATGATTTATGCTTCTAGATCCGTACATTTGCCCTCTAGCCACTTCTGCTTCTCGATATGCCTCTGTTTTGGAATGGTGGGTCCCAGCGACAAAGGCGAGTCAAAGACAAACGTTGATGCGAGTCTGTGCTGATAGGGCGCGGGAATTTTGGAGGATATAAGAATTTTACTACTCTCACTTACGTGACATTTATGAATGTATCAGGCTCCGCTGCGGATTGCAGACGTCAGGTGTGTTAAGGTGCAATTGCAGTGGGAAATGAAAGAGCTAAGGATGCTATCCAAACGACGTTTCTCGGTAGCAGACGATCATCCTTCTCTGTGTCATCTGTTTCAACATCAGGCTCGTTGTGTTGTGCGTGTATCACGTCCTTGAAGGTTGAGGACGGTAATGTTTTGACGGCACAAATGGTTCAAATGGCTCTGAGCACTATGGGACTCAACTGCTGTGGCCATCAGTCCCCTAGAACTTAGAACTACTTAAACCTAACTAACCTAAGGACATCACACACATCCGTGCCCGAGGCAGGATTCTAACCTGCGACTGTAGCAGTCTCACGGTTACGGACTGCGCGCCTAGAACCGCGAGACCACCGCGGCCGGCTTGACGGTACGGAAGGGTACATTGTGAGCTCTACATCAATTCTGTATTGGGCCCAATGAGGTACCCCGCACTTGTCGACACATCATTTGATTTGTTTATTCAGTTTCTGGATCGAGAATTACAGCTCCTTTTAATGCTGCGTTTTTGGAAGCTTTGCATTGTGACAATACCTACGACTTTACTGTCATATCGTATACTGACCCTTGGTCTAAGGATCAAGTCTGCTTTCGGCTGCGGTGGGGCGAGGACGTCCGCTGCGCCCCGCCGTGTGCGACCGTCAGCGCTTGCTTGTGTTTCCCTTCTCGCGGCGCGAGTTGTATTAGTTCCAAGTTCAGTGAGGCTATGGCACACACATGGCGCCACGATACGATCGAAATTACTTTCCAACCAGATCACGCGCGTCCTCGAGCCTATGAAATAGAACAGTTCATACGCGACGATCTACGTTTAGATCCGGCGACTGTCGTCGGAATACATTTTTCTATAACGGCGAGCGTGGTTTATGTTAAAATGACCAGTGCAGAGGTCTGCGCGACAGTGGTGTCTAAATACTCAGATTCAAACATTCTGACGGGCATATCGGTGCAGTGACGATGGATCATGCAGGCATGGGCCTACGGACTGTAAGGGTTTTTGAGCTCCCTTTCGAGGTCCCAGAGAAAGTTGTCAAGGACGCCTTCCGACCATACGGCAATGTTATCAACCACGTTGCAGAAAAGTGGCAAACTTTCTAGACGTATAAGGTCTACAATGGTGTGCGCCAAATTAAACTTGAGCTCAAGAAACATGTGCCGTCCTATTTGAACAACGGTGGCTGTCGTGGAATCATCATGCACGACGGTCAGCCGCGTACCTGTTCCGGATGTGGGAAGGAAGGCCATGTTCGATCGAGCTGCTTACAACGTCGAATTACGCAGATACCAGTGGAAGACTCCGTTTCCCCGACGGGGACGACAATCCTGCCCCTCACGTAGGCTCAGACGACGATGCGCACCATAGTTGAGGACGAAACGGGCGATTAGACACACCCATCGACGCCAGAAGTACCAAGGGAGGAAGAGGAAGGACCCCCGATGCCAACCCATATGTCGCCCCCTCCACAGCAACAGCAGCAGCAACAGTCCCACGGACTCCAGACGCAACGTAACATCCAGAACGCGATGGACGTGGACGCGAACATTGTCCCGACCTCGGCTTTCCTAGCGGAAGGTGATACGACGCTGGTTTGCCTCCCACATTCGGACACGGATGTCCACGTTCGAAAACAACGTTCGCCTTGACGACGGAAGCTACGTCGGCGGACCCCTTCTGACGATTGCCTCCTACACACGGCCGGTCAAGAAGGTGACATCTCATCAGACGGCATGGATGCTGTGCCTGCTGAGGATCTAAGTGGTGTAGACGGTTCACTAACCCATACCACGAGTGCCAAGTTACGGATTCAGCAGGTCGCGTCGAAGGATGGCGCTCCGTCTACCTCTACCAAAGGCGACGTACGTGCGGGAGATTTAGGTGCCGATCAGCTACACAGCATCGTGTTGCAGCCACTGTGGTCGGACGATGTTGAGGTACTTCCTGAAGAGGGCACGGGTGACAGGGGAGGGGGTGGCATTGGAGATGCCACTCCTAGTGTAAAAGACGCATAATTTGTAACGGGTTTGGTGGGTCCGGCATCTCTTGCGGTTAGCTTTGATTGCCATGGCGTCTACCCTAGGTGAAGAGGCTAGGCAGCACACCTTTCGCCTTGCCACAATCAATATCAACGCGATAAGGGCACCACACAAACTGGCAATGCTACAACGCATGCTTGATGCGGCGGACGTCGACGTGGCCCTCTTACAGGAAGTATGTGTCGCTGGTTTCTACGGATATACCGCCCACATCTCCCACGTCTCTTCTACCGATTGTGGTGTGGCTGTTCTGCTACGGGACGGTTTGGCGGCTACGGACGTACTGTACTTACCGAGTGCAGGAGCCATGGCAGTAACTGTCAACGGTGTGCGACTCATCAATGTATACGCCCCTTCAGGATCAGGGAGACGGAGAGATCGGGCCCGCATTTTTTCGGAAGATATCACGCGTCTATTTATGGGCCGCTTAGACGATATGGTGATCGGAGGAGATTTTAACCGTACATTATCTCCGTCTGATCAGCAGCCACATCACGTCCCGTGTGCGGAATTGGAAATGCTAGTGCGTGACCTCCACGTGATTGACACTTGGCGCCACATCCATGGCCCAGCTCCTGGATACACCCCCTATACAAGTCATTCATCAAGTCGGTTAGACAGGATTTACGTCACAAGCACCCTTTCGACAGCGACGAGAGGAGCTCTGGCCCACTGCATTCACCGAACACACAGCCTATATTTGCACCATTGCCCTGCAACCTGCACGTGTGTGGCGCAGTGGGCCCTCCTGGAAACTGAACGTCGCCCATCTGGACGAGCCGGCATGTAAAGGTGCTATCGAAGAGTCGTGGAACGCATCCTTACAGCGTCGTGGTCGTTACCGATGACTCTCAGTTGGTGGATTGAATGTGCGAAGCCTGCTCTTAGGCGCACCTTCATGGCTTACGACCGAGAAGCGGCGGCATGGAGGAGGAGCACGGAAAACTTTTATTACACCGTCCTACGGGAATGTCTTGCTATGGAGCCCTCACCTGACCGGCAGATCATAGTCAATCGCGCGAAAGCGCAGCTCATCTCCTTAGCACGCCATCATTTGCAAAGCGCTGTTATACGGTCGCGTGCTCCAGACATGATACAATCAGAAAAGCCATCTATGCACCACGTGCTCCTAGAATGCAGGAGGCGCTGTAGGGCACTGGTAACCGACATGATAACGGACGACGGACGACACGTGGCAGAACAAGCAGATATAGCAGAAGCCTTCTATGGGCACTAGGCTCAACTTTATTCAGCAGTGCTCCCTGATATGACGTTGGTAGACACCGTTTCAGCACATGTCCACGGTACAGTTCCACCAGCCATGGTACCGACTTTACTGGGAGAAGTGACAGAAGAGGAAGTGCTCGACCCCATCGGTAAAGGTGCTCCCCATAAATCACCAGGAATCGATGGATTACCATTAGAGTTCTATCGAGCAGTTAAAAAACTGTTGGTACCGTGTTGGGTTGAAATTTGTCAGGAATTGATGTCCCCGGGTATACCGTTGCCTGCACCGTTCTTGGAAGGACTGATTGTCCCCATCCATAAGCCTAAGGAACGGAATCATGTCCGCGATTATCGCCTCTTAACGTTATTGAACAGCGTCTTCAAGATCCTTTCGAGGCTACTATCAGAACGTCTTCGGGGCACACTACTGCACGTCCTGTCCAGCGATCAGATGTCCTTGGGGGGACCCAATAACATCAGAACTGCGTTATGTCGTTACAAAGATCTAATCTCCCTTGCACGGGCGAGACGTTTGCCGGCAGCCGTGGCGTCTATCGACTTTAGCCAGGCTTTTGACCGTGTGGGCCACATTTTCCTCACTGCCGTTCTAAGGCGCATGGAATACCCCGACCCCTTTATCACAGTGTTGACGCCTTCTGCATGGGGCTACTTCTCGAGTTCTTCTTAATGGAAGAGTGACGGCACCCATGCCGATCCGCCGATCAGTACGACAGGGATGTCCATTATCAACATTTTTATTTGCATTGGTCTTAGAACCTTTGTTGTGTGGTCTCCGAGACAGGCTCACTGGGATACAGTTCGGCGGCTCCATCTATCACTGCACCGCATATGCGGATGATTTGATGCTCGTCATACGAGGAGCTGACGATATGGCCGCGGCGTTGGACTGGATAGCAATCTACGGTACAGCTTCTAGTAGCCAAATCAACGTTGACAAGTCTGTCACGTTGAGCATCTGGATTGGGCTACCGCAGGAACAACACATTGCCCCCTTACGTTTCAGTGATACCGTCCGCTGCTTAGATTTCATGAACGACATGCGACGCGCGACGACGCTCAATTATCGACGCCTTCTTCACCAAATTAGGGCCGGAATTGCAAATCAGCGCTTGCGATCTCTCAACATCGTTCAGCGGGCGTATTATGCCAATGTATAACTTGCGTCCCGCATACCGCATGTCGCCCAAACGCTACCCAATCCGAATCCCTTGGCTCGTAGCATTATGGCAGCGCTGGGATACTTCGTCACCGCTGGTATGTTACCTAAGATTAGATACGTATCTCTTACCCTCCCCAAGGAAAAAGGTGGTCTCGGCCTAGTCAATGTCCATGATAGAGCGATTGCCCTCTATGTTAGCTCACATACTCCTACGATCCTCACGAGTCTGCTTCTGACGGCGCTACGACCTACGTCACTAAAAGCGCCGGTGCCACTACAGGACATCCCAACGCCCCTCTTTTATATAGGACGTTTCTATTTAGAACAAATTTATTGCAGTGTAGCGCTCACGACACCACAAATGGCCACGACTCGACGTATATATCACGACATGCTGCAACGCCGCCCCCTAAATGTGGTCGAACTAAAATATCCTGACGTACGGTGGCAAGTGGTGTGGAAGACTGTACACGATGCCATGCTTGATTCCGACGTTGTTTCCCAAAGGTACGTAGTCGTTAATAGGAAGCTGGTGACGCAAGAACGTCTCTACAATATCTACATGGCAGAATCTCCTAATTGTGTGGGTTGCAATACAGTAGATTCTGACATTGCACCGCCTCAGCTGCGGAGAGGCGGAGCCGGTTTGGCACCTAGTGCGGCAGATGCTGGCTTATCTCTTGCGAGTTAGGCCGGAGCAAATATCAGCACGTACGTTATTGTTTCCGGATGAAACGTTGGCGAAACCTGAAATCGTGGCGAACGGCCGTCCTAGTAAAGAAAAAAAGAAAAAGAAAAAAAGAGGCTTGCGTCTTTGATTCATAATCAAAACGTCTTCGGTCCCGGGTTCAAACCCCGCCACTGCCTAAATTTTGATAAATAATCAGCATTGGCGGCCGAAGACTACCGGCATAAGAAGTCAGCCTCTTTCTGCCAACGGCCTTGTCAAACAGGGAGGAGGAGCGGATAGAGGTTCAGGGCACGCTCTTGTCGTAGGGGTGGGAAATTGCCCCTAAAGGCTGAAGAATCAGCAATGATCAACGACATGAGGATGCAGAAGGCAATGGAAACCACTGCATTAAAGACACGTAACGTGTATCCACAGGACATGTGGCCTGTAGTTGAAGAAGTGTCATGATGATCTCTCCATTGGCAAAAGATTCCGGAATAGTTCCCCATTCGGATCTCTGGGAGGGGACTGCCAAGGAGGAGGTTACCATGAGAAAGAGTTGGAATAATCAACGAATGGATAATGTTCTTCGAGTCGGGGCGTGGAATGTCAGAAGCTTGAACATAGTAGGGAAACTAGAAAATCTGAAAAGGGAAATGCAAAGGCTCAATCTAGATATAATAGGGGTCAGTGAAGTGAAGTGGAAGGAAGACAAGGATTTCTGGTCAGATGAGTATCGGGTAATATCAACAGCAGCCGAAAATGGTATAACAGGTGTAGGATTCGTTATGAATAGGAAGGTAGGGCAGAGGGTGCTTTACTGTGAACAGTTCAGTGACCGGGTTGTTCTAATCAGAATCGACAGCAGACCAACACCGACAACGATAGTTCAGGTATACATGCCGACGTCGCAAGCCGAAGATGAACAGATAGAGAAAGTGTATGAGGAGATTGAAAGGGTAATGCAGCATGTAAAGGGGGACGAAAATCTAATAGTCATTGGCGACTGGAATGCAGTTGTAGGGGAAGGAGTAGAAGAAAAGGTTACAGGAGAATATGGGCTTCGGACAAGGAATGAAAGAGGAGAAAGACTAATTGAGTTCTGTAACAAGTTTCAGCTAGCAATAGCGAATACCCTGTTCAAGAATCACAAGAGGAGGAGGTATACTTGGAAAAGGCCGGGAGATACGGAAGATTTCAATTAGATTACATCATGGTCAAACAGAGATTCCGAAATCAGATACTGGATTGTAAGGCGTACCCAGGAGCAGATATAGACTCAGATCACAATATAGTAGTGATGAAGAGTAGGCGGAAGTTCAAGACATTAGTCAGGAAGAATCAATACGCAAAGAAGTGGAATACGAAAGTTCTAAGGAATGACGAGATACGTTTGAAGTTCTCAAACGCTATAGATACAGCAATAAGAAATAGCGCAGTAGGCAGCACAGTTGAAGAGGAATGGACATCTCTAAAAAGGGCCATCACAGAAGTTGGGAAGGAAAACATAAGTACAAAGAAGGTAGCTGCGAAGAAACCATGGGTAACAGATGAAATGCTTCAGTTGATTGATGAAAGGAGGAAGTACAAACATGTTCCGGGAAAATCAGGAATACAGAAACACAAGACGCTGAGGAATGAAATAAATAGAAAGTTTAGGGAAGCTAAGACGAAATGGCTGCAGGAAAAATGTGAAGACATCGAAAAAGATATGATTGTCGGAAGGACAGACTCAGCATACAGGAAAGTCAAAACGACCTTTGGTGACATTAAAAGCAACGGTGGTAACGTTAAGAGTGCTACGGGAATTCCACTGTTAAATGCAGAGGAGAGAGCAGATAGATGGAAAGAATACATTGAAAGCCTCTATGAGGGTGAAGATTTGTCTGATGTGATAGAAGAAGAAACACTAGTCGATTTAGAAGAGATATGGGATCCAGTATAAGAATCGGAATTTAAAAGAGCTATAGAGGACTTACAGTCAAATAAGGCAGAAGGGATAGATAACATTCCATCAGAATTTCTAAAATCATTAGGGGAAGTGGCAACAAAACGACTATTCACGTTTGTGTGTAGAATATATGAGTCTGGCGACATACCATCTGACTTTCGGAAAAGCATCATCCACACAATTCCGAAGACGGCAAGAGCTGACAATTGCGAGAATTATGGCACAATCAGCTTAACAGCTCATGCATCGAAGCTGCTTACAACAATAATATACAGAAGAATGGAAAAGAAAATTGAGAAAGCGCTAGTTTAGCTTTAGGAAAAGTAAAGGCACGAGAGAGGCAATTCTGACGTTACGGCTAATAATGGAAGCAAGGCTGAAGAAAAATCGAGACACGTTCATAGGATTTGTCGACCTGGAAAAAGCGTTCGACAATATAAAATGGTGCAAGCTGTTCAAGATACTTAAAACAGTAGGGGTAAGCTAAAGGGAGAGACGGGTCATATACAATACGTACAACAACCAAGAGTGAATAATAAGAGTGGAAGATCAAGAACGAAGTGCTCGTATTAAAAAGGGTGTGAGACAAGGCTGTAGAAATAAAAGAAAGGTTCAGGAGTGGAATTAAAATACAAGGTGCAAGGATATCAATGATACGATTCGCTGATGACATTGCTATCCTGAGTGAAAGTGAAGAAGAATTAAATGATCTGCTGAACGGAATGAACAGTCTAATGAGTACACAGTACGGTTTGAGAGTAAATCGGAGAAAGACGAAGGTAATGAGAAGTAGTAGAAATGAGAATAGCGAGAAACTTAACATCAGGATTGATTTGTCACGAAGTCAATGAAGTTAAGGAATTCTGCTACCTAGGCAGTAAAATAACCAAAAACGGACGGAGAAAGGAGGACATCAAAAGCAGACTCGCTATGGCAAAAAAGGCATTTCTGGCCAAGAGAAGTCAACTAATATCATATACCGGCCTTAATTTGAGGAAGAAATTTCTGAGGGTGTACGTCTGGAGTACAGCATTGTATGGTAGTGAAACATGGACTGTGGGAAAACCGGAACAGAAGAGAATCGAAGCTTTTGAGATGTGGTGCTATAGACGAATGTTGAAAATTAGGTGGACTGATAAGGTAAGGAATGGGGAGGTTCTACGCAGAATCGGAGAGGAAAGGAATATGTGGAAAACACTGATAAGGAGAAGGGACAGGATGATAGGACATCTGCTAATACGTGAGGGAATGACTTCCATGGTACTAGAGGGAGCTATAGAGGGCAGAAACTGTAGAGATAGACAGAGATTGAAATACGTGAAGCAAGTAATTTAGGACGTAGGTTGCAAGTGCTACTCTGAGATGAAGAGTTTAGCACAGGAAAGGAATTCGTGGCGGGCCGCATCAAACCAGTCCATAGACTGATGACAAAAAAAAAAAAAAAAAAAAAAAAAAAAAAAAAAAAAAAATCTCGGAAGTGGCCAGTTTTGGATGATCTGGCTAAGTTTTATATGCGTTTCTGGCCTTTGTTGGGTACTACTTTTACATTGCTTATCAAAAAAGCGTTGCGAATAGGATTTGTCCCCGACTCGTTTGAAGTTGACAAAACTGTGTTAATTCCTTAAAAGTTCCGGTCAGGCAGCAACTGATAGATTTCGTCCGACTCCCTTATTAATTTTTGATTATAACACCGTGGCGAAAGAGGTGAATAGTTGTATACCTGCGTTGCTGGAGTAGTTGTTGCTGACCATCAAAGTTTTATTCCTGGTGATACCATTCTGACCCTGGTAGCAGAATGTTGGTGGCCGGTGTCAGGCTTCCTTTGTTCTTGGCGCTCTGTCACTTTTTGTTTAAGGCATTTGACCTGCTCAGCCGTCGCTGGAAGCCGCTAGGGCTACAATTTAGCTCGCTGTATCTTGAATAATTACGGGTATCCACGCTTCAGTGGCTGTCAATGGCCAACTGATACCCTATATTACCATCTGTAGGAGCTTTCCTCACGGAAGTCTGCTTTTAATATCGATGCGTGTTCTAACACTTGAATCCCTCCTTCAGAGAATCGTCGCCCAGTTACAATAATAGACACTCTTGGGCGATACGATCTCGGTACGGTCATATGCGGATAGTGTGATGATGTTCTTTGTCCTCGCGCTGAGATTCTATTGCTCAAGGCGGTGTCTTTCGACTTGTACCCGGTGCCCAAATCGGTGAATGGAAATTTCCATTGATGAATTACAGAGTTTTGAAAATGCTAGCCGGCCGCTGTGGCAGAGTGGTTCTAGGCCCTTCAGTCCGGAACTGCGCTGCTGCTACGGTCGCAGGTTCGAATCCTGCCTCGGGCATGGATGTGTGTGATGTCCTTAATTTAGTTAGGTTTAAGTAGTTCTAAGTCTAGGGGACTGATGATCTCAGATGATAAGTCTCACATTGCTTAGATCCATTTGAACCATTTGAAAATGCTGCAGTTTCGTGGGCGATAGCGGTTAATAGACGCAAATCTTTGGGAGTCAATAATGGCCTTCCTACACTTCAAATAAGTATACTTTATTGTAAGTGTGCTATGAACAAGATGTAAGGAGCGATGCTGTAACATTAACAGCGTTTCCTTAACCTCTTTCGTAAAGATTGGATTTTGGACACATACGTCTTCTTCATGGCGTAGTGCGTCATTCAGATCTTTCCTCTTTCCGCGATGATGACTACAAAACCAAAACAGCTGCGTAGCCGTTTTTTAAGAAGTATCACATCTTTCACTCGGGGTTTGGGACTTCCCAAATTCCAAAGAAAAGCGTCTGTGTTATTTGTTGGTCCCATCGTGCTGATCATGTGGCACGCAATCCTCACATTCTCGTCTCGGTTATTTTACGATCTGTGGCCGGGCAGCCTTGAAAAGCCTTTCGATGGTGGTCGAATGAATTCTCCAGAGGCTGCACCCAACTACCACATTTTTGTTAAAGCACGGGTAAGGGGTTGACAGCACTGCGCCGTTTGAACAGACATCATCGCAGACTTCTTGGAAGACGGTCTGGTTTCATCTTAGCCTTTCTGTTTTACTAACGGCGTTGTCATCCTCGTGGCACTCCGTTATCCACCAGTGACCGCCCATTTCATATTAAACTTAGTGTCGCAGATCAGTGTAGTCAAGGCCCCGCCGAGGATTGACCTGCTGTTCTCACCAAGCGAAGTGGAAAAAAAAGCGTTTCCAACTCGATCCGCTGAGATTAACTTCTTGGCTGATATATATGCTTATTAGACCGCTATATTCATATCGTTGCAGATGGAAGGATAGATAGGGGTCTACTGGTCATCCACCAATATACGTCCACTGCTAATTGGAAGTGTTTGCTCCTGCCATTGCATCCCGACTTATTCGCCAATATGTATTTCGTTGTCAAGATATCGGTTGAGTTAATCGGCGCTTCTGTTATTCTCGTCATTTTCCCGTTTCAGGAGTATTGTTAGGCAATTTATTTCATTTCTGTGGGTCTGTTTATCTTGTTTCTCTCTTTTAATTAATAGAAAGAAACAAACAAAAACTGTTGCAGACAATGACAAGAAATGATTTTCTGCTTCCACAACTCACAAAGGGACTACGGACATTGGTTGCGGGTGGATATTGACTTAAGTCGGTGGAGAAAGTTGACAAGGTTCGAACCCGGGTCTCTTGCTTATCAGGCATGTGCGCCGACCACTGCACCATGCAGACACATTTGACCGTGCAACTTACCGAACTACACTAGCTCGGCTCGCACAAGACCCAAATTCTCAACCTATCCACACACTGCGAATATATTGTTGCTTGCCCATTATCCTCATTACTCGCGGCGTTTCGTCGATTCTCGCAAGAATTCGAGCCTGGTGTGCATCCGCACTAAAAATATTTTGTCTTTTTTTTTATAACTTGTGCACGGTTTATCCAACTTGCTTCTCTAGCATTGCTTGTCACGTGGCTGAGCTGTGTCAGGATCTGATGCAGGAGATTGGTAAGGCTGGGCCCACTGCAGGAGATGCTGGCACCCTGCCCCAGGACTTGATGAGTGACAGAAGTGTAGACATCTGGTCATTGGTAACATCTCGATGATGGATCATGGATGTCAGAACAAACAACATGCCACAGATGTCAGATAAAGCAGCTGCTCGCAGAGACGTCAGAAAAACCAGCTATGTCCAAATGTAGGAAAATCAGCTACGTGAAGATGCACAGACAGTCAGCCACGTACAAATTAAAAAAAAAATGGTGTATGTGGAAGTCCGAACAATGTATACACAAATGTCAGAGCGACCAACGACGTGCAAATGTCGGATCAAGCACCGTGTGCAAATGCCGAAACAAGCAGCCATCTGCATTTGAACAACTGCATGCGCCGATGTCGAACCAAGCAACTGTATCCAGATGTTGATTCTATCAGATACAGAACAAACTGTCACATGTGCATGTGCATATCGGGACAAGCCGCGCCTCGCAGGTTCTAAAACAAATAACTATGTTCAGACGTTGGAACAAGCAACAGAGTTCAGATGTGGCACCAAGAAGTCCAATGCCACAAAGGAGTTTCGTGGGTAATGTTTCTGACACCACTTGTGGAGTGCTGCAGCGACTTGATGAAGTTCAGGAGATTTTATTTATTTATTTATTTATTTATTTTTTACTGCTGCATCAGCCTGGAGTGGAACACGTGTGCACCCTCGTCTGCTGGAGCAGCGTGATGCCAATTACGACGTCTTCGTGCTGCACAGTAGAGGTGGAACACGTCCAGAAGATCACCACATTCTGTACGAAGCCATCCTACTGACCAGGCTCTGAGGCTCTGAGCAGCGGTAGCTGAAGCTAGCGCAGCAATCCTGTTGGCAGTAGGACTGTGCTGGTTACAGCAGACGACGTGTAGGCGAAACTGCAGCGCGGGATGACGCACCTGGGCGTTGGAGTGGCTGGCCGCTAATGACGACAAATGTCGAGCAGATGTGGATTCGGGAGGGGGGGGGAGGGGGCAGGGGGCGAGACAAGGGGTGAGGGGAATCCACCAACCTTACAATGTCTTGTTACGGCCGCCGGCTCGGACTTACCCAGTGCCTTGATTACCTTGTTGACTATTATTTGTTTGGATGTCTACCAGCGCCCAAATGCACGATCGGTTGTCAGAATGCTGCATCGAGGAATCGTAGCGACCGTGTTGCCCCACGTTGATATAATGTGTGGCACTTCCTGCAAGATGTGTGTGTAGTGGACTATGTGCCTTCGGGACGGTAAATGGTGCATCGTAACCGAATTCCTTAGGTGTCATGGTACAGTATGTGTACTGCAACATGCCAATATTTGTTGGGACGCTCCCCCGACAGTATTCGCTAAGTACCTCTGACAGCCAAGACAAAAGATAGACTGGTGCTTCGAAAAATCGTTTACTTCGTTCCGCTTCTACAAAACATGTGATAAATGTTTGCGCCTGATTTAGTTTTGGATTCTTCTGACTTCTCGCTCGACAGCTACAGGAAATTAGCGGTAGCTCTGAAAATATTGGTTTGGGTGCGACAGGGTAGATAAATTTCCAGTTCCTTCCAGAATTATGTTTACGTCTTTTAATTTTCCGTCACAACGAAAAGTTACCTCACGCAGACAGAGAGTGTCTTGCACAGTATTGTTCGTAAGAACTTGCCACTAGTTGGTGCGTCTAGTTCAAGGAGAGAGCAGTGAGAAGAAGTGTACTATCGCGAGTGCTACTTCCACACAATGATGCTGCTTTGTTACGTGGTCCTTTCAAAGAGTATGTTCCTCAGTCAATCATCGAAATTCTAAAAGGACTCAAAGGTATTCCTCTCGACAAATTTATTCGGGGTAATGTAAGACAATTAGTTGTACAATGCCTTATGTTACCGAACCTACGATTCTATGTAGTCACATTTCATATTTAAATATATATTGTAACAATCCACAGACTCTACTATGCCTCGTGCATATTCGTTGCAGCCAAGTTGTTGCACTTGTTAGTAACTTTCCATTTTGTGTTCTCTCCACGGTGCTCAATGCTTTTCCGGCAAAAATTTCTTCCATCTGGGGAAGAGTTGGCAATCACTTGGCTCCAAGTCAGAACTATATAGAGAATGATCTAACACTTGGCAGGTAAACTGCAGAATCAAATCTCTTGTCAACGGAGCAGAATGCGATAGGCCGTTATCCCGTGGAAGTGCACTGCCGCTGGACAGCGATGGTCGCCGTTTCTTTTGAACAGTGCAGCGTAATCAGTCAAAGTTGTGAGAGAAGGCCTCTGCATTTATGGTCTCCTTTCTGGGCATAAAATCGATGAATATCAAATAGTTTATCATGCGAGGAGTCGTAATTGATAAGGCCCCAGGCCACAAAAAACGTAACACTTCAGGCACAAAGGTAAATTGGTTTCAGATGATGCCTCTAATAGCTATTGTGTACTTCTTTAACATACAAGGTCTCAAAAACACCAGTGAAAGGAACCAAAGCAGTAATGCAGATTTAGAATTAGAAGTCGAATAATGCAACTTGATACTTCATATCATAACGTTATGTACGGTTTACGCCACTCTGGTCGTTGCGTTTCCACGCAATTTAAAAGAAGCACAGTCTGGTGTTACTAGAAAAGAAAGAAAAGCGTTTCGGTTAACAAATGATCAATAGTAACAAATTCTACATCAGTAAACAATTAGTTATCATGTCAGAAAAGGCAATGAGCCTCTACTGTGAACCAAATAGGCAATGGTAGCGAACGTGTAAATGAAACTTCCAGAACAACAACAAGCACTAAAATTAGCCATGAGTATCAAAATAAATTACAAAAATTCAGCACAGATAACAGTCCTAGTTTTTAAACCGATCTTAAACCGAACAGAGTGACAAACATTTTCAGCAATGTACAGTATATAGCTTTGTTTTAAACTGAGGATAGCTCCATGAAGGAATGTATGAACTGAATTAGGACTAGAACGCTTACAAGACTTCAACTAGAACAGCAAACAGTAAAAGAAAACTGTAATTCATTCCGATTACACAACCCATTACCGAAACAGCTCAAATAACGTACATAAATTATCAATAGGGCTCAAAGCTGATAACTTTTACCAATTAAGATGGTCCAACTGGTAACCGCCTTAAATATTGCTGGGATTATTTTGAGCCAAAAAGGGGAAAAAGAGCTTACTGTGGTCTTCCCACTGCACTCTTGATGTTGGTATCCTTACTTTAACCTCAAGCGAAGTTGTTTCAGCTTTTCTGCATGCCGAATCTTTGCTTCTACAACCCCTTCTTCTTTGCTTCTTCACGTATTTTTTTGCAGGTTATTTCACCTAGCCTTTCATGCGTATCCTCAATGACACATTTCTGTGTTCTCATCTTTCCCCGAACACTTATTTTCGTCGTTCTTATCTAAGGTTTCTTCGCCGTTTCCTTCCTTATACCTACGCTTGTCGGTACAACTTCTTTGTTGGCCCTTACTGGAAATATCCATTTCTCATGAACTGAACTGCATAACGCGGGATTCACAATACAATCTCTACTGTAAAGCGCGTGGATGTTCTCTGATAAAGGTTGGTGGGGCAGGAGGAGTTAAATGCTGTTTGATGACACCAGAAGCTTTTCATCCGATTTACAACAGCTCTTATTAGTAACTTACGCCTACAGATGGCTCTTGCTGGACGGTGTTCATGGAACTTACTGATTTTGGTTGCGAAACGTTGTTATTAGGGCTACTAGCTACTACAACCATCTCAGCGCGATGGTGTATCCAACTTGCTACTCTAGCATTCCTTGCCATGTGGCTTGGCTATGTCAGGAGTTGAAGCAGCAGATTGGTAAGGCCAGCCCCCTGCAGGACGAACTGGCACCCTGCTCCCGAAGGTGATGGGTGACAGAAGGGTAGACATCCACGGTGAAAAACTTGGTCTGGTGTCTGGCTGTTGTAGTAAGTGGCGGCAGACTCCCACGTACTCCGTGGATGAAAAGACCTCAGTTTGAATGTGGTCCATCAGTGCTGGCCAGTGGAAACGTCAGAATCATGGATCATGGATGGCGACCTCACGTCAGAAGCCAGACCCATTGCAGGATGTGCAGGTACCCTGTCCCCAGCTGCGATGGATGCAGCGTGCCAATCTTGGTTTGGAGCGATATTGTTGATATCTGGCGCTGGAAAGTGCCCGTTGGCTTAGGGGATGGAAGGGCCTCAGTTTGACTTCTTGAACCCCAGGCCACTATTCGTGTCAGGACGATCGTTCGCAGGTGGTCACATCACATCGGAAGTCTACACCGATCCAGTTCGTCGACTCGGCAGGTCTTCGATAAGCCCATTCTATGAACATCCAGTTAGATGACCAGCCTAGCTGAGTAGCTAGTATTCTTACCCAGTAAAACGGGTTATTGTGAAATGTCCACCGCAAATATAATGTACGCTGCATCATAAAACGCCCCTGTCCTGCAGGCGAGCTGAGGCACCCAGGCAGCACCACAGTTGATGCTGCGCCAACGTATTACGTCAAGTGGATTTCTTACAGCAAAGAGCCGCTATGCTTTAAAGTCGAATCACTACACTACAACTTTCAAACCGACAAGGAATATCAAAGAATGTCTTAGACCGTCAAAGGATAATTGCAATGTCGGGAATATACCGCTTACCATGCACATGCGGAAAAGTTTACGTTGGAATAACTGGACGATCAATCAACACCAGAATCAAAGAACATAAGCGACATTACAGGTTGGGGCAGGTGGAGAAATCGGCTGTGGCAGAGCACGCCCTGAGTGGGACCGACCATGTAATAAAATTCTCTGACATAGAAGTTCTGGCTGTAGAGTAGCACTATCACACCCGCTTATTTAGAGAAGCTGTAGAAATACACAAACGCGGGAGCAGCTTCAACAAGAAACAGGACAGCTTTAAGGTAAACGGATCCTGGATATCCGTACTGCAGTGAACGACTGTCGCAGGTAACAAGAGGAGAACGGCACCTGAAATCTCTGCGGAGAAGCCCTCGGGCGTTGGCGAGCCAGGTACATACAGACCGCGGCCGCGAGCTCGGCTCCAGTTCGCCACCGGCAACGGAGGGTGAAGCTTTGGCAATGCCAGCCACTCGTGCTGGCGAAACGTCAGTAAAATCATCAAATGAACGTCGGCCGAAGAATCCTAGACACAAGCAAATAGGCAGTTTGTCAACAAGTGGACACGAAAGCCTTAACAATTTTGTACTTAATGAAATGTTTTACAGAACTGAATTAGATTTTCCTCTGCCATTCCATGCACCAAGCCAACATACGTCGGTGCTTCATTCATATACTGCTTCCTCTACTATCGCATTCCAATTCCACATGATTGTTAAATAATTTATCTATGCATCCTGTTCAGTCTCCTCTCATAGTTTCCTTACTTCTTCAACTTATGCTTGTAACGTATATATTATTACCAGAAGTATTGTTGTTTGCAGTTTTTTCCTATCACTTTTTATGAGAACAATCCTATCATAATTATTTTCTAACACAATAGATTCAAAATATGTCAATTTAAATAATTGACAACAAATCTGTCAGTACCAAGAATATCGATACAAAACCTCGATAATCAATACAGACACAAATGCTACAGTCCGCCATCTTGTGTTTTGTGTATAACATCATATCAATTTGTGCAGTGAATTACGTTGGCAATCTAGTACAAAAAATATAATGTGCAATAGTGTAATTTCAATCAACAGGTCCGCGTTTACACCAGTGATGCAAGTGAAGCAGCAACATTATGAGATTGTAAGTGATCATCTGTCATATAAAAGCCTTTCACACTACTTTCGTAACACATAACTGATGCAAATCTATCTGCACCCTATACACTCAGTGATATATATAGTTAACCACAAGGAAGAAAACTAACAGAAGGCACCAATGTTTTCGATTTCTAGACATACACTGCCCCTCTCCTTTCCCCCAAATGCCACACCAGCAGCTACAGTAAAAAAACGATTCACAAAGAGTTCTACATTAATGTAGTTTAAGATTGTTTATTTTTAAGTAACATTTCTCTATATGTATGTATGTATAAACGCCTGAACATGAACAGAACATGTTCGAAACGCGTTGCACTATATTAGATTAAGCATAAAATGAAAAGTGACTGGTAGCAGAAACTTGAAATAAATAAATAACCCTATCATAAGTTGCTCACAGTAACTTACTTCCTGCCCTAACTTACAATTCTTAACGGATCATACTGCCGCTATACAATTGTTCGTTCCTGTTCACACACTTAGGAGCCAAAGAAGCTGGTACACCTGCCTAACATCGTGTAGGCCCCTCGCAAGTATGCAGAAGTGCCACAACACGACGTGGCATTGGCTCTACTAATGTCTGAAGTAGTGTTCGAGTGAACTGACACCATGAATCCTGCAGCGCTGTCCATAAATCGGTAAAAATACCAGGGGGAAGAGATCCCATCTGAACAGCACCTAGCAAGGCATCCCAGATATGCTCAATAATGTTTATGTCTGAGGAGTTAGGTGGCCAACGGAAATGTTTAATCTCAGAAGCGAGTTCCTGGATCCACGCTGTAGCAATCCTGGACGTGTAGGGTGTCTTGACGTCCTATCGGAATTGCCCAAGTCCGTCGGAATGCACAGTGGACATTAATGGATGCAGGTGAACAGACAGGATGCTTACGTACGTGTCACCTGTCAGAGTCGTATCAGGGGTCCTACATCATTCCAATTGCAGCGCGCCCCTTGCAGCCTTCACCAGTTTGAACAGTCCCCTGCTGACATGCATGGTCCACGGATTCATGAGGTTGTCTTCACTCACGTACATGTCCATCAACTCGATAGAACTTGAAATGAGACTCGCCCGGCCAGACAACAGGTTTCAGTCATCAACAATCCAATCTCGGTGTTGACAGGCCCTAGCGAGGCGTAAAGTCTTGTGTCATGTAGTCATTAGGGGTACACGAGTGGGCTTTCGGCTCCGAAAGTTCGTATCGATGATCTTTCGTTGAATGGTTCGCTCGCTGAGACTTGCTGATGGCTCAGCTTTGAAATCTGCAACAGTTTGAGGAAGGGTTGGACGATTCTCTTCATTCGTAGTTGGTCCCGTTCTTGCAGTATCTTTTTGCGGCCGCAGCGATGTCGGAGATTTGACGTTTTACCGAATTCCTGATGTTCACGGTACACTCGTGAAATGGTCGTACGGGAAAATCCCCACTTCATCGCTACGTTGAAGATGCTGTGTCCCATCGCTCGTGCGCTATTTATAACGCCACGTTCAAACTCATTTATATCTTGATAACCTACCATTGTAGCAGCAGTAACAGAGTTAACAACTGCTACAGACGTTTGTTGCCTTATACAGGCGTTGCGATCGCAGTGCTGTATTCTGCCTACTTACATATTTCTGTATTTGAATAGGTATGCCTATACAAGTATCTTTAACGCTTCAGTGTATTATACTGTATTCGTATGACGAATAATCATTCTCCTCTCTTCATTACACTTCACTGTTGCCCACTGTGTCCACATTCAGCACAAGCATTTCGTTTTTTATATATTCTAGTTTATATATCAAGTTCAAACTTCTGGCATTCCAAGCCCAAACTTGGAGAGCGCTATACTGTCGCTGGTTGTTCAATCTTTTGCTAACGGTCAACACCCTCTTCCCCCTTTCCCCCCTGCGTTAGCCGCCTCCAGGAGATCCGAATCGCAGACTATTCCACAATCTTATGCAAATGAAGAAATAGTCTTGACTTCTTTTTCAATTTTTTTTTCGTTTACAGTTCACATGTTCTGTGGATGCTCGTTGTTTGTCTTTAATGCATTGGTTTCGATGATTTCTTCCATCATCATACTCTTGATGATAGCGGACCTACCGCGTTTTAGGGATATTTTCAGGTTCTAAGGGCAAGAGAGTGCCCTTCCCTCTTGGACAAGAGGATATCTCCTTCAGCTGGAAATCTTCGGCATTCATTATACTCACCCATAGGAAACATCAGCATTGTCCACAGTGATACTAAACACTGTCCTATATAACGATTCTTCGATGTACATTGTATTACATATCCGGTGTACCTCATTGCAATCCGACTTCCTATTCGCTGGAGCCAGGTAACAGCTGCGCGAACTAGCTTGCAGCTTGCGAGGAGTGTGCGGAGTGCTTTGTCACAGGGAGACACGAGTGGGCTTCACTTCCCTGGGGAGCTCTGACGCTTCTGATTGCCAGGCAACCACTGCTCTGGCTCGTACTGCAGTTGGAACGCGTTTGTTGTCGCTCTAAGGCCAGGAAAAAGGAGGCATCCAAACTGTATGCTGCAGTTCTTACACAGTAGGTTTTTGGTGCACTTTTCACGTTATGTATGTGCATATGGTTTTCTACTGACAGTACCTACGCACAAGTGAATATTTTTAGAATGTGAAATATGTATCCTTATAACACAGAAAACTTAGTAACTCATGGTGGCTGATGTCGATGACACGTCGACATGCTGCACGTCGCTTCACGCACTTGTTCCTCTCCAGGATTGATGTTCGTTCCTAGCCGTAAAAAGTGAAGTCCCTCCACTTCCGAACTTACTAAGCAGCCTTCACAAAAAGTTCATAAAATCAAATCAGCGAAAGGATTAGTATTTCTATGAGAAAGTCATTGGTTCGGGGTCTGTGATGTTGTCCTTGCTTCAGGGTAAGATCACCAATTAATGTGGTCACATCTGGAACAAGGCAGACAGAAACATGTGAAGCTTAGCGGTGCCAGGTAGAGACAAGAAAGTGATGCAGATAGCAGTGAGAAAGGAAAACGATTATCTGAACTGCAAACAGCGACAGTTTGTGCCAGGGTGCAAGTAATTTTAACAGTAGGGGGGCGACGGGATGTGGCAGTAGGTTACCTGTGTTGGTAGGCAATTTATGCTAGGACAACGGCAACGGTCTCGTTCCAGTAACATGGAAAAACAGTCATCTCAGTGGTCGATTTAATTGTAAAATGTGTACCGCAGTGCGAATTATCTTATGGGATTTAACTGTAAGTCTTGTGCTGTCATCTTCCCTATCATAGCTTGTTTTGTGTGACACATCAGATTAACTACCTAGTGAAAGAGGCGCTTTTCAAAATAAACTATCCATAGGTGGCAGTTTTCCCTGTTAAACAGTCTTTGCTCTGTTACATTGTATGTGGTCTCCCATAGCCAGTTCCCATTCCAGCCAGACACCGAAGCACCTGATACTCTCACGGAGCACCTGATATTCTCACGGAAACGTATTGGTCGTGTTTGTAGCATTACATTTCTTCAGAGTCGATGTTGGCCCACATATTTCGCGCTTGATAACATTTTTTTCTAACAGGCTACTTATCCATTCAAGTCTCAATAGTTCTGAGTTCAGTCTGTAGTTGTGAGTTAATGATAAGTAGTGTCCAGTCCGGAGCCAACGTTAGTATGTCATCTGCGAAGACGGCCACCATTTTATTCTGTGTTCGTGGTATGACATTAATATACAGGTTAAACGTTACACGTTGAACAGTAAGGCCACAAGATCCTGCCTTGAGGTGCTACGGTCAGTGTACTGTTTTGTGTTGACTGTATGCCTTGAATGAAGGCATTCCAAGTTCTGTTAGTAGTTTATGCGCAGCAATGCAGTGAGAAGTCGTTTAAATACGTATAGGTGGTCGATAGTGCCCTCGCGTATGGATTCTGTAGAAGAATGGCAAAGTAGTGCTACAAGGCTTTATTTCCTCAGTGACTGTAGACTTGAATTTACACTTAGCACCATGAGAAATGTTTGTACCTAAGATAATGATCATGGAGAAGTGTTCAGTGTCCATAACGAAGAAAATGTACTAACACAATGGTTGACAATCCGCCCTTCGCAATGATGCCATACTATTATATTAGGAACGTGATATGATCATCACATACAGCCTCATAATCCATAAAAGTTACAGACCAAGATGCCAGGGGTATTCTCACAGTGTATTTAGTTTGCCAATCGGTTTCCATAGCAATATGAAGAAAAACATTATTATCTTGCATAATAATATGATGCAGAGCAGGCCACCATGAAAAGGTTTTTCATTTGTAGCCATAGAAATTGTTTTATATTTGGTCATGAAATATTATGTAAGTTGGTAGTCGAGCCTGTCTACAGTAACTATCTGTCAATACGTTGTCTGATCTTGTGAGTAATACTGTGACTGAACACTCACGTGGTTCCCCACTGACAGAGCAGACGTACTACGAAACACATCCTTGTAGAATTGGTAGAAAATAGTCGCTGTGACTTCGGCAGGTTCATTGTTTTAGGAAGGACAAAGGCACGTGTATTTGATTCAAGATACTACACTAATAAGAATTTGGGTCAAGGATTCGTTCTGGCGATGTTCTCTGAGTGCCATCATGGGACTAGCCACTAAAGAAATTTTTCGAGACGTGAGCTTTGTTAACACGAATGCAAGCAATTATTCATATCATGATTGTTTATTGTACCGCAAGGTAGATGCATTTTTCCGTTATTTGTTTCGATGTTTTACACAAGTGACCGTGTTCTCCCGCTTCGGAACTCAAATATGAGAATGAAGGGGTGACAGATCATTAAAATGCGTTCCTTACAGAATGTACCATAAGTAAATGGAAACGATTCCTTCAAGGTCGCTGCACTTAGTGTGTTACATACATTCATTCATGTGCCCCAAAAGCTAATTATATTATGAAATGATAATAAAATGCGAAATAAATTATATAGTAAATTAAGAGAGTCTAAAGTTTAATTTTTATGTGAACAAAATCTTCCCTGCTGGCTGTCAAAATATTTGTATTAAAAAGTCACGACCTGTTTCTCATCAGTGTAGATGCTTCTTCAGGTGAAATGTTTTTTAAACAGTCATGGCACGGCAAAGTAAATGGTACGCGCCAATTTCTTCCGTTCATAACCAAGATTAAACCGATAGAGCGCATTTCGTTGATGTCTAGGGCATGCTGCGGTGGAATCCCAGTGTGTATGATCACAGACAATTGCTTTTAGCACGCTGTTGATTTAAACTTGACTGCGGACGCTGGGAACTGTCATTTAATTTGCCGCGCCATTACTGTTTAAAAAGGGAAGAAACTTATCACCTGAAGATGTATCTCCAATGATGCGAAACCGGTCGTCACTTTTGAATAAAAGCATTTTCGTAGGTAATGCGGAAGATTTTATTCACCAAGTGCAAATTTGGCTGCGGTTGTTCGACCTGTAAAATCATATGTTTAATTCTTCTTGGGAACTAGAGTAAATCAACAGGAAGAAAAGATGGAAAAGTAGAATATGGACCTTAGAAAAATAATGAAAGGGGAAATCGCTAGGGAGAAGTTAGTTCAGAGCACTAATTAAACGGTTTAAAGAACGTGATCCATTGATCGTGACAGGGCCAAATATCTCACGAAATAAGCGTCAAACGAAAAACCTACAAAGAACGAAACATGTCTAACTTGAAGGGGGTAACCAAATGGCGCTGTGGTTGGCCCGCTAGATGGCGCTACCATAGGTCAAACGGATATCAACTGCGTTTTTTTTTTTAAATAGCGCCCACATTTTTATTACATATTCGTGCAGTACGTAAAGAAATATCAATATTTTAGTTGTACCACTTTTTTCGTTTTGTGATAGATGGCGCTCTAATAGTCACAAAGATATGGCGCACAATTTTAGACGAAAAGATAGTAACAGGTAGGTTTTTAAATTGAAATACAGAACATAGGTACGTATCAGCATTTTATTTCGATTGTTCCAATGTGACAGATGTACCTTTGTGAACTTATCATTACTTAGAACGCATGCTCTTATAGCGTCATTACCTGTAAATACCACATTAATGCAATAAATGCTCAAAATGATGTCCGACAGCCTCAATGCATTTTGCAATACGTGTAACGACATTCCTCTCAACAGCAAGTAGTTCGCCTTCCGTAATGTCCGCACATGCATTGACAATGCGCTTGCGTTGTCGGAGGATCATGATAGCAAATATCCTTCAACTTTACCCACAGAAAGAAATCCATGGACGTCAGATCCGGTGAACGTGCGGGTCATGGCATGGTGCTTCGAAGACCAATCCGCCTGTCACGAAGTATGCTATTCAATACCGCTTCAACCGCACGCGAGCTATGTGCAGGACATCCATCATGATAGAAGTACATCACCATTCTGTCGTGCAGTGTAACATCTTGTAGTAACATCGGTTGAACATTACGTAGGAAATCAGCATACATTGCACCATTTAGATTTCCATCGATAAAATGGGGGCTAATCATCCTTCCTCCCATAATGCCGCACTATACATTAACCCGCCAAGGTCGCTGATGTTCCACTTGTCGCAGCCATCGTGGATTTTCCGTTGCCGAATAGTGCATATTATGTCTGATTACGTTACCGCTGTTGGTGAGTGCCGCTTCGTCGCTAAATAGAACGCGTGCAAAAAGTCTGTCATGGTCCCGTAGTTTTTCTTGTGCGCAGTGGCAGAACTGTGCACGACGTGCAGAGTCGTCGCCATGCAGTTCGTGGTGCATAGAAATATGGTACGGGTGCAATCGATGTTGATGTAGCGTTCTCAACACCGAGGCTTTGAGACTACCGATTCTCGCGCAATTTGTCTGCTACTGATGTGCGGATTAGCCGCGACAGCAGCTACAACACCTACTTGGGCATCATCATTTGTAGCAGGTCGTGGTTGACGTTTCACATGTTGCTGAACACTTCTTGTTTCCTTAAATAACGTAATTATCCAGCGAACGGTCCAGACAGTTGGATGATATCGTCCAGGACACCGAGCAGCATACATAGCTCCCTTCCGTTGGGCATTTTGATCACAATAGCCATACATCAACACGATACCGACCTTTTCCGCTATTGGTAAACGGTTCTTTTTAACACGGGTAATGTATCACGAAGCAAATACAGTCCGCACGTGACACCACCTACTTATACGTTTGTGACTATTACAGCAACATCTACCACAAAGCGAGACCGAGCGAGGTGGCGCAGTGGTTAAACACTGGACTCGCATTCGGGAGGATGACGGTTCAATGTCGTCTCCGGCCATCCTGATTTAGGTTTTCCGTGATTTCCCTAAATCGTTTCAGGCAAATGCCGGGATGGTTCGTTTGAAAGGGCACGGCCGATTTCCTTCCCAATCCTTCCCTAACCCGAGCCTGCACTCCGTCTCTAATGACCTCGTTGTCGACGGGACGTTGAACACTAACTACCACCACAAAGCGAGAAAAGTGGTCCAACTAAAACATTCATATTTCTTTACGTACTACGGGAATATGTAATAAAAAGTGAGGGTTCCTGTTTAAAAAAAACGCAGTTGACATCCGTTTGACCTATGGCACCGCCGTCTATAGGGCCATCCATAGCGCCATCTGGTTTCCCGCTTCAAGCTAGACAAGTTTCTTTCTTTGTAGTTTTTTCGTTTGGCGCTTATTTCGTGAGATATTTGGTCTGGTCACTATCAATGGACCACCCTGTGAAAATTTCATATATTGTACTTAATGTAACGAGATTTAGAAAACAGGGTTCCAACTACAAAACATTTCCACGTGCTTATAAGGACTGTTACAAGAACATAATTAGTTACGAAGTGTAGGTTGAAGCAGAAGAAACTGAGGAGCGGAAAAAAGTTAAAGGGGTCTAATAAGTTGAAGCAATTCCAGATTATCGTTACTTTCAAAGAGACCAGCAATAGATTACGAATTATCGAATTAGGTGAAGGAAATAGAATATAGATGATAATTGTGTAGCTCTGAGATAGGAAATACTCAATCAGCAGAGAGAAAACTCGTCAAGAAGACAGCGTCCAGGAGGAATACTCTGTAAGTAGGGTGCTTAGGTTTTTTTTATTGGTAACTCCACGTAGCGCTCTGTATGAAGATCACTGACTGTGGTGTGTGCAGTCTGTGGCTGGTTGGCATTGTTATAATACTCGCCATTGTAGCGCTGGGCAGATGGATGTAAACAGCGCGTAGCGTTGCGCAGTTGGAGGTGAGCCGCCAGAAGTGGTGGATGTGGGGATAGATATGGCGGAGTTTCGAAATTTGTAAGAATGGATGTCATGAACTGCTATATACACTCCAGGAAATTGAAATAAGAACACCGTGAATTCATTGTCCCAGGAAGGGGAAACTTTATTGACACATTCCTGGAGTCAGATACATCACATGATCACACTGACAGAACCACAGGCACATAGACACAGGCAACAGAGCATACACAATGTCGGCACCAGTACAGTGTATATCCACCTTTCGCAGCAATGCAGGCTGCTATTCTCCCATGGAGACGATCGTAGAGATGCTGGATGTAGTCCTGTGGAACGGCTTGCCATGCCATTCCCACCTGGCGCCTCAGTTGGACCAGCGATCGTGCTGGACGTGCAGACCGCGTGAGACGACGCTTCATCCAGTCCCAAACATGCTCAATGGGGACAGATCCGGAGATCTTGCTGGCCAGGGTAGTTGACTTACACCTTCTAGAGCACGTTGGTTGGCACGGGATGCATGCGGACGTGCATTGTCCTGTTGGAACAGCACGTTTCCTTGCCGGTCTTGGAATGGTAGAACGATGGGTTCGATGACGGTTTGGATGTACCGTGCACTATTCAGTGTCCCCTCGACGATCACCAGAGGTGTACGGCCAGTGTAGGAGATCGCTCCCCACACCATGATGCCGGGTGTTGGCCCTGTGTGCCTCGGTCGTATGCAGACCTGATTGTGGCGCTCACCTGCACGGCGCCAAACACGCATACGACCATCATTGGCACCAAGGCAGAAGCGACTTTCATCGCTGAAGACGACACGTCTCCATTCGTCCCTCCATTCACGCCTGTCGCGACACCACTGGAGGCAGGCTGCACGATGTTGGGGCGTGAGCGGAAGACGGCCTAACGGTGTGCGGGACCGTAGCCCAGCTTCATGGAGACGGTTGCGAATGGTCCTCGCCGATACCCCAGGAGCAACAGTGTCCCTAATTTGCTGGGAAGTGGCGGTGCGGTCCCCTACGGCACTGCGTAGGATCCTACGGTCTTGGCGTGCATCCGTGCTTCGCTGCGGTCCGGTCCCAGGTCGACGGCACGTGCAGCTTCCGCCGACCACTGGCGACAACATCGATGTACTGTGGAGACCTCACGCCCCACGTGTTGAGCAATTCGGTGGTACGTCCACCTGGCCTCCCGCATGCCCAGTAAACGCCCTCGCTCAAAGTCCGCCAACTGCACAAACGGTTCACGTCCACGCTGTCGCAGCATGCTACCAGTGTTAAAGACTGCGATGGAGCTCCGTATGCCACAGCAAACTGGCTGACACTGACGGCGGCGGTGCACAAATGCTGCGCAGCTAGCGCCATTCTACGGCCAACACCGCGGTTCCTGGTGTGTCCGCTGTGCCGTGCGTGTGATCATTGCTTGTACAGCCCTCTCGCAGTGTTCGGAGCAAGTATGTTGGGTCTGACACACCGGTGTCAATGTGTTCTTTTTTCCATTTCCAGGAGTGTACATTCTGGGTTTAAAGTACTTTCTTTGAGATATCAGATGACACAGTGGTTAGTATATGTGACAGCTACACGATTATATCACGACGCTACTAATGAGTGACAATTTACACTGTTGCTTTCGCGGTGTATCTGTTTTATATCTGCACAGTTTTTGTGAATTATTCTGCAAAGTAAAACATGTTTTACTAGTAACTTTTGTGGTATAACTACAATGAGACAGCTTTTAGCGTAGCACAACAATACGTTACATTATAGTACTTTCTTGATCACGATAAGGTACGTAATAACTACGATATCTACACGCAAAGCATTTCACTTTTGTTTATCATGAGGTAAGTACATTGACTTCTGCAGAACTTAGCTTTCGGAGGACGATAACTACGACATTTCCACAGAGATTATCTTACAACAAGACGCACAGATTAGCGCTACAGTACACGTATTTGAGTGATTAATTTTGTACTTAAAACATTTATTTTTAAAGATATTTGAAGTACAATGGTACAAAGGTATTCCTTGATACATTTCATTCCATTGCTGTAATCTGCAACACCTGAGGATATAATTACATGAATCCTCAGGGGGGTACACGCTTACTTTGTGTACCATGTGTTTGGCAAGCACAAGGAGCCCTAGCTAATATGGTATTCGCTTATACAACTTTACACATCGGTACCATATTTCTCTACATATTTCTCTAACACAGAATCACACAGCTATCTCATCATTTAACTGAGAGAGACAAATATTTATTTTACTACATCAGTGACAGATGTTTACGTAATTACGCAGTTGAATAACTTCACACTTACGAAACTGTATTTTGTCTGTACTTTGTGAACTGGTCATATTTTTTTGGAACCATTGTGATACTACGAGAGCTTTGAACGATGTATTTGGTATGGGATCATGATTTTTAAAGTACGTTGGAGGTAGATGACACTATTGAAATGAGCAGGGAATTTTTTTTTAGGTTTTGTCATAATTTGCAGAAAGCTACGACGTTTTTTTAGATTTGACTGAGGTGTTATGATGTTATTTTTACGACCACGAAGTGTATTGTGCTGTTGCGGTATGTTTATGGTCAATAAGCTGATGCTATATGAGGAATTTTATTATGCTACATATTTGTTATGATGAAATATTGAAGAATGTCGACGAATAAGGTAAGGAATAATGAGTAGTGGTTAGAAACTCTGGTTTGTGAAAAAAGTTGTTCTAAACCATGAACTGTACTTTAAGAGTAATGAAATGCATGTAAATGCATAAATGTATTACAATGCCGACGAAAATTTTTTGGACACTGTTATATGAATAGGATTTTGTTTCTACAGATGTGTAACGCTAATTCTTGACCTGTTAATTTTCTTTTACGAGACTGCCACTGTATCGGAAACTGGTGTCGTAAATATTTCGGTAAGAAAGTTAAGTGACCACCTGCACGTAATGCGTCGTGGCCACCCAGCTGGGCGACAGCCACCTGGAAACAAGCCATTAGTGTGTGCCTTTCAGAGGCATAGGTGGAGAAAAAAAAGAGGCCATTATCCTCGCTATTGACATTCCTTTGTAGAAAGCACCGCAAATACGACATGCTCATTACTTGGAAACATTCTCACATCTGCACACCTGATTACGACAAGTGTCTTTCTACGAGAGTTGAGAGAACTTCTACTAACTTATGAAATGCCTCATGACTACTGAATGATTAATTTATGCTTTACTTTGTGCATAGTTGATTATTTCATTTGATGTCTGTTTTCCAGCTGTGCTACTGCATTGCTTTTATAAATGTGAAAACTTTCTGTCAACAGATCTGTTAAATAATAATTTTACTATCCACATGCTTCAAAAAAGGAGCACTTGGAAAGGAAAGAACAATAAGAAGGGACTAGTAACAGTAACTGCATACATAATTTTCTTTTCAAGTACTTGGTAATTTATTTCATAGAATAAGTTTTTGTGGTGCACCACTTTAATTATATAGACATTAAGATGTGAATATACATTTCCCTTATCTGCATTGTTGTCTTTAGTGTATTATTTTTTCTGCTTGAGCTTTGTCAAGTTTATGTATAAGTTATTGCATTTGCTGCTGCTGTGTGCCAGGAATAGTGCTACTGAATTTCACTTTGTATTACTCTGTTAAGCCAGTTTTACTACGGATTTATTTTTCTTGTGCACAGTGCCTTATATTAGTTATAATATTACAACTGCTTTGCCAATTTCCATTTTTTTGTCATTGTTGTTTGTGTTAGTTGTTTTGTGTTGCTTCATTGTGTCGTCCCTTAGTGTAGCATCTGAGAACAGTAGGTTTAAGTTAGCTTAAGAGGAGGGAGAGTATATAAGAAACTAACTATGATGAATTGGAAGAAAAGCATTGAGAAGCTATAAGAAAATGGTTTGGCCAAAAAAAAAGTATTGTACAGTGGAGAAAAACTATTTTTGAAAGATGATGTGAACAGAATACAGAAAGCATGCTTGGATACGATTTTTTTTTTTGGCTGGAGCATATGTTGAAATGAGATGGACGATCTATGGAATGAAGTTTTGGGTTGGACTGCAGTACCAGATGTTACCCTGAAAACAAACCCTGTCCTTTCCTTTAGTGTTATCCCACTATGTGTTTGTGTACCCTTGTGTATTTATTTTTTTCCTGTCTCTGTGTACTGTTTCATAGAATTTTTTTCTTCTAATACTAAGCTACATTCACTATGATGAGGAGTACTGTTATCCTCAAATATAATTAGCATTAATAGCATGTTATTTACTTCGTAAAGATGTTTACACATTATTTATTCTGTTTTGTTGTAATGCTCATGTGTGAAGTTGATGTTTCAAAAGTTATTCTGATCTTTTATGTATGTACTTATATCATAATTTTTGTAACACTGATGTATTTGTTATTTCGATTCTTTTGTAAAGCCTGTATTACTACAAATGTTATCTGTATTATTATGTTTTTAATTATGTATTTAGTACCTTTGTTATTGTATTCTTACGTTATAAAATTGTAATTGACACCAGTTCATCGAATTAAGTAACTTGTAAGTTACATTTCACTGCACACATTTCTGTTGGTCGTAGTATATGGACAATATGTGAGAAGTACGGACTGATAGTGTTTGCATTTGTGTTAATAATTCAGCAAGGGACTGGACAACAGCATTGCTCGTTCTAAGGACATTTCAAAAAAAATTTGTGAGTGCACAAGTGGTGGTTTATGGACTTGCTGTATTCTCTGCAAGACTCTTCGATGGTGATCGTGCACCTGCACAGTCGCAACAGATGGCTGCTGGCCATCTCTACAAGAACTACAGTGGGTCTGCATCTTTGATGGCACACCAATACCATTATTTCTACAAGGTCTACAGTGGGTCTCCATCTCTGGTGACCCACCAATACCATAATCTCTACTAGGACTACAATGGGTCTGCTCTGTGATGACCAACCTACCAATATTCTTCAAAACTTCGACTGCCTCTGCTGTGGGTTTGTTCTGTTGTGGCCCATTACCTGTCTGCATGTCAATAGTCAGCACTGTCTTTCCGTTGGAAGGACAACACTACTTCTTCAAGACTGCTTAGAAATCCACAACTTCTGTGTGTATTTCCTTTTACTGCTTAGACGTTGAGAAAACCACCGCTAATTTACTGTGATGAACGACCAGGACTGGCTTTATGGACTGTGAGAAAATCTTAGGTTTTGACCAACATTGTATCGATAAGTGTGTGCATTTCATTTCTGTGTTATTGTAATTATGAAAAATTTTATCAAATCATTATTGACCACTGCCCAGAACAATTCGTAATTTTTTTTGTGGGGAGCATGGGGGCTATGTAAGTAGGCTGTTTAGGTTTTTTTTATTGGTAACGCCACATAGCGCTCTGTACGAAGATCACTGACTGACCTGTGTGCAGTCTGTGGCTGGTTGGCATTGTTGTAATACTCGCCATTGTAGCGCTGGCAGATGTATGTGAACAGAGCGTAGAGTTGCGCAGTTGAATGTGAGCCACCAGCAGTGGTGGATGTGGGCAGAGAGATGGCAGAGTTTTGAAATTTGTAAAAATGGATGTCATGAACTGCTATATATATTATGACTATTAAGGTAAATACATTGTTTGTTTTCTATTAAAATCTTTCATTTGATAACCATCCCTATCAGTAATTAGTGCCTTCTGTAGTTTGAATCTTTTATTTAGCTGGCAGTAGTGGCGCTCGCTGTATTGCAGTAGTTCGAGTAACAAAGATTTTTGGTGAGGTAAGTGATTTGTGAAAGGTATAGGTTAATGTTAGTCAGGGCAATTCTTTTGTAGGGATTTTTGAAAGTCAGATTGCGTTGCGCTAAAAAAAATATTGTGTGTCAGTTTAAGCATAGTAATTCATTAATTGTTCTAAGGGGACGTTTCAACTCGAATAAAACGAGATATTCAATGTAACAGATACAGTAAAGAAAAATGGTTGATGAATGGAGACAAGATGTAAGTCCAACAATGTCAAAGAGAGAAATGTTTAGATATAGAGGCGTACATAAGTATAGGAAATACAGACACAGGGTGCTGGAGAATCAAAGATACTTCTGTAGGGAACAGAAGCAATTCGATGCACCTAAAGACCTTAAAAAGAAAGTAGTACGATCGATAGAGAGGGAGCATGCAGCGAAGGGTGATACAAAGGAAAGAAACTGAACGTAATTTAATGCAAAGGGAAGAGGTAATTGGTGAAATGAGAACAGATATGCGATGCTGCGGAATGTACTGTGATCAACTAATCCATTTGAAACTTCTCAATTAAGTTTTACTTACTTGGGCTGAAACAACTGAGGAGGTGAAACTTCTTAATTTAATTCTGAACCTGCTCACTGAAATTGAATGCAAGTGTCGCTTAGCTATTTTTTATCATTTCATCACTGACCTACAGAATTATTCCTGACAAATACAACTCAAGCGCAATATGACGGCTCAAATAATTGACACAAAAGAATGGCCCTGAATGAGAAGAAATCCTAACAATAAGATATACATTTCATAAGACACTTACCTCACAAAAAAGTCTTCATTACGCTAACTACAGCGATACAGCAAGCACCAATACAGCCAGCTAAATAAAATATTCCAAGTACTGTAGGCTCTAACTGCTAATAAGCATGTGGTTAGCAAAGGAAAGATTTCGTTGCAGAGCGAACAATGTATTTAGTAAATGTTACCTTAATAATGTGACATCCAGTTCAAAAATTATATAATCGTCCGTGACATCCAGTTCCAAAAAGTTATGTAATCGTCAATAATTTTAAATTTCTGTGATGGACACGTCCAGACCGTCCACTCGCGCTAACACTTCATAACTCTAACCTCCATCGCTGCTAACTATGAAGTTCCAGCCTCTATCACTGCTGGCTATTCACCTCCAATACCAACACTGATGGCTGTTCACCTCCAACTGCGAGTCCGATCAGCCACAAAGTCTCTTACAGAGGGCGCACAGCACTGTCAGAGTTATTAATGCAGTCTATCGCGCTGCCAACATACAAATACATGAACAGGCTACTTAGACATTATTGAAATGCTGCCATCTTCTGCTTGTCTTCTCACACTCTCTCTGTCTGAGGAGTTAACTATGTTTGTGACCGACGTCTAAGGTTCTTTGGATTTGCATGTATCGAAGGCAATGACTACTCATCTGTCGCATCATCCTGTTATTAGTTTGTAAACTTCCTACAATTCACTTAAATATCTGTCAGCAATACGGTAGCTGAAATAACTAAAGGTCTTTAAAACAAACTTAATGTTCCAAGTTAAAGTTCAATAGAATCGAGTTGATGGTTGAGGGACTTCAGATTTTCAGTAAGAAATGTTAGATGAAAATATCGTCAGCCGTATAAATTCCCAGTTTAATTTGTGCACCAAGTTTAAGAGTAAAATTATCCTGAGTCAGCGAGTGGTGATCGAAGCAATCGCTGAGGGAAGAAGAAATTTACGGATGTCAGTGAGTAAATGCTGACCGCTATTGCGACTGTAGAACAGGTGGGATTCGCCGACACGTCACTCAGGTAGACAGGAGATGACATAACGTAACGCTGAAACTCGTTGCACAAACAAAACTAGAAATTTAGACTGTTGAAGGTGCTTGTGTTTCACATTTTAGTTCTGCAGTTAATCTTTCTTAACTTCTGCCGTTCATCACCACCCGCGTCCTTACTCAAAGCGAAAGAATACAAGCCATCACGGGCGTTGTTCTTATACAAACTCAATTTGTCGTTGGAAAATCCACAAAATTACACGTGTTGGCATATTATTACTAAAGTTGCACTTATAAATAATCTACACAACTCGTACATGTGCTCTGGTTCGATTAAATATTAGATTAAACTTGTCTCCACTATATTTTTATTATTTGTTTATTTAACCTGATCAGATATAAGTACTATACTTGAATTAGGTCTCCACGACACTCGCTTTTTTCTTGGTTTCTTTGTTTTCGGATTATTTGCGTCTTAATCAGCAAGATAATTATTATTAATATTATGTACTGTTAGGTACATTAAATATATGATATTTTAACATCTACTGTTAGTTACTGCCATTTACTATCTACCTTTTATTACCTTGCAGTTTATTTCCCACGAAAATGAGGTTTTTTTTTGCCTTCGGAATCAACATTGTAGCTCATAACAGAAATTGAAATGCCTTAATATAAATTCTGAAGATGTTTTAAGATCTCCTAAAGCGTTCAGAGATTATTAATTTTTAAAGGAATTACGTACATTCACAAGTTTCTCGGTCACTGTGTACGCTGTTGGTATATCGAGAGAGCTGGTGTTTAGACGTGCTTGTCCGCCTCTTTTCTCTCTTTTATGCAGTCCTTGCTCGTCATTTCATTGTCCTCCGACCACGCCCGACAAATGGTCATGGCAGTAGCACGCAAACGGCTGAGCGTGTTTGCAAGTACGGAGGTTCCCATTCCCGGGCGCTGGATTATAACAGTTTGCCCTTTGCGAAAGCCATTAACATCAATGGATCTCGTTATTAGCTGCCCTTTGCACCGCTCGTATGATTTCCTGTTCGTCTCTGTTCCGTTCACACACTTTCCCCTCCGCTTCACGTGTGCACAATACCACCAAGTGTTATTTAGCCTTGTGCTAGGCAGCGGCCATAATGTTTGGCTTATTGTATTAGACGCAGCAATGAAGGTCAAAATTAAATACCTCGGAATAATTAAGAGTGTTGAGAGAAGTAATGTTGACAATAGTGTTTCACTTATTATGTCGTATACACACGATCCCGTAAAATTAGTTTGACCACCGCCTACAACAACGTGCAGTAACCATTGGCAGACAGCAGGTGGCAGCACTGTCAGTATATAAAGCGTGTCCGAGGCGCAGGAAATAGTGCAGTCTTCGTCCTAATACTGAAACGGAGCGATTTATCTTAACTCCAGAAGGGTATGATCGTTGTCTTACGGGGCAAGGGTGGAGGGATTCCATAAAGGACTAGTATTGTGACCGTTCGCTTGCCGCTAGGGTGAAAGTATGGTATGCATGGAGAAATGGTGCTATCCAAGAATGGCGCAGAGGCAACTGCGCTGCACCATGGGCCATACATGATAATGATGTTTGATTTGTGAGACGCTCAATTGCGCAGTCATCAGCGTCTCAATTTTTACGCAGTCCAATAATTTCTCAATCGTATCTAGCCACTGACAATAATGATTATGAGGATGATGAAATGATGAGGACAGTACAAACACCGAGTCCCTGGGCAGAGAAAATCCCCAACCTGCCCGGGAATCGAACCACGGCCACTGTGTTCCAGAGGCAACAACTCAGGCCACTAGACCCAAGTTGCGGTCTGGGCCATACATGATAATGATGTTTGATTTGTGAGACGCTCAATTGCGCAGTCATCAGCGTCTCAATTTTTACGCAGTCCAATAATTTCTCAATCGTATCTAGCCACTGACAATAATGATTATGAGGATGATGAAATGATGACAGCACAAACACCGAGTCCCTGGGCAGAGAAAATCCCCAACCTGGCCGGGAATCGAACCACGGCCACCGTGTTCCAGAGGCAACAACTCAGGCCACTAGACCCAAGCTGCGGTCTGGGCCATATATGACAGGGGTGAGCGGTGGCAGAGGAGACGTGTACGAGTGAATATACGTGCATCTGTTAAGTAACTGCCGCCCGTAGTGGTCGAGCGGTTCAAGGCGCTACAGTCTGGAACCACGCGACCGCTACGGTCGCAGGTTCGAATCCTGCCTCGGGCATGGATGTATGTGATGTCCTTAGGTTAGTTAGGTTTACGCAGTTTAGGGGACTGACGGCCATAGAACGTAAGCCCCATAGTGCTCAGAGCCATTTGAACCATTTTCTTGTTGAGCAACTGTCCACATCGTATGAACCAAGGGTCTACCGAAATTGTCTCCTCATCCGCTGTTCGGCGAACATAGGTGCTGTGTAAGGGTCTGCGCAGCAGGTGCGTTTTTCATGAACCTATGATGATTGCTGATCACAGGGTACGAACGATGAAATTTGCACGCTAATATCGGAGATAGACGTGCACTGAGTGGCAACAGTTGGCTTGAATCATGTTTTATGCACCATCAGGCAGATGGCAATTGCTGTGTGCAGCCCTGCAACAAACGTCAGAAGGGTCCAGGGCGAAAAAGGGAGTAATATCGCCTGGAGAATATTTTTTGATATTTCCTGGGAGATCTCGTTGTTCTTTAAGGCACAATTGATGAACACATGGCAATGCAATGTGTCCTACAGTATGTTGTGTACACGCGTTATTCGACGAGCATCAAGATGAGTTTATGATACTACCCTGGATATCAACTCCCCGGATTCAAACCCAGTCACGAATCTGTGAGACCACTTCGACCGAGCTCTGTTCATGGCTTGGATCATCATCTGAGAAACCTAGAGCAGTTGCCCATGGCACTAGAGTCAGCCTAGCTTCACATCCTGTAAGGTGTCAGGCATATCAACACCTTCCATGAAAACCCTGACATGAGAAGCAAATCCGGTAGTATGTCACATAGCTCCGAATAAATCGTGACATTAAATTAAACAAAGTAATACGAGTAACGAGTGAGCAAATTGAATACCACAGACTAACACAAGAATGCCTAAATGCATGTCATACCTTCCCACTGTGAGTCAGACGCAGTTCCGAGGGGAGAAACGAGAACAGAAGCCGAAAGCAGAACCGTATTAAGCTAGAAGGCCGTACGATAAGGAACGAACACCGAGAAGGTAATGAACGCACGCGAAGCCGCATTTTTGAGCGCATAAGGCTTCACTCAGAACTGCAGAAGTCTCATCTGTTACATCCCCTTTTTACGTAATACTAGTGTCGATCGTCAATTGAAGCTCATGGTACTCACATTTGCTACGCAAGTTAAAATCTGAAACGCGATGATTTTTCTGTTATATAATTATTGAGAAGCCACATCAGCCACTGTAATTTACGACAAGTTAGAAAAGTAATTAAATATAATTGAGGGTCACTGTAGACCATTTTGATAGTTTTCTCTTTTGTGAAACTTAATGTAAACCTAGATTATAGATGTGATAAGGCGTAGGTCATCCTTCGATCCCTTGTAGAACTAGGAAACCCATTCAGGGAATATTCGTTCACATTTTTGTTGAACGCAGTTGGTTTTTATTATCCTGAATTAAAACATTTCCTTTTATCAATAGTGCAATTTATAAACAATGTTTTGTGAGTAGAATGAAATTTCCAATGGTAAACTTAACTGCTTTTTCAACGTTATTTTACCAGCTAACTAAAAATAGGAAAGCCTTGAACCCCTTCCACTAAATTTAGTTAGTATTAAGATTCTTTTACAGGGAGTGCAGTGGAGCTGACGCTGAAATCATTAAGTATTTGGTTATATCATCGCTAGTCTCACTGAACTCTTCTGAACTCTACATGTCATGTGAGGTCTGGCGTCTCCTTACCAGCAACAGGTCCCAGGTTCAAACTAGTCAATTCCCTAAAAAACACGCTCAGAGCGTCGTTGCACGAAAGTGGTAGGGAGACACGACTTAGAACAAACAGAAACCACTCAGAATGTTAGAATCCCTCTCGGTACCTTGAAGAGCCTCATTGACACTCTTCCTGCTCTACCATGTTGCGAAACTTGGTTATTGGGCTTTTGACATGTGGTCGCGTCGATGTGACTGAGCTGTGTACTTGCGCAAGCTAAATACACTTGGACAGAAAGCATGAAGATATAAAAACGCCAGTTCCATGAATTTTGATGGCAAAATACCTCATGAATTATCAACAGTAGTGACAGATGATGATGTTTGATTTGTGGGACGCTCAACTGCGCGGTTATAAGCATCCGTACAAATTTTGCTCAGACCAATCTCGCGTATTTCATGAATGAGTAGTGACAGAATAACTGTTACAAGTCAACGTCAGTAGCGATAACTTTGGGTTCCGGAGAAATGTACAAACTTGCAAACCTGTACTGATCATACGACTTACTTGAATTATTAAACAGCTAAGGCAATTATCCAATCACCTCATCTCAATAAGAAATTGTCTATTTAAGGTTTTCGAGGAGAAACAAAACTTTTACTTTCAGTATTTCGTACAATTATTATCGATGGAGTTTAAAAATTGAAGAGTCTTCAGTTATTTACTCATCAAGAGGTATAATCTAATGTTAAAGGCTTAACATAATATAGCAGAAACTGTTTATATCTCTTCAGGCAGAGTAACTACGTGCACGTAGAATCACCTAATATTTTAGAATGAGAGCAAATAGCTACTTACAACAAACTTTATACATCACTTTAAACTTTCCGTAATTTATTATCGCTGGCACCCACCATTGAATAACGAAAGAAAAAAGTATATCATCCACAACATTTTCGCTGTTCATTCAGTAAAACTTCAGCATCAGGCAAGGCATTTTAATTTATTACTTTTTTACTGCTGACTTCATATATACTACTGAAAACCTGCAAAATTATGTCATTGTATCACCCATAGTTCAAGTGATAATTTAACAAAACTCACTGACTGCAAAGTGTGATCGATTTGCATAAATTATTGACGTACACGAATCGTATGTAATCGAACTTTTTGAAATACTTCGTAGCAGGGAGGATATTTCTTTTTAACCAATAAAGTCACCAATCTTTAGCTAAAATGAAAGCTGTACCCTCGGGAAGTTTGACACAGCAAGAATAAGTGTCTTCCAACAACAACAACAAAAAAAAAAAAAAAAAAAAAAAAAAACGGGTGTCTTCTTCCAGTGAAACCGACAGTTTTTACCACTCAGCTGAACATCAGCATTTACTCTACGCGTCAGAACTGTTAATTTTATACTGACTTAAAAGATGTTCAGTTATTTGTGGCCATGCGTAACCTAAGAGAACGTAAATTTTGGGTTGTTAATTTATTAAGGGCCTCTCTCCAAAGCAATATGTGGATAATGTGGGTCGATTTGCACTTTGTTCAACACTCAGCGAAGGGAAACACACTATACAGTCACTTCTTTGCCTACCGTATAGTTTTATCCGCAACTCAGCTTTGGGTTGCAGACTGGTTCTTATTTTGCCTTATACCCTAAATAATTTCTGTTCTCAAGTCATTTATCTCCTATTTCTGACTCTGCACGTCTTCCTTTCAACTATTACAACCTCTTACATCAGAGTTCACAGTAACTCTTCACGTTATTGCGTCCGTAATCTCTGACAATTTCGAGACGACGATCTGTCGCCAGAAATTACCACGTTTAAGGAGAGACGAATACTTCTCTTTTGACTGAGAGAACGTCATTTTAGCAGTTTATAAGTTCTACCCCTGGTCATAGCAGAGCCTGTCATAGCATCAAATGGCAAATTAATCTTTTCCTGTTCTCTCATTTCGTTTGGTAGCAGTCGTTTGCAGTTCTTCATCATATCGACAGGGCGACAGCCTCCAGATTTGGCTTGAGACTTGTGTTTTTCCTTCTTTCTCTACAACTCCGTTCTATGCACTGCCAAAGAAGTACTACTCGCACCATTTTACAATTGTAGGTATAATGATTCCACTTTACTATGAAACGGTGTACTCATGTAAGTTGCATCACTTACATTGCTTTGTACTTGCGCAGAATCGCTTTGTACTTTTGTGAAATTATCTATGAGTTCCACGACGTCCCCTTTCGTTTCTTCCATAATTACAGTTTTTATCGACGGAAGGCGAAGTTGTCAGTTATTCCATAGCATCGGTTCTACGGCCTCCTCCAATATTTGAAATTCGATGTTAAATCTTTCATTAATACATGCTACTTTCTTTCTATTTCTGCGAATTCACGTTATACTAATGAAACGGATGTTCTATGTTCTGTAATCCTCTAACTCTGTAAATTCACTACACCAAAGTTCGCAACTGTCTTCATCGTTTAGTTCGCACCCAGATCATAGCTATTCTAACCTACATTAGAGATTTTAATGTCCAACTTCTGGGTCTTAGTTTTCATCTGAGTTTCCAGATTCTGATTTCCAGTTTTAATATCTGTTTGTAGTACCCTCCTTATCACGGTTCACTGTGGTCAAGTTTATCGCCACCTTTCCCAGATATCTATGATTTCGGAAGTACAAGATTCCCGGCGTACATCCATAGAGTGATGCTTTTCAGCTTTATCTTGATCAAAAACTGTTGTCTCATTATCTAATTTGATCACCATTAGTGTGGATCCACTTAATGGTCACGTAACCTCGAACACGCTGTAACTTGCTACAGGTGTTGCCAACTTTTCGCTAAAGTGTATGCTATTTCCGCTCTCGCTAATGCCATTAGCAATCACTTCACTTTTGCTAGCGCAGTCCGGCTCCATCTTGATTTTTTCGGGCTCCTGTTTATTGTTAGGACTCGCCAATCTCAAAAATTGTTGTTAATACTTCATTACTAACATTATACTATCAAATACGGAGTGTACTGAATGCTTTCTCAGAAAATTATTTTCAACAACTATTTGATGAACCCTCTCGAAGTGTAAATGGTTGCGAAAGCATACGTGACTTCTCAGCAACAAATAATCCCGGACAAATAGGCTATATAGTGATGAATAGACGGATTAGCTACCACAAGGCAATTGCTGCTAGGCTGAATACCGTAACACCTACAACCATCAAAAAGAAACGCAAAGTATATCTATTTGAAAAAGGTGATGAAAATATTCTTGTCGTCTTTTTAAGAGACAGTCTGCATTCCTTCCGATCTGATCATGTAAGTGTCAGAAAAATGTGGAATGATTTCAATTGAGAGATATATACCACATAAATTAACAAGTTCTGGTACTGATCCCCCATGTTACACAAAACGAGTCAGATCGCTGTTGCAGAAGCAACAAAAACAATTGCCAAATTTTAAAGAACCCAAAATCCCTGAGACAGACAAAGTATCGCAGAAGTTCAAAATTTAGCGCATACTACAATGCGAGATGCTTTTAATAATTTCCACAACGGAACTCTGTCTCGGAATCTGGTAGAAAGTCCAAAGAGAACCTAGTCATGCATAAAGCACACCAGTGACAAGAAGCAACCAGTACCTTCACTGCACCATAACAACGTTGAACTCACTGATGACAATGCCACTAAAGCACAGTTATTAAACACGATTTTATGAAATTCCTTCACCAAAGAAGACTAAGTAAACATTCCTGAATTCTATTCAAGAACAACTGCCAAGTTGAGAAACATAGAAGTAGATATCCTCGGTGAAGCAAAGCAGCTTGAATGACTTGACAAAGGCAAGGACTCCGGTCTAGACTGTATCCCAGCGAGTTTCCATTCAGAGTATAATAGCCACATATATAGTAGCTACATATATAGTAATTATATAGAACCGCTCGCTAACAGAAAGATCCGTACCTATACTGGGAAATTTCTGAAGTCACACAAATACCCAATACGATAAGTAGGAGTAATCTGCTGAATTATAGGCAAATATCACTAACGTCGATTTGCAGAAGGGTTTTGGAACATATACTGTGTTCCAACATTATGAATTACCTCGAAGAAAACGATATATTGACATATAGCCAGCACGGATTAAGAAAATATCGTCCTTGTGCAACACCACTAGCTCTTTATACTTTGGAAGTCATGATTGCTATCGACAATCAAACTCATTCCGTTATTTTTAGATTTCCAGAAGGCTTTCAACACAGTTCCTCAGAAGCGTCTTGTAAACAAACTGCGTGCCTATGGAATATCGCCTGAGCTGTGTGACTGGATTCATGATTTCCTGTCAGAAAGGGCATAGTTCGTATTAATAGATAGAAAGTCATTGATTAAAAAAGAAGTAGTATCCGGCTTTCCCCAAGGAACCGTTGTAGGCCCTCTATTACTCCTGATCTATGTTAACGACATACGAGACCATCTGAGTAACCATCTTAGACTGTTTGCAGATAATTCTGTCATTTACCGTCTTGTAAAGTCATCATATGACCAAAACGAATTGCAAAATCGTTTAAATAAGATATCTGTATGGTGTGAAACGTGACAATTGACCCTGAATATAGAAAAGTGTGAAGTTACTCACATAAGTACTGAAAGAAATCCGCCAAATTTCGATTACGCGATAAGTCACACAAATCTGAAGGATGTAAATTTAACTAAATACTTAGGCATTAGAATTACAGATAACCTAAATTGGAACTATCACTAGATAATGTTGTGGGTAGAGCAAACCAAAAACTGCGATTCATTTACAGAACACTTAGAAGGTGCTACAGTCTATTGAAGAGACTGCTTACACGAGGCTTGTCCACCCTATTCTGGAGTATTGCAGTGCGGTGTAGGATCCGCACAGGTGGAAATGACGGATGACCAGAAATTCAGAGAAGGGCAGCTAGTTTTGTATTATCGCGAAATAGGGGAGGCAGTGCCACAGACAGTATACCTGAATAGCAGTGACAGTCTTCGAAACAAAGCAGTTACTCGATGCGACGGGATATTCTCATGAAATTTCAATCACCAGTTTTCTCCTCCGATTGCGAAAACATTCTGTTGGCACTCATCTACATAGAGAGAAATGATCATCACGAAAAATGAGAGAAATCAGGCCTCACACACAGAAATTTAATTGCTCGGTTTTCCCGCGTGCCGTCCAAAAGTGGAACGATGGAGTGTCAGCTTGAAGGTGATTCACTGAACCCTCTGCCAGGCACATCATTGCGAATACCACAGTAATCACGTAGATGTAGATATAGATGAATTTTACAGTCTTTACATTCATAATAAACATTCATGATCTTACTCTTAGTTTAATAAGCAAATATTTTTTTGAGCTGCTTATAACTGTTAGGCACATACTTTTAACATCTGGATACAATTGATACCTGATGTATCGATTTTCAAAGCTTCTGCTTAATAAAAAGAAATTGAAATCTTTTTTTTCAAATTTTCGTTGCATCAGTTCACTATGAGAAAAAACGTAGTTTTTCTTAAGAGTGGTGCCAATTACCTACATTATACTCAGTCAGTAATTCATAGCACAGCCGACACGTTACTGCCAACAGATCCTATACATTATTATTTAACCGTTTGTAATTTTTTTCTAGCTTAAAACACTATAAAGAAATGAAATGAAAACAGTTTATCACTTACAAAATGTTTACTGTAGTTGCGGTACAATTTTAAATTCATGCATGACGTTTTTATTTACTATTTTGTACTGCAAACTCTATTCGCTAAGCATTTTCCATATAGCATCCACATATGCTAGTGATGGCACCTACAACATTACGTCTTTGTAAGACACATAGTTACGGTTCCGCCGTTTTTATTGGTCTATGGGCGAATAATGCGGAACTAAAAAACAACATAATTATACTTCCGTGTCCCTATCCATGAAGCTTTTACATCGTTAACATGAAGTATCAACACAGTAACTAAATTGTGTAACTAAATTGTGAAGTAATCACACTTTAGAACTATTTTATTACTGGGAGGCTGATTATGTAAAGAACCGTGACGCGGAATGTGGAACAGGGGGTAGAAAGGGTGACGATATTACCGGTTTTATTAGGTACGACACCAGACTGAAGTGAAGAGAATGAAAAAGAAGCAGTAGCTGCGCAGAAAGTGATACAGGTTGCAGTATGTCCTTGGTATTATGTCCGTGAATTGCAGTGTCAGGTCTATAGAATTTGACATTTCATTGTGTTTTCTGTCTTACGACAGTGCGGAAGTGGTGAAAGTGTCAATCCTGTGGAAGTATTGTCTTACTTTTTTAAAAGCTGGTAGCGGCCAAATGTTTGCTTCGCGGATGCTTTGAAATGTAAAGCAAAATTGTGTCTTTTATGCCCGATTTGGAGAGAGTAAAAATCTATACATTGATTTATCTTAGTCTTGACCACTGTAACTACGTTTCGATACAGAGTATCGATACGTGGAACTATTTCAGTAATTCGAAACGGCTATGTTTCTCTGTTTTGAAACAGTGGTGTTTCATTCCGATCTGTCTCGGATAACGGGACCGGATTCAATCTCGAACCAGACGCACAAACTGTATCGTTGTTTCGAAATAACGCTGTTTTTCAGTCCACTAGTGTTAGGAACGGGCTAATTGTATCGAAACAGTGATGTTTCATTACACTCTGCCTCGCTCGAGATTCGGGCACGGCATAGATACTGAAAGGCGTTTAGCATACTACTTCATAAAACACTGACAAGAGCGTCAAAATCTTTTTAGCACAGAACAGCATGAAGTTTAAGATTTCTGAAAATAAAGCGTTGTTTCTAATTGACTGTCCTGTTCCGAAATGGCGTAACACCTACTTTATAAACACTAAAAACAATAAAATAACGCACACTATACGCTTCCAAAATAATAAAAGTATGAAAAACGTTCAGTTAAATTACTCATATCTTATAACATACGCTTCCCTGTTCATGTACGGTAATCATATTTAAAAAAAAACTCAAGTAAACCTACAACATTTTGAATAAAAAAAAGGCGTTGCGTGACGGTTTTTAGACATATACACAAACTGGATGTACGTATGCTTTCAAGTAATGTGAGTGATGGATCACTTATGGTGTAATGGTGAACAGGAGGAACTGGGAAGCGTGATGGATTGATAGTAATGGTTGGAAACACATTGGGAACAAAACTTTTTATCTTAGATTTTGTTATTTATTCGAATTTCGTGGCTTTATTTGTGAATCTATAATCAATGTGCCTATTCTCAAAAATGATTCCTTTTGTGCGCATGGTAATTAGTAGGACAATTATATTATCCATACTAACGCACTCGGAGAATTTCTAGTAGCGTATCCGTTGTTTCTGCAGTTTGCTCCCCCCTCCTGTTATGATCGCGCTGGTTCTTCTGTCTTCAGCTATGGAGTTACTAAGCCCGGTGTGAGATTACTTTATGAAGATGTATCTCGAGAAAATTAAATGTAACTTGTGCTCGGCAGTATTGTTGTTTAAAAGTAGTTGAACTTCTTGCCTAAACATACGTTTGCGACATAGCCATCCAACGGTTAATTCAAGTGAAAATTTTTCTACACCAGTTTTTATGAATCTGGGCAGTGACGAAGCCAGTTCAGTTTCCACAGCATCTGTTGAGGAATCTGCCGTCTCAGTGCCAATGAGTCAAGATGAACAATCTGTGGAAGACATACTCAGCACTTCTAACGGTTCAGTTCTCGGTAGTGTGGTAGGCAAATAAAGATTACTGGATTTACATCAAAACCAGTCTCTTCAACCAGACGAGTCAAAATAGACGAACAGATTTTAAAGCTTGTTATTAAAGAATATCTTTCCTTTAATGTAGTTGAGTGTGTAGAGTTTAGAAGAATGACTTATTTATTAAATGAAATCTTTGTACCTTCCAGTAGAAAAACACTCTCCATCAGTTTACTCTCTCAAGTGCTCGACAACACACAAGTGCGAGTAAGATCTGTAGTGCAAGCTGAATCTTACATCTGAATTACGACTGATGGATGGACATCTGAGAAAAATGAGAACTGTATTGCACTCACTGCTCATTTCCTTATTGAAAACTGCAATCTGAAGTCATATTTGGTATCTAGTTTTAAATTCCATGATAAGCATATAGCTGAAAACATTACCAGCGAACTACAAACTGGGACTACAACTTCGGGTATTACCAATAAAATTGTACCTTGCACTACAGCTAATGCACCTAATATGGTGAAGGCAGTGATGATGTCTAAATGGTGGACACTACCTTGTTTTGTACATAAACTGAATTTAATTGTGCAAGCAAGCCTTGAACCAATTACAGACACAAGGACAAAAATGGAGTCAATAGTGAATTTTTCAAAAGAACCCCTCAAGCACTTGAAAAATTACGCAATATTCAGAAGCAAATCGGCTTCCCTATTTTAACACCAAAATAAGATTGCGCTACGGGATGGAATTCCACGTATGAAATGTCTGACAGGCTCATGAAAATCAAAGAGCCTTTGCAAAGCACCCTCGCCATCCTCAAAAAGGATTCAAAAACAAAACTTTCCAGTGTAATTACTGGAGATACAACAACAATAATAATTAATATTGTTATTAATTATTATTATTTTCAGAGAGCCATCAGGATTTTTGTTAGGAAAAGTCCTGCAATTAACTTCACAAACGTTCATAATATTCTTCTTTCCATTTTTTTATTTGCACATTCGCCCAGTACAGCACACATTCAGACAAGAGAGAATTAGTACATTATTTCATTCAACTTGGGGAGAGGGTATTATAATATGGAATAAGCAATAAATGAGACCAATAAAAGTGTGGAAATGGCTTGATGACCAGACAGGGGAAATGAAATTACAGGGCATATAGACCGAACTGCCGAATTGTCAATACTTTCCCAATACATTGCAGTGCGAAGTTCGTAAGGACATGCATGCTTGTTCAAAGGAACAGGCATTGTGGCGACTGCAGCAGTTATGAAATACTTTAACTGAATTCGGAATTGCGAATGAGGACAACCATCAACTGTAGAATGACACGACGACAGTGAAAATTTGTGCCCGACGGGGACTCGAATCCGGATTTCCTGCTTATCGCCAGCTGTAGCCTTACCATTTTTGCGGCCCGTGGGAGAGTCACAGCCAGACCCAAACTTCCATATGTCGTCACCCATGGGTGACCTGTACTTATACATCCATTATGTAGCCTATATTCCTTTACAGGTCAGAGTAATGGAAAGTCGCTTGCCCGGTATCGGCAGACATATTTGATACTGCAGTGGCCGGCCGGTATAGCCGTGCGGTTCTAGGCGCTTCAGTCTGGAACCGCGTGACCGCTACGGTCGCAAGTTCGAATCCTGTCTCGGTCATGGATGTGTGTGATGTCCTTAGGTTAGTTCTGTTTAAGTAGTTCTACGTTCTAGGGGACTGATGACCACAGATGTTAAGTCCCATAGTGCTCAGAGCCATTTGAACCATTTTGAACCATACAGCAGTGCCTGTGTAATTTCCATTACGATGCAAGACGATCAAGAATCGAAAGTGGAAGACTGCCACCTTCAAAGGGTCCGGAGACTTCTCATCCAGAGCACCACCGTCTCGACAATAGCATACGTCACGAGCGACCTAAACAACTTGACAATGCACAGCAACCTGCAGTCCAGTATCACTCCCAAGCATTAGAAGAGGAGTAACAGAGAGACGGGGCTGGCGAGCCCTGGCCGACGGAAAACTTGCACCAAGGAGACAGGCAGGATGATTGTGAAGGGGACCTACCGACCGTCGCAGCAGGTGGCACAGCGCGGGTGGCGCTCCTTTAAAGTTCAACTTATAACCAAATACGCCGGGCAGTACGGACTCAGGTAACGTGCCAGAACACCAGAAGACAGCCTAAGCTCCCACGGCCGATACACAATTGACGGAATGAAGAAAAGCATATCGGCTTGCTTCTGTCAATATCAGTAACATACGGTCGGAGATTAAGATGTCCTTACTCAGTGATATGCTACAGGTAGCGGACATTCACATCGGAGTCCTACAAGAAGTGTAAGTCAATGAACTTCCTGTCATGTACTGGTATGAATCCTACATATCACACGCTTACGAAACTGACAGCTATCTAGCAAAGCTTCTTAAACAAGGCATCACGACAGATGTTGTACCGTACCTACCATCGGCCCAGTGATTAGTACTGACAGTACCTGAAGTACGACTGATCAATATCTCTGCACAGTCCGGTACAGACAGGAGGTGAGAGAGTTCCCGCTTCTTCGCAGAGGAAATAGCTCTTCCAAGGTCGAGGCGAAAGGTTAATCGTAGGCGGCGATTTTCATCGTGTACTAAAACCGAAAGATCAGTTTCTTCGATATACCAACTGCCCATAACGACGACTGTTAGTGCAGATTATGCATCTGGTTGACATCTGAGAGCATATACAGGGTCTCCGTCCTGGATACACTCATACAATGAGTAATTCCGCTAACCGTCTTGACAGAATATATGTTACATGCAATCTTAACGCTGACGTCCTATAAGCGCTGCGCCGTGCAACGATGACATGTGGTCTTGAGCACGGGTGTGGCTCCTTCAGACTATACAAACTCCCTCCGGTGGCAGCAATTGTGGCGCAGCCGCGGTTCTTGGTAAATAAACGTCGCCCTCTTGCACGAACCAGTTTGTCGAGACGTCATCGAAGATGTTTGGAGATCTTGCATGCGACGGCTTCGAAGGATGGGTTGCGGCGAACCGGCTCTGCGCCGTGCAACGATGACATGTGGTCTTGAGCACGGGTGTAGCGCCGTCAGACGATGGACTTGTATTTCACCTTTCTAGGGCAATGCCCCGAACAAGTGCCACCTCCGGCGCAGCAAGAGGCGGTACAACGAGGAAAGGCCAAAATTTTATCCCTCATGCGAAGCCACCTCGAAGGTATTGTGGTGAGGCGCGGACCCATATCGGGCTGCAGGAGAACGCTCATCGATGTATCACCTAATCAACGAAAGCGAAGGCGACGAAGAGCTCTGGTACCTGCTGTGGACACGAATGATGGAAGGCAAGTAATGTCGCAACAAGAAATAGGCAATGTCTTTCATTACACTCAACGTTACAGCAATACGTACCAATATGGCGGCCATTAACGAAGGTACACATGTAGTTCTGGGCACCATTGAACCAGAGGCGGAAGCACAACTGATGGAGCAGATTACAGAGGTGAAGGAGATGGAGGCCATTGGAAAAGGAGCGGTGAATAAATCGTCGGGACCAGATTACCACTCTTTGGAATTCTACAGGATGTTTAGCTATGTGATAGCACCATCATCGACTTCTACATGCCACGAATTAATGTCTCCTGACGTGCCTTACTGAAAGCTTTTGTGGAGGGACTGATTATGCCGATACACAAACCCTCGAGTAGTACAGTGATACGGGATTTCCGACCACTGACGCACCTTAACTGCGACTTTAAAATGTTCTCCAGATTATTAGCCGTCCTCTTCGGAAGAGTATTGTGACAATTGCTTTCGTTCGATCAAACATTTCTCGGAGGAGATAACAACATCCAGACGGCTCTTTTTGGATAAAGCGATTTGATCGCCCCAGAAACTACGTGCATTCGCCGTGCAGTACTGGCGCAAATAGATCTGGTCAAGCCTTTGATAGAGTAAGCTATTTCCACGTGATGCGGCTACGCAACAATGCCTACTCCAAAGGGTTAGTCAATGGGCGTACGACAAAATCTCTCGCAGTCGCGAGATCGGTCAGACAAGAATGTCCCTTATCTACGACATAATATGCACTGGCTCCCGACCGGTTACTCTGCGGTCGGCGTCTCCGCTTGACAGGACTGACTTCGCGAGGATACACATTCACATGCAAGTCACATGCGGACGAACTGGTGCTGACGGTCTTCAATGAAAACGACATGAGTGTGGCTTTAGATTGGACACGCAGATTGTAACAGCTTCTGACAGCCGTATAAATGAGGACAAGTCTGTAGCGATGAATATTCGTGCTGGACTAATGGAAGAGTCTGTAGCACCCTTACAGCTCATGGACATCTTCAAATGCCTTGGCATACCAGCAGCGTACAACTGTAAGAGGCTATACAGTCACTGCGGACGGGCGTCAAATGGCACATCACACGTGCATTAGACGTCATCCAGCGGGTTACATACACACATCAAAAAAATTTTGCATCACCCCGGCCCCCACAGCGCCTGACGATAGATGTTGACTGTGGATATTCTATCACAGACGCAGTCCCTTTGACTGTTCAGACATGTCAGTAACCCCCCCCCCCCCCAATATGTAAACAACCATGCATAAGCAGCGCCTATTAGACGGAGGGAGTCCGACAGCCGATCAGTTGCAGTCATTCCACCAGGAAGGAGGTACACGGCTCGTGATGTCTGTAAGACAACCATGCATAGACGCTCAATGCCGCGGTTCGATTGTGCCTGCATGGTTACCTGTGTCAAGAAGGGAAGTGTCCAGGCGTCTCGGAGTGAGTCTAAGCCATGTTGTTCGGTCATGGAGGAGATACAGAGAGACAGGAACTGTTGATGATGTGCCTCGCTAAGGTCTACTACTGCGGTGGAAGACCGCTGCCTACAGATTATGGCTCGGAATTACCCTAACAGCAACGCCACCATGTTGAATAATGCTTTTCGTGTAGCCACTGGGAGTCGTGTTACGACTCAAACTGTCCGTGATAGGCTGCACCATGCGCAGCTTTACTCGCGACTTCCATGGCGAGGTGCATCTTTGCAACCACGACATTATGCAGCACAGTACAGATAGGACCAATAACATCCGAATCGACCGCTCAGGATTAGCATTACTTTCTCTTCACAGATGAGTGTCGCATATAACTTCAAACAAAAAATTGTCGGAGACGTGTTTGGAGGCAACCCGGTCAGGCTGAACGCCTTAAGCACACTGTCCAGCGAGTGCAGCAAGGTGGAGGTTCCATGCTGTTTTTGTGTGCCATTACGTGGGGCCGACGTGCGCCACTGGTGGTCATGGAATGCGCCGTAACGGCTGTAGGATACGTGAATGCCGTCCTCCGACCGATAGTGCAACTATATCGGCAGCATATTGGCAAGGCATTCGTCTTCATGGACGACATTTCGCACATCATGCACATCGTGTGAATGACATCCTTGAGGATAACGACACCGCTCGAGTAGAGTGGCCAGCTTGTTCTCCAGTCATAAACCCTATCGAACATGCCTGTGGTAGCTTGAAAAGAGCTGTTTATGGGCGACGGGACCCACCAACCACTCTGAGGGATCTACAAGGAATCGCTGTTGAGGAGTGGGACAATCTTCACCAACAGTGCCTTGATGTCACGACGAATACAGGCGTGCATCAGTGCAAAAGGACGTGCTACTGGGTACTAGAGGTACCACTGTTTACAGCAATCTGGACCACCACCTCTGAAGGTCTTGCTGTGTGGTGGTACAACATGCAATGTGTGGTTTTTATAAGCAATAGAAAGGGCGGAAATGATTTTTATGTTGATCTCTATTCCAATTTTCTGTGCAGGTTTTGATGTTAGTATGTTAACACATATTTGGCGTCATGAACTCCACACATTGCTCAAGTACCCAAATTTTTGTGGTGGTAGTACGACGAATACCGGTACCGTTCGATTCTATCGTTAATGCAGGTCAACTATCCAAATTAGTAAGATACGGCACCCTTACCCTCCCTCTTAATAGGGGTGGACTTGGTCTTGCTCATGCTCATGATCTAACGGTGGCACTATATAGCAGCACAATGTCAGAACTGTGGACACATCAGTCTTCTCTGTGATGAATCTTAATAGGAGAACTAGCACCATTTTCTCGAATGGCACCAGTGGCGCTCCAGCACATTTCCCAGTCACTCCACCATATACGCGCTTTTTTATATGCGGATAACATGGTGCTGATAGTAATAAATAAAAACGACATGAGTGTGGCCTTAGATTGGATGCGCAAATATGGAACGACCTCTGGCAGCCGTGTTAATGTGGACAAGTTACGGCAACTAAGTTAAGACGGCTCTGCTGCAAACCAGTCCTGCAACGGCGCGCGACATCTTTCGGATACTAACGACCGGACGACACAACAATACTATTAAGAGGAAGCATCCACATATCTGTTGGCAATTAGATGTCGGTCAGTACACTACACAGGCTCACGCGCAATGTGGTACTAAGAGTTAATGGTAAAAATGTCACCCGATCCTGGCTGCATGCAATTCAAAAGACAGATTCACACTGCCTAACTCTGGACAACGATGAACACCGCCTCTTATGCGACCCCTCGATGGAATTGTGGCGATTGGCTACACAAATGATCTCTTTCTTTCCTCAATTGAGGCAACTTAACTTTGGTCCAGGGATTATACCCTGCTGCTATGCCTAACACGTGACGCACCGTTGTTAATTTCGTTCTCCCCGGTATACTGTGTCCATAAAACAAAAACACCTGTCAATCATTGAACGAGATACCGGCGAGCGTCACGATCACGACATGTCATTCACCCATAGATATAGGACATGACTCACTAATGAACTGATGTGTATCTGCCAGCGTTTGAAAGATACGAGAAAGAACAAATCCCATCGCAATGTATGGGAAATTGTATCAGAACTTGTGAATGACATGTTGCCGGCGGTTACAGAGTGTACAGTCCCAAGTTAGGGAATGAGTGTCCTGTAAGCGGAAAGAAAGGTCAACGGCGAAAGTAAAGCCGCGGCGTACATGACGTGTTTACAACACCTCTGCGCTGCTCACTCTGCTCGATACTCGCCGTGTCAACAGCTGCTAACAGCCGCGTCGCAGTGTTAGTACAATATCATGGCTTGTTTCACAAACTTACGGGCTTGCAGATGGAAGAGCTGACGTTGCAAGGCAACTGTATCACGAGCGGTTTCCTAGCCGGCGCCTTCCATACACCAAAATGTTTTACTCTGTGGACAGGGGATTGAGGGAGTATGGTGCATGTGTAGCACGAACCAAAATGTTCATATGTTTGTCAAATCTTATAGGACTTAACTGCTAAGGTCATCAGTCCCTAAGCTTCCACACTACTTAACCTAAATTATCCTAAAGACAAACACACACCCATGTCCGATGGAGGACTCGAATATCCGCCGGGACCAGCCGCACAGTCCATGACTGCAGCGCCTGAGACAAGTCGGCTAATCACGCGCGGCCACGTGTAGCACGGCCAGGATTTAGTTGTCGTGGCCGACCGTCGACGTACAGTGCGGATGACGAAGAGAAAGTGTTACAAACTGTTGCGCCAGGTCTCCCGCCATTGCAGTTGGAATGCCACATTCTATTGTTATGCGAGTACTCCATAGTAACCATCATCATCCCTTTCGCATGCAGGTACAGGCATTATTGGAGGAATACTACCAGAGGAGGCTGGACTTCTGCAACTTTACCCTACGGCGTCAGACCCACGACCAGCATTTTTCACGAACAATACTGTTCACTGACGAAGCCTATTTCACGAAGGAGGGTATAGTAAATTCGCATAATTGACACTAGTGGGCGGAAGAAAACCCCACCGCGCAGTGATACGAGGGTACCAACAACGATTCGGTGCCAGTATCTCGTGTGGTATTATTGATCACCATCTCAAAGGGCCACACGTGCTACCACAAAGGCTTACAGGAGAGCGGTATCTGCATTTCCTGGTTGCTACATTACTGGAATTGTTGGAAGACGTTAGTTTGGCCTCTCATGTGAACCTGTGGTACATGCATGGTGGTGCCCCCGCTCACTCCAGCGGCACACTGCGACGCCACCTGGACAATGCCTCCCCTTCGAAATGGATCGGTCGTGGAGGCACTGGAGCATGGCCAGCGAGATCGCCAGACCTGAATTCACTGTGGGGCCATCTGAAATCTATGATTTATGAAGAAGAGGTTGTTGATATCAACACCCTTCAACTCAGAATACAACATGCTTGCGATATTACGCAAAGAGATACAGACATGTCGGATCGTGTTCAGCGATCCTTCCCGCGAAGAGCTCAACTTTGCCACACACATCGTGGCCGTCATTTCGAACAGTACTTACAAATCGCCACTGCAGCTTCTGGTCATGTGTTTCTATGTTTGTTTCCATTTGTACAGCTATATTGTATTCGTTTGTATTAACTGCCACTTACATGTGTAGTTGTATTTTGTATTTTCTATCTATGTACTCATTTCTTCTTTAGACACAAAAACCAAATTATAAAACTTGCATGTACAGTAGTGCAGCCCCTCCTCCCGTTCCCTTCCCTATGCCAACTAGCCACGACACATAATACCGGCCATCGTAACCGGTACGAGATAGACGTTGGCGCTGTCATTGCTCGCAGTGTCACGCAGACCGTCGCTTAATGCCGCATGCCTCGTCGTGACCCTTCTCGTTAGCGGCTAGACTACCTGCAACACTCCCATGCTGTGCCTTGTTGCCGGTCTGTCCCCTTGGTCAATGTCAGTGCACAGTAACACCCAAAATTCCACTCCCTCTTTCCAGATTTTTACCATTCAATTGCATTGTCATTTATTGACATAGGAACATGCGGAAAACGCATTTATGTTTGTAGCTCAGTGTGTGACAATTTGCAGGATGCATCTTTCCTCATTTATGGCTTATATATGACACGTCGTGATAAGCGGGAAAGTGAGAAATTCGAGCCGAGTCCAGGTTTGACCAAATTTTCACTGTCGTCATTCCACTTTACAGCTTATGCTTGTTCTTATTCAAAATTGCGAATTCATTTAAATGATTTGATTTCCTTCTAAAACATAAATTCTATATCAAGTTAAGTTTTCGAAAACAACTACAACAGCAAATCAAAACACTCCTACGTTGGCGTCTGCGCTGGCACGAGGAAAGACGAATCCATGTCCACCGCAAACCGCTGGAGAGGCTTTACCTATGGCTTCCACAATCTACGAACGTCTTGAAGGTGCCGCACTACAGGAGAAAACACCCTGTTCTTCATATAGCAACAGTGAATAAATTTCAATGTTTGATGTTAGGAGACGTGGAGACAAATTCACTGGTTCAGCTCGTCTAATCCAGTGATCAGGAAACGTTCTTCAAATGGTTCAAATGGCTCTGAGCACTATGGGACTTAACTTCTGAGGTCATCAGCCCCCTAGAACTTAGAACTACTTAAACCTAACTAACCTAAGGACGTAATACATATCCATGCCCTAGGCAGGATTCGAACCTGCAACCGTAGCAATCGCGCGGTCCCGGATTGAAGTGCCTAGAATCCCTCTGTCGGAAATGTTCTATTCATAGTTATACGAATTTCCAACAAGGACTGAGATAGAGCACCATATTGTTGAGATATAGGGCTAGGTTACAGGTATTCAAACTGGGAAAAAGTAAACATCTACAGCATGCATAGGTACATCGTTCCTGTAACAGTCCCGGCAGCAAAGACGAAAGGTCCAGTTAACTTGTGGAACATGAGGCTACACCAGACTTTCCTTTTCAGACTATCTTGCACCTTTTTCGTGATGCAGTGTGGCTTCTATGACCGACAACTGTGAAAATTATGCTCATTAATAGCCCCACAACCATGCAATAAGATTACATCAGACTACTTTAACTTGACAGGAAAGCAGAAATGTGGTCGATTCGGTTAGCGTCCGCTATTTGTCCTCGGGCATTACGGCCCACTGAATCTCCATCTTGTATGAATTCAGACGAGCCAGCTTTTCTGTATAAAATTAGTTGCAAGTAGCAGCTCCAGTTTTCATGAAACTAGACGTAATGATTTGCTTGGACGTGTTTTGGAACGCATGGCGGACATTCTTGTTCGTCAGAGACATGTCGACTCCCTGTATGCTGCTTCAGAATGCAGTCGGTGTTGAGAAACGGCGTATGTCACGAATTTATCCTCTTGCTTTGACTACTTTTTCTAAATAAAATTAAACTGAGTTTACACCCGCAACAGCGCATACAACTTCTGCGTATGAGAGGACAATTTCTGCCCTCTTCTGAAGAGATGCGATTCTCGCTTGCACAGACAACAATGAAACGACGAAAACACGCTAACGTTGACAAAGCTTTGGCAGAACTCAGTGAAAAAAATTAACTGGCTATAAATTAACCCCAAAAATTGAGTATTTCTGTGTACAAACCCTGTATTTAAGTTTTGTGATGAAATTGTAATTATGTCGGAGACAGCAGGACCTGGAAGATCAGTTGGACGGAATGGATAGTATTTTGAGAATAGATTATGACCACCAGCATAAGGAAACCTAGGGTTATTTAATGGGAGCTGATTCAGTCAGGCGATGGACACTCCCATTTTTTATTATATGACTCATATATATATATATATATATATATATATATATATATATATATGACTCCTCTAATATATATATATATATATATATATATATATATATATATATATATATATATACGACTCCTCTAATGGCGTTCTGTTGCAATGTAGCGCGGGGTTTCGATTTGTACAATTGGTCAGTAAACCTGTATCTACAAAATAAAAAATGAAACCTTTACACGCATTCATTTTTCCAGCGTGATGTAACTTCGTGATGCAGCTTAAAATTGATAAATTATGTCCTTGTGAATTCAAAAACCAATACCTGAGATATCATTCACAAACTTTTACTGACGGCTTAGTACTGTATTGCTATGCCAAAAGTTAATATCCAGCAACATGGGTGTGTGACATTACATTTCGCCAATCCAGTACGCATTCCGTAGCTCTTCAGATCTTGAGCGACAAACCCTAACTCCTTTTGCTGTACAGTAATCGTTCTCTTACTTACTGTATAAGATCAATATGGATGAATGTGACATACATAGTGCGACGGTTGTCACTGTCACTAAAGTTCTTCGATTCTTCTGAGTCTTAGCTGAACTGAATGCTCAGGACAGAATAACCACGTTACACATCGACAAGGTCGAGCAGGCAGTGATTCGAATGTTCCAATGGAAATATATTTCCTAAGGAAACATACGTCACTGGCTTCAACTGCCGTTCCGCAGCTTAATTTAAAAAAATATTATGTTTGTTAATGTTTTGTTTAACCTGAAATACGCGTACAGACATAAGGCACCAGGATAGTCACGTTAATTATCCGTATACATAGACCTGATATTTCTGTCTTCTAGAATTGTTTCGAATTAGAAAATCCCTAAGCACGTTCTTTATGACGACAATTCTCAGGGAGAAGTATTCACTAGACTCTCCTTACTGAACACGAAACGAGAAATTGCATAGCCCGTTCTCATAGGAACACATCAGATACTTTTTTTGATAGTGACATACTCTTATCGATGCGTTTGCTTTGTAAGTTTCTGTGAACACTGCAGTTGACATTTAGCAAATAGCCTTCGAGAGAGCGTATTGAAACCTCATACATCTTCTTTGACTGTGGGAATTGGCAATATAACCAAATAAGCTTGGTATTCGATGGACCGAAATGTTTGTGTACTGTTTTCGTTACGGTCAGAAGTTTCCAATGCACTGAAATAAAGCTATTGAGAATGACTCACGTGCAGTGAATATCCGATTATTTCATATAACTATTAACATATCTAAAGAAGTACTGAAGCGAATTTGTTGATGAATTTACGGTAACCGTTACTTTATGATGTATTGGGGTACTGGGGTACCGAAATTCCTTCTTTTTAATGAGAAACGTACTTACTCAGTGAATCTGAAAGCTGCTTAACAGTGGCCTATAAATGTGTGCCGATTATCAATTTTTTCAAATCAGTGTTTCCCCAAACGTAGCACAGAAAACAGCACTTGCTTTGAACTTTGCACACACTATATCAAAAATGAAAGCTATCAACAAAGTTGTCCCCGGTAGAAGTGAAACGACTGATAAAATTAATTTAAATCAGAATTACATCTATGACCTATGATGGAAAGTTCTGAAGTCAGAGTAAATTTCTACCTCCTTGATGAAACCTGTATCGCTTGAAGGCTCTCCACAGTGATATGAAGGAAGTCAATAAAAGAAGAAAAATTCTCCTGTAAATTAGCGTCCATAATCTTGTGTAAGATCGACGTGTTCAGAACGTGGAGCATCTGACGCCATTAGAACAAGTAATGACTTCCGCCTGTGGCACATAGCATTTGCCTTCAGTGAGAGAAGGAGAAACACGGTATGAAAATATTCGTTAACAGTTGGTGAATATAGTTACCACTCTCCCAACAGTTGCTACTCACGCAGTAATGCATTTTTCTTGAGGGGGTGACACCGTGTTATATGAATCACCTCCGTTGTGCATAATTAGCAGTGCATTCCAGATCTCATTTTGCCAGACCGTCATCCGGTCGGGTCCGATTTAGGGAGACTAATGGTAAAACTGCCTAATATCATGTAGGGCTCAAGCTTGCACGCACAAGTGCCGAAGCACAACGTGACATGAACTCGACTACCGTCTGGCATACTGCTGGAGGGAACTGACACCATGAATCCTACAGAGCTGACCATCAAGCCCTAAGAGTACAAGGAGGTGGAGATCTGTTCTTAACACCACGTTGCAAGACTTTCCAGACTTACTCAATTATGTCCATGTCTGGGGAGTTAGGTGACCGCGGAAATGTTTAAATCAGAAGAGTGTTTATAGAGCCACTCTGTAGCATTTCTGGACGTGTGCTGTGTCGCGTTGTCCTGCTGGAATTGACCAAATACGTCAGAATGCACGATGGTTATGAATGGATGCAGGTGACCATACAGGATGTTTACGTACGTGTCACTTGTCAGAGTCGTATCTAAATGTATCAGCGGTCCCATATCACTCCAACGGCACACGCCCCACACCATACACAGCTTCCGACAGCTTGAAATGTCCCCTGCTGACATGCTGGGTCCATGGAATTATGATGTTGTTTTCATACCAGTACACGTCCATCCGCTCTGTACAATTTGCAAGGAGACTCATCCAACGAGGCGTTTCCAGCCGTCAACAGCCCAACGTCGATGTTGAGGGGCCCAGGCGAGATGTAAAGGTTTGTGCACTGCACCCTTGCTTTGGATAAACATAGAAAATCGCCTATATCCCCAAGATAATATACGCTAATAACTACTCTGTAGTGTTTAATGGACGGTATACAGCGAACTATTAATATTCAGCCAAGCGACACTGCCCAGGATATATCCTTATGACTATTTCCGACCATAGCAAAGATTTTTAGCATCTTAAACTCCATTTTCCGGCTACCTTTGGTCACTACAATTAAGAACAAGAGCAGACAAAATACCAGTATCACGTCAACTACCAGTTTCGGGCTTGAGCCCATCCCCATGTGTTTATACACTTTTGTATATTTTTATATTGCTCTAGATCACTGTATAAATGCAAAGAAAATTATTTGCTTGTGACTAAACAGATAAAACTGGAACAATTGTAAATGGCAAGGCAGCAAGTTTCGAAAATATGTCTGTACATACATAAAGATGCAGCGCCATTACTATAATTACGCTGTGGTGTCAATTTTTACATTTGTTACACATCTGCTATTATTGTCACGTCCATGTTTCAGTTTTCTAAAACACAGCTGCATATTTCACTATTGCGACTCGCACTGTTGATATACACTGTATTTACATAAGAATATGTTGGCTATGGTGAAGGAACATAGACGCAGGGGATGTAAAGATGTTGTTCACACTGAAAGATGTAGGTTAGGGTCAAAGAACTTAGCCATAGGAAAAGCTAGGATGTTGAACACATAGAAACGTAAAAAACTATTATAAATTGCGAATGTTATTGATCTACACAATGAAATTTTGGATCCATATTTTTATCAGAGAACTTAGATCTAGGAAGCACAATTGGGTTATATATTAACATTATTATTAAATTATTATATTTACATTAACCACATAGTAAAGAAATTTCGGAGATCAGATTGTTCATCTGAAAATAAAATATAGTACAAAAGGCACATAGATGATACTATTATCTCTTGCAATGGTACAACTGACGTGATTGAAAAACTAGCTAAGGGCTTCAGCAGCATACACAACAAAATCAACTTCACTGTAGGAGATCAAATAGATAAAGGAATAAAAAATTGCTGTAATCACTATGGGACTTAACATTTGAGGTCATCAGTCGCCTAGACTTAGAACTACCTAAACCTAACTAACCTAAGGACATCACACACATCCATGCCCGAGGCAGGATTCGAACCAGCTACCGCAGCAACAGTGCAGTTTCGGACGAAAGTGCCTAAAACCGCTTGGCCACAGCGGTCGGCAAAGGCATCAATTTTATTGGCCTTACAATATCCAACGTAAACGACAAACATGCCTTCCAGATTTGCAGAAACCCACCACTAGTGATGTTGTCATTAACAATTCCTCATGTCAGCCAGTACAACACAAAATGGTATTCTGCAGATCTGCACTTAACCGTATACATAAAATCCCACTGAACCCCCATGACGAACAAAAATAAGTTAACATTATCAAGGAAATTGCATTTAGAAATGAATATCACGCAGATGTAATTTATAGACTTAACAACAAAATCAAAAAGAAACAATGAACACCTTCTAAATCAAATCCACAAGAAGGAAAAGACACATTTGCCTGAATACCTTTTATAGGTAAAATTTCATAGAAGATTGCCAACCTCTTTTTGAAAACTGCTATTGAAGTTTCTTTCGCCACTAACAACCAGCAACAAAAGCACATCATTTACAATAGTAAGACAAATAACCAATGCCATCGTAAATTAGGTATTTACAAACTTCTCCGTGACAACTGCCCGCAGTTTTACATACGCCAAACTGGAAGGAGTTTCAACATAAGATAACGGGAGCATAAGGATGCCTTCGGGGTAAATAACTTTGAAAAATCCACCTTTGCAGTGCATCTAAAAGCCCTTGGTCACTCAGCCACAGCCATTACAGAGAACCTAAAAATAATACACACTATCAACAAAGGAAAGAAAATGAATCTGCTTAAAAAAAGAGCTAGAAATTTACGTGCACAGATCTAACACACCACAACTTATTCTCAACGAACAAACGGAGCTTGCAAACAAAACTCATATCGATATATTTCATTAAATATTAAAAAACAGAAGCTCATTGTCATTTGATATAATAACATTGTAGTATGTTAGGTAAATCCGATGTAGCAACAGTTCAACTGTCATTGTCGTAATTTGTAGAACTGATATTGTAAACACAAGTTCTAACCGTCATTTTAGTAATTTGTAGTAGCTTTCAAAATTTCGTGTGTGCAACAACATTGTACTTCCTAGATATAAGTTCTCTGACAACAGTATGGCTTAAAACAGTTCTGTCATTTTTTAATTTGTGATAGCTTTTAATCATTTCAATAAATACCATATTCGTACTTTCTACTTCTCCGACAAAAATGTGGATAAAAATTTCATAATGTGGATCAAAAAACTTCGCAATTTATAATAAGATTTTAATTTTCTATGTGTTCAACATTCTTGCTCTTCCTATGGCTAAGTTCTTTGACCATAACCTACGTCTTTCTGTATGAGCAGTATCTTTACACCTCGTACGTCTACGTTCTTTGACCGTAGCCTAAATGTTTCTATGTAAACACAGTGTATATCACGAGCGCACGTCGCAACAGTCAAATATACATCAAAATTTTATAAAACTCAAGAAGGAACGTAAAAATGACAACGGATGTGATACGAAATGGAAAAACTGTCACCACAGTGAAATTATAATAATGATGCTTCACCTTTATGTAAATACAAAGATATTTTTGACAAATACTGAAGCCGGCCAGTGTGGCCGAGCGGTTCTAGGCGCTTCAGTCTGGAGTCGCGCGACCGCTATGGTCGCAGGTCCGAATCCTGCCTCCGGCATGGATGTGTGTGATGTCCTTAGCTTAGTTAGGTTTAAGTAGTTCTACGTTATGGGGACTGATGACCTCAGATATTAAGTCCCATTACGCTCTGAGCCATTTGAACAAATGCTGGCCTGCCAAATACAATTGTTCCACTTGTATCTGTTGAGTCACCAGTAAATATTTTTCTTTGTATTTATACAGTGATCTCCAGGAATAAAACATGTCCATGAATGTATAAACACCTGAGAATGGGCACAGGCCTGGAACAGGTCGTATGACGAATAAATGACATTTTATTGTGACTGGTAGTGTAAATTTTTCTACATCCTATAAAGGACACAGTCAACGATTTCAACAGCATCCACTATGGATAAAATTCACTCAATGACCGAACTTGCGATGAAAGACTCATTTTCATTTAGAGCATCATAGTTAAAAGTAAGGTTTCAAAATATGTTGAGGAAGAGTATAAGAAGAATTTTAGACGGTTTCAACTAAATTATTAGATGCCGCTCTGGGCAGCCGCGCAATCTAGGGCGTCTTGCCTTGGTTCGAGCAGCTCACCCTGTAGGAGGTTCGATTTTTCCATCCAGCATGGTGTGTGTGTTGTCCTTGGTCGTAAGTTGGTTTTAGTTAGATTAAGTAGTGTGTAAGCCTAGCGCTACTCTGAGATGGAGAGGTTAACACAGGAGAACAATACGCGTGGCGGGCCGCATCAAACCAGTCAGAAGACTGATCACAAAAAAAGTGTCTGTCATTTACTTTCACATTAAAATTACCTATGTTACATACACATCTTGTTGTTCGTTGGAATGCATTGCTACGAGTGGTTTAAGTCATCTCGAATGTACAGTACATACCTTACTTAATAATGCTGCTGGCAGTACTCAGTACCACAGTGACTTCATGTCACGTATGTACACTGCTACGGTGCAGGGGTACCAGCCGTTACACACATGACGCTATCACTCGCGACTCACCGAAAAAACAGTCCGTAGCAGCCATGCGGGTCATTCAAGTATGTGTGGCCCCTGACCGCCAGGAGGCGCACCAATAACTGCGGATCATCAGGTACCTCGCCAGGCAGCAGCAAGTGATCACTGGCGGCACTGCAAGACGACGTCGCGAGTTACTACGAAGCAGCCCGTCTCTTCTTGGAGAGCAGCTATTTAAGGAACCCCAGAGACCACTGCGGGCAGTTTCCGTCGACAAGAAGTGGCCCACTCATTCACCGACTGTTTGCAGTCCCTCAACTAAGCTCTCGTCGACGTGCTGGTGACGACAGCGTTGCACTGAGAAGTAGGCTTCCTCATTAGAAAACAGTTCTCTTCGAGTGTTGGTTATTTCTGTGTTTATTTTCGGCTCAGGGGAGTTAGACTGAAATAAATACACAGAAGTGTGTTTGGAACCGTATGAAAGGCGGAGTTAATTTGTATGTACAAAGTGTGACGAAAAGACTTGGTTTTCGGAAGGACAAAGAAGGCGTTATTTTACTCCAACAGGAGCTCCCTTTCAATTAATAAAGAGTAGATATATTTTTCAGTACGAACGAAGATTTATTTTTGAGCTGATTGCTTTCTGTGAATAGCACAAGTTCTCGGCTAAGGCACCCGCTCCAGTTACTGCGGGGATTGGTGCTCAGTCCGCCAAAATGTACCCCCAAATGCATCAGCATAACTGCCCTTTCAAGCCTTTCAGAGGATAATCCAGACCTGTACCTGCTGCATAGCCCGATTAAAGCAGAATTTTTCAGTGGAAAAGTCTGTGGTTATCAGCAGGAGCTTGCGTTATTGTTGCCTAATTTGGCACCGACAATCAACTAGCTGCTACAACAGTTACATCCGAAATCTGTTTTCCAGACATGGCTCTGGTACAGGTTGTTCTCTCGAGGTGCACTAGGGTGGCTTTAATCCAAGTCGAAATGGAAAGCAAACCAGTCATCCTGCAGAATGACACTACGTTGTCGGCGAACGTATTCGACTGGGCTACACACCAAGCCATTGCGTCTCCTCCAGTGCACCGCTTCATTCTAAAGCGACATTGTTTTGGTAAGGACCTCATTACCATGGTAGGATGCCATGGCGCCACAGTGACCTTGGCTGAGATTCTCGTGATAGCAGCCCTTGGGGCATCTAGCCTGATTGGCCAAGATTTCTTTCACACTTCGCTTCTCGAGGTTCAGGATCGCTCTGAAGAGGTCCGTGCCCTCGATCTCTGCCCCTACACCACCGACCTAATTACCAAATTTGCAAATTTGGACCATTGTTCCAGAAGGCGTCCGGGGGGGGGGGGGGGGGGGGGGGTTGGGCTTCCAGCTACACATCCCCCTTTCACCCACTACAGTATGAAAATTTTTATGGCGCGTTGCTCGTTGCATCGAGTTCGTTCTTTGGGATAAGCTTCACCAGGAATTGCTGTGCTGTCTCTGCTATCCTGATTGTGGAGAAACTGTTTAGCTCAGCCCACATTTGTGGTGAATCAATATCACTCCAAAAGCTCCATCTGTAGTTGCAGTGTATCCCAGTCCCAGGCTTGTGGACGTTAACTCCCTAGCGTACCATATTTGCCAAATTCGACCTGCATAATGTCCATCTCCAGCTCCCATTGGATGACGGCTTCTGGGAGATCAGAGTCATAAACAATCCTTTTGGAGTATTCCAATACATGTGGCTTCCGTTTTTCATTTCTAGCGCCCCAGCGATCTTACAGAGGTACTTGAAGCAAATCTTGGAGGCTGTCGTGAGAACGGTCAACTACCTCGACGATATTCTGGTCGCTGGAAAGAACACAGCTGATTTTCCCCAGAACATTCACAAACCCTTCCGCAAATTCACGGCACCGAATACTCATTATAATCTTGACAAATGTCCTTTTTGTCATATGCCAGGTGGAGTATTTTTGATACATCTTCAGTGCATCAGGCATGCAGCTTACGCATCAGCATATGTCTGCCATCCCAGAACCACCAGCCCCCACAGACGTAACCGAGCGCAAGGCTATTTTGGATGAGCTGAGTAACTATCGACAGTTCATTTCCCATGCCCCAGGCGTTGTGGAGGCACTGCACCACTTGCTCCATAAAAATGGACCCTGGAAGTGGTCCTCCCAGTGTAATAAGGTGTCGTATTACCTGAAGCAGGCCCTCCTTCAGGCTACTTGTCTCACGGTGTGCGATCCAAGGAAACCACTGGTGTCAGCACATGACGTTTTGGACTATGGGATCATTCACGTTTGTCCCACTGCGCCGTGTGTGGCTCCCGTTGATGCCATTCACAGCTTGGCATCTTGTAACAGCGATAGTGGCGTCTCGTTTTCTTAGTGTGTTCACTGGCGCCACTAAGTTTTCTCGCCTTGTCTGTCCGTGAGTAAAAGCACCAGTGCTTATTGGTAGAACGTACTGTGGTACCATCTTTGGAGCGGCCTCTAGTATGACGTCACGTGTCGAGCGAGTGTAGTTGGGACGCAGCAGCATTGAGGTCCTGACAGCCAGTACTCGTCCGACCGCTGGCGACACACATGCTCTGTGCGTTGGGAGGATGTGGTCGCGAGAGTGGACGACCACATCAAAGATCGGATTCAATGAGTACTAGTGATATTCGATTAGTGCAACGTTCACTTATGTGTGTGTGTGTGTGTCTGCTTATCGACCACATGGCAATAAGTTGTTAGTCGACGATTTATACTGGGATCTTTCCTGTACCTGACTTGAATGGGGATGACCGTTGGTTGGTCGTTCTGTCGGCCGTCGCAGCGGACGATGTGCATTTGGTCTTCCGACCGTTTCTGGCTTCTTTGTGTTTGTGCCGACTTATAATTCGTCCGTGTTGTTTCACAGTGACAGGTTTTAGTATGGTGAGTTGTTAGTGGAATTGTTTTCCCGGATCCGTGTGTGTGTGTTTTGGTTCTGAATGAGCAGTTATTTTAATGCTGTCTGTGTACTGGATATGGTGAGGAGTTGCGAACGGACATGACGTCGGTTGGGGGTGCAGGAGCGACCAGGTCCGTTCAGCGCGAGGGCAAGCCAGGCCGCTGGTGGCGTGCTGCCACTGCCGGATCGAGGAGGGGTAGCTGCCAGAGCGACGACTTGGTTGCACACCGAACTCTTGACGTTTAAGCTGAGTGAAGAGTTAACTGCTAATGCAGTCTCAACTGTTCTGAGACCTCGCCTTTGATCGGTGGGTTATTGCTCCTAGGACTGCTCAGCTTGGTTGCAACGAGTGAAATGTTTCCAGGCAGTGAAATATTGCAGCAGCCTTTCTCTATTCGTTATTAACCATTGAATTTAGTATTATTCTTACTAGTGAAGTGAAATCAGCGTTATTTTCTGCCTTGTGGCCGCTAACGCCCCAGTTACCTGGCCTGGAGGTTAGCGTACTTTTCCGGCAGTGTACCTATCCTCATCGTGTTGATGCTGTCCGACACGGCCTGTAGCTCGATAGCGTCTTGTATTTTACTCTGCATATTTTTTTTTTTTTTTGCTGAGGTCTGCCTTTCTTCTAGTGTTCCCTTGGGCCTTGGGTGTTTCCTGGAGATGTAGTGGTGTCTGTCTCCTCGCCCTTGCCTAAAAATTTTCCACCGTTGTTCCTGTGATCGTACATTAGGTGGATTGGTTAGTCAGTCTTTCGGCGCTTAAGCTGCCCCTAGTTTGAGTTGCCATCCTGTTATGTGCGTACAATTCTTGGCTGTCTGTCCCACCTTACCGTATGTTTGAGTTACTTTCCCAGGCCGACCCTTGGAACACCTGCTGAGAACCGCTTCTCCTGATTCCTTAGATTGTGATGTTTGTTTTAAGCATATTTGTAATTTCTAATAATTGTTGGTGTGGCCTTCAGCCAAACAATAATTTCACTTCTTTGGTGATAAACCCTTCAACTGTGTTACAGTAAGTTTTTGTAAGCAAACTTGTTTTAATAGCAAGGGATTTATTTTGCTATATGGAATTGTTTTCCTGACTTCTAAGTCAGACTGTCAGCCGCTTGTGATTTGAAGTTGTGTGTGGCCTTCAACCGTGCAATAATTTCACTTCTGTCAAAATAATGCCTTCAGCCATGTTACAGTTGGTTTTAAAACGAAGTATTTACCTTAATATGTGCTATTTGGAATTGTTATTCTGACTTCTAATTCAGTCCTTCAGCCATTTTTTGTTCGAGGTTATTGTTGGTGGCCTTTGGCCCTAAAATTTTGAGATTTTTTTTCTGTGATAAGGCTTTCAGCCGTCATACTGCCAGTTGTGTGTTTTTTTAAGAGATTGTTTTAAAATCTCAATTTCTGTAAATAAAGTTTACGTATTTGTTGTGCAACCGAGAGTAACTGATTACGGCCCCATCCACAATCATATCATTATTCTGCCCCATCCTGAAAAAAACCATCTCACTCCCACATTGACAATGGAGCAATCCTTTGCATTTATAGTCAAGACCCTCTGGCAGCACTTCGGAACACGTCCAAAGAGAAAAGGAGGCTTTGGTCATCATTTCTGGCATCAAACTCTTCCAAGATTGCTTCATCTATGGTCACCGTTTCACGCTCAATATAAACCTGCAGGCCCACTAGCAGCAGTGGTAGTTTCAACTTCTCTCGTGATAAGCCTAAGACATACAAATGGCCCTCACAAGACCCTTACCATTACCGACATACCATCTCATCTTCCAGTAAGTCACTGTCCAGTATTTAATGATGATCCAGAATTCTGTCTTGATGTGGATGGTGAGGCTGTCGACATCGTGGCCCATCTCCCAATCAGTGAGTGCCTCATACAAAGCGTATGACCCTGTTTTCCAGAAGGTTTTGCGTTATACATCACAACGATGGCCTTCCGACACGAAATACACATCCCGACGTCTAAGCCTTCTGGACTAGGCGGCATAAGTTTACACCCTTGTGTAGCATTCAGTTGATATTTAGTGCCATGGGCTATGATCGGTTGCTCATTTCTATAGCACTCTGGTATAAAGTTTTTCAGCTTGTGCATGATGGACGTTCAGGTTTCATTTTGAAAAAAAATATGTCTGTTGGAGGGGTCTCGATGTAGATATGATCAAGATCGTGAAGGAATGACCCACATCTCAAAGCAAATAAGTGGCACACACCTGTAAGTATTTTTATGGCCCACTGCAGTGACTCCTTCGTGCTGTCTCCATTTGGATTTTGCTGGCCCATTTCTTTGTTCTATGTGGTTTGTATTTGTAGATTTGAACACTGGATTCCCCTTCCTGTCTTGCATGCTGACCACAACTTCACCGAAGACGATCCAGGTGAGGGCACTCTTGTTCACTCTCAAGGAGCTCCCAGAAGCACAGATCACTGATAATGGGCTTCAAATTATGTCATCAGAGTTCTGGGACTTCTGCCCTTCAAATGGTACCTTGTTAATCAAAATGGAACCATTTCACCTTGCATTAAATTGTCAGACCGATCTCCTAGTGTGCAACTTCAAAATCCAAATGGAAATGTGAACTCGAGACCAGTTCATTGAGGATACCTTGATACTCTTCCTTTCCGCATACTGTGCTCCGCTTCAGGACGGTTCCTCGTCATCAGAAAAACTATACTACCCATGACACATATTACAAATATACCCGGTGTACCCCCAGAGCAGCCACTGTCCATCTATGATTATTGGACAGCTTCGGTTTTCTCTGCTGGATCCATTGTAGGTATGCACATAGAAACGATATTATCAGTGGTGGCAGGCTGCCTTCATCCTCTGCTTGATCATGTGGGTGATGGTGTAAGTCCAGCTGCTGCAAGATAGCCACTCCTGCTGGCGTATCAGTCAAGTCCGGGCGTGTCTTGGATCCAAACCTCCGACGAAGGCCCTAGCTCCTTCTTCCAGCTCTGATCCCCCCCGGGCTGGACTGAGTTCGTCACGATTCTTATCCCAGGCCAACGGAGACTGATCCAGTTTTTCTCTCCCAGGATAGTAAAGGCTCCCATGTCGTTAAGGACTCCAGGAGCACCGTTGCCTCGATGCACTGGTAGGAGAGGGAGGATGGCTACGATGTCCACGGGCACTAGCAGCAACACGCAGGACGGCTATAACGCGTGAGTCGCTGAAAGCAGCACTCGAGTAGTGCGCAACAGCCATGCGGGATTTTCAAGTATACTGCCAGGTGCGCCGAGACCTACAGACCACCAGGTACCCAATGAGGCAACAGCAAGGCGTCGTTGGCCACACCGCAAGACCACGCCTACATCCACTCATGAGTTACATTGGGCCACAAGTCTCTTCCTGATCAGATATTTAACGGAACTTAGGGGTTGCTGGGGACGGTTCTTGTTGACGGTGCTGGCCGACTCATGTGACGAGTGCTCGCAGTTCCTCTGTGAACCTCTCGTTGACGTGCCATCGGTGACGGCAGTGTGATGGAGAGAAGTAGGCTTCTGTGTTGGAACACAGCTTTCTTCGAGTGTTAGTCATTTCAGTGCTTAGTTTCCGATTCAGGGACTTAGGTGGAGCCATATCCAAAAAATTGTATTTTGCCTGGAACCGCAGAAGATGCGGAGTTAATTGTGACGAACAAATATTTGGTTTTCGGGAGGACAATATAGAAGGTATTGTAGGCTACCGGGACTCTCTTACAATTAGCAAACAGATACATATGGTATACTTCGTGCACTACATTTAACGTACTGTCCATTCTTGCTCCTGTCTGAATGACTATATAACGTCATTAGATTTCTATCCTACTGTGTTGTAAAATAAATTTTGTCGGGCGTTCGATGTGTATAACTTTTTGCATCCATTTATAGTCTCTACTGTAGTTTAATTTTATTATGCGCTCGTACACAGCCTATTACAGTGTGATTTTACACCTGCTCTTAACTTCTCTATTTCGTCAAATTGTTGCCACTAGGTATAAATAAAACATGAACTATTAATTAGTAAGTGAAGGTAAGCAACAAAGTATTCATACATAATACACATTAAAAGTGTCTACAACACTGCCTTCCCCGAGCAACCTTTTGATGACGTACTGTGAGCCCCTTTGCAATAGGTTTTTATTCATACTATCTTCTTCATGACTAATATGTTGAAAAATCTATTAGTTCTAAGTAAATACAAAAAATCGTCCTTGCTTCCGAATACTGCACAGTATTCACGAATGGAAGGAACTGAGAATATTCCACTGCAGTAGATTCGACATTTAACACAGCAGTCGTTAATTTCACAGAGTCTCTGTCAGAGAATATCGAAAGTGCTCCGCTCTGGCAGCACACACGGGACACGGAATGTTGGCTATAGCCGAACAAAGAGTAATATTTGAGCGTTTTGTGGCCGCATGTCGTTGCAGGTCGCGCAGTAATAACATGGCGTCCGGGATTAAAATGTGCTCACACATTCCGTTACTGTCCACGTCACTTGGCATTGTAAACGGACGCAAATTATTTTTGATGTGTAAGACTTTTAATTTCATTTGTATTCTATTCTAGGACTGCAAATATTCAGCGGAAAATGGACTGCATGTGACTCGTCAGCTCTTTTTCATTGCTGACAATAGAATGTTCAGTTCTTCTTCTTTTCCTTCTCGTGTTTTCTTCAGGTGTTAGGCATCTGCCTGTTTGGTCCTCTTGTTCAGTGCCTTATTGTGTGTGGTTAGTTCCGGTTAGATCTCTCCATCTCTTCCTTGATCAACCTATTGATCATATCTCTGTCACTCGATAATATATTTTTATTTTACTAGGCATGACGTTTTAATTCATATTTGTGATGTCTCTATTTATTTTTCTACTGCGACTATTCATTTGTGATTTTTAAATCCGACTTAACTTGTCGTTTTATTTCTTATCATATCAGATACTCCTTTTAAAAAGTTCATATCCTCAGCTTGTATTCTTCGTTAATTCCAATCAGCTATTTTCCATGTCTCACTCCTGTAAAGCATAAACGGTACTGTCATTGTCGTACCGAATTTTATTTGGGCGTACCTTAGATACAGTGTTCTCTGTATGTTCATATTAATATAGTTAAATTTCTCCAATAAATTCCTTATATTTTTTTGTTTATGAAGGAGAAGGTACGTCACAATAATTTTAATTCTTCCACTCGCTATTTTGTGGTCGTTTATTACTATTTTCCTTCGTATCAGGCCTTGAGCTTTAACATAATTTACTTTTTTTTAGTCAATATTCTTTAGTTATCCCTATTAATTTATAAATGGCGTTTCGAAATGTGTCCTCAGTGTCTGTTATAAGAAGACTGTCATCAGCAAAAAGAATTTTTATTAGGTAATGTCGTTGGTTAAAGTTATGAGTGTAAGAGCGTGAATTTTACCCATTAGCTTAGAATATCACAAGTACACACATTAAAAGGTATGGAATACAAACTGCATTCTCGTCATAATCCTAAATTTGTGGGGACTGTAACATCCTGTTTTCTGGTAATGGCAGTTTTGGAGATTTGCATATTTGCTGAATTCTTATTGCATGACTACTTTCTCTAGTATTTCTCATAACATTCATATCTGTTCGCAATTATCCGTCTACCAAAGATAATAGCTTTGGTGTGGTAGTGATGGGACCCCTCACGTGGCTATCATATTGGGTTTGTACTGCATTATCATGATTAAAGAGGAGACCGCCTGTGGACTCTGTAAAAACCCGACACGGCGTACAGGCAAGCAGATGATTAGGGCTTGAGTACGCTATGTTGTAGACAGACAAAGATACCTGATTTACATGCCAAAGTGATGAATGAAATTTCTGTCTCAATTGCGTTACGCGAGGAGGTCTCTCAATCTCACCCCATCTTGCCAAATGTGATATCTGAGTTAATAGTTTACATCAGCACTAGCCGGAAGCCCGTTCACGCTTAACCACAGAAGTGACTTAAATGCGCCAGAGCCTGAAACTCATTCTGAAACAATTTTAATACTTATAAGACTGTTTTACGAATGAGTCCCTGGAATAAGACAAAATGATAAATGAAAAATTTGCACTGCAAAAGGATAACTTCTTTTATAAATTACTAACCTTGACCGCTAATAAAAGGTACCCATATCGTGAATAATATACAAGACGAAGTAGAGGCGATCACATCAAACAAAACTAGCATTAATGGAGAGCTGGCAAACGAATTTCACAAAGTTAAAGCTCAACCATAGGATGATTTTTCTGAGTGTCAATGTCCAGATCACGACCAAATCGAATTTGTAAGTAAGAAGATCGCTAAAATGAATGAAGCATTACGAGATAATCAGACAAGTGTCCATGAAAGAGAACCGGTACAAGCAGAGACTCTGATGTCGTAAAGTCTACAATTTAATCCCGCATATTTTGATGCGAACCTATCACCTCATGTACGGTGCGATGCCAGGTTACGTTTCAATGATGTTTGTAGAAATACTGATTAAACATAGACAACTGCAAGTCTTTATCCCAGAAATAAGGAGCATTCATCATGTTGTGCTCACAAGACTGCTTAGAGATCCACTGAATCTTTCATGGAGCGAAATATGGGAGACAAGCTATGCGAGTTGATTTATTAAGGGAGAATCAGTCCGCCAGGGCAGTTGGTGCCACTGAGTCCTATGGCACATATTAAGAATTAGAAGAAACATTTTTACCCTACTACTGGTCCACTAGGGTTTAAGAGAGATTGACAGAACGATATATTTAATCCTCAGCTCTTCACCTTCAGACAAGATAGTCTTCGATAAATACATTAACAAGACTACATACTGGGGATGAACCTGTTTCATCCTGAGATATCGTGCGAACATTAAAGGCGAAGTTGCCAACTGAAATCAAGGAGAAGCTGGTTCATGCACCTGAATCCAGCATTGAACATTTTCTTTCGAAATCATACACAATTGGTTTCTTGCATGAAGATGTTAAAACATGTACAAACGCTGCCAGTCAGTCTGGTGGATATGTTGTATCAAATAATTGAGAGTTTAGTGGAACTGGTGCTTAGAGTGGAAACAGAATTACTAACCAACGAAATTCATAGCATAACGAGGATACAAACGAATGTGCTACTAACAACCAGTATGGAGACATTAGTAATAATAGAAATAGATACGAAAGTCAGAGACACAAGCAATTGTACAACCCAGGCTAACAAATGCAAAGTGCTAATAATGTGGAAGAGTAGCAAACTGTGACTCTTGAATAATACTGACTGGAGAAATGACGAGCTTAAGAGCGCTGAACGACGAGGCTATCGGCGTGGAGAAATAAGTCCCCGGTAATTACAGAGTATTAAGTGATAATTATCATGCTTCGCCTTGATCTTCAATAAATTAAATTTGACTATTACCCTACAGGAACTACCACAGATAGAGCAATGAGCTGAGGCCATGGAAGCGAACTGTTAAGATACAACAGTGGCACAGATATAAGCAAGATGCTAGTGCAAGAACCTAAAACTTGCAAAGTTCATGATTTGTTTGTGCCACACTCTGCAGTACCTGCTGAAACTGAAGGAATCCAAATTAAAATTAACTTAAACACAAATGCATCGGTTAATGCTATTTCAACGGCGTGGGTGACGAGAATATTGGGCAAAGGCTAGCTGCCAACGTAACAAAGTATCATATTATCGAAGCAGTGGGAAAAGGATAACCGCCAGACAAGGCTCAGTACTAAATGCTAGAAAACGTAAGAACTGGAAGAACCTTCCTTGTCAGCTGGTCATTAACTGCATTGTAGATCTTTTCGTGAGCAAGGACTCAAAATTCTATTTTTCTTCAGGTATCTTGCACCTTATGAGGGTCGGAATTTCAGCTTAGGGAAATGTATTGAGCAAATAGGAAGCGCCAGCGGTGTGGCCGAGCGGTTCTAGTATCTTCAGTCTGGAACCGCGCGACCACTACGGTGTCAGGTTCGAATTCTGCCTCGGACATGGATGCGTGTGATGTCCTTAGGTTAGTTAGGTTAAAGTAGTTCTAAGTTCTAGGGGACTGATGACCTCAGATGTTAGGTCTCATAGAGCTCAGAGCCATGTGAACCATTTGAAATGGGAATCCTACAGAGAATATTGTTAGGGAATAACGATTAAGTGACTGGATAAATGCACTAGTCCAGTCACATTGACCGCTGCCAATAACTATAAATATTTTGTCTCCATATCAGCAAGTTTGATCTAGGGTCATGAAACCAATTCATTGTCATAAGCACAGTGCTTTGAGCTACTGAACCTATATCCGCCGTATTCTCAGCATTTGATATGAAGATACATGTCACCTGTATGGTGCACCCTGTCATGTGTGCCGCAGTCTCTACCATAAGCATTAGTGAGGAGATCTTCTATCGACCAAGAATTTGAACAAAGATGTAACAGAACCATGCAACAGTCCATGTTGCAGTCCATCGTTGGTTCTACATAAGACAGAAAGAAGTATGAGTTCAGGACTTGACGCAATGGAAATAAATAAGTTGACTGTTCCCATGCAAACTAGATGGCCCAACACTTACCTAATTCAAAATTTTCCAGATATAATATATGAACTCAGTGCAGGCTTGGATTCATCATACTGGCAAGTTACTTTGCATTAAGGTTCAAGGAAATGCACCACTTCCAGTTATTCAGGAAGAAGGTATCAGTTTTGAAGATATATCATTTGGCCTTAACGTTAACTCAGATATGTTTACCTAAGCCTTGAACCACAAACGTGTCATGATCACTCGAGATGTATTAGAGAGTGCTTATCAAGCAGGAATGACCACTAACTTACTAAGGAGCAACGTTCGGACTACAACATGGCAATATCCTTGGCACTTAATTACACTGACTGGTATCTAACGAATGGCAAGAAAATTAGCATGACAAAAAACTCACTTGTGGTGAGAGCGAAAAAAAAAGAAAACTGTTTCTCGAATATTTTGCGTTAGGCTCATTCTGTAGATGTTTCCTTCCAAATTAACTTGGAAATGCTGAACCATTTCCCAATCTTTGAAGAAGGAATGCGTTGTGGCAGTTGTCTGAGGACTACGAGCTTGTGATAACAGAGTGAAAGTGATCTTGTGAAGTCAAAATTGTTACTTCATCTCGTTATCATATTGGATAAATGACTGATGTATCATTATATCGAATAGGTGAACGTTTATTCCAATTCGAGCGTATCGACTGTATTCGGTCAAAAAGTACGCCAGAGTGGAAGGGAACTGCATCATAGACAGCCGCAGGTGGGCAAGAGTGTTATCTGTTGCGAAGTAAAACATGGCCAGCAGTTGTTACATAACAGAGACAACTATGTGCGGTATAGCAGCATCCAACGCTGCAAAACATTAGCAGAAGGATGGAAGCCTTTCCCCACTTGCATTCACAGAAGTGTTTAGAGCAGGTGCCTTAAGCCCTAAATGAACACAGTCTGGAGCGTATAAGTAGTCAGCCATTCGTGTACAAAATTATTCTCGTCTCAGATCCATAGCCTACATCACGAGCCTGTGATACTCGGAAAGACATCCGGTAGTGCAGTACCGTGTCCGCTGTTCGACCACAGGATATGGGGCAGTCTATCCTGAGTCACGAGAGCAGCCGCCGCCGGGACAGAGGCCGCCAGCTTGCTGGAGGGAAGTTATGGCCGCCGGTTTGAGTGGCATTCCAGTGACGTCATGCTCGGTGTCGCTCTTTGTGCTGTCAGCAGTGCCGGACATACACTGCTTCGCACGAGAGGCAAATGGATTCCTCCACCCAGCTGTTCCTAATGTACTATGGTCGAGGGCCAGAATAAATAAAATAATTATACAAATTTACTGTCATCCTGATGTTTCATTTAACTTTCATTTCATTTTCATGACTTTAAGACGTCATACACAACCACAGAATGACATGGGACATTATAAACGGGAGTATTATCTCTGAGAAGTATAAAATAGCCTTCGTTAATGTAAGAGATATTTAATCAACCGCTTCAGTTATACACACTTGCAATAGATTTTTACAAATATTAAAGAAGCGCACGTCGAGTTAGAAAGAAAAATAAAAGTTTTCTAGATAATGAAATCAAACGCAATGTTGAAAAATAGTGTTCAAACGACAAATGAGGTGGAACTGAAGAGTGAAGGTGACGGGATGGAAGGGTGGGAGGGAAGGGGCTGTGGACTGAATGACATGTCGCTAACACTTGGAAACGATTATGTTAAATATAATACGTAAATATATAAGTTAGGTGAGAATGCAGAACAGAACTCTTGGGTTATAATGTTAGAATTGTAATGTGTAGTTGGTCTAATCTCAATCAGTCCTTTGACAAGCATGACTGTGTACAGAACGTAAAGCTTTCCCGTTCATGAATAGGTATTTTCTGACGTGTGAGGTTATGATTTAACGGAATTACACGACATTAACTACGTCAGATTTCTGCGCGCTTTAAAACATACGCAAACTTTATCTTTAAATTCGTTGTCTTAAAACATATGTTATAATGACCGAATCATGAAAGATTGCCAGAGAAAAACAAACTTATATGAATATTAACTGTAAGTGCTATGACTTATGTAGAGGCGCACGGTTCAAGACACTTTGAGTTTGACCATTAAGAGGTCACAGGCGTAGGGAAACTTGATATCAGTCTCACTGACTGCGAATTGGAGGTAAAATGCGATGCAGTCACGTATGAATTATAATCAAAGAGTCCCAAACGCCGTATACTGAGAGCCCCAAACGACAAGCAAGGCAAGAGTTCGAGAGTTCTAGCGAACGGCAGCGGGCTCAGCTGAACGATCTGCAGCAGGTACTATGTGAATGAGCATCAGACTCAAGCACCTTTCTGTACTAAGAAGGACTTGCAGAAAACCTTGCCAGTACGCATCTCTCGACCATGGTTACTAGTATGCATCGTACATTTATCTACATGTGCCTTTGTCTTTACATCTCTAACACTGTGGCGACTACTTGAATCTAAGGTTTAGATTAAAGCAACAGAATCTGGCTCTTCCATGATTCGTGGCATCTAATACATTACGGTACTATGACTGATTAACGTTTCAGATTGCGATGACCATTCGTTGCAGTAAGCTATGATTTTGTAAACCAGCTTCCGAGCTCTTCTCCATTTTGATTGCAAACATATAATGAAGTAATAAAAAGCAAACCAGTAAACCTGCCCAGGCTGCGTGGAGTAGCCGCACTGTCTACGGCGCCTTGTGTTTTCTTTTGTGTAAGTTAGTTTATGTTAGATTAAGTAGTGTGTAAGATTACGGACCGATGACCTCAGCAGTTGGGATTTATAGGAACTTACCACAAATTTCCAAATTTCTAAACCTACCTGGAGTCTCATTTCCCTATCTTTCTCCTTATCGCCTGGAGCTTGACATCGAAGTTTTTCTGTACTATCTTTAACCACAGATACCTGAAAAATCTTTGCTTGATCTTGCTGCCATTTCACTTCTCTGTACAGTCGTTCATGTACGAAGAAACGGAAAACTTAGGTCCCGCGTCGTCTCTAATCAAAGACTGCGTGTCTACAGCAGGGATGTAACTACCCACTTGGGGCTACGACTACTTGAATGAGGTATATAAGTGAAAATACATGGATGAAAATAGTACTATCATTTCACTGCATTACCCATGCACAACTCTTTTACCGGTGAAACTATTAGTGACAAGAACTGAAGATAAGCTTGTGCAGAGGGAAGGGTCCAGCGTTACTAACATCTTGAAATCCGTTCTGAAATATCGTAACTGGAAATTCGTAGCTATGTTGACTGGGTCTTCAGTACTTTAAACCACATTAACATATTCGTCAGAAACTGTGTACAATATTTATCACCGATTACAAACAGTGCTGTTGGAGGAACATCGGCAACTGAGCATTGTACCAGAGGTTTAAAATATTGCTACAGCTGTAAAGTTGTTTTATTATTACAGGACCGGTTTCGGGCTCTTATAAGTCCATCTTCGTGTGTCGTGACTTGGTGCTGTGACTCCCTGTTCTGCGCTCGTAAGCAGCATACCGCGCCTAGTAAACGTCCACCGTGGCGCTTGGGGGTCACAGCACCAAGTTACGACACCTGAAAATGTGCTTATAAGAGCCCGAAACCTGTCGTGTGGTAAACAATTGAAGCGGTATTTTCAACTTCTGGTATCAACAATTAGGTTACATTCTGAGATGCTCAGGGACTCATATTAATTTTTTCATGTTTGAGTTACGTATGTGACAGATGAAACACTGTTGACCAGTAAAACTTCAACAGCCGGAGGAATAGAATATAAGAAATATTACACACCGAATATCTACATTACAGTAGATAGGATGTATGGTAAAATGTGTAGTTGATCTGAGGGTGAACAGAGCGTGAATGTAGAACACGGAAGTGTGACTTCTGGCGACAGCAGCTTCTCTAACCCTGCTAGCCGTCGACTGAACTGGGCTTGGATAACAAACAGGCTAACATCATTTAATGCTACTTCATATTTTATGCCAGAGTTCATCTACCGCAGGGTCTGGCGATTGGTGACGTGCCGTCTCTCAGCAACCCATGACCAAATGTTTTCATTGAGTGAGAAATGTAGAGAATGTACCGGCCATGGCGACAGTCGAAGGGTCACTGTACTGAAGTAGGTCAGTACATCGTGGGCTACAATCAGTATGGCGTGGGGCACTTTAGGTGAGAGTTAATGTCGCGTAGACCTCGAACACAGGGGATAGTCACCGGGCATAGCACATCATAAATGTAAAGGATGCTGAGAAAAATTATCGGCTATGTAACGGGGAGGCTTGTTTATTTAATTTAGCGCGCAAAAGACAACCAGGGTCATACGCGCTAAAGGGGAAGTGATCGAGTAGTGTATTCGTTGGTATGCAGCAATTTTCCAGTGCATGCTGGACCCAATGACGGTGCCGAACGCCGTGCAGCAGTATATCTTTTCTTCAGAGCCTCTATACACGCTTACATCCATGATGATTCCGTGCGTGGACCCGGAAATCGTGTGCAAAGAGGACCAGGTATCGTTTGAGTTCGACGCACCATTGTTGGACACAATCCTCTGCTACCACGTCGAGGGAAGCCACAGCACGAGTCCGTGGGAGTCTAGCTGTTACAAAGTTTTCTGAATGGATATCTGTGGCGACATAACCGTACGACCCTACGTAGCGGAGAACTGAACAAAATTATTTCCGCTTAGGAGCTAGTCGCGTTGGGTCTCTAAGGTCCTTACGGCGGCAACAACGGACATCCCAAACGCAGCAGTTTCGTATTCCTACGACAGTAGTGGGATCCTGTATCACGCAAGCAGCGATATTGTGGAACTATAAACTTCAGTTTTGATAGCCATCTTGTAGCGCACCATACCATCCTTCTCACCTAGTATTGTGATCTTATGAACATTTGCATCTTGTTTCGTCTTGTTCAGTATCCTTTATTAATAATTAGACGCTGACTCGAACAAAGTCATCTGCCATAGTTCCAGCGTCGTTCAATAACAACATGCAGATCTAAGTTGTCTTCTTATAGGTATGCGGACACAAAAATAGACTCGCTCACGTTTTTATAATCCTGTTGACTAAATAAAGCTAACGAGTATCAAAATGCTCACTAAACTAGCAATATAAAAGGATTAAAATGTACAGTATGCAGAGCAGGGCGATGGCACTCAACCAAAAGTATTAACACACTGAACCTAAATGTTGCATGTCAACGAGCAAGAAGTGAAACAAGCAGCTGGATTATACGTTTCAGAAAGACTGAGTATTAATGCACTGATGCAAAGTAAGACTGAGTATTGATGCATTGAAGCAAAGTAACCAAATGATTTCTTCCGCCAGTTGTAGAAGCATAAATCATCTGTCAATTTACCACAAGTGCTGGTACAAGTATTTCCTTGTTGTTATGAATAATACTTCATTCTGAGTAATAATAAACATTCGCAAGAGATTACGGAATCAAAAAAGCCGCAGAATAAACTTTCCTTATCTGTGGAATTTAAATGGGTTTACTCTTACCCTACTCTTAAAGTCACGCCGAAACGTTACTCATTTCCAAATACTAGAGTGTCGACAGCACCTTCATGAGTTTCTAGTTTTAATGTCGACCGCATTATAATTTTAAACTAGCACGTCATAACAAGTGAAAGCAATGATAACTTCTAGTTACGCTGCTGCCTTTCGATGGCAGTGTACTCTTCCAAGCACACATCACGTACCGACCGAAAGGATCAGTTTCGTAGTAAGAGTGCTGATTCTCACTACCACCCTTGATGCTGCACAAGAGACGAACACCACACCATGTAAACTGTTTCTCAGACATGCTGGCCTCTCAGCATCGTGAGGAGAGAGTCTAAATACACACATCAAAAAAAAGTTTTGCATAACCCCGGTTCCCAGAACTCCTGAAGATAGACTTTGACTGTGGATTCTGAATCACAGATACAGTCCCTTTGGCTGTTCAGAGATGTTACTAAACCCACCCATAGATGTAAACAACCATGCATGAACAGCGCCTTTTGGAGAAAGGGGGTCCGACAGCCGATCATTTCACGTCTTTCCACCAGTAAGGAGGTACAAGGCTCGTGTTTTCTATAGTTCAACAATGCCTAGACGGTCAATACCGCAGTTCGGTTGCGTCCGCATTCTTACTTTGTGCCAGGAAGGGCTGTCAATAGCGCTGCAGTCATGTACTGTGCGGCTGGTCCCGGCGGAGGTTTGAGTTCTCCCTCGGGCATGGGTTCGTGTGTCTGTCCTAAGGATAATTTAGGTTAAGTAGTGTGTAAGCTTAGGGACTGATGACCTTAGAACTTAAGTCCCATAAGATTTCACACACATTTGAACATTTTGCTGTCCAACGGAGGTGTCCAGGCATCTTGAAGTGAACTAAAGTGATAATGTTCGGACATGGAGGATACACAGAGAGACAGGAACTGTCGATGACATGCCTTGCTCAGGCCTCCCAAGAGCTACTACTGTAGTGAATGACCGCTACCTACGGATTATAGCTCGGAGGAACCCTAACAGCAACGCCACTATGTTGAATAATGCTGTTCGTGCAACCACAGGAAGTCGTGTTAACACTCAAATTGTGCACAATAGACTCCAAGATGCGCAACTTCACACCCGACGTCCATGGCGAGGTCCTCTTTCTAAGCACGACACCATGTATCGCGGTACAGATGGGCCCAACAACATGCCGAAAGGACCGCTCAGGATTGGCATCACGCTCTCTTCGCAGATGAGGATCACTTATTCCTTCAACCAAACAATTGTCAGAGTCTTGTTTGGAGGCAACCCAGTCAGGCCGAAGGTCTTAGACACACTGTGCAGCGAGTACAGCAAAGTGGAGGTTCCCTGCTGTTGCGGGTGGCATAATGTGAGGCCGACGCACACCGATAGTGGTCATGGAAGGCGCCGTAACGGCTGTACGATATGTGAATGCGGCCCTTAGACCAATAGGTCAACTATATCGGCAACATATTGGCGGTGCATACGTCTACATGGGCAACAATTCGCGCCCCCGTCGTACACATCTTGTGAATGACTTCCTTCAGGATAACGACATCGCTCAACTAATTCTGCCAGCATGTTCTCTAGACCTGAACCCTATCGAATATGCCTGGGATAGACCGGAATGGGCTGTTTATGGACGGCGTGACCAACCAATTACCCCGAGGGATTCATGCCGAATCGCCATTGAAGAGTCGGACAATCTGCACCATTAGTGCCTTGATGAACTTGTGGGTAGTATGCTACGACGACTACAGACATGCATCAACGCAAGAGGACGTGCTATTGGGTATTAGAAGTACCGGTGTGTACAGCAATCTGGACCACTACCTCTCAAGGTCTCGCTGTAAGGTGGTACAACATGCAATGTGTGGCTTTCATGAGCTATAAAAAAGACGGAAATGATTTTTATGTTGATCTCTATTCCAATTTTATGTATAGATTCAGGAACTCTTTGACCCGAGGTAATGCAAAACTTTTTTTGATGTGCGTGGCTTAGAAAGAAAGAACGGAGTCAGCGACAAGTAGACACTAAAATACTGTGCGAGATGTATGTGGCGACGGTGTAAAATATGACATACTGCCTCTGCTATGTAATGGTCTTATTTCGATTCTCGTTCCGGCACGCGACTTCCATGTGTCACATAAAATTATAAAAAGAAATGCTCCATCACAAACAACCAGAATACCTCCAATAGCAATAAATTATTTATTCTTAATTCCGGTTAGCGGCTTCGGTCCGTATCTTCCGACCAAGGAACTAGATGACGTGAGAAGTTGGTACTCGGAACTGCTGTGAATACCATCTGGTATCCGCCACAATGCGCCACCGGTTGGTGACGTGTACCAGTTGGTACTCGCAGTAGATCGGGTACTAGCTCCTCTTCGTCTCGACCTCTGGCCTGAAGATAATCACATACACCGAAACTTGTTACACGTATTAAAGTAAATAATTTATTGCTATCAGGACAGCTTTTTTTCCTATTAAAACTGCAATTTACGATCACTACTGTTTCTAAATGACGTTAAAATAATTTTCCTCTAAGCAAACAGTGGATGCAGATTGTTTGATTGGATGCGTTTCAAGCCTTAAACGAAGAGCCAACAGATTGTATGAAAGAGCCAAACTGCATGCTGAATGTAGCAGATAGTCAGTCAGTGTTCTAGAAGCGATTACCCATTCAGACCGACACGTGTCCGCCACAGCTGTTTGCACACGAGTTTCTGCAGGCTGTCGGCACCCAGCAGCTAGTCAATAGTTGGAGCATGGCCATTGGACAGCACACACAGCAATTGGGTTCTAATTAGTGCCGCCTGTCTAGATGCTCGACATGATGCCAATTTGAGATAGTAGACTGCCCACTCACATTTGCATCTACAAAGAGGGTCTAAAGATTTCGGTGGATGGAACAATATCTAACTGGAATGATTTACTAAAAATACACTTCTGGACATTAAAACTGAACCACTCCGAAGGAGAGCAAATAATGAAATTTTAATAAGTGTGAGTATACAACAAAGTAGCAATAACAGAATAAATTTGTAGATCATGTGGGTGTATTTAGTGCCCTGATACGTAAGGCAGCAATGATGTTTGTAACCGAGCTGGAGAATGCGTCATACTGATACCTACGTCTATGTGACATGCTTCTTCAAGCGTGTGTCAACAGCGATCAGTCATAGCGGCTGGCGTGTGCCGGCACTTCAGTCTCTGTCCACCCATGACCACATATTTTCGACAGGTGAGGAATGTGGAAAACATACTTTACACGACAACAGCCTGATACACTCTGTATCAGAGTACGGTAAGACAAAACTAGTAACATGGCATGGCACAACTGCCACCCTGTAATCTATATCTGTACGAAAAGTCTCGAAAAGTACTAGACCTATTTACTTAGAACTTTTACACGAAACACTAATAAATATTCACATGGAAACAGGCTAAATATTTTTTAACAACAAGGTACAGATTTTCTATTAATGCCAATTGTGAGAAAATAAATACTGTGCTGAACTGTGCTCAGAAAATATGAAAATTTATTATTTTATTCCTGCAGACAGTTTTAACTTCACTAGCAGGGCATTTAAACCACTATGTTTCTGCCATATTTATTCATTCCCATTAATTATGTGCTGGCGTGATCTGTCGCCAGCACACAAGGCGGCAAAGAGGTTGCGAAAAGATCGATAGTAGATGCAAGGAACACACATATCAGGACAGAGGATAAAAACAGACTCGCAGGCAAGAAGTCGCCAAGGCCCTCTCGAACGTCAGTATTAGATCTCCGCCAACGACCGAAGGGCTCAGTCAGTCATCCGGTGAGTCACTGAGTTGAGTCACTTGTAGTCGCTGCCCATTCACAGAGAGTATTAGGCAGCGCCTAGCGACCAGAGTAGTATACATATCGGATTTCACTAGCAGTGATGTTAATATTGACTGTTACAGAAGAGCTTGTACCACAACACGTGGAGTATCTTGACTTAAGTGACTTCTTGTTCTTATGAACAAGAAACCCTATTAATAAATACGGGCGAAATTTGTGTTATACACTCCTGGAAATGGAAAAAAGAACACATTGACACCGGTATGTCAGACCCACCATACTTGCTCCGGACACTGCGAGAGGGCTGTACAAGCAATGATCACACGCACGACACAGCAGACACACCAGGAACCGCGGTGTTGGCCGTCGAATGGCGCTAGCTGCGCAGCATTTGTGCACCGCCGCCGTCAGTGTCAGCCAGTTTGCCGTGGCATACGGAACTCCATCGCAGTCTTTAACACTGGTAGCATGCTGCGACAGCGTGGACGTGAACCGTATGTGCAGTTGACGGACTTTGAGCGAGGGCGTATAGTGGGCATGCGGGAGGCCGGGTGGACGTACCGCAGAATTGCTCAACACGTGGGGCGTGAGGTCTCCACAGTATATCGATGTTGTCGCCAGTGGTCGCCGGAAGGTGCACGTGCCCGTCGACCTGGGACCGGACCGCAGCGACGCACGGATGCACGCCAAGACCGTAGGATCCTACGCAGTGCCGTAGGGGACCGCAACGCCACTTCCCAGCAAATTAGGGACACTGTTGCTTCTGGGGTATCGGCGAGGACCATTCGCAACCGTCTCCATGAAGCTGGGCTACGGTCCCGCACAGCGTTAGGCCGTCTACCGCTCACGCCCCAACATCGTGCAGCCCGCCTCCAGTGGTGTCGCGAAAAGCGTGAATGGAGGGACGAATGGAGACGTGTCGTCTTCAGCGATGAGAGTCGCTTCTGCCTTGGTGCCAACGATGGTCGTATGCGTGTTTGACGCCATGCAGGTGAGCGCCACAATCAGGACTGCATACGACCGAGGCACACAGGGCCAACACCCGGCATCATGGTGTGGGGAGCGATCTCCTACACTGGCCGTACACCTCTGTTGATCGTCGAGGGGCCACTGAATAGTGCACTGTACACCCAAACCGTCATCGAACCCATCGTTCTACCATTCCTAGACCGGCAAGGGAACTTGCTGTTCCAACAGGACAATGCACGTCCGCATGTATCCCGTGCCACCCAACGTGCTCTAGAAGGTGTAAGTCAACTACCCTGGCCAGCAAGATCTCCGAATCTGTCCCCCATTGAGCATCTTTGGGACTGGATGAAGCGTCGTCTCACGCGGTCTGCACGTCCAGCACGAACGCTGGTCCAACTGAGGCGCCAGGTGGAAATGGCATGGCAAGCCGTTCCACAGGATTACATCCAGCATCTCTACGATCGTCTCCATGGGAGAATAGCAGCCTGCATTGCTGCGAAAGGTGGATATACACTGTACTAGTGCCGACATTGTGCATGCTCTGTTGCCTGTGTCTATGTGCCTGTGGTTCTGTCAGTGTGATCATGTCATGTAATTGACCCCAGGAATGTGTCAATAAAGTTTCCCCTTCCTGGGACAATGAATTCACGGTGTTCTTATTTCAATTTTCAGGAGTGTAGAAGAGGATACTGGCAACCAGACAACATCCCCTCCTTGCTTCCCATGGCACAAGCCTACAGCGACATGGAGACGACACAGAAACTTGTTATGAGTATAATTCAGTGCTGATTTTGGATACTTCTCTTAGGTTTCAGCTTGCAGGGCTGCTCATTAATAATGTGTTGTTGTGTTCTTGCTTGTATTCCAGGAGGAGAACTGCAGAACTAATCAATCTTTTCTTTTCAGAGGCTTTGCTTGCTTTTTGCTTCAACATATCTCTGTAAACCATGGATCCGCAAGGTTAGCCGAGAGCACTAATGCGCGGCTTCCTGGACTCGGGTAGGCGCCGGCCCCGTATCGAATCTGCCCAGCGGCTTAACGACAGAAGCAGTTGTGCCGGCCAGCCTCCAGCCTGGATTTGGTTTTTAGGTGATCTACCACGTCCCACTACCTGAATACCTGGCTATTCCCGACGTCACGCCTCAGTTACACAGCTCGCAGACATCTGAACACAATTGCATTACAATAGCCACACATAGGGGGGGGGGTTATGGGGGGGTGGTAGGAAGAGCCTCCTGCCACCCCTCAAATTAACGCTGCCAAATCTGATAAACCATGCCGAGCCCGCGTCATTGCGGGAAAAAAGTGCAAGCAAAAGAAAGAAAGAAATATTTCTGTAAACCATGGTTAATCCACCCCTCCATCCTCTCTCTCCGCGCCTCAGCTGCAGTCGGTCAATGTGATGAATCTAACTCACGCTTTTCAGTTTCAGAAGTAACTAATTGCTGCTCTGCTGACGATGGTAGAACAACTTCTGCGTGCACAAGCCGCGTCGGCCGCTTAACAGACAAACCGAGAAGACCAACAAGTGCCCACGACAAACATACCACCGTTCCGGCAATTTAACGACACAGAAGGGGAATGACTGGAAAACATGACACAGTTCCCAGCACATTGTGCAGTTCATCTAGTTCAAGGTAAAGCTGCAATACTTTCTTTCGACTGCGGGGCCGCCGTTATTCAGGTTAGTACAAAAACTTTTCCCATCTACGTCTCCCGACGGACTCCGCTACGCCGAAGTAATTGCTGCGACATCTCAATAATAAGGCCAGCAAGTCCAAGTGGCTGCAGCCAGATATTGACGTTTCCGCTTGCAGAAAAAGCCGGAACAGACTTACCGCTAGAGGTGCACGGAATTAAAGACCATGATTACGAAATGTAAATTTAAGTGTAGTTATGGCTACTTTTACAGTGATTTTGTGATAAGACATGCAAAAACATTCCATTTCCCCGATAGTAGTACATGGGAACAGATCGTAAAGTACTCTGATCCATCACTTCCTCAAGTATCGCAAATCTTACGTCAATATAATTAGGGTGCCAAAACGGACGCCGCGCTGGGGTGGCCGTGTGGTTTGAGGCTCCATGTCAGATTGCGCGGTCCATCCCGCCAGAAGTTCGAGTCCTCCCTCGGGCATGGGTCTTGTGTTGTCTTTAGCGTTAAAGTTAGTTTAAGTAGTGCGTAAGTCTAGGGACCGATGACCTCAGCAGTTTGGTCCCTTAGGAATTCACAAACCTTTGATCATTTGAACCATAACGACCGATAAGTCTGACTTATCGGATCGAGCCCCCCATTGCTTTCGCAGTTCCAAGCAGCCCCAGCATCGAGAGAGTAAACAGCCGCGCCGGCAGCCACGTAGACAGGTAAACAAGCCTGGGAACTTAGTGAAGTCTTGGTGTATATGTTTTGCTTGCCATAAAAGACAGGATTGCCCATCACGTAACACAACGTGTTACACGTGTGGAAAAAAAAGGCCATGTTCTATCAGTTTAGTTTCAACTGCACAAAAACGCCAATTTAGCCCACTCCCAGGAAAACAGGCTCGTGCACATGAATTGAACGTTGTGTTTTGCGAACATGAAACATGTTCTGACAGAAGTAAGATGAAGGTTGTGCCTTATTCTCGCCCCAGTGCTGGGCAACCATGTTCTAGCAATCTAACTGTCTTGTTACGAATTGCTGGCCGTCATGTGAACTTTCAGTTAAGACACAGCACACAGGCGCCCCAATAAGTTTGCTTAATTGTGCCACATGCGAACAGTTAGGCTCACCACACCTCTCTAAATCTAGCAACCACCTTACTGCTTACAATGGACACGAAATTCCAGTGGTTTGACGGTGTAGTTTGCCTGCGACTTACAAATCTCACACTAGGACAGAGAATTTGACTGTGTTGAAGTGAAGAGACAGTGAAAACATTTCAAGTGTAGATGCCATTGATTTGTTTGGCCTTAGCATGCACGACATCGTGCTTTCAATATCGGCTTGTGATCCAAATGACAGTGTCGCTAGCTTGCTTAAAGAATTTCCTGAACAATATTCAGAAGGAATTGGAAAAATTAATAATTATATAGCGCATAATACATTGAAAGACCAGGCACAGCCTAAGTTTTCTCGGGCCCGTCCCGCTCCAGTTGCATTAAGAGACGAAGTAGCCAGGGAATTGAAAGAATTGCAGGGCAATGTTGTAATTGCGTCCCTTCAAGCTAGTCAATGGGCAGATCCCCTCGTATTGTTGCCTAAGCCTTCTGGTCCTATTCCCATTTGTATTGACTTCAAGTCTACAATCAACTCACAGAGGGTAGTTGCCACTTATCCGTTACCTCACCCTAAGGAACTCATGGACAGGCTTACTGCAGGACGTTAGGTTTCCAGGATAGATCTGCGTGATGCCTACTTGAAAATCCTACGGGATGAGGAATTTTAGAAGGTGTTTGTTGTAAATACACACTTAGGATTGATCAAATGGTTCCGATGGCTCCAAGCACTATGGGACGTAACATCTGAGGTCATCAGTCCCCTGGACTTAGAACTACTTAAACCTAACCAACCTAAGGACATCACACACATCCATGCCCGAGGCAGGATTCGAACCTGCTACCGTAGCAGCAGCGCGGTTCCGGACTGCAGCGCCTGGGACTGTTCAAGTATTTGCATTTGCCCTTCTACAGTGTTTCCGACGTTACTTGGAACAGCTGACTACAAAAGTGACATTTTGTTCAAATTACATTGGTTATATTGTCGTCTCTGGTGGTAAAGCAGACGGTCACATTGCCAATTTGCGTACTCTTTTTCGAATGTTGTCAGAAGGAGGACTCAAGTGTCGTCTCTAAAATTGTGACGGTTTTCAAACTGAACTACAGTACTTAGGTCATATGATAAACAGTCAGGGTGTGCACCCCTCCAACCTCACTGGCTTGCAATCCGTGACCTGCCCGTTCCTCGCAATGTGTCTCAACGGCAGTCAGTACCAGGCAAAATGACATACTACATTTGGTTCATACCCAACGCCGCTCAGATCGCGGCCCCTTTGCTTCGCCTGCATCGCAAAAATGTACGTTCTGTGTACATGAAAAACTATCAAGACGCATTTCAGAAACTCTAAAACGCTTTGCTCAGTGACAGAATGTTTAGTGCATTTTACCTTGCCAAGCCAGTAGTTTTGCTATTCGAGGCTTCTTCCTTCGGAATCAGCGCTGTCATTTCGCACGGAATTGGTGCACAAGACTTTTGCCTCGAGTTGTTAACTAAAATTAAGTGAAATTATTCACAAATTGAAAAAGAGCCTCTCGCTGTGGTGTGTGGAGTGAGAGCATTTCATGAATATTTGTATTGTCGCAAATGACAGATTAAAGGTCTTTACAGTCCTTGTTTCACCCGTCAAAGCCCGCTCCTACACGCACATACAGGTGTATGAAACTGTAGATTTCATTTACTTTATGAAGAAATGAATTAGCTGTTACATTTTAAACTTCATGTTTAGGAAAAACTCAAATTTTCCATTAACCCTTTGGCGGCGCGACTGTACATGTATGACAGGCATGTAGAAAGGTCAGACGGCTACTGGCGTATATGTACGTCCAGTGGGCGGGAAGTTCAGAAGGCTAATGGCATTCATATACGCCTGAGCCCGGGAGCAGGTAAACGTTAACAAATGAATGGCTACTCGCTGTCGTCCATGTTACTGACAACAATGTCATTATCTGTGATCTTCTTTGTAGTGTAGGAAAGCACTTTAATTTTCACCTCTCCTAGGCCGTTTCTGCTTACGAGTCTAACATTCGGCCAGTCTGGTGAGACGACAGCGTTCTCATGTGTAGCTTTTGCCACGTCGGAACATAATTTGTATGACAAGGAAATCAAGGACATTCTTATGAATAGTAGCGACGAAGATTGTAGTGATACTTCAGAGCTTTCTTCCGACGAAGAGTTTAATACGTCTGGAAGTATTGCTGAATCCTCGACGTCACAAACAGAAGAATCTTCCTCTGAAGACGGGAAGGAAGACGAAGTAAGTGAAACTTTGTCACGAAAAAGAAAGCATGACTGGGTGGAGAATAATCCAGTGACCAAGCGACACCGTTTTGTGAACATATTTAAGGGGTGAAAAGCAGAGTTCGAAGTCAGTAAGCCATTTAGATTTATTTGTTTACTTCAAACCGACGCAATTCGTTTCTGCCATCTGCACACAGATCAATAATTATTATAAATTTATTATTCAAAAAATGACGACAATACCCAGGAGATTAGCACGCTGGAAGCATATAGAGGCAGCAGAATTTTGTTGCTTCCTAGGGTGTTCTCTGCTTGTGCTTAGAAGTAAAAAGTTAGAAGTAAACGAAAATTGGTCGACAGATTCTTTACTTCAAACACCAATATTTTCTAACATAATGGCCAGGGACCGGTACAAGTTGATATGATGTTTATTGCACTTCAGTAACAATTCCACCACATCTCAGGATATTCTTGTAAAAATACGACTCTTTGTAGATCACACAAATTCCGCGAAGCGGTATTACCCTTTAGAATACTAGTCTGCTACATTTTAAAAAATGGCTCCGATTTAAGCAGTAGATACCAAACAAATGTAGCTGTTTTGGAACTAAAATTTCCGACTTTTGTGACGTACAAACCAATTATAAATATACTCCTGGAAATGAAAAAAGAACACATTGACACCGGTGTGTCAGACCCACCATACTTGCTCCGGACACTGCGAGAGGGCTGTACAAGCAATGATCACACGCACGGCACAGCGGACACACCAGGAACCGCGGTGTTGGCCGTCGAATGGCGCTAGCTGCGCAGCATTTGTGCACCGCCGCCGTCAGTGTCAGCCAGTTTGCCGTGGCATACGGAGCTCCATTGCAGTCTTTAACACTGGTAGCATGCCGCGACAGCGTGGACGTGAACCGTATGTGCAGTTGACGGACTTTGAGCTAGGGCGTATAGTGGGCATGCGGGAGGCTGGGTGGACGTACCGCCGAATTGCTCAACACGTGGGGCGTGAGGTCTCCACAGTACATCGATGTTGTCGCCAGTGGTCGGCGGAAGGTGCACGGGCTCGTCGACCTGGGACCGGACCGCAGCGACGCACGGATGCACGCCAAGACCGTAGGATCCTACGCAGTGCCGTAGGGGACCGCAACGCCACTTCCCAGCAAATTAGGGACACTGTTGCTCCTGGGGTATCGGCGAGGACCATTCGCAACCGTCTCCATGAAGCTGGGCTACGGTCCCGCACACCGTTAGGCCGTCTTCCGCTCACGCCCCAACATCGTGCAGCCCGCCTCCAGTGGTGTCGCGACAGGCGTGAATGGAGGGACGTGTTGTCTTCAGCGATGAGAGTCGCTTCTGCCTTGGTGCCAATGATGGTCGTATGCGTGTTTGCCGCCGTGCAGGTGAGTGCCACAATCAGGATTGCATACGACCGAGGCACACAGGGCCAACACCCGGCATCATGGTGTGGGGAGCGATCTCCTACACTGGCCGTACACCTCTGGTGATCGTCGAGGGGACACTGAATAGTGCACGGTACATCCAAACCGTCATCGAACCCATCGTTCTACCATTCCTAGACCGGCAAGGGAACTTGCTGCTCCGACAGGACAATGCACGTTCGCATGTATCCCGTGCCACCCAACGTGCTCTAGAAGGTGTAAGTCAACTACCCTGGCCAGCAAGATCTCCGGATCTGTCCCCCATTGAGCATGTTTGGGACTGGCTGAAGCGTCGTCTCACGCAGTCTGCACGTCCAGCACGAACGCTGGTCCAACTGAGGCGCCAGGTGGAAATGGCATGGCAAGTCGTTCCACAGGACTACATCCAGCATCTCTACGATCGTCTCCATGGGAGAATAGCAGCCTGCATTGCTGTGAAAGGTGGATATACACTGTACTAGTGCCGACATTGTGCATGCTCTGTTGCCTATGTCTACGTGCCTGTGGTTCTTTCAGTGTGATCATGTGATGTATCTGACCCCAGGAATGTGTCAATAAAGTTTCCCCTTCCTGCGACAATGAATTCACGGTGTTCTTATTTCAATTTCCAGGAGTGTAAAAATATAGCATTTCAGTCCTTGATCGCAATTTTTTATTATCAATGATCTGTTTCAGGCTACCTCCCCATCTTCAGATTTCTTAGACAAAGTTAAAAATATAATTAACAAGAGAGATACAGTTAGTGATAGAAAAATCTTAATTTACAAAAAGAAATTTTGGAACGTGTTAAATGCCAACATACCATATATTGCAGTTACAGAGTAACCTGTCATTACAGTACTATGGGTTCGCTGTCATAACTAAAGTAAATTTTAATCTGTTAAAAGCTTATAACGCAGGTTTGGAGATACCTGATTGGTGACAGTATAAAATGCCCTCTACCTATGAGAATTTTGCATATGTTATTATTTCACCGTACATATTAATGGCGAATATACTTTTTAATAAAACAATTTTTAAAGTAATAACATATGAATAACCTTTTTTTAAGTGGACCACGAACCGAAATAATTTACATTAATTTAAAATTTCTGTATAAAGAAACTAAAAAATATAATTAAAATGTAGATATTCTTTCGTAAATGTGCGTTTTCTCTTCTTTGTTTTGATTGGTGGTGGAGAGGATTTCCCTACGTCAGAACGTATACAACGCCACAGCAAGTCCTCTTCCGCTGCGACCAATTCACCTCGCCGCCAGTACGCTGAGGGCCGTTCCGCTGCAGCTGGTTCTTACTGCGTCGTGCAGATGCGTTCAAGAGTAAGCCTAAAACAGGTCTTTAAAAATATCATAATAAGCCCTGTGCATAAAATCACTTTGCTCATTAAGCAGGAGGCCTGGGGTTTTTCTATGATGAGTGTATATTCCAATCTCTTCCAGCATGTTAGAGCCTCTTTGGGGCTTTATGTAGCACCTCCATTCCCTCATTTTTATTACTCACTTCATGTTTACCGTCTTTTACATGTGCTCAATATGCTGTCCGATTGCTGTGACTGCAATGTTCAAAATGGTTCAAATGGCTCTGAGCTCTTTGCGACTTAACACAACCATGTCCGAGGCAGGATTAGAGCCTGCGACCGTAGCGGTCGCTCGTCTCCAGACTGTAGAGCCTAGAACCGTAGGGTCACTCCGGTCGGTTGTGACTGCAATGTTCCCTGTATCGAATTTCAAAATTCCACCCTGTCTGTCCGATATAATAACTACCACATTCAGCACATTTAATCTCATATACTCCAGAATTATTGTATTTCATTTGTTTTGTCGTTGCTGGTTTATGTCTTAGTCTATGTGCCATTTGCCCTTCATTCTGTGATGCAACAGCTATGTTTTTTGGGAAGAATTTAGCAATTCTTTCCAACAGAAGCCCTTTGAATGTCATGGTGCCAAACTTCATCTCAACTTTAATTTTTCTAGAATCGTTACTGATACCCGCGAATTTGTTTTTGATCTCGTTAAACATCCGTCCTTTCTGACGATCAAATCTAAATAGTTAATAGCACCATTGTCCTCCATTTCTAGCTTGAATTGAATTTTTGGATGCTGCTCGTTTAAAAGGTAAGTCATTTTCTCTACTTACTATTTTTTCCCTTTGAATAATAAATTAGTGTCGTCAACATACCGTTCTGTAATAAATAAATTTCTCCTTAATTTCGGTTAAAGAGCTGAAAAGCTTGTTCTCAAAGTCATTCATAAAAGTTTCAGGTAAAATACGTGATAGATTGTTTCCCATAGCTAAACCTTCACCTTGAATAAAGATGAAACTATTAAAACCCAATGTGAACTCTAGCATACCCACGAGTTGACGATTTCACCCATGCTCATTGACCTATTTTTCATCAGGTTTTTCCTTAGAATTTCCAAAGTTTCCTCTATTGATATATTAGTGTAGTCGTTCACGACGTCCAATGAGGCTAGGACTGCTTCCTCTGGAACTGCAATGTCCTTCACTTCGTTCGCGAAACACACACTATTTTTTACTTTGCAAACTTGCTGGTATTTATACGCAGATTTTAACTTACGGTACAAAAATGGTTCAAATATCTATGGTCATCAGTCCCCTAGAACTTAGAACTGCTTAAACCTAACTAACGTAAGGACATCACACAACACCCAGTCATCACGAGGCAGAGAAAATCCCAGACCCCGCCGGTAATCGAACCCGGGAACTCGGGCGCGGGAAGCGAGAACGCTACCGCACGACCACAAGCTACGGACTCTTACGGTACAAAGCCTTATTCAAATGCTCATTAACGGCTTCCTTCCCATTACAAACAACAAGCATTTGTTTGTTTTCCTTGTTCAACTTTATTTTCGCTCTTCCTTCTGGTGATCTTGGATTCATGGTGGTGGTTTTGGGGGAGGAGACCAGACAGCGAGGTCATCGGTCTCATCGGATTAGGGACGGATGGGAAAGGAAATCGGCCGTGCCCTTTGAAAGGAACCATCCTGGCATTTAACTGAAGCGATTTAGGAAAATGATTTATCTTTACTAATCTAGCTTTTTCACTTGGAGTGAATAAAAGTTGTGTTGCTTCTACCCTAGCCTTTAAATATGTCTGAAACTTCTTTGATAGATCTTTTTTGATCTCATTAATTCCATTTTCTTGAAAGAATTGTATTGTCTTATCTACATAGTCTTTCTCGTAAATCACAACTGAGGTACTGCCCTTATCTGACTTAATGAAGATTGCTCTGTAAGAATCCAGATTTAACTTAATTTCTTTCAGTAACCTAAGCTCACTATATTTACAGTTATGTAATGTTTTCTCGCATTCAATTGCCTCTTTGGCTTTGATGGCGATACATGTCCCCTGGAATTTAGTTAACTTAGCGTCCCGACATGCTACCTTCACGTCTGCGATCATTCTCTTGATATCTCGATCTTGCAAGATCGTTCGCAGATTATGCTTAAGCCCCTTAACCAAAAGATTCTGTTCTTCATTAGAAAAGACAATATCTATTCGGTTAACGGTTCTGTCATAAAACCTATGTACATTATGTACTTTATCTGTTTCACTCTCTGCATTTGCTATTGCTCTACACAGATTAATAATTCACTTGTTATGTCTCTTCCTGATTTCGTCCCTATGTACCTGACTTGTTGCTTCAGTCTCATATTCAACTTGTGTAAACCGCAGTGGCGACAGTAGGTTACCTAACTTCATATATAAATCATACGCTAGCTTATTGAGATTGTCTTTCTCGATGTACCCTGATTTGATCTTCTGTCTTATCCATGACTGTTATGCTCGCTTCTTAACTTTTTTGGCTGAGATACTGTGTTATTTATCTTTACCCTTGTGTTCTTCGGTACAACATCTAATTGCAAACAGTTCTAATTGAAGTGTTTATTTAAATTAGCATTCATAACATTAACCTTAGTTTTAAAAAATATTTTCACATCTCCTGCAGCCTGCCGGCCGCGGTGGTCTCGCGGTTCTAGGCGCGCAGTCCGGAACCGTGCGACTGCTACGGTCGCAGGTTCGAATCCTGCCTCGGGCATGGATGTGTGTGATGTCCTTAGGTTAGTTAGGTTTAAGTAGTTCTAAGTTATAGGGGACTAATGACCACAGCAGTGGAGTCCCATAGTACTCAGAGCCATTTGAACCATTTTTTTCTCCTGCAGCCTGACTAGGCACAAGTTCATCAAAACTAGACATGATTGTCTTAATGGGTGTTGTGTACATAGTTCCTCGTAGTCAGCGCATACACAACTTTCCCAATAGAGCGCGCCCCGCTTAGCACAACAGCGCAGGCGCAGCGCTCGTCCGACTCTGCACAACGAGATGGCGCTGTCTTAGAGACGGACCAAATTCTGCTTCAGCCGATCTGCGAATGAATATGTCTCGCAGCCAATGAGATTGCTGCTAACGTAGAACCTTTTATTCTCGCGGTTCAAACTCGCGCAGTTATAACTGAACGCTCGAGGTATAATAACGAGTGTACAGACCTCCGATTAGTCAGTCTGCATTAGTCTGCATTTGTCTGCACCAGTCTGTACCAGTTTACATTAGTCTGTTCCAGTCTATAGTCAAGTTCAGTCTGCGCCTAATAAGATAACGATATTCCTGTACATAGTCATGAAGAGAAATGTATAGACACTTTGTCAAGTATCAGAGATATCAGAGAATACGATTAACATACCAAGACCAAAGGAACTTCAGATTGTCAATTGTAAACAGCATCCAGAATCAAGTTACGTAATATCTGTGATTTTTATTATTTTAATAAATGTGGTGAAAATTAATCAAATTCTGTTTTAAGTTGGTCACTGTCAATCTGCTACTCTAAGCGTGCAAGTGGCATTTCTATTGTCTGACCTAACGGCAGAAGATAAACACGCCACCATAAGACCACGAGACATATTGCTGACACTCGCCTAATTCGTTAGAGGGAAAATTCAAATAATCTGAAGGCGTGTGTACCGAAGGTCTTACAGTACACACACCACAATGGGATTTCCGTGATCGATCATTAAATAAAAATATGGCATTTCCGTCCTTGATCGCTATTTTATATTTTCAGTGACCGGTTTCTGACTAGCTGGCCATCTTCAGATCTGTTAGACGAAGTTAAAAATATAATTAACAAGACAGATACAGTTGGTGATAGAAAAATCTTAGTTTACAAAAAGAAATTTTGGAAAGTATGAAATGTCAACATACTATATATTGCAGTTACAGAGTAACCTGTCATTACAGAACTATGGGTTCGCTGTCGTAACTAAAGTAAATTTTAATCTGTTAAAAGCTTATATCGCAGTTTTTCAGAAACCTGATTGGTGGGCAAGATGTAAGTGGGCCGCGTGACCGGCGACGAGGGGCGACTGAAGGCACCGGTGCCATAGAGACGTCGGAACACGAGGAGTCCCGATGGCGCTGGCCACCTGCGGTCGCGCCATAAGACGCTCGTTAGCCGCTTGAGCAATTTCAAAGGAGTGGGCAATGCGGAGAATCTCTTACAAGGAGGGGTTGTCGAGTTTTAACGCCGCAGTACGGACCTCAGGATAGGAAGACAGCTGAACCACCACATCCCGGATATGGAAGTCCGTATTCGAAGCCTTACGCTGCTGATTGGTGCAGGTAAAATCGGATCGACAGCTGAGACCCAGCAAGTCCGTCACCCAGGAACGATACAATTGATCAGGCTGTTTATGGTACTGGTGTAACTCCAGCCGTGAGACGACCACATGGTATGGATGGGAATAATACTTCGTCAGCAAAAGGCTGATCTCCTAGAAAGAGAGAGCCACAGGATCGGACAACGGTGCCAACTTGCAGATAAGAATCAACGTGTCCGGGGAGACCCCCCCCCCCCCCAAAAAAAAAACAACGACCGCTTCAAGGAGTTGTCTGTGACTTGAAAAACCGAGAAATGTTGTTTAAGCCGATGTAAGTAGGTTTTCCAGTCCTCTTTAGCGTTATTAAAGGGTGGAAACGACGACGGACGCGGGAAACCATCGGATACCCGAGGACTCTGTACCTGTTGCGGTAACGCGTCGTGGCCATCGACTTTGTCCGTTAGAACTGGCAGCGACTTTTGTAAGATGTCTAACTGGAGCTGCTACTGCTGTATGAGCTGCTGCTGTTGCTCCAGCAGACAGACCAACTTCGCCTCCACACCAACAACGAACACCGTTTACCACGTCACCAAAATGTTTTAACTGCGACCGGGACGGTCGCGGGGTACAAATGACGGAAAGCGTGGCGGGACCTGCGGAGAGGCCTGCGAAACAACAACACAACGGGAGAGAACGGACACGACCAACGAAGGACAGAACGAACAATAACAAGATCGAAAAACGGAGTCACAAGGAAACCTAACAAGGGAACCTCCTCATCGCACCCCCCCCCCCCCCCCCCCCCTTCAGATTTAGTTATAAGTTGGCACAGTGGATAGGCCTTGAAAAACTGAACACAGATCAGCAGAGAAAACAGGAAGAAGTTGCGTGGAACTATGAAAAAAATAACAAAATATACAAACTGAGTAGTCCCTGTGCAAGATAGGCAACATCAAGGGCAATGGGAGCTCAGGAGTGCCGTGGCCCCGTGGTTAGCATGAGTAGGTCCGGAATTCGTGGTCCTTGGTTGAAGTCATCCCTCCAGTGAAAATTTTACTTTCTTTATTTTCGCAAAGCCATGATCTGTCCGTTCATTCATTGGCGTCTCTGTTCACTTTAATAAGTTTAGTGTATGTGTTTTGCGACCGCACCACAAAACCGTGCGACACTAGATCGCGTGTTGTGCCTCTCCAATGGGAACCGAAAACACTTGATCGCAACGTCATAGGTCAACCGATTCCTCCACAGGAAAACACGTCTGATATACTCTACACGACACTGGTGACGGCATGTGCGACACATGACAGGAATATGTTGTCGACCCACCTAACTTGTACACTTGGCGAATAGGTAAAAAGATTCTTCTACCTTGCCCGATTAGGTTTTCTCGTGGATGTGATAATCGCTCCCAAAAAAGTGATGAAAACATAAGAGTTTGTCACATAAGAGTGCAACAAATGAATGCAACAGTCTCACAGTACCACAGTTCCGTGTATAGACCGTGAAATCCTGCTTATGTCCACGCAAATCTGAACACGTACTGGAATTTTGGAGAGCGAAATTGATTAGGTGTGAGTGCCTGAACTTTGATAATTGTCTGAAAATAAAAAATTATACTTCTCACTGAAGGAAAGACTTGAACCAAGGATCTCTCGTTCCGCAGCTGCTAACCACATGACCACGGCGCTCCTGCCGTTATACTGTCCTTGATGTTGCCTATATTGCACATGGACTACTTAGTTTGTGTATTTTGCTTTTTTTTCATAGTGTCGCACAACTTCTTCCTGTTTTCTCGATTTATCTGTGTTCAGTGTTTCAAGGCCTAACACTAGATCGCGTGTTTAACTAAATCTGAGGGGGATGCGATAGGGAGGTTGCCTTGTAAGAAACACGTCCACCTCGTTCACAGAACAAGTAAGTAAGGTGTCTAGCGCGCTGCGATGTGTCAACAGACGTACGCGAGGTTAGACTGGCTGACTGAGCTTTTTTTTTCCTTTATTGTAATTTTAAAACCTGTACAACAGTCAGGCTGTGAGCTCTTCAGCCAGAGGATACACAATGAGGAAATACAGAAAGATTATACGTAGGTTACAGAACGGTGGGCAAGAAAACAGTTGACACAGAAAGACAAACACGGAGCCATTCACACTCGACGAGAATGCACACTTGAAACTGTTGATACCACGCACAAACACTGAAGACGACGACGGCACAAGTCAACGATGGAGTGCGAGGGTGAACACTGAACACTAAACACGACGGCACACACGAGACACTGATGGCGATGATCTCCGGCGCGCGAAAGTCCACCTAGAGTGTGCGAGTCGGGGGACCTGCCAAGAGGGGAAGAAGGGGGGGGGTGTGGTGGAGAGGGAGAACAAAGACGCCAATGGCTGAGGAGATGGGAGGAGGAGTAGAGGGACAGGGGAGGGGAGGCCCAGGGGAGGAGTGGGGAGAAAGTAAGGAGGGAGGGAGGGTGCCCAAAGGAACAGAGACAGGAAGAGGGAAGGAGGATCAAAGTTGGCAGGAGGGGTATATGGAGGGAACGAGGACATCATCAGGGAGGGGGAGCTGGCGGAAGCCACCTTGGGAGAGAGTAAGGAGGGTAGAGAGCTGGAGACCAGGTGGGACGTGCGAATACAAGCGCGACTGAAAGGTCCTAAGACATCAGTTACCAACATAGAAAATGGACATGTCGCTTTCGGCAATGTTATTATTTCACCGTACATATTAATGGCGAATATACTTTTTAATAAAACAATTTTTAAAGTAATAACATATGAATAACCTTTTTTTAAGTGGACCACGAACCGAAATAATTTACATTAATTTAAAATTTCTGTATAAAGAAACTAAAAAATATAATTAAAATGTAGATATTCTTTCGTAAATGTGCGTTTTCTCTTCTTTGTTTTGATTGGTGGTGGAGAGGATTTCCCTACGTCAGAACGTATACAACGCCACAGCAAGTCCTCTTCCGCTGCGACCAATTCACCTCGCCGCCAGTACGCTGAGGGCCGTTCCGCTGCAGCTGGTTCTTACTGCGTCGTGCAGATGCGTTCAAGAGTAAGCCTAAAACAGGTCTTTAAAAATATCATAATAAGCCCTGTGCATAAAATCACTTTGCTCATTAAGCAGGAGGCCTGGGGTTTTTCTATGATGAGTGTATATTCCAATCTCTTCCAGCATGTTAGAGCCTCTTTGGGGCTTTATGTAGCACCTCCATTCCCTCATTTTTATTACTCACTTCATGTTTACCGTCTTTTACATGTGCTCAATATGCTGTCCGATTGCTGTGACTGCAATGTTCAAAATGGTTCAAATGGCTCTGAGCACTTTGCGACTTAACACAACCATGTCCGAGGCAGGATTAGAGCCTGCGACCGTAGCGGTCGCTCGTCTCCAGACTGTAGAGCCTAGAACCGTAGGGTCACTCCGGTCGGTTGTGACTGCAATGTTCCCTGTATCGAATTTCAAAATTCCACCCTGTCTGTCCGATATAATAACTACCACATTCAGCACATTTAATCTCATATACTCCAGAATTATTGTATTTCATTTGTTTTGTCGTTGCTGGTTTATGTCTTAGTCTATGTGCCATTTGCCCTTCATTCTGTGATGCAACAGCTATGTTTTTTGGGAAGAATTTAGCAATTCTTTCCAACAGAAGCCCTTTGAATGTCATGGTGCCAAACTTCATCTCAACTTTAATTTTTCTAGAATCGTTACTGATACCCGCGAATTTGTTTTTGATCTCGTTAAACATCCGTCCTTTCTGACGATCAAATCTAAATAGTTAATAGCACCATTGTCCTCCATTTCTAGCTTGAATTGAATTTTTGGATGCTGCTCGTTTAAAAGGTAAGTCATTTTCTCTACTTACTATTTTTTCCCTTTGAATAATAAATTAGTGTCGTCAACATACCGTTCTGTAATAAATAAATTTCTCCTTAATTTCGGTTAAAGAGCTGAAAAGCTTGTTCTCAAAGTCATTCATAAAAGTTTCAGGTAAAATACGTGATAGATTGTTTCCCATAGCTAAACCTTCACCTTGAATAAAGATGAAACTATTAAAACCCAATGTGAACTCTAGCATACCCACGAGTTGACGATTTCACCCATGCTCATTGACCTATTTTTCATCAGGTTTTTCCTTAGAATTTCCAAAGTTTCCTCTATTGATATATTAGTGTAGTCGTTCACGACGTCCAATGAGGCTAGGACTGCTTCCTCTGGAACTGCAATGTCCTTCACTTCGTTCGCGAAACACACACTATTTTTTACTTTGCAAACTTGCTGGTATTTATACGCAGATTTTAACTTACGGTACAAAAATGGTTCAAATATCTATGGTCATCAGTCCCCTAGAACTTAGAACTGCTTAAACCTAACTAACGTAAGGACATCACACAACACCCAGTCATCACGAGGCAGAGAAAATCCCAGACCCCGCCGGTAATCGAACCCGGGAACTCGGGCGCGGGAAGCGAGAACGCTACCGCACGACCACAAGCTACGGACTCTTACGGTACAAAGCCTTATTCAAATGCTCATTAACGGCTTCCTTCCCATTACAAACAACAAGCATTTGTTTGTTTTCCTTGTTCAACTTTATTTTCGCTCTTCCTTCTGGTGATCTTGGATTCATGGTGGTGGTTTTGGGGGAGGAGACCAGACAGCGAGGTCATCGGTCTCATCGGATTAGGGACGGATGGGAAAGGAAATCGGCCGTGCCCTTTGAAAGGAACCATCCTGGCATTTAACTGAAGCGATTTAGGAAAATGATTTATCTTTACTAATCTAGCTTTTTCACTTGGAGTGAATAAAAGTTGTGTTGCTTCTACCCTAGCCTTTAAATATGTCTGAAACTTCTTTGATAGATCTTTTTTGATCTCATTAATTCCATTTTCTTGAAAGAATTGTATTGTCTTATCTACATAGTCTTTCTCGTAAATCACAACTGAGGTACTGCCCTTATCTGACTTAATGAAGATTGCTCTGTAAGAATCCAGATTTAACTTAATTTCTTTCAGTAACCTAAGCTCACTATATTTACAGTTATGTAATGTTTTCTCGCATTCAATTGCCTCTTTGGCTTTGATGGCGATACATGTCCCCTGGAATTTAGTTAACTTAGCGTCCCGACATGCTACCTTCACGTCTGCGATCATTCTCTTGATATCTCGATCTTGCAAGATCGTTCGCAGATTATGCTTAAGCCCCTTAACCAAAAGATTCTGTTCTTCATTAGAAAAGACAATATCTATTCGGTTAACGGTTCTGTCATAAAACCTATGTACATTATGTACTTTATCTGTTTCACTCTCTGCATTTGCTATTGCTCTACACAGATTAATAATTCACTTGTTATGTCTCTTCCTGATTTCGTCCCTATGTACCTGACTTGTTGCTTCAGTCTCATATTCAACTTGTGTAAACCGCAGTGGCGACAGTAGGTTACCTAACTTCATATATAAATCATACGCTAGCTTATTGAGATTGTCTTTCTCGATGTACCCTGATTTGATCTTCTGTCTTATCCATGACTGTTATGCTCGCTTCTTAACTTTTTTGGCTGAGATACTGTGTTATTTATCTTTACCCTTGTGTTCTTCGGTACAACATCTAATTGCAAACAGTTCTAATTGAAATGTTTATTTAAATTAGCATTCATAACATTAACCTTAGTTTTAAAAAATATTTTCACATCTCCTGCAGCCTGCCGGCCGCGGTGGTCTCGCGGTTCTAGGCGCGCAGTCCGGAACCGTGCGACTGCTACGGTCGCAGGTTCGAATCCTGCCTCGGGCATGGATGTGTGTGATGTCCTTAGGTTAGTTAGGTTTAAGTAGTTCTAAGTTATAGGGGACTAATGACCACAGCAGTGGAGTCCCATAGTACTCAGAGCCATTTGAACCATTTTTTTCTCCTGCAGCCTGACTAGGCACAAGTTCATCAAAACTAGACATGATTGTCTTAATGGGTGTTGTGTACATAGTTCCTCGTAGTCAGCGCATACACAACTTTCCCAATAGAGCGCGCCCCGCTTAGCACAACAGCGCAGGCGCAGCGCTCGTCCGACTCTGCACAACGAGATGGCGCTGTCTTAGAGACGGACCAAATTCTGCTTCAGCCGATCTGCGAATGAATATGTCTCGCAGCCAATGAGATTGCTGCTAACGTAGAACCTTTTATTCTCGCGGTTCAAACTCGCGCAGTTATAACTGAACGCTCGAGGTATAATAACGAGTGTACAGACCTCCGATTAGTCAGTCTGCATTAGTCTGCATTTGTCTGCACCAGTCTGTACCAGTTTACATTAGTCTGTTCCAGTCTATAGTCAAGTTCAGTCTGCGCCTAATAAGATAACGATATTCCTGTACATAGTCATGAAGAGAAATGTATAGACACTTTGTCAAGTATCAGAGATATCAGAGAATACGATTAACATACCAAGACCAAAGGAACTTCAGATTGTCAATTGTAAACAGCATCCAGAATCAAGTTACGTAATATCTGTGATTTTTATTATTTTAATAAATGTGGTGAAAATTAATCAAATTCTGTTTTAAGTTGGTCACTGTCAATCTGCTACTCTAAGCGTGCAAGTGGCATTTCTATTGTCTGACCTAACGGCAGAAGATAAACACGCCACCATAAGACCACGAGACATATTGCTGACACTCGCCTAATTCGTTAGAGGGAAAATTCAAATAATCTGAAGGCGTGTGTACCGAAGGTCTTACAGTACACACACCACAATGGGATTTCCGTGATCGATCATTAAATAAAAATATGGCATTTCCGTCCTTGATCGCTATTTTATATTTTCAGTGACCGGTTTCTGACTAGCTGGCCATCTTCAGATCTGTTAGACGAAGTTAAAAATATAATTAACAAGACAGATACAGTTGGTGATAGAAAAATCTTAGTTTACAAAAAGAAATTTTGGAAAGTATGAAATGTCAACATACTATATATTGCAGTTACAGAGTAACCTGTCATTACAGAACTATGGGTTCGCTGTCGTAACTAAAGTAAATTTTAATCTGTTAAAAGCTTATATCGCAGTTTTTCAGAAACCTGATTGGTGGGCAAGATGTAAGTGGGCCGCGTGACCGGCGACGAGGGGCGACTGAAGGCACCGGTGCCATAGAGACGTCGGAACACGAGGAGTCCCGATGGCGCTGGCCACCTGCGGTCGCGCCATAAGACGCTCGTTAGCCGCTTGAGCAATTTCAAAGGAGTGGGCAATGCGGAGAATCTCTTACAAGGAGGGGTTGTCGAGTTTTAACGCCGCAGTACGGACCTCAGGATAGGAAGACAGCTGAACCACCACATCCCGGATATGGAAGTCCGTATTCGAAGCCTTACGCTGCTGATTGGTGCAGGTAAAATCGGATCGACAGCTGAGACCCAGCAAGTCCGTCACCCAGGAACGATACAATTGATCAGGCTGTTTATGGTACTGGTGTAACTCCAGCCGTGAGGCGACCACATGGTATGGATGGGAATAATACTTCGTCAGCAAAAGGCTGATCTCCTAGAAAGAGAGAGCCACAGGATCGGACAACGGTGCCAACTTGCAGATAAGAATCAACGTGTCCGGGGAGACCCCCCCCCCCCCCCCCAAAAAAAAAACAACGACCGCTTCAAGGAGTTGTCTGTGACTTGAAAAACCGAGAAATGTTGTTTAAGCCGATGTAAGTAGGTTTTCCAGTCCTCTTTAGCGTTATTAAAGGGTGGAAACGACGACGGACGCGGGAAACCATCGGATACCCGAGGACTCTGTACCTGTTGCGGTAACGCGTCGTGGCCATCGACTTTGTCCGTTAGAACTGGCAGCGACTTTTGTAAGATGTCTAACTGGAGCTGCTACTGCTGTATGAGCTGCTGCTGTTGCTCCAGCAGACAGACCAACTTCGCCTCCACACCAACAACGAACACCGTTTACCACGTCACCAAAATGTTTTAACTGCGACCGGGACGGTCGCGGGGTACAAATGACGGAAAGCGTGGCGGGACCTGCGGAGAGGCCTGCGAAACAACAACACAACGGGAGAGAACGGACACGACCAACGAAGGACAGAACGAACAATAACAAGATCGAAAAACGGAGTCACAAGGAAACCTAACAAGGGAACCTCCTCATCGCACCCCCCCCCCCCCCCCCCCTTCAGATTTAGTTATAAGTTGGCACAGTGGATAGGCCTTGAAAAACTGAACACAGATCAGCAGAGAAAACAGGAAGAAGTTGCGTGGAACTATGAAAAAAATAACAAAATATACAAACTGAGTAGTCCCTGTGCAAGATAGGCAACATCAAGGGCAATGGGAGCTCAGGAGTGCCGTGGCCCCGTGGTTAGCATGAGTAGGTCCGGAATTCGTGGTCCTTGGTTGAAGTCATCCCTCCAGTGAAAATTTTACTTTCTTTATTTTCGCAAAGCCATGATCTGTCCGTTCATTCATTGGCGTCTCTGTTCACTTTAATAAGTTTAGTGTATGTGTTTTGCGACCGCACCACAAAACCGTGCGATTAGTAAACGAAAGGACGTGCCTCTCCAATGGGAACCGAAAACACTTGATCGCAACGTCATAGGTCAACCGATTCCTCCACAGGAAAACATGTCTGATATACTCTACACGACACTGGTGACGGCATGTGCGACACATGACAGGAATATGTTGTCGACCCACCTAACTTGTACACTTGGCGAATAGGTAAAAAGATTCTTCTACCTTGCCCGATTTAGGTTTTCTCGTGGATGTGATAATCGCTCCCAAAAAAGTGATGAAAACATAAGAGTTTGTCACATAAAGTGCAACAAATGAATGCAACAGTCTCACAGTACCACAGTCCGTGTATAGACCGTGAAATCCTGCTTATGTCCACGCAAATCTGAACACGTACTGGAATTTTGGAGAGCGAAATTGATTAGGTGTGAGTGCCTGAACTTTGATAATTGTCTGAAAATAAAAAATTATACTTCTCACTGAAGGAAAGACTTGAACCAAGGATCTCTCGTTCCGCAGCTGCTAACCACATGACCACGGCGCTCCTGCCGTTATACTGTCCTTGATGTTGCCTATATTGCACATGGACTACTTAGTTTGTGTATTTTGCTTTTTTTTCATAGTGTCGCACAACTTCTTCCTGTTTTCTCGATTTATCTGTGTTCAGTGTTTCAAGGCCTATCCACTGTGCCTACTTATAACTAAATCTGAGGGGGATGCGATAGGGAGGTTGCCTTGTAAGAAACACGTCCACTCGTTCACAGAACAAGTAAGTAAGGTGTCTAGCGCGCTGCGATGTGTCAACAGACGTACGCGAGGTTAGACTGGCTGACTGAGCTTTTTTTTTCCTTTATTGTAATTTTAAAACCTGTACAACAGTCAGGCTGTGAGCTCTTCAGCCAGAGGATACACAATGAGGAAATACAGAAAGATTATACGTAGGTTACAGAACGGTGGGCAAGAAAACAGTTGACACAGAAAGACAAACACGGAGCCATTCACACTCGACGAGAATGCACACTTGAAACTGTTGATACCACGCACAAACACTGAAGACGACGACGGCACAAGTCAACGATGGAGTGCGAGGGTGAACACTGAACACTAAACACGACGGCACACACGAGACACTGATGGCGATGATCTCCGGCGCGCGAAAGTCCACCTAGAGTGTGCGAGTCGGGGGACCTGCCAAGAGGGGAAGAAGGGGGGGGGGGGTGGTGGAGAGGGAGAACAAAGACGCCAATGGCTGAGGAGATGGGAGGAGGAGTAGAGGGACAGGGGAGGGGAGGCCCAGGGGAGGAGTGGGGAGAAAGTAAGGAGGGAGGGAGGGTGCCCAAAGGAACAGAGACAGGAAGAGGGAAGGAGGATCAAAGTTGGCAGGAGGGGTATATGGAGGGAACGAGGACATCATCAGGGAGGGGGAGCTGGCGGAAGCCACCTTGGGAGAGAGTAAGGAGGGTAGAGAGCTGGAGACCAGGTGGGACGTGCGAATACAAGCGCGACTGAAAGGTCCTAAGACATCAGTTACCAACATAGAAAATGGACATGTCGCTTTCGGCAATGTTATTATTTCACCGTACATATTAATGGCGAATATACTTTTTAATAAAACAATTTTTAAAGTAATAACATATGAATAACCTTTTTTTAAGTGGACCACGAACCGAAATAATTTACATTAATTTAAAATTTCTGTATAAAGAAACTAAAAAATATAATTAAAATGTAGATATTCTTTCGTAAATGTGCGTTTTCTCTTCTTTGTTTTGATTGGTGGTGGAGAGGATTTCCCTACGTCAGAACGTATACAACGCCACAGCAAGTCCTCTTCCGCTGCGACCAATTCACCTCGCCGCCAGTACGCTGAGGGCCGTTCCGCTGCAGCTGGTTCTTACTGCGTCGTGCAGATGCGTTCAAGAGTAAGCCTAAAACAGGTCTTTAAAAATATCATAATAAGCCCTGTGCATAAAATCACTTTGCTCATTAAGCAGGAGGCCTGGGGTTTTTCTATGATGAGTGTATATTCCAATCTCTTCCAGCATGTTAGAGCCTCTTTGGGGCTTTATGTAGCACCTCCATTCCCTCATTTTTATTACTCACTTCATGTTTACCGTCTTTTACATGTGCTCAATATGCTGTCCGATTGCTGTGACTGCAATGTTCAAAATGGTTCAAATGGCTCTGAGCACTTTGCGACTTAACACAACCATGTCCGAGGCAGGATTAGAGCCTGCGACCGTAGCGGTCGCTCGTCTCCAGACTGTAGAGCCTAGAACCGTAGGGTCACTCCGGTCGGTTGTGACTGCAATGTTCCCTGTATCGAATTTCAAAATTCCACCCTGTCTGTCCGATATAATAACTACCACATTCAGCACATTTAATCTCATATACTCCAGAATTATTGTATTTCATTTGTTTTGTCGTTGCTGGTTTATGTCTTAGTCTATGTGCCATTTGCCCTTCATTCTGTGATGCAACAGCTATGTTTTTTGGGAAGAATTTAGCAATTCTTTCCAACAGAAGCCCTTTGAATGTCATGGTGCCAAACTTCATCTCAACTTTAATTTTTCTAGAATCGTTACTGATACCCGCGAATTTGTTTTTGATCTCGTTAAACATCCGTCCTTTCTGACGATCAAATCTAAATAGTTAATAGCACCATTGTCCTCCATTTCTAGCTTGAATTGAATTTTTGGATGCTGCTCGTTTAAAAGGTAAGTCATTTTCTCTACTTACTATTTTTTCCCTTTGAATAATAAATTAGTGTCGTCAACATACCGTTCTGTAATAAATAAATTTCTCCTTAATTTCGGTTAAAGAGCTGAAAAGCTTGTTCTCAAAGTCATTCATAAAAGTTTCAGGTAAAATACGTGATAGATTGTTTCCCATAGCTAAACCTTCACCTTGAATAAAGATGAAACTATTAAAACCCAATGTGAACTCTAGCATACCCACGAGTTGACGATTTCACCCATGCTCATTGACCTATTTTTCATCAGGTTTTTCCTTAGAATTTCCAAAGTTTCCTCTATTGATATATTAGTGTAGTCGTTCACGACGTCCAATGAGGCTAGGACTGCTTCCTCTGGAACTGCAATGTCCTTCACTTCGTTCGCGAAACACACACTATTTTTTACTTTGCAAACTTGCTGGTATTTATACGCAGATTTTAACTTACGGTACAAAAATGGTTCAAATATCTATGGTCATCAGTCCCCTAGAACTTAGAACTGCTTAAACCTAACTAACGTAAGGACATCACACAACACCCAGTCATCACGAGGCAGAGAAAATCCCAGACCCCGCCGGTAATCGAACCCGGGAACTCGGGCGCGGGAAGCGAGAACGCTACCGCACGACCACAAGCTACGGACTCTTACGGTACAAAGCCTTATTCAAATGCTCATTAACGGCTTCCTTCCCATTACAAACAACAAGCATTTGTTTGTTTTCCTTGTTCAACTTTATTTTCGCTCTTCCTTCTGGTGATCTTGGATTCATGGTGGTGGTTTTGGGGGAGGAGACCAGACAGCGAGGTCATCGGTCTCATCGGATTAGGGACGGATGGGAAAGGAAATCGGCCGTGCCCTTTGAAAGGAACCATCCTGGCATTTAACTGAAGCGATTTAGGAAAATGATTTATCTTTACTAATCTAGCTTTTTCACTTGGAGTGAATAAAAGTTGTGTTGCTTCTACCCTAGCCTTTAAATATGTCTGAAACTTCTTTGATAGATCTTTTTTGATCTCATTAATTCCATTTTCTTGAAAGAATTGTATTGTCTTATCTACATAGTCTTTCTCGTAAATCACAACTGAGGTACTGCCCTTATCTGACTTAATGAAGATTGCTCTGTAAGAATCCAGATTTAACTTAATTTCTTTCAGTAACCTAAGCTCACTATATTTACAGTTATGTAATGTTTTCTCGCATTCAATTGCCTCTTTGGCTTTGATGGCGATACATGTCCCCTGGAATTTAGTTAACTTAGCGTCCCGACATGCTACCTTCACGTCTGCGATCATTCTCTTGATATCTCGATCTTGCAAGATCGTTCGCAGATTATGCTTAAGCCCCTTAACCAAAAGATTCTGTTCTTCATTAGAAAAGACAATATCTATTCGGTTAACGGTTCTGTCATAAAACCTATGTACATTATGTACTTTATCTGTTTCACTCTCTGCATTTGCTATTGCTCTACACAGATTAATAATTCACTTGTTATGTCTCTTCCTGATTTCGTCCCTATGTACCTGACTTGTTGCTTCAGTCTCATATTCAACTTGTGTAAACCGCAGTGGCGACAGTAGGTTACCTAACTTCATATATAAATCATACGCTAGCTTATTGAGATTGTCTTTCTCGATGTACCCTGATTTGATCTTCTGTCTTATCCATGACTGTTATGCTCGCTTCTTAACTTTTTTGGCTGAGATACTGTGTTATTTATCTTTACCCTTGTGTTCTTCGGTACAACATCTAATTGCAAACAGTTCTAATTGAAATGTTTATTTAAATTAGCATTCATAACATTAACCTTAGTTTTAAAAAATATTTTCACATCTCCTGCAGCCTGCCGGCCGCGGTGGTCTCGCGGTTCTAGGCGCGCAGTCCGGAACCGTGCGACTGCTACGGTCGCAGGTTCGAATCCTGCCTCGGGCATGGATGTGTGTGATGTCCTTAGGTTAGTTAGGTTTAAGTAGTTCTAAGTTATAGGGGACTAATGACCACAGCAGTGGAGTCCCATAGTACTCAGAGCCATTTGAACCATTTTTTTCTCCTGCAGCCTGACTAGGCACAAGTTCATCAAAACTAGACATGATTGTCTTAATGGGTGTTGTGTACATAGTTCCTCGTAGTCAGCGCATACACAACTTTCCCAATAGAGCGCGCCCCGCTTAGCACAACAGCGCAGGCGCAGCGCTCGTCCGACTCTGCACAACGAGATGGCGCTGTCTTAGAGACGGACCAAATTCTGCTTCAGCCGATCTGCGAATGAATATGTCTCGCAGCCAATGAGATTGCTGCTAACGTAGAACCTTTTATTCTCGCGGTTCAAACTCGCGCAGTTATAACTGAACGCTCGAGGTATAATAACGAGTGTACAGACCTCCGATTAGTCAGTCTGCATTAGTCTGCATTTGTCTGCACCAGTCTGTACCAGTTTACATTAGTCTGTTCCAGTCTATAGTCAAGTTCAGTCTGCGCCTAATAAGATAACGATATTCCTGTACATAGTCATGAAGAGAAATGTATAGACACTTTGTCAAGTATCAGAGATATCAGAGAATACGATTAACATACCAAGACCAAAGGAACTTCAGATTGTCAATTGTAAACAGCATCCAGAATCAAGTTACGTAATATCTGTGATTTTTATTATTTTAATAAATGTGGTGAAAATTAATCAAATTCTGTTTTAAGTTGGTCACTGTCAATCTGCTACTCTAAGCGTGCAAGTGGCATTTCTATTGTCTGACCTAACGGCAGAAGATAAACACGCCACCATAAGACCACGAGACATATTGCTGACACTCGCCTAATTCGTTAGAGGGAAAATTCAAATAATCTGAAGGCGTGTGTACCGAAGGTCTTACAGTACACACACCACAATGGGATTTCCGTGATCGATCATTAAATAAAAATATGGCATTTCCGTCCTTGATCGCTATTTTATATTTTCAGTGACCGGTTTCTGACTAGCTGGCCATCTTCAGATCTGTTAGACGAAGTTAAAAATATAATTAACAAGACAGATACAGTTGGTGATAGAAAAATCTTAGTTTACAAAAAGAAATTTTGGAAAGTATGAAATGTCAACATACTATATATTGCAGTTACAGAGTAACCTGTCATTACAGAACTATGGGTTCGCTGTCGTAACTAAAGTAAATTTTAATCTGTTAAAAGCTTATATCGCAGTTTTTCAGAAACCTGATTGGTGGGCAAGATGTAAGTGGGCCGCGTGACCGGCGACGAGGGGCGACTGAAGGCACCGGTGCCATAGAGACGTCGGAACACGAGGAGTCCCGATGGCGCTGGCCACCTGCGGTCGCGCCATAAGACGCTCGTTAGCCGCTTGAGCAATTTCAAAGGAGTGGGCAATGCGGAGAATCTCTTACAAGGAGGGGTTGTCGAGTTTTAACGCCGCAGTACGGACCTCAGGATAGGAAGACAGCTGAACCACCACATCCCGGATATGGAAGTCCGTATTCGAAGCCTTACGCTGCTGATTGGTGCAGGTAAAATCGGATCGACAGCTGAGACCCAGCAAGTCCGTCACCCAGGAACGATACAATTGATCAGGCTGTTTATGGTACTGGTGTAACTCCAGCCGTGAGGCGACCACATGGTATGGATGGGAATAATACTTCGTCAGCAAAAGGCTGATCTCCTAGAAAGAGAGAGCCACAGGATCGGACAACGGTGCCAACTTGCAGATAAGAATCAACGTGTCCGGGGAGACCCCCCCCCCCCCCCCCCAAAAAAAAAACAACGACCGCTTCAAGGAGTTGTCTGTGACTTGAAAAACCGAGAAATGTTGTTTAAGCCGATGTAAGTAGGTTTTCCAGTCCTCTTTAGCGTTATTAAAGGGTGGAAACGACGACGGACGCGGGAAACCATCGGATACCCGAGGACTCTGTACCTGTTGCGGTAACGCGTCGTGGCCATCGACTTTGTCCGTTAGAACTGGCAGCGACTTTTGTAAGATGTCTAACTGGAGCTGCTACTGCTGTATGAGCTGCTGCTGTTGCTCCAGCAGACAGACCAACTTCGCCTCCACACCAACAACGAACACCGTTTACCACGTCACCAAAATGTTTTAACTGCGACCGGGACGGTCGCGGGGTACAAATGACGGAAAGCGTGGCGGGACCTGCGGAGAGGCCTGCGAAACAACAACACAACGGGAGAGAACGGACACGACCAACGAAGGACAGAACGAACAATAACAAGATCGAAAAACGGAGTCACAAGGAAACCTAACAAGGGAACCTCCTCATCGCACCCCCCCCCCCCCCCTTCAGATTTAGTTATAAGTTGGCACAGTGGATAGGCCTTGAAAAACTGAACACAGATCAGCAGAGAAAACAGGAAGAAGTTGCGTGGAACTATGAAAAAAATAACAAAATATACAAACTGAGTAGTCCCTGTGCAAGATAGGCAACATCAAGGGCAATGGGAGCTCAGGAGTGCCGTGGCCCCGTGGTTAGCATGAGTAGGTCCGGAATTCGTGGTCCTTGGTTGAAGTCATCCCTCCAGTGAAAATTTTACTTTCTTTATTTTCGCAAAGCCATGATCTGTCCGTTCATTCATTGGCGTCTCTGTTCACTTTAATAAGTTTAGTGTATGTGTTTTGCGACCGCACCACAAAACCGTGCGATTAGTAAACGAAAGGACGTGCCTCTCCAATGGGAACCGAAAACACTTGATCGCAACGTCATAGGTCAACCGATTCCTCCACAGGAAAACACGTCTGATATACTCTACACGACACTGGTGACGGCATGTGCGACACATGACAGGAATATGTTGTCGACCCACCTAACTTGTACACTTGGCGAATAGGTAAAAAGATTCTTCTACCTTGCCCGATTTAGGTTTTCTCGTGGATGTGATAATCGCTCCCAAAAAAGTGATGAAAACATAAGAGTTTGTCACATAAAGTGCAACAAATGAATGCAACAGTCTCACAGTACCACAGTCCGTGTATAGACCGTGAAATCCTGCTTATGTCCACGCAAATCTGAACACGTACTGGAATTTTGGAGAGCGAAATTGATTAGGTGTGAGTGCCTGAACTTTGATAATTGTCTGAAAATAAAAAATTATACTTCTCACTGAAGGAAAGACTTGAACCAAGGATCTCTCGTTCCGCAGCTGCTAACCACATGACCACGGCGCTCCTGCCGTTATACTGTCCTTGATGTTGCCTATATTGCACATGGACTACTTAGTTTGTGTATTTTGCTTTTTTTTCATAGTGTCGCACAACTTCTTCCTGTTTTCTCGATTTATCTGTGTTCAGTGTTTCAAGGCCTATCCACTGTGCCTACTTATAACTAAATCTGAGGGGGATGCGATAGGGAGGTTGCCTTGTAAGAAACACGTCCACTCGTTCACAGAACAAGTAAGTAAGGTGTCTAGCGCGCTGCGATGTGTCAACAGACGTACGCGAGGTTAGACTGGCTGACTGAGCTTTTTTTTTCCTTTATTGTAATTTTAAAACCTGTACAACAGTCAGGCTGTGAGCTCTTCAGCCAGAGGATACACAATGAGGAAATACAGAAAGATTATACGTAGGTTACAGAACGGTGGGCAAGAAAACAGTTGACACAGAAAGACAAACACGGAGCCATTCACACTCGACGAGAATGCACACTTGAAACTGTTGATACCACGCACAAACACTGAAGACGACGACGGCACAAGTCAACGATGGAGTGCGAGGGTGAACACTGAACACTAAACACGACGGCACACACGAGACACTGATGGCGATGATCTCCGGCGCGCGAAAGTCCACCTAGAGTGTGCGAGTCGGGGGACCTGCCAAGAGGGGAAGAAGGGGGGGGGGGTGGTGGAGAGGGAGAACAAAGACGCCAATGGCTGAGGAGATGGGAGGAGGAGTAGAGGGACAGGGGAGGGGAGGCCCAGGGGAGGAGTGGGGAGAAAGTAAGGAGGGAGGGAGGGTGCCCAAAGGAACAGAGACAGGAAGAGGGAAGGAGGATCAAAGTTGGCAGGAGGGGTATATGGAGGGAACGAGGACATCATCAGGGAGGGGGAGCTGGCGGAAGCCACCTTGGGAGAGAGTAAGGAGGGTAGAGAGCTGGAGACCAGGTGGGACGTGCGAATACAAGCGCGACTGAAAGGTCCTAAGACATCAGTTACCAACATAGAAAATGGACATGTCGCTTTCGGCAATCGTTGCAACTGTATCATTTTCCAGCTCAAATCTGATCTCTGCGCACATGGTATACAATTCGTGACATACTGATCCACTTCTACATTCCTACCCCTCCACCAATACCTCTCCGCCACTCTCCTAATCGTCGCTCTACTGACATCATGACCAGATAAAACATGATCATGTGCTTCTTTTAAAACCTCATCTTACAGCTTCGCTGGCCCTACTACCCTTGGCTCTAACTTCGTTTCCCTGCACAGAAGACCGTATTAAATTGTGGCTGTCCATCTGTCGCTCTGTCGTTGAGTAACTCCTCTCTGCTGAATTCAACTGCCTAGACAGACAGGCTACAGGATGCTCTTTCCCATCAATTTCCTTTCCAAGAACACATTCTAATGCTTGATTCGATACATCGCATACTAGAATAGATTACTTTTCAAAATCTGGAAACACAAGAACCAGACTTGATGTTAACAGTTATTTCTGTTTGTCAGACGATTTATGACACTCTTCTGTCCACTCAAATTTCACACCTTTCCGTAACAATCGCGTTAATGGCTGTGCTATATCTGCAAAACCCTTCACGAACTTTCGATATAAATGTCAAATTTCGACACATGATTGCACTTCCTTAACTGTTTTCGGCTCCCGAAAATCCTTTACAGCCTGTACCAACCTTGGATCTGTTCACATTCTGTCCTTACTGATGATATAACCTGAATATTTCATTTGTTCCAATGCAAAATGACACTTCTCCAGGCTCAACGTCAAAAGAGCTCCTCTTAACCTCATAAAGCTCCACACTACTTGAAAACACTATAATGTTATCCAAATAGACAAGACAGTGCCATGGTTTCAAACCCCTTAACATACTTTTAACCTTCTCTGAAATGTTGCCACAGCATTTTACAAACCGAATTGCATTCTGATGTACTGGTAATCGCCTTCAGTAGTAGAGAAAGCAGTTTTTGAACGATCCTCTAGAGCCACCTCTAACTGATGATAACCACTTGTCAAATCCATCGTAGAAAAGTACTGGCGCTGTCCTAAGTGATTTAGTCTCCGATATGTTTGGAATGGGGTATGTGTCCATTATTGTCTTATTATTGTGGTATCAGTAATCACAATAGAACCTGTATTTCCTAGTTCCATCCATAGATTTTTTAGGCACAATGACAATTCCTCCTCGCCAGCAACTATTACTATGCTCTATAATACCGCTTGCAAGTTCCTAATCGATGAAACTCTCCACAATCGGCTGCAAATACCTCGGTATTCTGTATGGTTTACGGTAACCAGGTGCTCTGTTCCCTGTTGGTATCCTATGTTGAGCTGATAGAGTTGCTGGTAACGGCCCTTGTAGAAAAAACAAATCATTAAACTCCCACAATAATTCTTCCATATGATCTTTTTCACTTCCTTTCAAATGTTTAACTTTGTTATGCAATGCAGATTTGTTGGCAGTTAGTGGTTGATCGCTATGCCTACCTCTCGAACACCAGTCTTCGTCATCTGGCACATTCAAATTCGCTACTGAAACTACTTTTCCCAAATTTGCGTCATCAGAGCTAAAATTATCCACGTTCACTGGGACTACTCGCCCATCATTTCCCTCTTGTATGCATACAATACTATGTTTCACAAAACAGCCTAATGGATCCAAAACTTCATTATCCTTCAATGGTTCAATAACACATACTGTACCCAGAGGTAGACTTGACTCTACACTTACCCAAAGCGACTTCCCCGTGCCACTAGACACACGCTCTTGCGAATTAAGCCTTAATGCTAATGAACTCGGCTCAGTTGGTTTGCTCATTACGTTGAATGCCGCTCGCAACAGCTCTGCATCGGCAACAGTTTACCCTAGCTTTCACAGTCCGTTGTCCAAGGTCAATTTTGGCATGATGTTGATGCAAGTAATCTACTCCTAGGATCATGTCGTTGCCGGCCGCTGTGGCCGAGTGGTTCTAGGCACTTCAGCCCGGAACCGCGCTGCTGCTACAGTCGCAGATTCGAATAATGCTTCAGGAATGGATATGTGTGATGTCCTTAGATTAGTTAAGTTTAAGAAGTTCTAAGCCTAGGGGATTGATGATCTCGGATGTTAAGTCCCATAGTGCTTAGAGCCATTTGAACCATTTTTTGTATCATATCATAGGGCTTGCTTCCCCTTGGTACTATCTCCATGCATAGATAAAGTCGGACTTTGCCTATGAAAAAGTCAACTGTCACACCCAAAAGGTGTGACCTCATTATCCCCCACTGAATACAACCTACAGCTTTGTGGGTCTAACTTCCTTCGCCCCATTAAACCCTTAGTAGCTACTGACTCTTGCGCCCTGTGTCCAACAAAATATTACACTTTTTCGTTCCTATGGATCCTACCACTGAACATTCCACCTTTGCATACGTATTTGTAGAAATGAAATTAAACGGGAGCTCCCTTAGGTGGATCTTTGGCACCCTCTGCCACTTAACGTTTGTCCACCTCTATTAACTCCACTTCTCCATCCTCCATGCTGCTGATTTCCACTCCTTCTTCTGCTCCTTGGTTGGGGGGTTGTTTTGGGGAAGACCAGATAGCGAGGTCATCGGTCTCATCGGACTAGGGAAGGAAGTCGGCCGTGCCCTTTGAAAGGAACCACCCCGGCATTCGCCTGGAGCGATTTAGGGAAATCACGGAAAACCTAAATCAGGATGGCTGGACGCGGGATTGAACCGTCGTCCTCCCGAATGCGAGTCCAGTGTCTAACCACTGCGTCATCTCGCTCGGTTGCTGCTCCTTGGTGATTGGGTACATTGCCTCAGCATAATAGCCTTGCAACATTAACCAAAACGGCCTTGCTGTGCTGGTACTGCTAATGGCTGAAAGCAAGGGGAAACTACAGCCATAATTATTCCCGAGGACATGCAGCTTTACTGTATGATTAAATGATGATGACGTCCTCTTGGGTAAAATATTCCGGAGGTAAAATAGTCCCCCATTCAGATCTCCGGGCGGGGACTACTCATGAGGACGTTGTTATCAGGAGAAAGAAAACAGGCGTTCTACGGATCGGCGCGTGGAATGTCAGATCCCTTAATCGGGCAGGTAGGTTAGAAAATTTAAAAAGGGAAATGGATAGGTTAAAGTTAGATATAGTGAGAATTAGTGAAGTTCGATGGCAGGAGGAACAAGAATTCTGGTCAGGTGACTACAGGGTTATAAACACAAAATCAAATAGGGGTAATGCAGGAGTAGGTTTAATAATGAATAGGAAAATAGGAATGCGGGTAAGCTACTACAGACAGCATAGTGAACGCATTATTGTGGCCAAGATAGATACGAAGCCAACACCTACTACAGTAGTACAAGTTTATATGCCAACTAGCTCTGCAGATGATGAAGAAATTAATGAAATGTATGATGAGATAAAAGAAATTATTCAGGTAGTGAAGGGAGACGAAAATTTAATAGTCATGGGTGACTGGAATTCGTCAGTAGGAAAAGGGAGAGAAGGAAACATAGTAGGTGATTATGGCTTGGGGCTAAGAAATGAAAGAGGAAGCCGTCTGGTAGAATTTTGCGCAGAGCGTAACTTAATCATAGTTAACACTTGGTTCAAGAATCATAAAAGAAGGTTGTATACATGGAAGAATCCTGGAGATACTAAAAGGTATCAGATTATATAATGGTAAGACAGAGATTTAGGAATAAGGTTTTAAATTGTAGGACATTTCCAGGGGCAGATGTGGACTCTGACCACAATCTATTGGTTATGACCTGTAGGTTAAAACTGAAGAAACTGCAAAAATGTGGGAATTTAAGGACATGGGATCTAGATAAGCTGAAAGAACCAGAGGTTGTACAGAGTTTCAAGGAGAGCATAAGGGAACAATTGACAGCAATGGGGGAAAGAAACACAGTAGAAGAAGAATGGGTAGCTCTGAGGGATGAAGTAGTGAAGGCAGCAGAGGATAAAGTAGGTAAAAAGACGAGGGCTGCTAGAAATTATTGGGTAACAGAAGAAATATTGAATTTAATTGATGAAAGGAGAAAATATAAAAATGCAGTAAATGAAGCAGGCAAAAAGGAATACAAACGTCTCAAAAATGAGATCGACAGGAAGTGCAAAATGGCTAAGCAGGGATGGCTAGAGGACAAATGTAAGGATGTAGAAGCTTATCTCACTAGGGGTAAGATAGATACACCGTACAGGAAAATTAAAGAGACCTTTGGAGAGAAGAGAACCACGTGTATGAATATCAAGAGCTCAGATGGCAACCCAGTTCTAAGCAAAGAAGGGAAGGCAGAAAGGTGGAAGGAGTATATAGAAGGTTTATACAAGGGTGATGTACTTGAGGCCAATATTATGGAAATGGAAGAGGATGTAGATGAAGACGAAATGGGAGGTAAGATACTGCGTGAAGAGTTTGACAGAGCACTGAAAGACCTGAGTCGAAACAAGGCCCCAGGAGTAGACAACATTCCATTAGAACTACTGACGGCCTTGGGAGAGCCAGTCCTGACAAAACTCTACCAGCTGGTGAGCAAGATGTATGAGACAGGTGAAATACCCTCAGACTTCAAGAAGAATATAATAATTCCAATCCCAAAGAAAGCAGGTGCTGACAGATGTGAAAATTACCGAACTATCAGTTTAATAACTCACAGCTGCAAAATACTAACGCGAATTCTTTACAGACGAATGGAAAAACTGGTAGATGCCGACCTCGGGGAGGATCAGTTTGGATTCCGTCGAAATGTTGGAACACGTGAGGCAATACTGACTTTACGACTTATCTTAGAAGAAAGATTAAGAAAAGGCAAACCTAAGTTTCTAGCATTTGTAGACTTAGAGAAAGCTTTTGACAATGTTGACTGGAATACTCTCTTTCCAATTCTAAAGTTGGCAGGGATAAAATACAGGGAGCGAAAGGCTATTTACAATTTGTACAGAAACCAGATGGCAGTTATAAGAGTCGAGGGGCATGAAAGGGAAGCAGTGGTTGGGAAAGGAGTGAGACAGGGTTGTAGCCTCTCCCCGATGTTATTCAATCTGTATATTGAGCAAGCAGTAAAGGAAACAAAAGAAAAATTTGGAGTAGATATTAAAATTCATGGAGAAGAAGTAAAAACTTTGAGGTTCGCCGATGACATTGTAATTCTGTCAGAGACGGCAAAGGACTTGGAAGAGCAATTGAACGGAATGGTCTGTGTCTTGAAAAGAGGATATAAGATGAACATCAACAAAAGCAAAACGAGGATAATGGAATGTAGTGCAATTAAATCGGGTGATGCTGAGGGAATTGGATTAGGAAATGAGACACTTAAAGTAGTAAAGGAGTTTTGCTATTTGGAGAGCAAAATAACTGATGATGGTCGAAGTAGAGAGGATATAAAATGTAGACTGCCAATGGCAAGGAAAGCGTTTCTGAAGAAGAGAAATTTGTTAACATCGAATATAAATCTACGTATCAGGAAGTCGTTTCTGAAAGTATTTGTTTGGAGTGTTTCCATGTATGGAAGTGAAACATGGACGATAACTAGTTTGGACAAGAAGAGAATAGAAGCTTTCGAAATGTGGTGCTACAGAAGAATGCTGAAGATTAGATGGGTAGATCACGTAACTAATGAGGAGGTATTGAATAGGATTGGGGAGAAGAGAAGTTTGTGGCAGAACTTGACTAGAAGAAGGGATCGGTTGGTAGGACATGTTTTGAGGCATCAAGGGATCACAAATTTAGCATTGGAGGGCAGCGTGGAGGGTAAAAATTGTAGAGGGTGACCAAGAGATGAATACACTAAGCAGATTCAGAAGGATGTAGGTTGCAGTAGGTACTGGGAGATGAAGCAGCTTGCACAGGATAGAGTAGCATGGAGAGCTGCATCAAACTAGTCTCAGGACTGAAGACAACAACAACAACATATCCCGTTCTACCACGCTAAGAACATTTTGTACGAACTGTAAACACTGTTTGTCTATCATGTACCCCCATAGGCACATCTATTTCCTCACATTGGATTGCCAGCTGAATGGACGAATACAAGTATTTTCGAGTCCCTTCACACACTTTCCGTGCCATATGCGCCGGTAACCCACTTCAAAATACATCAAGTGCACTTTGCTTGGCCTCTTGCAACAGAACAACATTCGCTTCGTCGCTCTGACCCAACTCGTACGTATACTCGTTATTTTCTCTCATTCTGTCTTTCTGTCTGAAAATTTCTCTACCTTCCCCTGTCTCTTCGTCATTGTACTCAACCTCTCCTTAAAATACCTAACGCTATTCTGTTTCTTGTACCTCTTTAAAATTCCTCTTTCAAATCCTTTAACTGTCCTGCCTTTCTTAATGCCTGAGAATAACTAACATAAGTCTTCGCTTCACCCATTATTCTAATCTTGGCGTCATGTAACACCTGTTCATCAGTCCAACACAGATGAAGTTTCCAAGTCCACCACAAACGAACGCAAATCCTCACAAGCCTTGCCAGAAGACGGAATATTCAAACTTGCGGGAGCTGGCTCAATCTCTTGCTGCGGCACCCTAGGCAACGACGACTGATCAGATGCGGTTTCCAGCTCACTCCTAGATGTTAATTCACTTCTCAACCGCGTATTGTCCGCTGTTAATTGTGCTACATTTTCCAACAAAATCTGTACCGAATCTGGTTATGACACATCTTGCATCCATGACTCTGCCGTTGTGTTGCTTTCGTTCCCAGTTAGTCCCATTTCAACCTATAAAATCACACAGAAACAAAACATTTAACTATAAAAACTAACTGACTTCCTATAGCTCAGTATCTTGTCTTATATTTTAGAAGGAGGTAAATAAAACATCATACTCAACCTAGTACAAAAGTAATTAAATGACATGAAAGAGAAAATATCTTACTACACCAAACACACTAACACTTACTCTGACGACACAAAGAAAGAAAACCTCCAACACTCGAAGAAAAAATGGTCAACACTCACCACACTTTGTGGCTGTGATGCAGGCAGTGGGCCACATATGTCTACATCTACATGAATACTCCGCAAATCATATTCAAGTGCCTGGCAGAGGGTTCATCGAATCCTGTAAGATGACAGCTGCTATTCTGACAACAAATGTAGCTGTCACTGCCAAATGTGGATGTTCGCGTCCAGTGGAAAAATGGTGGACGTGGATGGAAGCTGTCTGGATGCGCCGTATTAAAACTCGGCCATGGTCTTCAAGTATTTTATTATTCCTAAATACAGTGCCGCAGTCCACTCTGTCTGCGTCACAGTGTCCCGCGATGCTGAGGATGCCACATCTCTGTCTGCAAAGCAGCTTGGCGCAGAAGGGCTACCACAGCAACCCATGCAATGTACTGCGGTGTGCCGGCCATGTACAGCCGCGGTTCGGTGACGTCAGGATGCGCCAGCAGCTGACTCAGTGACCTTGGCCTCTGGTTGCCTACAGCGTGTGTTGGGAGCCAACAAGACTGGCCGCAGAAGTTAGCCATCGAGTGGCCCACCGCTGACTGGCTATGGACTCTACGTTGGTTGAACCAGTGACCTCCCTTCACTGGAACGCTGGCACCCCATCTGCTACTGCATGTAGCTGTTGGTGTGAGATGCCCCGCCATCCACGAGAGCTGTCACACTTGCATCCCTTTTGTTAGAAAACCGGCACCAATTTATATGCGGATGTGCGCCTCTGTTTTGCTAACGCGCCATCCGAGTCATGTACACGTAACACCTAGGCTGGGCTACAGGACCCCTGCTACCTGTAACTTGCCCCATGCAAACCACTGCATTTATTTTTTTCAGTGGTTCTACGGCCCTGTGGCCTCCATTCTACTTCACAACCGCTGGGAAGTGTAACTTACTATCAACATGCCTGCACCTGGCTGGAACTTGCGCACTCAGAAATATTACACCGAAACTAACTTTTTCCTATCTTAAATGGTGTACATACAAGATTGACTACGGAAACCAGTACATAACTCCCAGATGTACAATTTCATACTAGGAACATTCAGAAAATGTTTTGAGAAGTACATCAACAAAACAGGATACTGGTCAGAGCTGATCGACACACGAAACATGCTTAGACTATTGAAATCCAAGTTGCCCATCTCAATATGGAGAGAACTGATGTTGGTCGTGGATTCCTTGGATTTGATACAGGAGGATGCAGGACAACAATATAATAATGGTGAATGGACAATTAACAATCACCAACATATAAATAACGGTTATGGAAACCAACGCCGGAATAATAACTGGGGACACAAATGTTTTGGTAATAGCTCTGAGAGATCGAACAGTCGAAAAGGAGGGAATGAAAATAGAATACATGGTACGTGAAGCGGTAACTGCTCTCTCAATAAGAACAGAAGCAAGATGATAGATTGGAAAAGGAGAAAAGAGGAGACTTACGACAGTAATTTTCAGCCCAAAAGTTTGAAACTAGGAGGTGGCCAGTGGCGGTAGAACATAGCTGGATACTGGTTGGCACCGTCAAATAAACAGGAACAGGAACTCCCGATAAATAATATCAAAGCCACTCCCGTACCGGCAGATACTTCGACGTCAGCGTGGGTTAATAGCCCCAGTACTACACAGAATAATACAAATAGACCGGACAATGTACAAAAATTAGAGGTTAGATAATTAACAGCCAATAAACAACAGTGGTTGTTGTTGTTGGTGGTGGTTAGCGTTTAACGTCCCGTCGACAACGAGGTCATTAGAGATGGAGCGCAAGCTCAGGTTAGGGAAGGATTGGGAAGGAAATCGGCCGTGCCTTTTCAAAGGAACCATCCTGGCATTTGCCTGAAACGATTTAGGGAAATCACGGAAAACCTAAATCAGGATGGCTGGAGACGGGATTGAACCGTCGTCCTCCCGAATGCGAGTCAGTGCGCTAACCACTGCGCCACGTCGCTCGGTAAACTACAGTGGGTCGATGTAAGCCTTCAGCATTCGGCCACTAGGGATGGAGGCGAAGGCATACTAGGAAAAGATGATAATCAGATTGCTATGCTACGTTATAATTACGGCCAGGATTTGCGGGGGAATTAGTCACAGAACCGCGTAAATGTTCTGACCAACAAACAGAGATCGTGCGAGCTGCGGTATATGTAAAAGTAAATGGTGTATTTGCAATGGTTTTAATTGACACAGGAGCGGCTGTGTCGGTGATGTCTGAGAGTTTCTTTAATGTTGCCGGTTCAAAATTGTAAAATTACGGTGGCAATAAAGGTACATTCGCAAATGGTACAAGTGGTTCTAGGCGCTTCAGTCTGGAACCGTGCGGCTGCTACAGTCGCTGGTTCGAATCCTGCCTCGGGCATGGATGTGTGTGATGTTCTTAGGTTTAGTTAGGTTTAGTTAGGTTTAAGTACTTTTAAGTCTAAGGGACTGATGACCTCAGATGTTAAGTCCCATAGTGCTTAGAGCCATTTAAACCATTTGATCAAAATGGCAAAGCTCATATGCAGGCGGGGACCGAAATAGAAAATGATGCGATATTATGCACGTTGCTCATTGTTGGGTTGGGAAATACTGACAGAAGGAAGCGCTTTAATCGACTTCCCTCAGGGCTTGTGCTTTCTACAAACGCCTACCAAACATCTTCCATTACCATTTATCAAAACAATGGCAAAGCATTATAGGTACTTTCGATTCAGCCTACTCATCATCACTAATACACTGTGATATGAATCTACGTCTGCTTCTTGGTATGCCTTGGAATCCAGAATTTGATTTCGTAATCTCTGTCAGACCATGTTGTAATCTAACTGAAATCTTTATGTATCACCCGGCTTTTTCCAAATATATCTCCTCGTCTTGTGATTCTTGAAAGTTGAAATTTATTACGGAACTCAATTAGTCATTCTCCTTGTTTATTATTTCCTTGTCCCAATCCCATATTCTCCTGTAATCTTTTCTTCTGCCCGTTCCCCTACAACTACATTCCAGTGCACCATGACTGTTACTTTACGTACTGTATCATCCATTCCGTATCCTCATGTACTCTCTGTCCCTTCATCTTCAGCATCCGACGTCAGCACATATACCTGAACTAACGCTGTTGGTGTTATTTTACTCTTGATTCTGATAGGAACAATAATATCACTGAACTGTTCACAGTAACACACTCTCTGCTCTACCTTCCTATTCGTGACGAATCCTACTCCCGTTATATCATTTCCTGCTGCTGTTGATATTACCCAACGCTCATTTGACCAGATATCGTTGTCTTTCATTTCCTTGACCTCTACAATATCTACATTGAGCCTTTACATTTCCCTTCTCAGATTTTCCAGCTCCCCTACCGCGTTCAAATTTCGGACATTCTACGGCCCGACTCGTAAAATGTTATCCTTTCGTCGGCTTCATAAACCTTTTTTTTTAATTTCTTTTTCTAAATACTCTCTGTTCAATGCATCGGCTTTGCACCAGCTTACTGGGAGGCCCTATTTTCCCGCACGGTACCACTCTACCTCTGAACGTAAGGGCCAACGTTTAACTGCATCAAAAATCTCCCCACCATCCACCTACTTCTCTTAGCACGCAGGCAGTTCCACACAGATGATGCTTCGATGCTATTCATGGACTTCTGTCAGGCGGCAAGGAAAGCAGCGCTCACACAACTTTGAGTATCCCAACTGGTGGAACATTGTCTCCTTGGTACTAACATAGACGTCCAATTGAGCAGCGAGGTGATCATCTCGAATGAAAGGGTGCACACGTTCTAACATAGCGGGTGTCACAGCTGTGTGTCACCGGCCAGCACGCGATATATCGGACAGACAAGTCTGCGCGACCTTGTTGCGACAATCACAGGCGCCACGTTCAATGACTCACCGTAGTTTTGTTCACTATCAAGTCTCCGTAGAGATTATGCAAGCGCCTATGAACCTTTGCGAAGGTTTGGTTTTCCGGTAAAAGAATGACAGCTCTCTCCTTGGAACGCACCACCGTTGCAGGTGCAATTTTGAAGGCGACGTACAGCGCCGCAACCTACCGTAACTTTATGAAACTACAGAACCTGATGGGAGATGTTCCATAAAAAAATTACCCATTTTTTCAACCGAAATCAGCCGAGGAATTAAATGTGTTGCATTACTTATCGAACGCTCCTAGTATATACATGTGTGAGTAGGATGTGCGAAATCTATGTCTCCTTAGGGCTACATTTGCCTTGTGAGGTAGGGGATTCATTCCGGCCGCCGCATGACTGTATCCGTGGAGACGGCCCTATGAGCAAAAGCACATTCACTGCCTCGCCGGCCGATCGGCCATTCTGGCACCGCTAGCGATCGTATCGTAGCCGCGAAATTGGCCCGCGGCACAGGAGTGGAGAGCCGGGCCATCGTTGCGTGCAGGCAGATGCCACCTGTATTGCCCGGAATTGCAGTCACGGTGCCCGCAGCTTGCACAGTGTTTGTCGGGTTGCGCGCGGCGTGAGCTACGCTGATGAAGCAGCCGGTAACATGGCGTATGTCCGCAATATAGGACGGCCGACGTACAAACTGAAGCCAGATGCTCGCTCCGGGAGCACGCGAAGTACACAGCACCGAGGGCGCACCGCGCATCCCCGTACGTCTGCCACGCTCTTGTGCCTACGTTATTAGATCGTTTCATCATCCCAGTCAAGAGCGGGATCATCTCCTTCGTCAGCACTAAACAAACACAGCTTCCGTAAAAAGAGAAAGGAGAAGAAAAAAGTGGAAAGAAGATTAGAGTTTGATGTCCCTTCGATATTATGTCATCAGAGAAGGGACACAAGTTCCGAATTTCTAACGAGCTTGTTAGGAAAAATACTGTGCCCTTTCAAGGGAACCACTTCGTAAATTTCCTGGTGCTATTTAGGGATATTACGGAAAACCGAGATGAGAATGGGCGGTCTCGGATTGCAATCGGTGTACTCCAGAATCCGAGTCCATTGTGCTAACAGCTGCGTCAATCACCGACAGAGTTTTGGAGGTTGAGAGATACAAAGAATTTCTGTGATTCATTGTCTCCGAAGTAATGGGACCACTTACGTTGTCCGGGAGTGTTAGTGTTTATCAGACACAGAGATACATACAGCGCCCCAGGAAGAGTGACAGGATGCAGGGGTAGGGAAGTGGGACGATCCGGCTCTCTTCCCTCCCCCCCTCCCACCCCTTACGCTCAGTTCCCATGCTCTCTCTTCCTCTTCATCAGTTTTCCATTTGCAACTGTGTTCTAAACTATTTCTTCGACGTATTCCGATCTCTGTCTCCCCCAACAGATTTAATAGCCTATAGTTTCCTATGCAACCACGGAGGTTACTCCCTTATGTGGAAATGCATGACCTATTATCCTGGCATTTCTCCCAGTAACTAAGCTTTGTTTCATTTCGTGGTGTGGGATTTAGGTAGTGTGCAGATCAGGCTGTGCTTAGCGCAGAAGTGATGCTCAATATTCTTACTATCCCTCGCTTACTGTGAAAAGATACACTACTGGCCATTAAAATTTCCACACCAAGAAGAAATGCAGATGTAAAGGGGTATTCATTGGACAAATATATTATACTAGAACTGACATGTGATTACATTTTCAATCAATTTGGGTGCATAGACCATGAGAAATCAGCACCCAGAACAGTCACCTCTGGCCGTAATAACGGCCTTGATACACCCGGGCATTGGGTCAGAGCTTGGATGACGTGTACAGGTACAGCTGCCCATGCAGCTTCAACACGATACCACAGTTCATCAAGAGTGATGACTGGGGTATTATGACGAGACAGTTGCTCGGCCACCATAGACCAGAATTCTTCAATTGGTGAGAGATCTGGAGAATGTGATGGCTAGGGCAGGAGTCGAACATTTTCTGTATCCAGAAATCCCCGTACAGGACCTGCAACATGCTGTAGTGCATTATCCTGCTGGAATGTAGGGCTTCGCGGGGATCGAATGAAGGGCAGAGCCACGGGTCGTAACACATCTGAAATGTAACGTCCACTGTTCAAAGTACCGTCAATGCGAGCAAGACGTGACAAAGACTTCTAACCAATGGCACCCTACACGATAACGCCGGGATATACGCCAGTATGGCGATGACGAATACACGCTTCCAATGTGCGTTCACCGCAATGTCGCAAAATACGGATGCGACAATCATGATGCTGTAAACAGAAACTGGATTCATCCGAAAAAATGACGTTTTGCCATTCGTGCACCCAGATTTGTCATTGAGAACACCATCGCAGGCGCTCCTGTCTGTGATGCGGCGTCAAGGTTAACCACAGTCATTGTCTCCGAGCTGATAGTCCATGCTGGTGCAAACGCCGTCGAACTTTTCGTGCAGATGATTGTTGACTCGGGGATCGAGACGTGGCTGCACGATCCGTTACAGCCATGCGGATAAGATGCCTGTCATCTCGACTGCTAGTGATACGAGGCCGTTGGGATCCAGCACGGCGTCACGTAATACCCTCCTGAACCCACCGATTCCATATTCTGCTAACAGTCATTGGATGTCGACCAACGCGAACAGGAATGTCGCGATACGATAAACCGCAATCGCGATAGCCTACAATCCGAATTTGATAAAGTCGGAAACGTAATGGTATGCATTTGTCCCCCTTACACGAGGCATCACAACAACTTTTCACCAGGCAACGACGGTAACTTGCTGTTTGCGTATGAGAAATCGGTTGGAAACGTTCCTCATGTCAGCACGTTGTAGGTGTCGCCACTGCCGCCATCCTTGTGTGAATGCTCTGAAAAGCTAATCATTTGCATATCACAGCATCTTCGTCCTATCGGTTAAATTTCGCGTCTGTAGCACGTCATCTTCGTAGTGTAGCAATTTTAATGGCCAGTAGTGTAAGTTACACATGATACGGAACGCTATAATAAAGACTCCTTGACGTCCGACCACTTTAAGAGTGCTTTAAATGATAACAACAAATAATACTAACAATTTAACTTGGCACTAAAAACAACTTTATATTAGCTCAACACTTTACAATACACTGCCGTCGGCCTCAATACACTAAAAAAGAAAAGTGATGGCCATGACTGAAGTAATTATCGGTTGATGCGATGCACATGTACAGGCAGACAGCCATCACTCCTGCTTTCCGTGCCATATGGCGGGCAATAGTCAGGATGGTATCCCACCGATGTCTGAGGCATCTCCAGACACAGAGACGTATTCGCTGGTCATTGGGCTGCTCGATGCGTGACTCTCACCGCAGACAATTTCACTGTAATAAATGAGATTAAAGTCCGAAGACGTTTCTGGAGACTTCCTGGACAACGGTGGGCTGTCAGCATGACTATCAACCGCCATACGTCATGAGAGTAGGAAGTGATGATCAGGAGTGCTATTTCATTTCACAGCAGGACCCGTTTGTCACCCATAGCAACCTTACAGCATGATGGTACTCCTACCACATTCTGCGCCCAGTTTCGTTGCCCATCAGGACAAGCCATCCTCGGCTAACATCAGCAAGGCAATACCCGCTCGGACACGGTGCTTGCCAAAACCTTCCTTGCCGAGAAACGCAGTCAGACCTCTTTTCAGTTGAGAATTTTTAGAGCATTATGGGCAGGGCCCTCCCACCACCTTAGGGTTTGGGGATTTAAAGTGCCAGTTGGAGAGAATTTGGCACGGTATTAGAGTACATCCAACAACTCAGTCGATTAGTGCCGTGCTCAGTAACGGTTTGCACAAGGACCTGACGTGGCCTAGTGAGTTATTAGAATGCTCAATCTCTGAAGGTCTTTTCCTTGAATAAATCATCCAGTTTTCCTGAAAATTAAGTCTTTTGTCTATAAACGTATGTCTCATCTACCGATTTCCGTCCCATTCGGATTCACGGATCGTCGTTCTTCTGTCTTGGTGTGTATTATTATCTGCTAACCGTTTCTTGCCCGTCTGTTACTAACTATCCTCAATGACTAAGTCAGTAACTACCAATATATTACTCCACTATTCACGCTTGCATTTCGGAAGAGCATCATCAGACCTGTTAATTACTGACTTGAGGAGTGTCAGGTATGATGTAAAGCGACGTATCCTGAGTGACTGGCTTGCGGATTTTCAAGCGACGGCTCCTAGTTTCCGAGAAAATTGATACTGATCTTCAAAGCGCATCTCCTATACCCGTAACGTTAGGCAAGGTTCGATCGATCAAGCGAGCGTAGCACTGAGGTATTGTTCAAGATTACTGGTGATATTGCTTCAAATGCTGCTCGTGTGCTTTTTATTAAATTTCGGTCTGCAGAATATCATTAAATAGCTTATATCATGCAAAACCATTCAAAAGTACCCGATTTCGCCACAATAATTTCGTTAATAAATCAATAATTATAGCGCATTCTTCTAAGGTGTTCAGCTTGTGGTTCGTAATTCAATTTCTAAAGATCTGGACAGCTCCAAAGAGTTTCCAAAGAAGGACAAAGCAGGTGTGGCAAGATTCTAGATGAAGACGACTGTTTTCATCCCTAATTTTGACCTGTATTACGCAATTAATATCGATCAAACAGGCTTCCACTACCACTCGATGTACAGTAGATCCTTCGGGGAGTAACGAACGAATCGTTCTTCCTCAAATGGGACAAGAACAATTTCTTGATTCATCAGTTCAGTCACATCTTTATAGATGATAGCAAAGCGTTCACCTGTCGTGTAAAAAGTATTCCATTCAAGAGTAGTCCTTTCAGACCTCCCTCTGATGTTTAATTTTACAGTCAAATTAAAATTTTCACGAAAATAACTCAAAATGCTCCCGACCTGCTAAAGACTAATAAGGAACTGATTTACAGGAATGCTTCCAAAAACGCGAAACTTAATTCTGTATCGCTTTAGTACATCTGCTTTCACGATAATGGTCACATACCCGTGTCGCATCATTTTTGATCGATGGAAGAACACTCTTTTTGAATTTAACAGAACTGTGTTTTTGGCCACTGTTTCTGCAAAATTTCGTGTACCATTTCACGAAATGTGTTTGGTACTCTATGAATCTGTCTTTCGGTTGCTGATACGAAAAGTACCACCCTGAATTCTGTGCTAGCACATTACTTGGTGCAAGCGATAGCGAATAAGTCGAATGTGTAATTTATTCTGTAAAAAAAGGAATACACATTAGAAGAAAGTTTGCTGTAATGACTGATTTAGTCAATTTACTTCTGTGACGGTAATCGCTATTTTTGAACAACTTTGCATGATACGTAAAATTTAATGTTATTCTCCAGAATGAAATTGCAAAAAAAAAAAAAAAAAAAAAAAAAGGACACGGGCAGCATTTGAATCTGCTCTATCAGCGTGTTAGTCGTTATGTTTACCTATTGCACTACGTTGTGGGTATATTATTAGGGGGCATACAACGAAAAACTGAGAGGGAGGTATTAAGGACACGTCCTCTAAAACATACATATTAATCCTTGTTTAATAGGTCTGATGGTCTTCCTGTATGTGTTCAATACATGAGTTACTTATATAAATAATTCGCTTGCATAACATAATATTACAATTCAAAATACACTCGAACGAGTCTCAGGTACAATAACATCTTAAATTTATCAACACAAAAAGCACAGAATGCAGAACAGATCCACACTTTTACAAATTTTTGAATTACTGTTAACTTTATCTCTATCTAAGGACACTGCGTGTTCTGATATGAACCGGCTTGTTACATGACACAGTACTGACTTCAGCACCCCTTGCATGCAATACTCGGTGATCACTTTGCACTTCCCCGCATGCACTAGCGGCAAGAAGACGTAACTCAATGTTTACAAGTTCCGGACGAAGTTAAAAATGGTTCAAATGGATCATAGCACTATGGGACTTAACATCTGAGGTCATCAGTCCCCTACACTTAGAAGTACTTAAACCTAATTAACCTAAGGACATCACACACATACATGCTGGAGGCAAGATTCGAACGTACGACCGTAGCAGCGGCGCGGTTCCGGACTGAAGTGCCTAGAACCGCTCGGCCACAGCGGCTTGCCTGGACGAAATTAGCTGCAATTGACTTCGCTAATGCAAATTTGCATATAGCATTCAGACTCATCTTGAAGACAAACCCTCCAGGATACTAAAATTAACTCTAACATACTCTGGTTATACCCCTTGCAATCGCCTGAAATCATTCTTAGTCTTATTGCAATCGCCGCATGGAGTGGCCGGGTGGTTAGAGGCACCGTGTCACGGAGTGCGCGGTACTTCCCGCCGAGGGTTCACGTACACCCTCGGTCATGGAGCAGTGATTGTGTTTCGACAACACTATTGTCCACGAATTATCGAACAGGACTTTCATATGAATATGACTTGTTTTAGCGACGAATTCCACTTTTAATTAAATAGATTCGCCAATAAGGAAAATTGGCGCATTTGGGAGACTGAGAATCGGCATTTCGCGATCGAGGAGTCTCTTCACCCTCAACTGGTTACTGTGTGGTGTGCAATGTCCAGTCACGGAATAATCGGTGCGATATTTCTTGATGGCACAGTGACTACCGAACGATCTGTGAAGGGTTTCGAAGATAATTTCATCTCTGTTATCCAAAGTGACCGTGATTTCGACAATACGTTGTTCATAAAAGGCGGAGCTCGATCCTATGAAAGCAGGAGAGCGTTTGATGTCCTGGAGGAGCACTTTGTGGACCACATTCTGGCTCTGGGGTACCCAGGGACCACCCGCATGAGCCTCGATAGGAAGCGATGTTACCCTGACCTGAATACATGCGACTCCTTTTTGTGGTGCTATTTTAAAATCAAAGTTTACAGCAAAAAGCCCTAAAACTATTAATGACCTGATAACAGGCATTCAGGAGGTCATCGGTAGCATAGATTTAATCTTCATTTGAATACGAAATAAGGAACGGAATCAGGGACGTACTATGTATACAGGATGATTATTATTAACGTTTAAATACCCTCTAAGCGCCGTGGACGACTCTGAAACAAGTCATTTAATGTAAGACACGTGGGGCCGCAAACATCGGGAAATGCCCCAAAGAAAAAGTATCTCCGACTATCTAGAGAGACACTCGGTATATGGGTCAGGATCGTTATACAGACATACGTAAAAGACGTCTGTTAAACATGGGCGTACCTCAACGTACGTTGCTACTGAACTAGTGCTCATAGCTCTTAAGATATGTATTTTAGAGTTCATGTTTACTGAACAGCATTTGCTTGTACTGTCCATAGTATAATCTACAAAAATTATAAAAACAGAGAGCTAGCAGCAGAACAGACGTGATTCATTGTATCGAAGATGAATAGCCGGCCGGAGTGGCCGTGCGGTTCTAGGCGCTACAGTCTGGAGCCGAGCGACCGCTACGGTCCCAGGTTCCAATCCTGCCTCGGGCATGGATGTGTGTGATGTCCTTATGTTAATTAGGTTTAATTAGTTCTAAGTTCTAGGCGACTGATGACCTCAGAAGTTAAGTCGCATAGTGCTCAGAGAAATTTGAACCATTTTTTTAAGATGAATAATTCATAATTCTTGACTTATGCGCTTTAGAATCCTTGTTTACTAATTTTCGCCTTGTTTTGATGTAAGGAACCTGTCTCTAAAGTTCGCAATTTTGACGATGTCTGAAGAGCCAAAAGAACTGATACACCTGCGTAATATCCTGTTGAGCCCACGCGAGCATGCTGAAGTGGCCCAACACGACATGGCGTGGACTAGACTAATACCTGAAGTAGTGCTGGAGGGAACTGACACCATAAACCCTGCAGGGCTGTCCATAAATCCTTAAGAATACGAGACGGTGGAGATCTCTTCTGAACAGTATGTTTCAGTGCAACGCAGATAAACTCAGCGGTCATCTCTGGGAAGTTTTGAGGCCGGCAGAACTGTTTAAACTCATTAAGAGTGTTTCTGGAGCCACACTGAAGGAATTATGGACGTGTGGCGTGTCACATTGTCCTGCTGGAATGTATAATGGACATGAACGCATGCAGGTGATGCTAACGTACGTGTAACCTGCCAGAGTCGTATCTAGACGTGTCAGTGGTCCCATGACACTCCAAGTGTGCGCGCCGCACACCATTGCAGAACCTCCATCAGCTTGAACAGTCACCAGCTGACATGCAGCATCCATGGATTCATGAGGTTGTCTCCTTACCCGTACATATCGATCCGCTAGATACAGATTGAAACGAGACTCGTCCGACCAGGTCATCAAGAGTCCAACGTCAGTATTGACGGGTCCAGGCCAGGCCTAAAGCTTTTTTCGCGCAGTCGTCAGGATTACATGAAGAGGTTTCGGCTCCGAAAGCCCATATCGATGTTGTTCCGCTGAGTGGTTCGCTCTCTTTGTTGATGACCCATCACTGAAATCTGCAGCAATTTGCGGAAGGGCTGCACTTCTGTCACGTTGAAGGATTCCCTTCAGTCGTCATTGGTCCAGTTATTTTAGAATCTGTTTCCGTCCGCAGCGATGTCGGAGATTTGATGTTTCACCGGTTTCCTGATATTCACGATACACCCGTGAAATGGTAGAACTGAAAATCTCCCACTTCCTCACTGCCTCGTAGATACTGTATTCCTTCGCCAGTGCACCGACTATAACACCAAGTAGCGTCAGACTTTTTTTGTCTTATCTAGGCGTTGCCAATCGCAGCTCCGTATTCTGCCTGTTTACATATCTTTGTATTTGAATACGCATGCCCATAGCAGTTTCTTTGGTGCTTCAGTGTATGTCTGAAGGCAGATTCTTTTTGGGCCGGTGGGTAATTAGATAATTGATGTAATGACTTGTCTGTTGTAATGTTTTTCCTGTGAATGGTCAATGAGGCTTCGTGATATCTCTTTGTGGTATACCTTTCTTATTACGTACGTGGCTAAACTTTGCAATGTACCGTACTGTTTAATGTCGAAGAAAATAGAAAATACGTCATGGCAATCGTAGATAATTTAACTTATTACTGTGCTGACAGTGTATTCGATCTGGAATTAATACTAGATCTGTGTAACCGTTGCCTACTAAAATACCTAATTCTATTTGTTAAAATACAAGAACTTTTTTTTAATTTTTCCAACCTTTCGCTCACGAAAAGTCATACAAAAATCTCTCCGTGTTGCACTGTTATTGTAAATGGCATAATTTCCTCGAAAAACAAGTCTCTCACCATAGTGATTGCAAAAATGCAAATTTAAGATGTCATGAAATAAATTGAACACTATTTCGTGCGCCGTTATTAACAATCTGTCATCTCCACTTTTTCGTAGTGAGTGACCACAGTCTGCAGTTATTACATTTTATCGTTGTTAACCACAGTACATTACTTTTCACCTCGTTACCTCTACCAAAATTCCTGACAGTGTTTAGGGCCCTATGCATTTATCCTAATTTATTGAACACAATGTTATTATGTATCTCCATTCTTCAACGAACTTGTATTGTCGCTCAGTAGAAGAAATGCATCATAAGATGCGCCGCATCAGTCACGAGGAACTATGTAGTAACCTAAATTAAACTACATTTCCCCTTCGTTTTACTTCAACAGTAACAGACAACGACCTGTATTCGTTTCTCTCTATGCTGATTATTCCAATTCAGTGAAAAGATTCTTCTAAAATAGTCTTTCGGCTGCGCACACAGAAAACTTTTGTTCCGTTATGGTAGGACCATAACACAGCAGCCCTTAAGCAAATGAAAAAGAATCCATTTTTGCAAGTAGTACACGTATTGCTCAGAGCTATGGGATGCGAAAGTAATCGAAGATAACAATACAATGGAACGCGTTTCTTATCCATAAAATCTGTATCAGTCACCGTAATGTACATTTACCGAACCTTGTGCCACATAACGCCTGTTATATAAACTCCAGAGAGGTTGTAGTTAAACCTTGTTCTTGAAATAGTGCAGAAAACACGTTGTGCGACGCGGAATAATGTGTGACCTGAGTATACATTCACGATAACTTATCTCAACATTTCGCGAGTGGGTTATACAACATTTGGGGTACTATGCCAGAAGACTTAAATTTTAGGGTGGACAACTCGTCCAGTTTTCAGCTTGCCATTTTCATATCGTGGTAAGGCATCGCCGAACTGGAAACACCGTCCTAGCTAGCTTATGGTCATATAGGGCCTCACTACATACAGAATTACCAAATTCCTTATGTTGTGGTTGAATAAAACACCTGAGTATGAGGTTCTCTTGTGTGGACAGCAACTCCGACGTAAGGACTGGTGGCGTCTGTCCAGGAGCGCAGGCCACAGGAGACAATCGGTGTGGTTGTGGCTCTCCCAAATTGTTCGCTGAAAATGTGTAAGCCATGGCATTAAGAGACTTAATTTTGCGCCGGTGGTTAACGCGGGCGATTCCGTGAGAAAGACGTAATTAAAGATAAAATATGACATCGAGAACATCGCAAACGCCGTACATAGCCCGATTATTAAGGAACTCCACTCATTGGAAGAGGAGTCAAAATAAGCGAACACGTGTATCGGCTTTCGCGGGAAATTGTGGTGCGTTAGGTAGCGTCAAGGCCTTTCAGTTTTCGGACCTGGGTTCGAAACTTTATTATTACTTTTATTTATTTTATTTTATCTTCAGCTTTCTATTTATCTATTCATGTCCGTAGAAGGTTACCACACGAATATTTCTTGTCAAATTAGTCGATAAAACAACATTAAATTAACTGGAAAACTGAAGCTGAGTTTCATTTATTACACAATATATGACGTGTGCGGATGGTATTTTCAGGGACTACAATCCTTTTAAATTCCCATATCCTTATATTTCATTTTTGTGTTTATTCTTCAGGAAGATTTGATGCATTCGCTTCATTGATACGGATCAAAAAAATGGCTCTGAGCACTATGGGACTCAACTGCTGTGGTCATCAGTCCCCTAGAACTTACAACTACTTAAACCTAACTAACTTAAGGACATCACACACATCCATGCCCGAGGCAGGATTCGAACCTGCGACCGTAGCAGTCGCACGGTTCCGGACTGCGCGTCTAGAACCGCGAGACCACCGCGGCCGGCGATACGGATCATAGAAGCATTTTGAAACATAGAAACTCCGAACATCATGGACATCGAACGAAGGCGCGTTTCCCGCAGTGACATTTCTTCGTATGAATTTCACTCGGGAACGAAATATCGTTAACACTACCTAAGATTTCATGTTCTGGCAATAAATTCGTGGCAAACAAAGCATAACGGATCAGTTTTCCAAAATATGGTGCTTGCGATTCATTTTCAAACAGGAACTTCACATAGAAAAATTTCAAATAAAGTTCCTCTTCATTTATTGATTTTTTTAAAAATTCATTCACGTTACACACAATTAGTAGACAAATAACGACATAATTACTTCAGTATTCGTTGTAAAACATTAGTGTAGTAATCTTCCCTGGTTATGGGTAGATAAAAGAAACAGGAAATGATGTTCTCGCTTACAACACGAGATGCAATATTATAAATCCGAGACGCTTGCCACTGAGCCACCCCTTGGTGGATCAAGTCTTTTCTTCGTAAAACGCACATGAAATACCTCAAAAACTTCAACCGTCGTTCTCTTAGAAACTGTCAAGTACCTACTTATAGGCTTGGCAGCCCTGGCCCAGATCGGACACTCTTGAATATTGAGCTCATTAATATAAGTAGTTAGTTCTATAATGACCGTCAATTAAGATGATATTACACCGTAATTAGAGGGTACTTCGTCTGTTCTATTGAAGGTTTCACTCAGATCAGAATATTTCCCGGAAAAAAAGCGTAACCTATGAACAGGTTTCCAAGAATCTTAGTCATAGGTTTACATACAAATTTAAGATTAAAAAATGGTTTCAATGGCTCTGAGCACAATGGGACTTTAACCTCTGAGGTCATCAGTTGCCTAGAATTTAGAACTACTTAAACCTAACTAACCTAACGACATCACACACATCTATGTCCGAGGCAGGATTCGAAATTGCGACCGTAGAGGTGGCTCGGCTCCAGAGTGTAGCGCCTAGAACCGCTCGGCCACTCCGGCCGTCACAAATTTAAGACGTTTGCGTAAGTATTAACTGAATAATTTAGGCTGTTTTTGTTACCCATAGATTTCGTAGCGCCTTGTGTACTCGACGAATTAAAGGTTTAACGTTCTATCTTTTATTTCTTTTCAAAACACTTGAAGTCCATATCGCACATATTCGATATTAGGCATAGCTTTCCAAGTATAGACGTATTGAGTTTTAACTTTCTTTTCCGTAAATTACATTACTATATTAATAGGCAAGACATGCGTTAGTGTTCCACATAGATTTAGTAACACTTGTAATCTCTAGTTAGTAGAGCCTTTCGCGGGCAAGTGCTCTACATTCTGAGCCAAGGAAGCACGACTCACGCCCTGTGCTCACAGCTTTATTTCTGCCAGTATCCTATCTTTCAGGAGAGCTAGTTGTGCAAGGTTCGCAGGAGAGCTTCTGTAAAGTTTGGTAGGTAGGAGACGAGATACTGGCAGAAGTAAATCTGTGAGCACCGGTCGTGAGTCATGCTTCGGTAGATCAGATGCCGGCACGGTAGCTCAGCGTGTTCGGTCAGATGATTAGCTGCCCTCTGTAATAAAAAAGAAGTGAGTTAATCGACCAACATCGAACTTAAACTGAGGTCTTACGACGTCCGCCCCGAGAAGATGCAACGAACAGAAGCGAAGAAAATAAAAAAAGGATGGTAGTGCACTTGCCCGCAAAAGGCAAAGGTCCCGAGTTCGAGTCTCGGTCGGGCACAAAGTTTTAATCTGCCAGGAAGTTTTATATCAGCGCACACTCCGCTGCAGAGTGAAAATCTCAATCTGGAAACATCCCCCAGGCTGTGGCTAAGCCATGTCTCCGCAGTATCCTTTCTTTCTGGAGTGCTAGTTCTGCAAGGTTCGCAGGAGAGCTACTGTAAAGTTTGGAAGGTAGGTGAAGAGATACTGGCAGAAGTAAAGCTGTGAGCACCGGGCGTGAGTCGTGCTCCGGTAGTTCAGATGGGTTGGCGGCCGGCCTTCAGCGGCTGTGGCGAGCGGACGCGCGGAGTGTTTACGTCCTCGCTGCTGCTGGCTGTGTGCTATTTACTCGTGAGTAGATGTTGTTCTAGCGGCCTCAATAACGTGTTATTGTGTGACAATGTTTAGAACCGGAACATGAACGACATAAGGCGCAGAGACATGTTGAAATTGGTATTCGATCACAACTATGTACGACCGAAGTCTTTTGAGATAGATTTATGGATTGAGGAAAGTCTGAAACGATCCTTTGACGATATTATCTGCGTACACCGGTCGATCGTTAGTAGCGTTGTTTACATCAAGTTTAAAACCGCTGATATTTGCGAACAGATCTTGCAGTCATGTAGTGGTAAGCTTAACTTTAAGCACCGTGATGGGAACATCGGAGAGGTTAAGGTTTTGCATGCAGGATTTGGTCTTCGAACTCTTCAAATTTTTGAGTTACCATTTGAAGTACCTGCGGCTGAAATCGACGCGTTGCTCAAAAGTTATGGTAAAGTTGTTAGCAGTGTTGCCTAAAAATGGGCGACGTTTAAGGTTCCTGCCCTGAATGGTGTTCGGCAGGCACATACCATCTTACGTTACTATTTGTGGATACAGGGTGATCGTCATATATGACGGCCAACCGCGTACCTTCTCTGGGAGCGGTGCCACGGATCACGTTCGTGCTAAATGTATCCAACGAAGGGTGACGCAGTTGCCACCAGGAGACGCCGTGCCAGCTAATACGATGACTTCACTACGGCTGACATATGTGGCGGCAGCCCGCACGAACATGGCCAACGTGGAACATTCAGATGTGGACAAAATTTCCAACGCCTTGGGCGACGACCAAGTGACGCCAATGGAAACTTCCACTACAGAGTACAACACTGATGTAACCCCTGAGGTTCCAACGGAAACTAACGAGCCAGTGGGTACGAATTTGGCCAGCCTTCACTGTGATGTACAGTCCCAAGGAAACATCAACGATTCGGACACTGGCAACAAACAGATGCCTGTCTCAGCGCAAACGGCAGGATTAACTGGTGGGCTAGATAGCGTTTCATCTCCAGAGGCTGACGAAAATGGAAGGCGAGGCAGTTCGCCGAAGTAACATAAGAAAAGGAGGATAGCCCACAAGAATGCCGAATAAACTGCACCAAGTTTGCGTGAGAAAGGTTTGCAAATTGCCCGCGACCTTACCGATGCCCTACATAGAAACCCTGATGAGAAGCAACAGAGTGGCACCAGCGATGTGGTAGACAGCACGAAGCCCCATTCAGAGGTCGGAGACCACGCTCTCGCAGAAGGGGAAAAGACTACACGACGGGTCTTCAGAGATAGCTCCGTCTGGCTGAGACAGCCTCACACACCAAGAGGAACTCAGTTAATGTTGGCGACTGGGCAGATGACGGAGAAGGCATGTCAGTGGACACTGAAACGGATAAGGTCGGCTCGGCGAAAGGTGCTTCCTCAGCTGTGAGGGATGAAGAACTCAAAAGGACAGGACCTGCTTCAACAACTCCGACAGGGGACGCTGATTACTTTTCTTATACTTATTAATGATTCTCACCGACGTCTCCCTTCCATCCTTGGATTGAGACTTCGCACCACTAGCTGGAAATGCCTCCTCCGTTTCAGGACTACAAGTTAGCCACGTTAAATATCAATAAACTTACCTCGACTCAGAAACTCTACAGTCTTCGCGACTAGCTTTACAGCTGGGACGCTGATATTGTGATGCTGCAGGAGGTGGACGACAACTTTCACCTAGTCATTCCTGGCTACGAAGTGGTAAAAAACACCACTCCGGATAGCTCCTCCGGTCCGGCTTTCCTAATCAAAGAGGGAGTAACCATCTCTGACGTCGAACTACTGGAAAACGGGAGAGGCATTTAGTGTCTAATTCACGGTATACGATTTATAAACATCTACGCCCCTTCTGGTAACCAAAATAGAGTGCGCAGAGCCCAGTTCTTTGCTACTGACCTGTTATATCTGTTACGACGGAATCCAGAAGACGTGGTACTTGGGGGTGACTTCAGCTGCATTTTAAAGCCTAAAGATCAAAGGCCGCATTTTAATGGTTGTCCAACTCTCGCAGAAACAGAGCGTCAGCTCTAAATGGAGGACACATGGGAAATACTACATGGGGACCAAAGCTGCTTTACATATTACACCGCACAAACTGCCAGCCGCATCGATAGGATCTATGTGGGGAAAACTCTGAGTGGGCAAATATCGGCAACGGAAACGTGGCCAATATATTTCTCACACCACTTGGCCTACCACTGTACCATTCGTATGACCAGACAGAAAACGTTCCGTGGCAAAACAGGATGTAAATTAAATGTAGACATCCTTCGAGAGCCAGGGCTACGAGAACAGTTGCAGGAGGTCTGGGATTCGAGTCTACACAGACAGGCTACTTTTCCGTCTGCCACAATGTGGTGGTGCCACTATACGAAGCCTCGACTTATTATGTGTTTGAAAGCCTATAGCTACGCCAGGAGCCGCTGGCAAAAGGAAACCTTTGAATTTTACTTTAGATGCCTACATGATTTATACTCCGAAAATTATGTCACGCACGAAAACATCGTACAAATTAAAAGGATTAAGGCGAAGTTGTTACTGCTAAAACCGAACAAATGGAAGGTCCCAAAATTCGCTCTAGAGACACCAACAGAACTTCCGATGAACATCCATCCTCGTTCCACCTCGGCAGAGAGAAACGGCGAACGAGACAAAAACTGATCAGTAAATTGAAAACGGAAGATGGCAGCATCTTGACGACTCAGATGGAAATAAAGGATTATATCACTGACTATTACCGGAGACTCTACATCGGAGACCAGACAGATGATGAGATCATCTCCGCCATGCAAGATCTTCTATCAGCGAAACTAGCCGAGGCTGACAGGGAGTCACTGATGACTGAAGTCACTGCGGATGAAACTAAGATGGCCTTGCGGAAGGCTCACCTAATAAATCCCCTGGCGCGGATGGACTTGTAAGGTGTCAGGCAAATCCAACACCTTTCATGAAAACCCTGACATGATAAGCAAATCCTATTGTATGTCACATAGCTCTGAATAAATCGTGGCGTTAAATTAACCAAAGTAATACGAGTAACGAGTGAGCAAATGGAATACCACAGGCTAACACAAGAATGCCTAAATACATGTCGTACCTTCCCACCGTGAGACCGACGTAGTTCCGAGGGGAGAAATGAGAACAGAAGCCGAGAGCAGAACCGTGTTAAGCTAGAAGTCCCTACGATAAGGGACAGACAGGACACCCACGTCGCCAGAGAACCTCTAGGGCACATCACCGGCACGTTTAAGCGTGAGACTTTTTCGCGTCTGTGTTACGTCAAGGACCACCCCCCAGCCCATGTTAAAAGCTAGAGCCCTCCAGAAAAACTGTACAGATCTTACGATAACTCAAAAAGGGCCACTACCACTTGCAAGTTTTAGCGTGAGACTTCTTCGTGTGTCTGTTACATTAGGACCATCCTGTATTAAAACATTTCCTTTTATCAATAGTGCAATTTATAAACGATATTTTGTGAGTAGAATAAAATTTCCAATGGTAAACGTAACTGCGTTTTCGACGTTACTTCACCAGCTAACTAAAAATAGGAAAGCCTTGAACCCCTTCCACTAAATTTAGTTAGTATTAAGATTCTTTTACAGGGAGTGCAGTGGAGCTGACAATGAGATCATTTAGTATTTGATCATCGCTAGTCTCACTGAACTCTTCTGAATTCTACATGTCATGTGTAGTCTGGCGTCTCCATACCAGCAACAGGTCCCAGGTTCAAACTAGTCAATTCCCTAAAAAAACACGCTCAGAGCGTCGTTGCGCGAAAGTGGTAGGGGGACACGATATAGAACAAACAGACACCACCATGAATGTTTAGAGTCTTCCCACTGAATTTTATAAGGAATACTGGCATTTACTGGAAAATTGTTTTGTGCGTATATGGAACGAAATTAGAGCAAGTCTGCAACTACCAGAAGACTTCAATGACAGTTTAATTGTACTGGTTTCGAAACAACAGCCACACGAAGACATCAATCATTTTCGACCAATCTCTCCCCTGAATTCCGACTATAAGATTGTGGCCCGCGTGTTTGCAAATAGAATTAAAAACGTCCTAGGGACGATAATCCATCACAACCAGTCAGCAGCAGTACCTGGACGCAATATCTTCAGAAGTCTTGCGGATTACAGACCGATCATCTCGTTCAGTGCAATTACACGGCCGACTTCGGTAATTCTTATTTTAGACCAATGTAAGGCTTTTGACCGGGTTTCGCACCGCTATCTGTTCCACATTAAGAAACATCTTGGATTCGGTGACGACTTCATTACAGTGATTCAAAATATGAACACCGCTGCCACTTCTAAGGTCATTGTTAATGGTCAGTTCACCTGATCGATTCCTATTTAAAGATCAGTAACACAAGGATGCCCCATGTCTATGCCACTCTACGTAATAGCAATTGAGCCGCTTATCCGGGTGCTCCATTGCAAACTTCACGGTTTAACTGTCTACTCATGCAACATAAAAAGTATTGCCTATGTGGACGACGTGAGTGCTATCATACGGTCGGAACAGGAGCTACGGTAGATCACCAATAGTATCACTGAATACGAACGAGCATCAGGCTCTAAATTAAATTATACGGAGACCAGATTATTGCCGATTGGGGGAGGCTTTCCGGAAGATGTAACTTGTCCCTACAGGTTGTGCGAGACTGTCAAACGGCTGAGTATAAAAATTAGCAGTTGCCCTATAGGAACAACGGCAGTCAATTGGAAATAAATCTTCGCCATCACAAAAGCCTGCCTTCAACAAAATAAAATCAGAGAACAGAGTCTGCTTCAACGAGTTTCATTCATCAATACCAAGACCCTTTCCAAAATCTGGTATGTTGGGCAGGTTCTCCCGGTTGTAGCCACTATTGCCAGGGGCATCATGTCGGCAGTCGGATGGTATGTTTGGAGGGTGAAATATTCAAGGTGGGGATCAACGTCGTCACTCTCCCTCCGGCGGAAGGGGGCTTTGGTCTAATAGATGCCCCAACGAAATGCAAGGCTCTCCTAGTACGTAATACACTGCAGCTGTGCCACAAATACCCCGACAGCGCACTTCGAATGGCCATAAGGACATATCAACCATAAAACATGCTAATACCAATAAACCTGGGGGAAGTGCGCTATAAGGCGAATCATATTAGGATGTTTCTCTTAGAAGGCAGCTACCTGAAGTCGAAATCGAGTGCTCCATTAAGTGATCTAACATCTAGAATGAGATTTTCACTCTGCAGCGGAGTGTGCGCTGATATGAAACTTCCTAGCAGATTAAAACTGTGTGCCCTACCGAGACTCGAACTCGGGACCTTTGCCTTTCGCGGGCAAGTGCTCTACCATATGAGCTACCGAAGCACGACTCACGCCCGCTACTCACAGCTTTACTTTTGCCAGTATCTCTTATCCTACCTTCCAAACTTTGCAGAAGCACTCCTGCGAAACTGACAGAAGTAAAGCTGTGAGTACCGAGCGTGAGTCGTGCTTCGTTAGCTCAGGTAGTAGAGCACTTAATGCGAAAGCCAAAGGTCCCGAGTTTGAGTCTCGGTCGGGCACACAGTTTTAATCTGCCAGTAAGTTTCGATCTAACATCTGCTCAACGAACAGGTGTTCAGTTTTTAAAACCCAAGTCCACAATTATTGTACTTGTACTTTTCTGTGTTCTTTGTTTTTCGTTGCTTACATTAGGACTTTGTTTTGTACTATCATCAATAGTCGAGAGAAAGTTTTCAGTTTGTGACTCACGTTGTGAACGTCACTTTATCCGAAGGAACATTGCCTAACATCACACTACAGCACACCACAGGACGGTCTGCGGACTTAAGCGACATCTGCCCTCACAACTACGAGAAGGAAACCTGGGCGAAAAAGAAAGGATAACTTAACGAACGAGGCCAAGCTTTAATGCTTGGGGTATATAAAGTGAAGCTTCATTAATTTCGAGAAAACGAGTGTTGAGGATCGCGTGTGAGCTGAGTTAGTGCCACCTTGTTGGAAGACTAGCAGGGGAATGTTTTCAAGGAAAATAATATTATTTTCTTTACAGAAGAAGTCTTTTTATTTCGTCATGAAGAACATCACGCATGGGAATGATTTAAAGGAAAACAAGTTTCTTTTCTTTACAGGAGAAGTATTTTATTTCATCGTGAAGGCCGGCCGCGGTGGTCTCGCGGTTCTAGGCGCGCAGTCCGGAACCGTGCGACTGCTACGGTCGCAGGTTCGAATCCTGCCTCGGGCATGGATGTGTGTGATGTCCTTAGGTTAGTTAGGTTTAAGTAGTTCTAAGTTCTAGGGGACTAATGACCACAGCAGTTGAGTCCCATAGTGCTCAGAGCCATTTTTTTTCATCGTGAAGAAGAACAATTTCTTTTAATGCCGATGAAGCCATGCCGAGAAGACAACTTCTGGTGAGCGTAAGGATGGGTTGAAGGGGAGGAAGCAAACCCCCCCCCCCCCAAAAAAAAAAAGTAGGTTGTAGAGCACTTGCCCGAGAAGTTCGAGACTCGGTTGGGCACACAGTTTTAATATGTCAGGAAGTTTCAGAGTATTACTGTTATAGTGTATATAAATATTGTAAAACTATTGTAAACAACTATCAGGAAAAGTGTTTGAGCTTAGTAAAATCACAATATATCAATTCTGTACAGTAAATTACACAACAGTATATAAATGTAGACTTTGAACAGAAGTCTGCTGCTAAGAGAGGATATTAAAAATTTCTGAGTGTGTGGATGAGTACTTGAACTGGGAAAAAAACCATTGCTGATCCGCTGAAACGTTTGGCTTCACCTACTTATGCTCTTAGATTTATTGCAAGTGTTGTTGATAAGCATATAAGTAAATTAGCCTACTATTGCTATTTTCATTCACCGTATTCATATGACGTCATATTTGGGATAATTCATCAGTAGGAGAAACGTTATTCATTGCACAGAACAGTTTAATCAGAATAATAACTGGAGCGCATCCAAGATCATCTTGCAAACATTTTTTAGGGACTCGGATATTGACAGTCCTTTGCTATACATACATTCAGTTACGAAATTTGTTGTTAATAACCTACCCCCGTTCAAAAATAATAACAAAGAGCCTTGTTACCACGCTAGAAGTAAGGATGATGTTCACTGTTCTGGGTTATATATGACTTTGGCACAGAAAAGCGTGAAATAAACCGCCACAAAAATCTTTGATCATTTGCCAAAAGCATTCAAAGTCTGATAACCTATGCCAACCAACAAATTAAAAGAATTTCTGAACGACAACTCATTTTAAGCGATGGATGAATGTTTATAAATAAAGTAGCTGCAGTAAAATATACATATCTTGTAATAAAACTTACGTTAAACTTAATAGTTATTCCACATCACTACAAAAGGACCTAGTCATGATCTATGGAAAAAGTGTTAATGTAATGTAAGCCAAGACACCTTTCGTTTACCTTTACCTCCCCTCTTCTGATCGAAATTTCTGGGAAATCAAGTTATGGCACTTCCATTGTTCTCCCTCTGAGAGTGATAGCTGAATGTTGAGAACAAACGATATGTTGAGTAATACACAAACTAGTGCTGACAATGCTGCAATCATAAAAGTAGCAATTAATAGAATGCCTCTCTTGTAAACGAACAACTGTGTGCTCTTTACTGTCAAGTAGTTAAGTTCTTTCAATTACCACAATTACAGCGTCACTTCTGTACCACATCACAAAGAAGCGTTACTACTGCAGCGAAAAATATCTTTCGGTTTGCCTTAGAAAAGTAAGTTCCGTGGATGATATTAAGGGGTTGGAAAGACCCACCGTGCTTTATTGTTAGAAGTCAGCTCCGCAAACAAAGAGAGCTTCATCTCTAACTCAAGAGAAGGCACTTAGTCAGTCTGTTGTAGAACTGTGGTGCACATTCTCTACTCCAGATTTATGGTGTTTTTGAAACACGGAAATCTTCTCTATAAAAATCAGCGTTGTTTGTTGCAAATAGTAGTTTAGTTAAGCTCAGCTCGGTCTGACCATCCATGAGATCCACAGCTTTGTAAACAAAGGCCCTCAAGTTGATGCCGTGTTCCTTGACTTCAGGAAGGCTGCAAACAATATCTACCATAAAATATTTACAAGAAACTATCCACAGCGACCTTACGCAGAATGACCACTTAAAACAAAAATTAGGAAAGGCAGATGCCAGACAAAGATTCGTAGAAGAATCGTAACGACATGTAACCCGTCCACAAAGGAAGTGGCTTATCTAGCGCTTTATTGATCCATTCTTGAGTGTTGATCATCACTATGGGGCCTTTATCAGAAAGGAATGATGGAAAGAATAAAGATGATCCAACGAAGAGCAGCTTCCTTTTGTCATATGATCGTTTAATCGGCTCGAGGGTGGTACGGGGATGCTCAACAACTCTCTTGGCAGGCGTTACAAGAGAGACGTTATGCGTGTTGGGCAACAATTTCTGGGACGTGTCGGACAACAGATTACTCCCACTCAAATACATCTCGTGGAATGGCTACGACGAGAAAATTCGAAAAATTACAGTCAATACACAGGCTTACCAACAATCATTATTCCCACGTGCCATTCGCGAGTGGAACATAGTAGGGGCAATCAGTGGCAACCGGCCACTGTGGCCGAGCGGTTCTAGGCGCTTCAGCCCGGAACCGCGCTGCTGCTACGGTCGCAGGTCCGAATCTTGCCTCGGGCATGGATGTGTGTGATGTCCTTAGTTTAGTTAGGTTTAAGTAGTTCTAAGTCTAGGGGTCTGATGACCTCTGAACCATTTGAAATCAGTGTTGCCAGAAAAAGCCTGCGTCACACACCATGAGGTTGCTTGCGGAGTACGATGTAGATGTAGATGAAAGGCCGTCTTCAGACGAAGCGATGTGAGTGGTTTTACAGAAAACATTAACGAGATGTGACTAACTCGCACATTTCCAACGACAACATCCAAGTGCACAGACACTCTTTTCCAACCAGAGACCAGGGCACACAAGGGAATTGTTTTTAGAGAACTTGATCGGAGAACAAATTTGACAAGTTGTCAGAAATAATTACAGAATATGATGGTAATGATGACTTTTTGCAGAAATGATTGTCATAATTAACCCGGATAAGAAATGAGGCTCTGGCATAATTACATGGCTTGATAAAACGCATCGTGATTAGATAGCTGGATGTCAAAACTTGTTAGATGTACACACCATCGGCGGATATGTAAATCACTGGAGTAACAATTTTTTATGGCAGGAAGAATTTTCACCAGTGCGCATTCGTGTTCTTCGTGTTTAGTGTTGTTACAATGGCTGCTTGGGTACGTAAGATGCGTGAAGAGCGTCAGATGTGCAATGATAACTGCGAAGGATACGGAGTTGCATTGCACTTTTGTGAGAGAGCCTTATCTGCATGTAACAGAGTTTCAAAGCGGCGCCAGTATGTGTTTCTATTTGCTATTTAGTCGGATAGTTATTTTAAATGTGTTCGGCATGTTGGATTGCATGAGAAAGTAAGAGCCAGTGTAATCGTAGGCAGGGATCCAATCGAACACGTCCGACCACCACAACGGAAGATGACCGTAATCTTCACGGGTGCACCTGTCTTCCGATTAAAAGAAACGGACTCCTTATAGCATTATCGGTCATCTCGCATCATTAATAAGAACATAGCAGCCCCAGACTAGGCAGTCACAGTCTCACGAAAAGATCACCATTAACATAGCAATACAAGCGGCTGAGTTTGGAGTGTTGATGTGAATGGTAAGCATGGTGCTGACGAATGGCTTCGCACTGGGATCAGCGATAAACTGCTGTTCTGAAAGACCATAGTTCGCGTGTATGCCATCGACTTGCGCAGAGCTTCCATCTTTCTAACGCTTCGGAGTGGCAAAGCGATGCTACTTCTCGCGTAAAGGTGTGCTCGCTGACTTCAGGACATGGCTGGTAGCGACTGAGAGACGGCACAATGGTACCTCACGGAAATCCTGCATCATCATTTGCTACCCTTCATGAGATCGTATGGAGACAACATTTTTCAACAGGGTAATGCTGGTGCACACATAGCACGAGTGCCTATGAAAAGCCTGCGTACTCCCGTGGCCAGGAAGATCCCCAGATCTGTTCCTCACAGCAAGTGTAAGCGACCACCTCGGACGTCAACGCCGTACCAGTACTATTATCCAGGATATCGAGGACGAGGTAAACAGTTGTTGGTCAGCTCTCCTTAGGAGACGATACAGCGCACGTCGCAACTCAATCTGTGCCTGCTAGAAGATCAGGAAAGGTACCACGTTATTCTCATAAGAAAGTTCATACTGTCAAGTTCTTTTTAAATTTGGTTCTGTTTTATACTCAGAAAAATAACATCACATACCTTCCGACCACCGACCACCTCGGACGTCAACGCCGTACCAGTACTATTATCCAGGATATCGAGGGCGAGGTAAACAGTTGTTGGTCAGCTCTCCTTAGGAGACGATACAGCGCACGTCGCAACTCAATCTGTGCCTGCTAGAAGATCAGGAAAGGTCCCACGTTATTCTCATAAGAAAGTTCATACTGTCAAGTTCTTTATAAATTTCGTTCTGTTTTATACTCAGAAAAATAACATCACATACCTTCCCAACACGGGAAGTTTCTTTTCAGTTCCCACTTTTGTTATGGGTGTTTTAAAATTGTTTGTGAGGCAGTGTATTTCGATTAATATGTCGACTAAGAAATTAAATTTGGATTTCTTCTACATACATATCTACATCTGTATTCACATCTACTTGGTTACTTTGCAAATTCAGACTTAAGTGTCTGGCAGAGGATTCATTGAACCATTTTCATACTACTTCTCTACAATTCCACTCTCGAATGGCGCGTGAGAAAAAGGAACACCTAAATCTTTGACCTCTTAGTTTTCTTATTTTATTATGATTATCATTTCTCCCTACGTAGTTGGGTGTCAACAAGATATTTTCGCGTTCGAAAGAGAAATTTGGTGATTAAAATTTCTTAAATAGATCATGCCGCAAAGAAAACCACCTTTGTTTCAGTGACTCTCACCCCAACTCGCCTATCGTATCGGTGACACTCTCACCCCTATTGCTCGATAACACGAAACGAGCTGTTCCTCTTTGCACTTTTTCGACGACCTCTGGTAAGGACCACCTGGTAAGGATCCCACACCGCGCAGCAATATTCCAGCAGATGAGGGACAAGTGTAATGTAGGTTGTCTCTTTAGTGGGTTTGTCGCATCTTCTAAGTGTTCTGCCAACAAAGCGCAGTCTTTGTTTCGCCTTACCGCAATATTGTCTATGTGGTCTTTGCAATTTAAGTTGCTCGTAATTGTAATTTCTAGTTATTTAGTCGTATTGACAGCCCTTTGATTTGTGAGATTTGTCGTATACCTAAAAATTTCTCGTATTTCTTTTAGTACCGATGTGGATGACCTCGCACTTTTCTTTGTTTAGTGCCAATTATTACTTTTCGCACCATACAGAAATTCTCTCTAGATCATTTTGTAGTAGGAATTGATCGTCTGATGGTTTTACTAGACAAATTACAGCGTCATCTAAAACAATCTAAGGGGGTTGCTCAGATTATCACCTAGATCATTTACGTAAATCAAGAACGGCAGAGGTCCTATGACACGACCTTCCAGAACACCAGATATCACTTCTGTTCTGCTCGATGATTTACCACCTGTCACTACGAACTATGACCTCTCTGAGGAAATTGCGAATCCAGGAACACAACTGAGACGATGCTCCATATAGACGGAATTTGATTAATAGCCGCTTGCGGGGAACGGTATAAAAGCCTTCTGGAAATCCAGGAATATGGAATCGATCTGAGATCCTTTGTCGACAGCACTCATTACTTCATGAGATTAAACAGCTAGCTGTGTTGCACAAGAACGATAATTTCTGAATCCGTGTTGGTTATGTATCAATAAGTCATTCTCTTGAAGGAAGCTGTATTTAGTCTTTTCCATCTAGTAAATTAGGAAGTTCACAAAACGACTGACAAGTGAACCTGCAGTTATTTCTCAAACTATGATCCTAATGTTGTTTGTGTCTGTGGTACATGTTATTAAGTGACCTACACGTCCTTCCTTGCCGATATTTCAAACTCTCGTGTCGTTTCTCCAGGTGAGAACTAAGAGAACAGTATGTCATAGTTTTATTAAGGAATGAAAATGGGCAGATTAGCACTAGCGAGAAAAAAGGCGTCGCTTTCTCTAAATCACTGCAACTGCCTCCCACTGCACTGCATAATTGTAAAATTTCGCTGAAAGGTGTCTACAACCTTCCTCTGTAACGGTGCAACTGCGTGAAGCACTGAGATATCACCCTCAGGGTCAGCGACTCTTCAGACAGCAAGGCGTCAACACATGCGAAATACACTCCTGGAAATTGAAATAAGAACACCGTGAATTCATTATCCCAGGAAGGGGAAACTTTATTGACACATTCCTGGGGTCAGATACAACACATGATCACACTGACAGAACCACAGGCACATAGACACTGGCAACAGAGCATGCACAATGTCGGCACTAGTACAGTGTATATCCATTTTTCGCAGCAATGCAGGCTGCTATTCTCCCATGGAGACGATCGTAGAGATGCTGGATGTAGTCCTGTGGAACGGCTTGCCATGCCATTTCCACCTGGCGCCTCAGTTGGACCAGCGTTCGTGCTGGACGTGCAGACCGCGTGAGACGACGCTTCATCCAGTCCCAAACATGCTCAATGGAGGACAGATCCGGAGATCTTGCTGGCCAGGGTAGTTGAATTACACCTTCTACAGCACGTTGGGTGGCACGGGATACATGCGGACGTGCATTGTCCTGTTGGAACAGCAAGTTCCCTTGCCCGTCTAGGAATGGTAGAACGATGGGTTCGATGACGGTTTGGATGTACCGTGCACTATTCAGTGTCCCCTCGACGATCACCAGAGGTGTACGGCCAGTGTAGGAGATCGCTCCCCACTCCATGATGCTGGATCTTGGCCCTTTGTGCCTCGGTCGTATGCAGTCCTGATTTTGGCGCTCACCTGCACGGCGCCAAACACGCATACGACCATCATTGGCACCAAGGCAGAAGCGACTCTCATCGCTGAAGACGACACGTCTCCATTCGTCCCTCCATTCATGCCTGTCGCGACACCACTGGAGGCGGGCTGCACGATGTTGGGGCGTGAGCGGAAGACGGCCTAACGGTGTGCGGGACCGTAGCCCAGCTTCATGGAGACGGTTGAGAATGGTCCTCGCCGATACCCCAGGAGCAACAGTGTCCCTAATTTGCTGGGAAGTGGCGGTGCGGTCCCCTACGGCACTGCGTAGGATCCTACGGTCTTGGCGTCCATCCGTGCGTCGCTGCGGTCCGGTCCCAGGTCGACGGGCACGTGCACCTTCCGCCGACCACTGGCGACAACATCGATGTACTGTGGAGACCTCACGCCCCACGTGTTGAGCAATTCGGCGGTACGTCCACCCGGCCTCCCACATGCCCACTATACGCCCTCGCTCAAAGTCCGTCAACTGCACATATGGTTCACGTCCACGCTGTCGCGGCATGCTACCAGTGTTAAAGACTGCGATGGATCTCCGTATGCCACGGCAAACTGGCTGACACTGACGGCGGCGGTGCACAAATGCTGCGCAGCTAGCGCCATTCGACGGCCAACATCGCGGTTCCTGGTGTGTCCGCTGTGCTGTGCGTGTGATCATTGCTTGTACAGCCCTCTCGCAGTGTCCGGAGCAAGTATGGTGGGTTCTTTTTTCCATTTACAGGAGTGTAAATCCCAGCGTTGAGAAGTCCATGTGAGGTATAGTATGGGTTAATGATGTCACACAACATCACCACAGCTATTCCTAACACCGTCGGGGACGCGTCACGCAGTGTGAAGGTCGTCACAGTCCCTCTAACCCACAGTTCAGCTCTTCTTCTGAAGCCACTGCGATGGTAGCCAGAACTGCGAGACGCAGTGTTGGAATCAAGCGCTGTTCTTGTGTGTGACAGAGGAGAACATTTCAGACACACCGCCGCTCGAAGAGACCTCATGATGTGGCATTATGGCTATCATTTGCGTGTTGATTGCCTTACGTATCGTGGTCAAAAACGACAACTCGTAGTACGGAGCTGACACTCGGCGGACCATTGAAGCGTAGTCTTTGCAGTGGAGTGCGACAGCAATTTATGTTCTGGTATCCAGGGTGAAACAGCTTGAGACCGTTCAAAACAGTTGGACGAAATCTGAACGTGATCTTAAGCACGAAAGAATGCTGTTTCCGTGAGGCTTCTTCCCCCACCCAGTAACAACCTCTCTGCAGAATGGGTGTCTAAGTCTCTGGTTAGTACATTTCTACTGGGAGTATTGCCAAACTGTGTGGGGGGGGGGGGGGGAGGTGTAGGGGGGGTGATGTCTTTTATGGGCCCTTAGTCGTTTTATTCGTGCATATGTCACAACTTTGCACGTCTCCGTGACCAAACCACAGACGGACGCTACACAGGGATTGAAAAAGTATCAACACTGTTTGCTGCTATGCATTATGTTCATTTACATCTACATCTACGTCTACATGAGTACTCTGCAATTGACATTTAAGTGCTTGGCAGAGGGTTCATAGAACCACAATCATACTATCTCTCTACCATTTCACCACCGAACAGCGCGCGGGAAAAACGAACACATAAACCTTTCTGTTCGAGCTCTTATTTCTCTTATTTTATTTTGATGGTCATTCCTACCTATGCAGGTTGGGCTCAACAAAATATTTTCGCATTCGGAAGAGAAAGCTGGTGACTGAAATTTCGTAAATAGATCTCGCCCCGACCAAAAACCTCTTTGCTTTAATGACTTCCATCCCAATTCGCGTATCATATCTGCCACACTCTCTCCCCTATTACGTGATGATACAAAACGAGATGCCCTGTTTTGCACCCTTTCGATGTCCTCCGTCAATCCCACTTGGTAAGGATCCCACACTGCGCAGCAATATTCTAACACAAGACGAACGAGTGTAGTGTAAGCTCTCTCTTTAGTGGACTTGTTGCATCTTGTAAGTGTCCTGCCAATGAAACGCAAACTGTGGCTCACCTTTCCCACAGTATTATCTATGTGATCTTTCCAACTGAAGCTGTTCGTAATTTTAACACCCAGGTACTTTATTGAATTGAAAGCCTTGAGAATTGTACTATTTATCGAGTAATCGAATTCCAACGGATTTCTTTTGGAACTCGTGTGGATCACCTCACACTTTTCGTTATTCAGCGTCAACCTGCCACACCATACAGCAATCTTTTCTAAATCGCTTTGCAACTGATACTCGTCTTCGGATGACCTTAGTAGACGGTAAATTACAGCTTATTACAGCATATTTTGTCGACTCGTTTTGAACGCTACATATTGTACATCAGAGCAAAAACTGCGGCCGCGCAGAGGTCAGATCATGTTCAGCAACGCTGCGGGCCCACGACGTACTTACGGTAGATTCGTCCCGCGAGCGCCAGCAGTGCTGAAAGCTTTCAAGAACGTCGTCCTGTTGGTCATTGCACCACACACTGTCGATTTCCACAAAGAAATGTACGGGAACCAAATTCCCAAGAGGATAGGTGGTTACATTGACACACTTTATGACAACCACTGAGAACTTTTCGTGTTGATTCTGGGTGGCGCTATGTGTGAAATCGTTTTCCTCGACCACCGATAGACAACCATGTGATGTCAGCGCTGGGTGTCTTGTGTACGCAGAAGAGCTTCTGTAAAGTTTGGAAGGTAGGAGACGAGATACTGGCAGAAGTAAAGCTGTGAGTACCCGGCATGAGTTGTGCTTCGGTAGCTCGGATGGTAGAGCACTTGCCCGCGAAAGGTAAAGGTCCCGAGTTCGAGTCTCGGTCGGGAACAGAGTTTTAATCTGCCAGGAAGTTTCAGAATAATGCTAATTAAAAAATACACTCCTCAAGTTTGAAAGGGAAAAATTTTACAAAATCGAACGGCAATTACTTAATGGTAGAAACCACATTAGGAGGTTCAAAATATCCGATTTTTTATTGTATATATCGTTTACTTAACTATCCAAGAATACGATGTCAGAATTTGAAAGCGAAATTCGCATCCGTTTAGATTATATCAGCATAGAACTGAGTGTACATTGGCAATTATGGCGAAAAATTACCATATGAGTTCCAAGGATGAAAATCCTCGACACGAATATTACCCAGAGGGAGAAGACAGCTGGTGCTAGTGACAGAAACGAACGGCCCTTGAAATAGAACATGAAACGCACCCTGCTCCATTGGACCCCGACGTACAGAAGGAGATTCTCTCCATAAATGTTTTATCAATCCAAAGCATTGCAGACAACAAAAAATTACATGAAGAGAAATGTAGTGTGAGGAGGCCTATGCATGAGTCGTTCAACTAATTCGAGAGTAATGTTCTATGTACTGACTTGGCAGAAAATCCCAAGAAATTTCGGTCTTATGTCAAAGCGGTAGGTGGATCAAAACAAAATGTCCAGACACTCTGTTACCAAAATGGTACTGAAACGGAGGATGACAGACTAAAGGCCGAAATACTAAATGTCTTCTTCCTAAGCTGTTTCACAGAGGAAGACGGTACTGTACTTCCTGCTCTAGATTGTCGCACGGATGCCAAATGGTAGATATCGAAATAGATGACAGAGGGATAGAAAAACAATTAAAATCGCTCAAAAGAGGAAAGGACCTGATGGGATACCAGTTCGATTTTACACAGAGTACGCGAAAGTACTTGCCCCCATTCTTGCAGCGGTGTACCGTAGGTCTCTAGATGAGCGTAGCGTTCCAAAAGATTGGAATATGGCACAGGTCATCCCCGTTTTCTAGAACGGACGTCGAACAGATGTGCAGAACTATAGACCTATATCTCTAACATCGATCAGTTGTACTATTTTGGAATATGTCTTATGTTCGAGTATAATGACTTTTCTGGAGACTAGAAGTCTACTCTGTAGGAATCAGCATGGATTTCGAAAATGATGATCGTGTGAAACCCAGCTCGCGCTATTCGTCCATGAGACTCAGAGGGCCATAGACACGGGTTTCCAGGTAGATGCCGTGTTTCTTGACTTCCGCAATGCGTTCGATACAGTTCCCCACAGTCGTTTAATGAACAAAGTTAGAGCATATGGACTATCAGACCAATTGTGTGATTGGATTGAAGAGTTCCTTGATTACAGAACGCAGCATGTTATTCTCAATGGAGAGAAGTCTTCCGAAGTAAGAGTGACTTCAGGTGTGCCGCAGGGGAGTGTCGTAGGACCGTTGCTATTCACAGTATATATAAGTGACTTTGTGGTTAACATCGGAAGTTCACTGAAGCTTTTTGCGGATGATGTTGTAGTATACCGAGGGGTTGTAACAACGGAAAATTGTACTGAAATGCAGGAGGATCGGCAACGAATTGACGCATAGTGCAGGGAATGGCAATTGAATCTCAATGTAGACACGTGTAATGTGTTGCGAATACATAGAAAGAAAGATCCTTTATCATTTAGCTACAATATAACCGGTCAGCAACTGGAAGCAGTTAATTCCATAAATTATCTGGGACTACGGTCGCAGGTTCGAATCCTGCCTCGGGCATGGATGTGTGTAATGTCTTTAGATTAGTTAGGTTTAAGTAGTTCTAAGTTCTAGGGGACTGATGATCACAGATGTTAAGTCCCATAGTGCTCAGAGCCATTTGAACCAATTATTTGGGAGTAGGCATTAGGAGTGATTTAAAATGGAATGACCATATAAAATTAATCGTCGGTAAAGCAGACGCCCTAAGGAAATGCAATCCGAAAACAAAGGAAGTAGGTTACAGAACACTTGTTCGTCCACTGCTTGAATACTGCTCACCGGAGTGGGATCCGTACCAGATAGGGTTGACAGAAGAGGTAGAGAAGATCCAGCGGAGAGCAGCGGCTTCGTTACAGGATCATTTAGTAATCGCGAAAGCGTCACGGAGATGATAAATAAATTCCAGTGGAAGACTCTGTAAGAGGGACGCTCAGTAGCTCGGTACGGGCTTTTGTTGTTGAAATTTCGAGAACATAACGTCACCGAGGAGTCAAGTAGTATATTGCTCCCTCCTACATATATCTCGCGGAGAGACCATGAGGATAAAATCAGAGAGATTAGAGCCCACACAGAGGCATACCGACAATCTTTCTTTCCACGAACAATACTAGGCTGGAATGGAAGGGAAAACCCACAGAGGTACTCAATGTACCCTCCGCCACACACCGTCAGGTGACTTGCGGAGTATGGATGTAGATGTAGATGCAGATCAAGGGATGAATTACTGGAGAGATGTTTCGGAGGCCACATACAAAATGCGAATGAAAATCTTAATTCCATATCTGGGGATTAGCTCCTAAAGTGTTGCAAATAAAAGTAATTAAATTGACATCGTACTGTATTTAGCATTGGGCTTCTTCTGTGAAGGGAATTCATCCTCTGTAATGGACATGAAGGAGGCAGGAATTGTAGTAGGCACGCAAAGCTTGAGTTACTCCGAACAAATGGATAACCAGCGCGTGAGCCTTTAGAATCGACGTAGTCCATTGGAATCGTTGGAAGGTCGGGAAGCTAGAAAAGTGCTGCCGCAAGCGTAAAACGAACCCTATGAGAAATAAGAAGGATTATTATATGGTGCTGGAATCACAGATTAATCGGTAAGAGTTTTACATTATTGTTAATTTCTTTGAATCTCTAGTTTCCAAGGTTTTATTTTTCAAACGGGTTTATCTAGAAATAACTCTTTTCACATTTGCGTGTAGTTTAACTCAAACAGTACAGAACCGATCCTTATGAAAATTGTTAGTATGATTCTTTATAAAATTACTAGCTATATGAGTCGACTTATGAGATAATATCATGATTTTAAAGGTAATTTTCTTTCCATAATTAGAGACAAAAATTGTGAAAATCGAAGTAAAGTATTCCAATGCCAGCGAAGTCTTTAATTTTCATTAGTTTCACCTGCATTGAGGAATATTAATTAAAATGTTTTTGATTTAAGATTAAAATCGGAATGGCTACACTGCTCACAATTGGAGAACTATACTCACAACCTCCTGCGAACAACACAGCATAACTTTGTTATTTGTGGCTGAAATTATTTTAAAAAGTTAATAAAAACTGTTCGATATATGAATGAAATGATTTCAAAATTTGGTTAAATTCTAATTCATTCTTCTCACCCCAAAAAAATCCAAAAAAACCTGTGTCAAACAGCCTCCTAATATGGTTTCCCCCCTTAAAACTAATATTTCAGTAGCTTTTGAAATATTTGAATTACGGTGTTGTTGTTGTTGTTGTGGTCTTCAGTCCTGAGACTGGTTGTAACTCTCCATGCTACTCTATCCTGTGCAACCTTCTTCATCTCCCAGTACCTACTGCAACCTACATCCTTCTGAATCTGCTTAATGTAATCATCTCTTGGTCTCCCTTACGGTGTAAGGTTGCAGAAAACAGTGACGAAGATAAAACTCTTCTGTGTATGAGTTGGAATGTGATCAGTGGAAAGGATTCACTATGGGTCAAAATGTCGATCTTGCTTCGTCAGATATAGAGAAGACAATCTGGCGATCATCTGCGAGACTCAAAGCACGTTAGCAGTACGAACCACAAAATCCAAATACTTAACACTGCTCCCGAAAACAATTTACAAACGAGTAATCGTAAGAAGCTATACACATAATGTTCTTAACGAAAAGTTAGATTTTACAGATAACAACTTCTTAAAAATATTACATGATGTACGCTAATTACAATTTTTTTGGTTTTAGCTCTTTTGTTACTCTTCACAGTTAATATCTTTCAAAAATTTTGTGTTTATATTTTGTAGCATACTGAGCGTATTTTTTTGGTTTTCAGCTGACGATCTGTGGGACTCATATTATACCTCACGTTTAAAGTCACCTCACACTTAAACATAACCTTGTTTCACAAGTCTTAAGCTGGATTATGAACGGAATGATCATTTGGCTGGGACCTTCGTGTACATACTTGATATATTTTGTTCTTGCTCATATTCATGGACATAAAATCGTGTAATTAAACAACATACGCACGACTGTATTCCTTCATCATCTAACTCTGTTAGTGTGTCAGTGGATTACACTGCCATATAATAACCTAGGTTTTGACATTTTACGGATACATTTAAAGCTAGTGTAGCCACAGCTAAAACCGTTACACATAACTGATTGACCAGTTCATACAGTATATCAGATGTTAAAAGTATTACAAAATAAAACTGAATGAAAAGTCCAATAGCCTGCCGCAGTTTTTTTTTTTTTTTTTTTTGTTGAAGTCGATTAGATACACACAGCCACTTTGCAGTTTTTAAGTTCTATTTTCTGGTGTTCGTAATGCTACTTGACGTGGTGTAGGAAGCTGTTACAGAATTCCACAGAGTATCCACTGGCGTGGCTGGGAAAATTTGTCATTGTTTAACTGGTGGAACCATCATCTATGCCAATGTCCAGTTAGATATTTTAATGTTTCCCCGTTTGTAACAGTCGCGGGGAGTCCAAAATTATATGTAGATCTCCTATTATGCATCATGTAGCAAATCTAACGGTCTGTTTTGTTGGGATTACCTCTATAAGTATATACCGAAGACATTGGTGTTGAGTTTACTTAATAAAAAATTGCCTCTTCGTCACCTATAGAACGAGCTGTATATGTGCACTCTCGTCGCCTACTAGCTTTCAGTTCTGCAAACTTACTATCAATAAATGTTGCTATGGGATTATTTAGTCTTGTATCTGATATTGTACCTAGAGAGGATTTTGAAATACGACTTAGAATGCAGTTTTGACAACATATTTTTTTAGTAAATACTTTATCTATATGTGGTTACGGATGCTCTTCAATTTGTAGTTACGCATGCTCTTTCTGTTTCTAGAAAATATTTCAGCTTTTACCAGCTACAAAAAAGATTTATAATCGTAGAACGGTTATCACATTTTAGGAAAACTACGTATTTATGTTTTCAATTGACGATGCTGTGAATACCAAAACGACCTCTAACAGTAATAAATATCACTATATTGTATTGATACTTAGGTCAGCTTTCAGTTCAGCGCCTCTCTTGTATCGATGATGTACTATGTGGCGTACTTTTTAATGGATGCACTTGGCGGAACATTTTGTAAAAACCGGTTTTAGGTTTGAGGTGACAATACATCTTACGTAATCTATCCAGCTAATTAAGATACAGAGGGTTTTTACAGATTTAATTGGGTATTTGCTTCAACATTTGGTGACGTGTATTTAATAACAATTTACTTTTGTTCAATAACAATTCACTCTGTCTATTTTATTTACGGCAATGTATACCATTGTTAATAATTATGTTTTACAATTTGTGTACTCTATTCACAGAGCAGATGATGGTTACTCTGTTTTACTGGAACCGGTCATCGTAAATAAGGGTTTTACGACTTCTGTCTTTGCTGAGAAATTGTCTTCCTTCTAGCTGAATGCTTAGCGAGCTCTTCTTTGTACTCCGTACGAGCAAGTTAACTATCATGGAAACTACTAAAGTAAAGTACACACCATAACTAAAATAAATAAACCTTGGGAGGAACAGAAATAACATATTTTAATCGAAGACAATTATTACAATGAAGCCATCGCTGGACATTACAAAAGGCAAGACATGGTTATTAACACTCCGTGGATGGCATAGCATGATCTGAAACATGCTCCCAAGCTGGTCACGATGCTAGCAATGAGTTCTTATTACATCTTCCCAACACACATAAAAAGCAATGCAAAAAAACGATCGTTTTCTAGAATGTTTCTGGGTGCACTGTACCCTCACGTGGCATGACAAGGGAGCACAAAAGGCACCAAGGAACGGTGTAGAATGTGGTCGTTTTCGTGGTTCAGGCTTTGTGGATCGGGTTGGCATAATGTTGCACAGATCTAAAAATATATGGACACAGTAGATGCACTTGTCAGTGCTACAGTGATGCTGTACTCCTTCTGTTATGTACGATTAATAGAAACGGTAATTAGAAGTGGGCGGCAGGGTTTGTGCGGCAACTCTCGTTGTAGGAAAGCTGTATAGGAGCAGAAATGATTAGCGTACAAGTTAATCATAATAAAGAGAAGGTTCATTTAAGTTTTATTTCTCCAAGCGCACGAAGACTTGTTATAAATAATGAGATAAGAACTAGAGTCTAGCCCTCGGTGTCAATACCGACGGGTGTCTCTGTACGGAAGCAAGATCGATGATGTCGATGCTGCAACTACTCAGCGTATGCATAGCCTCCTGTAATGAAGTGTCTCCAAGCGAAAGTGGGCCGAGTCTATTATCATGGCAGCAGAGTGGGCTTATAATTGAGAGCCGCTAGTTGTTTGGCTCAGCAGGCACGTTCAATTGGGTCCACCGGATATTACATGACTGCTACCGGCGTTGGATCGAATTTTGTAATTTCGTTGCCAACTGTAATGTGCTGGTAGGGTGGTGTTGATGCATGATACCACACCTTCCCCACGTGCGTCTTTTCAGGGATGCATTTGGCCGTGATTCTATTTTTATGGATGAGAATGCGCAGCCGCATCGAACTGCGCAGGTGGAGCAGATATTGTAATGAGAGAATATTGTGTGCATGGACTTCCCTGTCCTCTCTCTCACTTACACTGCGCCAGACACGTGTGGGATGCTGTTGAAAACCGTACTTTAGGAGGATTGGATCGCCCTATCATAACAGCACCCCACAAACGAAATATTATGGCCAGCAAGGAGTATGTTACGGAGAACCCTTTGCCATCCACACTGTATTAACAACCATGTGACTTCTTTTGTAATGTCCAGCGACCGCTATAAATTGCGACGACTTCATTATAATAATTGTCTTCCAACGAATGCCTCATTTCTGCTCTTAGCACTGTGTGTTTAACTTATCGTTAATTTAACTGCGTAAAATGAAAAACTGATCAACGATGATATCATCTCTCGTCTTTTGGCAGAATTTACTTTTGTAATTTACAATCCGATTATAGAAACTAAAAAAGAAAAGCTGTTGAAACTTAACCATATTTTTTAAATAAAAGGAAAGCTTTCTAATGGTGCTATTGCTTCGAAATGCTTCATGAAGTTGTATATGATTCCATGTGGTTGAACAGCCAGGTGCAAGCTATTCAGTTTCGAAATTCGTAGGTTCCTGTCCTATAGTTAAGTATAGGATCAAACCTACGTGTCGATACTCCCGAATATCTATATTGTTGGGAGATGGCGACTAGGTTGAAGGCCATCTGAAATGTTCTGTGGTCCGACTGAGACTTTATCCACCATCCTTTCTGTTTTACGCTTGCGGTTTACCATTGGTCCCCCGTAAGTTGAAACAGCTTCGATGTGTTGTTACTCTAGAGACATAGGAAACGTTGGTAGTGGTAGCTGCTGAGGGTTGTGAGTGCGTAAATACACTCCTGGAAATTGAAATAAGAACACCGTGAATTCATTGTCCCAGGAAGGGGAAACTTTATTGACACATCCCTGGGGTCAGATACATTACATGATCACACTGACAGAACCACAGGCACATAGGCAACAGAGCATGCACAATGTCGCCACTAGAACAGTATATATCCACCTTTCGCAGCAATGCAGGCTGCTATTCTCCCATGGAGACGATCGTAGAGATGCTGGTTGTAGTCCTGTGGAACGGCTTGCCATGCCATTTCCACCTGGCGCCTCAGTTGGACCAGCGTTCGTGCTCGACGTGCAGACCGCGTGAGACGACGCTTCATCCAGTCCCAAACATGCTCAATGGGGGACAGATCCGGAGATCTTGCTGGCCAGGGTAGTTGACTTACACCTTCTAGAGCAAGTTGGGTGGCACGGGATACATGCGGACGTGCATCGTCCTGTTGGAACAGCAAGTTCCCTTGCCGGTCTAGGAATGGTAGAACGATGGGTTCGATGACGGTTTGGATGTACCGTGAACTATTCAGTGTCCCCTCGACGATCACCAGAGGTGTACGGCCAGTGTAGGAGATCGCTCCCCACACCATGATGCCGGGTGTTGGCCCTGTGTGCCTCGGTCGTATGCAGTCCTGATTTTTGCGCTCACCTACACGGCGCCAAACACGCATACGACCATCATTGGCACCAAGGCAGAAGCGACTCTCATCGCTGAAGACGACACGTCTCCATTCGTCCCTCCATTCACGCCTGTCGCGCCACCACTGGAGGCGGGCTGCACGATGTTGGGGCGTGAGCGGAAGACGGCCTAACAGTGTGCGGGACCGTAGCCCAGCTTCATGGAGACGGTTGCGAATGGTCCTCGCCGATACCCCAGGAGCAACAGTGTCCCTAATTTGCTGGGTAGTGGCGGTGCGGTCCCCTACGGCACTGCGTAGGATCCTACTGGCTTGGCGTGCATCCGTGCGTCGCTGCAGTCTGGCCCCAGGTCGACGGGCACGTGCACCTTCCTCCGACCACTGGGGACAACATCGACGTACTATGGAGACCTCACGCCCCACGTGTTGAGCAATTGGGCGGTACGTCCACCCAGCCTCCCGCATGCCCACTATACGCCCTCGCTCAAAGTCCGTCAACTGCACATACGGTTCACGTCCACGCTGTCGCGGCATACTACCAGTGTTAAAGACTGCGATGGAGCTCCGTATGCCACGGCAAACTGGCTGACACTGACGGTGGCGGTGCACAAATGCTGCACAGCTAGCGCCATTCGACGGCCAACACCGCGGTTCCTGGTGTGTCCGCTGTGCCGTGCGTGTGATCATTGCTTGTACAGCCCTCTCGCAGTGTCCGGAGCAAGTATGGTGGGTCTGACACACCGGTGTCAATGTGTTCTTTTTTCCATTTCCAGGAGTGTATTAATGAACCTTCGGTAGAATATATTAATAATATAATCCAAGTAATCATAGCGCTTCTGGTTGACAAAACCTAGAAAAACATTTGTTACATAGAACTTTTTAAAGTACATAATTTTTAAATCGTAGACCGCAATTTTCCTATTACTGTTAAGGTACGGTAACTAGTTTCTGTTACTGTCTGCTACCATCTTCATATTTATGAAGAAAATGAGGAAAAGTGGCTTAAGAAAATTTTGCACATTCAAGCAGGGTATATAAACGCTATATAAAACGTTGCAAAAAAATATGATAGGGATCCAATTCTAACAATAAAAGTGAACATTTAAGAAATCCTTTTGACAGTGTAATACAAAATATAGTAATGCCCTTCTTATGTGCCACATGTAAAAGACAGATCATACGTGAGAGCCAACTGATAAAAAACCTCAAAGTAAAGCGTAGAGCTAAAAGTATGAATAAAATACCGTTATCTCGCAGGCTGACGCTAATATAGGAAAGTGGCCAGTTGCGTGGGTAAAGACTGCAATGGCATAGCAGGTATTCTAGTGAAAACAGTATATGCCTCGGTTCCATAAACTGTCAGCTGATCCATAGCTGTAAACGTACAAACCAAGCAGTCCGTTGTAATTTTATAAATAAAATCTTAAAGTGAGAGAGAAATACCATGTCCTGGCTTACAAAAGAATGATCGTCCTTGGCGCATGAAATAGCCATCTTTATAAAAACTGCGCAGGTGTAAGTGTAAAAGGAAGCCCGTCAGTCTGAGATGAACATCAAAATTAAGCAAATTAGGCAAGGGCTCCTACTGGGCGACCAAAGTGTACTATAGGGGGCCAGAAATGGCATTGGAATAAAATACATTGGCAAATCATATAGTACACGCAAAAGCTGTTGCTTATACTGAAAACGAACAAGAAATAGCAATATATATACTACATGAACAGCACAGATAAAACCTATTCCATGCTGGGATGTGAGCAAGGTAGGCAGATTCAGCAATTACAAACACTGACATTTCCGATCAAGAACTAATACATATTAACCGGTTAATGTCACTTAATGACATCTCGGAGCCCATTCCCAGGGTGTAATTCACACTGAATTCTGTACATCTCAAACGTATTCCACTGAAATTCACATGGAGTTTGAAACGATTCCGCGGTTAGGGTAATAGTAAACACCATAAGCTGAAACATTGTACTGTTGGCGGAATTGGAATTCGAATCACAAAACCGACTTCTTCGCCGGTCGCCACTTGCATGACACTCTCCTTGTGCACTGCTACTGAAGAGAACACGAGTAGGATCCACGTATGTCTTGCTAGCACGATCTCTCTGGAAAGAAGATGCCAAGTACCGTCCATCCGCAGAGAGCAGGAACCAACATCTGCAGACTTGATAGCAAGTTGCTGGTAGCCCAGACCCCACCATGCTTCCTCACAGTTGGTCAAACGGACGTGAAGCTGCACATGTACTGTTCACATTCGTACCTGTTGCTCCTTCGTCGTAATTCCTGTTCAGATTTCCATACTGACAGATGTCTCGCAGACACCAGCGTAAGTGACTGTCACCAGCCAACCTCAACTTCTGTTCCCAGGAGCCCACTACCATCCCATGCACTCTTTCATATGTTATCCCTCTCTTATGCGTATGGAGACGGTATCTGTCCTACCGGCCATGGCCGAAAGAAGAGATATCATCTTCATATAGATAAGGCTTACCGGCCAATAATCTTCTTCAGTGAATCTCTTACGGGAAGCGGTATATTGACTGCCGCGAGTAGTGAGTATAGCGGGCAGGGGCACTACCAATGTTGTGCGTGAACAGTAAGTTGGAGATGTGGGTCTCACAGGAAGCTTGTCAGATATAATTCCCTGCTGTCGCATCCTCGATGGCTCAGACGGATAGAAGGTATGTGATGTAAGCAGTTGATCTTGGGTTCGAATCCCGGTTGGGGCACACATTTTCAACTGTCCCCTTGATATTTATCAACGCCTGTAAGCATCTAATGGTCTGGATTTCATTGCAACTTCATCCGCTCTCTTATGTTGTCCACTCCGAGGCCAGGCCCACCCCAGGCACCGACCCCTTCGGCAACATCGGCTCGAGGGCCCTCTATGGAATGACGCCACTATCAGAGTGCTATGCCAGTGTTGCTGCTCACTGCACCCCTTTTTCGCTCAGGGTTGTGACAGCTTTACTGAACCACACCGGACTTTTCCTTCTGGGGTCAGTCACAACTACTCTTGCTGCCAAGTGGGGTGGAAGTTTTATTGTACTGCAAGCTGCTGTATCACGGTAAACTCATTAAGAATCAGCCTTGAACTGTTCTACCAGTGGATTTTCACAGTCGCTTAGCTTACCGTCGGTTTGGCTAATACAGGGTGATTCTGCTGCCCCTACCGATAGATTCTGCGCAGCACACAACTCCTTTAAAAACAACATGCAAAGTTTTTATAGTCCCTCGCCAGCTTTGCGTTAATTGTTAGTACAACCGAGAAAATGAACGAGACAAGGATACATCCAAAGGCTCACCCATTTCGTTCGTGTTCAACACAAAAGTAATACTGCTTACATGTACACTATGTGATCAAAAGTATCCGGACACCCCCAAATATATACGTGTTTATATTAGGTGCATTACTACCAGGTACTCCATATTAGGGACCTCAGTAGTCATTGTGAGAGAGCGTAATGGGGCGCTCCGCGGAACTCACGGACTTCTAATGTGGTAAAGTGATTGGGTGTCACTTGTCATACGTCTGTACGCGAGAGTTCCACACTCCTAAGCAAGCCTAGGTCCACTGTTTCCGGTGTTAGAGTGAAGGGATACCTGCAGCAAAAAAGTGTACAGGCCGAACTCGTCTGTTGACTTTCACAGACCGCTGGCAGGTGAAGAGGGTCGTAATGTGTAATAGGCAGACGTCTATCCAGAACATCTCACAGGAAATCCAGATTACATCAGGATCCACTGCAGATACTATAACAGTGAGGTGAAAGGTGAGAAAAGCTGGATTTCATGGTCGAGCGGCTGCTCGTAAGCCACACAAGACGCCGGTAAATGCCAAAGGACTCCTCGCCTGTGGTAAAAGGCTTAAACATTGGACAATGAACAGTGGATAAACGTTGAGTGGAGTGACGAATCATGGTACACAATGTGGCAATCAGATGGCAGGTTGTGGGTATGGCGAATGCCCAGTGAGCGTCGTCTGCCAGAGTGTACAGTGCCAAAAGTAGAATTCCCAGTCTGTGGTGTTACGGTGTAGTCGTCTTTCTCAACACAGCATTGAAGTCCAGCACTACCGATGGATGGAGCCACGAATTTGTAAGTCATTTTGAACCAGGTTTCCGGATACTTTTGACTAAATAGTGTATCTAATACTGCTCTAGTACTGAGTCTTTCTGCAGTCTTTTTCACAATATAGAGGTTGAAACTATTATAAGTCTGTTAAATACCACACAAGAGCGTCAGACGTCAAGAAGCGACATTAGCGTAACCGCTCGGGCGCATGCCATCAGCCTCCACGCACAGCCTTAGAGTCTCGTCATTTTCTTCTAAACTTCCGTCAGACACCTTCATCTCTACTATGAGCTAAGTCTTATCGATAAAGAACAACAACGACATAATTTTGACGCTGTACGCTGACCTTCAACTTCAAAAGAATTGTAATAGTCAACTCGAATGATGTCTAATATTATCTACCGATACTCTTATTCCTCTTCTAAAATAACCAACAATGTTATCTATGGTTTCTTCCGCCACATCTTGGTACAAAGATTCCACACTTCAGTTTGAATAACAAGGAAACTGTTTTTGTTCTACTGATTTTGGTTTATTTCCATTGTTATAACCATTCCCATTGTTATAGCCAGCAAGTGGCATAGGTTTTATTGATACTGACTCTGAACTTGCTCTGATATGACGGTCACATTTGCCGAAATCACGTCATGAAGAGAGAAACATATATTAAATAATTAGTCGGCTATGCTCGCAAAAGATCGATAATTATCGCAATCTCATTTAGGGATCTTATTTTCTTTAGTAATAACTACATGCTAAATTCAAAAGAAGTCATCTGTCAATACGGTTTGCGTTTCGGGATTAAGATTAATTCTTCTGTGCAATGCGAAATTGTCACACGACAAATTCAGTGTCATCTCTTGATGGGGTACAAGGGGAGCGAGGCGGCTACACAGAGAACAAGAGGCCGTGGACCTTGCAACGCAGCTGCGCTGAGCGGGTTTCTTCATTCGGCTGCAGACAATTCATTTGACGCTCCATTGTTAGAGCTCTTGGGGTGGCTACGTGTGCACTGCCTGCGTCACAGCCTCCGCGGCTGGCACGTGTCCCTGGGCCCGAGACACGTGACTAGCTTCCTGACCAACGAGACCGTCAGCTTCTGCTGAAGGCGCGGAAGGGGCCAGATCCGTCGTGACACAAAGGACTGCCATCTACAGTCCTAACATGGAAAACAGCTAACCCCCACAAAAAAATAAACACTGGTAAAAAAAAGATGATTAAGAGACTTGTATCTAGTAACCTGCTAGCGAGTTACGTAACGGTTGCTCCCAAACAAGAGGTCCCGGTCTACAGCACCAACACTAATAATGACAACCTACCGAGCAATGACGAAATCCAGATTCCAATCGCAAAAAATTTGGCGCCCACCCCTCCCCCCCTTCAACCCTCACCCTCCGCCTTCCTACAGAATAGGGCGGACAAGTGTAGTGTAAGCAGTCTCTTTAGTAGGTCTGTTGCACCTACTAAGAGTTCTGCTAATGAATCGCTGTCTTTCATTTGCTCTACCCATAACAATATCTATGTGATCGTTCCAATTTAGGTTATTTTTAATTTAATCCCTAAGTATTTAGTGAAAATACAGCCTTCAGATTTGTGTGACTTATCGCATAATCGAAATTTAGAGGATTTCCTTTAGTACGCATGTGAATAACTTCACAATTTTCTTTACCTCTAGATACGGAGAGGGTGGTGCCAAGGATGAGCCCCGATTGGGTCAACACGCATAATCGAACATCGGACGAGTGCGATCTACATCTACATCTACATCTACATTCATACTCCGGTAGCCACCCGGCGGTGTGTGGCGGAGGGCACTTTACGTGCCACTGTCATTACCTCCCTTTTCTGTTCCAGTCGCGTATGGTTTGCGGGTAGAACGACTGTCTGAAAGCCTCCGTGCGCGCTCGAATCTCTCTTATTTTACATTCGTGATCTCCACGGGAGGTATAAGTAGGGGGTAGCAGTATATTCGATACCTCATCCAGAAACGCACCCTCTCGAAACCTGGCGAGCAAGCTCCACCGCGATGCACAGCGCCTCTCTTGCAGAGTCTACCACTTGAGTTTGCTAAACATCTCCGTAACGCTATCACGGTTACCAAATAACCATGTGACGAAACGCGCTGCTCTTCTTTGGATCTTCTCTATCTCCTCCGTCAACCCGATCTGGTACGGATCCCACACTGATGAGCAATACTCAAGTATAGGTGGAACGAGTGTTTTGTAAGTCACATCCTTCGTCGATGCACTACATTTTCGAAAAACTCTCCCAATGAATCTCAACCTGGTACCCGCCTTACCAACAATTAATTTTATATGATCATTCAAATCGTTCCACACTCATACTCCCAGATATTTAACAGAAGTAACTGCTACCAGTGTTTGTTCCGCTATCATATAATCATACAATAAGGGATCCTTCTTTCTATGTTTTCGCAATACATTACATTTGTTTATGTTAAGGGTCAGTTGCCATTCCCTACACCAAGTGCCTATCGGCTGCAGATCTTCCTGCATTTCGCTACAATTTTCTAATGCTGAAACTTCTCTGTATACTACAGCATCATCGGCGAAAAGTTGCGTGGAACTTCCGACACTATCTACTAGGTCATTTATATATACTGTGAAAAGCAATTGTCCCATAAAACTCCCCTGTGGCACGCCAGAGGTTACTTTAACGTCTGTAGACGTCTCTCCATTGATAACAACATGCTGTGTTCTGTTTGCTAAAAACTCTTCAATCCAGCCACACAGCTGGTCTTATATTCTCTGGGAATGAGAGCAGAAGAACTGAAGATAAGCAGACAGTGTAAACACAAGTGTAAGCAATAACTGCGTGTCACATTATGTTTATTTTACGTCAGTATATTTTCTAAGAAATGGGTATAGAAACTGTGTGAAAAAAAACCACATACGTGCTTCCGACGAATATGAGGCACGTGTCACCAAATATTGTACTAGTTATGCTTTTATTGTCCGTACTTCAACGTATTTTAATGAAAATAGCAGATTCATGAATTTCGCAACAGCTTTCATTCTCTTGCCGAAGTGTAAAAGTAACAGGAAAAGTTGAATTTGGAACGCACCATGACAGATAATTAGTACTAATGTACGTTGCATATGGTCACAGGGATGTCCGGCTGTGGGCAATTTTAGCTCTACGTCATCAAATCTTCACCATAACTACATACATGCTCAATGATTTGCCAATTTATAACAGTTTTGGTTCGTGTGGGTTCTAATCCTTGAAACGTCGTCACTTTTGTTTTATTTGTCGATATTCTCATTCCCCATTTAGCGGGACATTGACTTAATTTTTTTAAACTGGAATTTGATCTTTTTCTCCTATTATAATCTGGTAATCATCAAATATAATCTTCCTGAAATTAAAACTACCACTACTCAATGTGTCTCTTAATACGTTCAACTACTTGAGAACGATATCGTCAATGTAATGGGCAGCTTAGCCTGATACTTTGACTCATTTCGGAAGAATCTGTCCCATTCCTCACAGTACGGATCGTTGTTTTATTATTTTTATATAATGACTGAATTGCCGTAACCAGATCTGCGGGAACTCCAAACTTCTTTAGTGATTTCCATTCAATTTTCCTCTTTATGTTGTCAAACGCCCTTTGATAATGGATAAAACCACAGCACGTTGGCAATATATACAACCTTCTTTCCTCAGTTACTTGCGCCAAAGTGAAATGACGATCAGAACATAATGTACCTTCTCAAAAACATTTTGAATTTCTGACGCCCGCGCATATGTGTGTGTGTGTGTGTGTGTGTGTGTGTCTGTGTGTGTGTGTGTGTGTGTTTGAATTCCTAAGGGATCAAACTGCTGAGTTCATCGGTCCCCAGACACTAACCTCTGAGGATATTACATTTAATTATAAAACATATCGCTCTTGCTTGTTCAAGTCCGTCATAATCTTGTGTGTTTTGTTTTGCCTTCCCTGATTACCATGTTCTATCTTACTCACATATCAATCCCAAATTTCAAGTTTGATTTTTCTTGTTTATCTCTTTACTAAAGCAGATTCACTTTTATAATGCTTTCTGTAATTCACATTTTTAAGGTAAAGACAAGGCTCTTACATACATCTCCTCCTTGTCTTTCGTTAGCTAGCTAATGTGGTCATTTCAAATCATTCATCTCCTTTTAGAGTATTTCCGTTTCCTCATTCCTAATGGTTCAGATTGCATGTGTTCTAATTTCTTTAACAGTATACTATATTCTTGGAGTAAATGCACCTTATAAGTCTTACATCCGACTGAGTGTTAGTAGTGGGATGATGGTGGTAATCGTGCCATTTTTGTTGCACATTTATATCAAATTAATTAATTTATCAGTTAATTACGCTCCCCTACCAACCCCCATATGTTATTGTGGGTGGTACATGATCACTGACACCTCCAATTCCCTCCAATTCCCTCCATAACCCCAACATTGGGGAGATTTTGAATTATGGTGGGAAACTCGGAAAAGATAGGAATTTACGTCCCCAAACTCTGAGGAGCAACTGCAGGAGGCATGAAGACATAACCGCATGATGGAGGCAGCAGCAATTGAAAAAGCACTATACTTGCAAAAAAACAAAAAGGAATCAGGTCTCTTCAGAAAGAAAGTCTACTAGCAGTCCCGCCTGTCAGGGCGCTCACAAATATAGATCTGCTTAAGTTTGTTAAGAAAAAATTTACCATTCCGAGATTCCGAGGTGTGTTTATGTAGAATTGTGAACCTAGATGTAACAGAAGGACCTGGAACTCAATGGGCAGAACCTTAAAAGAAAGCAAATTTTAAAACATCTATTATTTCGACTATTTCGGCGACCTTTATCCTGTAGAAGAATTACAGTGATACTTCAGAGGCAGTAGGCATATGTGCTTTAATTTTCGACGCTACCCACACTTAAATACATTCCCGTATAGTCACCTATGAACCATGTTTCTCCTGATGTTTATGAATGATGTATAAGGATGAGCATTAAGAATATATTTACCAGTTCATGTTAAGATGCAGAGTCATACACTGTCTTTCAAAAAACGATTGTCTATATTGTGTCCCAACTACCTTCCACAAATTTATTTAAGCATTGGAAATTAGAGTATCACACTGATTGGACTGGAGACGTATAACGCCATCCAAAATATCACAGGGTCTGACAATAAACTGCATCCTGAAGTTCCTGGTAAAAACGAAATTGTGGAAACGGTAGCTGGTGCATATGATACCGATAGTTTAAACGAAATTTTAAAACAGTCTGGAAAAGGGACAGAATTCCATGGAAATATCCGTAAGCTTAAATCTTAAATAAGGGCGATGAATGTATGGATTGACTTTAAGTACATAGGCTCAATAGGCGCACTACTGGGTTTCATAAAGGGATAAGTTTTGAAGACGGATCTCGGTAAATTTTATAAACCTGATCAGACTGTGGGTTTTCTCCCTGTCACTACAGTCCGTTTTGAGCGTTATCACTGCAATGTACCCATCTCTCAAAAACAGGTTGATTTCTTCAATTTACACATTTTTCCAATCAGCTGGATGGAGTATACCAAAGTTATATGCAATGAAGAGCCAAAGAAACTCGTACAGCTGCTTAATATCGTGTAGGGCCCCCACGAGCACGCAGAAGTGCCGCAGCACGAGGTGGCATGGACTCAACTAACATCCGAGGTACTGCTGGAGGGGATTGGGACCATAAATCCTGCAGGGCTGTCCCTAGAGTAAGAGGGGGTGGAGATCTCGTCTGAATAGCACGTTGCAAGGCATCCCAGATATGCTTAATAAAGTTCATGTCTGCGGAGTCTGGTGACCAGCGGAAGTGTTTAAACTCGGAATACTATTCCTGGAGCCACTCTGTAGCATATGAGGACGAGTGGGGTGTCACATTGTCCTTCTTTAAATGCCCAAGTTCGTCGGAATGCACAATGGTCGTGAACGGATGGAGGTGATCAGACAAGATGCTTACTTACATGTCAACCGTCAGAGTCGTATCTAGATGTACCGGGGTTCCATTTCACTCCAACTGGACGTACACCGCACCACTACAGAGCCTACACCAATTCGAACAGTTCCCTGCTGACATGTAGAATCTATGGATTCATGATGGTTCAAATGACTCTAAGCACTATTGGACTTAACATCTGAGGCGATCAGTCCCATACACTTAGAAATAAGTAAACCTAACTAACCTAAGGACATCTCACACATCGATACCCGAGGAAGGATTTGAACCTCCAACCGTAGCAGCCCTGTGGTCCAGACTGAAGCGCCTAGAATCGCTCGGCCACAGTGGCAGGCGTGGATTGATGAGGCTGTCTCTATACCCGTACACGTCCATGCGCTCGATATAATTTGAAATGATGCTCTTCTGACCAGGTAACATGTTGCCAGTCATCAACAGTCCAATGTCGATGTTTGCAGTCAAAGTCGAGGTGTAATGCTTTGTGTCGTGCAGATCAAGGGTACATGAGCTGAGCTTCGGCTACGAAAGCCCGTATCGATGATGTTATGTTGAATGGTTCGCACGCTGACTCTTTTTGGGGTTGCAATTCGATCACGTTGAACGATTCTCTTCTGTCATCCTTGGTACTGTTCTTGCTGGAGCTTTTTCCTGCCACAGTGTTGTCGAAGATTTGATGTTTTTTCCAGATTCCTGATTTCACGACACGCTCGTGAAGTGGTTGTACGGGGAAATCCACTTCATCGCTACCTTGGAGATGCTGTGTCCCATCGCTTGTGAGCCGACTATAACACCATGTCAAAACTCACTTAAATCTTAATAACATGCTATTGTAGCAGCAGTAACCGATCTAACAACTGCACCAGACATTTGTTGTCTTATGTAGGCATTGCCGACCGCAGCGCTGTATCCTTGCTGTTTACGTATCTCTGTAGTAGAATACGCATGCCTATACCAGTTTCTTTGCGCTTTATTGTACATCCCAGACCAAGAAAACTATGCGATGAACGCCATCTACAAGGTGGAATATTTCACAGAGATCGAGTGCAAGTAAGTTAATAGCTGCCTGTGACCTTCGACGGTCTACAAAAGACGTGTTTGTGGTAGATATTCACTCAAATTCTCATACGTGACCGAGAGAACTATTGTAAAGTAAAAACCCCGGGGAGAATCGCTCTAGGCGTTGACTAGAAAGGCGCTTCCATGCTCCGCTGATACTATCCTTGTAATGGAAGGAAAACATTAATCTAAATTCCGGCAACGAACCCCCTAGCTGGCAGGTAGACGAACTCCCAACGCCGCTGAATGTACTTTCGGGGAAAAAAAGGTTCTTGTGTTTTCTGCGCCAGCCGCCGAGAGTAACCATCTTTCTACAACTAAGGAACTTCAAATACATATGCATACGCTCCCAGAGGCGACATCAAAATAATTTAATTCTTTCTGTATGTACTACAGCAGCATCTCATAAAACGGAATCATGAAATACAGAAACAATCGCCGTTTTATCCGTAGCGGACTTTTTAATATCGTGATTTCCGTAGAGGTTCCTCCAGCTAACTAATACTATAGGAACATCTTTCACTGGTATGCCTCGACGAATATTACACTGTATTATTAATGGAACAATATTCTTCCCTGTCTGTAATCAGCCGGCTATTATCGAGCCTTGAACGGATTTCTCTATCATAAAAATCAACGTGCGCACCCCTCCGCAGTATGCGCTTCCTGCACATCGACCTTCACTGACCAATGAAGGGAGTCCTAGACTTCTCCATCAGATCGCTGAGGTCCAAGGCGGTCACGGGGTGCGCAGGGTGGTAGCAGCTGTAAGGCAAGTTTGCCAGGAGAATTGCAACACCTCAAGGACACCTTCAATAAAAATGGATACAGTGAGGCACAAATAAGGAGAGCTCTGAATACCGACCACAAGAAGAAGGGAGAGACGAGATGAAGACGAAGCAATGGGTTGTGTCGTCTTGCAATATGCGGATCCTCCAATGGCCAAGATCGCGTGAGTTCTCAAGATGTACAAAGTGAAGACCGTTTTCCGAGTTTAGCGAGTAAAATCAAAGTCCTTCTCGGTTCAACCACGGATCCATTAGGTCTGACGGCACCTGATGCGTACAGGGTCGGATGCGAATGTGGGTACAATATATAGGACAGCCGCAGCGTTGCATCTGACAGCGCCATAATGAACACATCTGGCATGTACGAATGGGTCAGACCAACAAATCTACTGTGGCGGAACATAGTATGGATGAGAAGCACACCTGCTGTTTCGAGTACACAAAGAAAATATGCAGTACATCAGCACATACGGATTTTGAGACTGAGGTATCAAAGAGTCTATAGAAATACGGTTACTCGACAACCTAATGAACCGCGGCGGTGGCTACCACCTCAGAACAGCCTGGGAGCCTGCAATCAGGAAAATCGGAGAAGATCCGTTCCACCGAGGGCCACGGACGGAGCTGACGGAGACGGACGCCGGGACACGAACCCCCCCCCCCCCACACACACACACCACCGGACGCTCCAGGCGCATCGGGCGATTCCACGGGCGCGTGACTGACCGGCGGCGAGAAACGGAGAGCGATCCAGAAGAGATGAAACCGCGACCTACGATATCCTCAACGAGATTACTCCATCCCGCGAGTTCCCAGATTGCTGGAAACATGCGGAAGTGGTCGCAATACACAAACCAGGGAAACATCCGCAGCACTACAGGCCGATTAGCCTCTTGCCAATTCTCAGCAAGATCTATGACCGCATCCTGCTAAGATCTAAACAGGAACATATTACCAGAAAGCAATTTCTGCCCTATTTCCAATTCGGGTTCTGGCAGAACCAGTCTGCCCCACAACAGTTCATGAGAGTGGTTGAAGCAGGCACAGAGGGCTTCAACCACAGAGGCTACTGCGGGATAGTGCTACTAGACGTAGCCAAAGCCTTTGACTCAGTATGGCATAGAGGGCTACTCTACAAGTTGTACACACAAGGGTTTCCCAAGAGTATAGTTCAGCTATATCACGAATATAACTATTTCCGTCAAAGCAGAAAATGCCACCGCCACCAAAAGGCGTATTCGTGCTGGAGTGCCACACGGATCGGTTCTGGGGCCCGTTTTGCACAGTCTGTACACTGCAGACACACCAACGGCCCCCCTGGCGCAAACTGCACAGTGCGCACACGACACAGCCTTCCACACGAGAAATGCGAACAAGTACCTGGTCATCCGCAGGCTAGAAAGGGATTTAAATGACACAGAAACTTGGGCCCGTCACTGGCGCACCACCATCAACTCTGAAAAGACGCAGGCCAAGCTGATTACTCGCTGGCTCTCGTCTCACGTGGAAACCCCACATAGAAGAGTTCCACATGAAGGTCTGCGCCAGAATGTCCATCCTATACCCAATCCTGAACTCAACCAGCTCCCTTCCCTGCCCAGTAGTAGTAAATGTGTACCAGACCCTGATCCGGACAGTCATGGAATATGCATACCCCATCAGGGGATGCGCGGCAAAGCACCATCTGGAAAAAGCCCAGAGATTGCAAAACCGCGCCCTCAGGAGGGAACTGCTCCTACCCCTTGTATTCCCCACTCATGATCTGCACGACGCAGCCGAAATCCCACTCCTCAAAGAAAGATTACAAGATCTGGCAAGGGCTTCCTACGAGAGCTGTTCCAGATCTGGAAATAACCTCATCTACTCCTTGGGTCAGTATGACATGTCCCGCGACAAACACAGCCCTATGACAATCTTCGACGAGTAAGTCGAAGAGAACATCCATATATCCAAATCCTAATCCTCTTCCCGCCCCAAAAATAACAATCATCTCGCCAACACCGGCCAAGTACCAGACACATACAGAACATTCATCACATTTCACAGACACCAAAAAATCTATGATAAATTTACACACACAAGGACACAGAGGAGTAAAAGCCCCAAGGCTACAAACTCCCCCACACGCTTCCCCAAAGAGGGGAAAGTATTGGATGAGAGCAGCAGCAGCACCATATCCCGACACTTCGCCTGAAGATAATGGAGACGCATTCCATCGAAACGTTGGCACGTGACGACGACGCTACTCGGCTGACAGCCCGTGAAGATTTCATATTTGAAATTCGCCGAGAAAGTCTGCAACCACATATAATGCTACAAATTACTCCACGAGAGAGGCTAGCTGCCTCCACCAAATCAGCTAGTCAGTTGCAGAAACCGAGAACGGTCTCTGAACAAATGCAGTAGCCGTCATTCTTAGTGAAATGTTGCCACGATTTGCAGCCTAGGACTACCAATCCGCTCAGTGAATGCCGATAGAGTTTCCTTCATACCTCCGATCTTCCGCGACCAGGTCGCTATTTGCCAAATAGGCTCCATTACACACCTAGCGTTAGAGCCCCCACTGTCAAGCAAACCAAAAGTCTTTCCTTCTCCAGGCCCCAGTTCCAACAGACGAGGCGTCGCATTCTGGGTTTTTGCTGTGGACAATACATCAAACCAGTATTTAAAGTGTAAAGGGAAAGTCTTGTGGCCACTACCCACATTCGATTTCTCCTCTGAGATTCGCCTCCACGCCATATTTCGACAATCACCATCCGGTAAGTGCCGCAACATTTGTGTTCCCATGCGACATCAGGGGCTTTAGAAGTGGAAAAGCATTCATCTCTCAGAAGCCATCACAGTCGACATCTCTCGACCGTGACCAACACAACTTCCAACGGATTTCACACAATGACAATTTACCCCAGCACCCGTACACAACAGGCGCAGCCCCTACCCATCTGTAATCGATGTTCATCTGCCTCGTGAGGAGTGGGACACTGACACAAGCAGTCATTCGAATCAGTCGAAGTATTGCTAGCACGGTACTTGTGGTTTTTACTTCACTCGAAAGTCATCTCACACAATGAAAATGCACTAAAACGTAAATCAAAGCTAAGGTTAAGATCGTATTCCCTAGTCAATAAAGAGAAATAAACAGACAGACGCATGCGTGAACAAAACGGAACTCGACTCCGAGGCTATAGCTTAATACAATTCGTAGTAAATGTATAATGTTGTATTCGAGACCCAATGTATAAAACATTCGTTGGGGTATTGTGACACGTGAAACTATATCGATGCACCTCACTTGAAAAAAAAAAAAAAAAAAGACGTATCAACAATAGCAAAACAATACAGCTCCTTTCTCTCGAACATTTTTCTCAACAACTTTTTTAAATTCAATACTGGATTGCGAAAGTCATGCTCGCAACACTCCAGTTACTTTAATTGGCGATACGATAACGCTACAGAATGTATCCCGAGGATTTCAACTTTATTATTTCTACTTCCACATGAGAATGTTTCACTGTAAAAGAGTTATTGTAGATGTATAACATATTTATGTACACAAATGGTCATGGGAATCTAAAGAGGCGTCGAAGAAAAAGCCTACATTTCATTGCAAAATCGTGGAATGTTTATATAGGCTCAAATGTTGCTTTAAATTAGAAACGAAAGGAACCAGATGGATTAACGTACACTGAATGTTGAATAGTATCCGGACACCTGGCTGAAAATGGCTTAAAAGATAGTGGTGCCCACCAACGGTAATGCTGGAATTCAATATGGTTTTAGAACATCCTTAGCCTTGATGACAGCTTCCACTTCCGTGGCTACGTTCAGTCATGTCCTGTAAGGTTTCTTCTGGAATGACAGCCCATTCTTCACGGAGTGGTGCGATGAGGATTCGACGTCGGTCGGTGAGGCCTGGCAAGACGTCGGCGTTTCAAAACATGACAAAGCTGTTCTATAGGATTCATGTCAGGACTCCATGCAGCCCTGTCCATTACAGGAATGTTATTCTCGTTTAACCACTCCACCACACGTCGTGCATTATGAACAGGTGCTCAATCGTGTTGAAAAATGTAATCACCGTCCCCGAATTGCTCTTCAACAGTGGGAAGCAAGAAGGTGCTTAAAACATCAGTGTAGGTCTGTGCTGTGATAGTGCCACGCAAGACAAAGGGTGAAAGCCCTCTCCATGAAAAACACGACCACACCATAACACCACCGCCTCCGAACTTTACTGTTGGCACTACACACGCTGGCAGATGACGTTCACCGGGCTCTCGCCATACCTAAACCCTGCCATCGGATCGCCACATTGTGTACCGTGGCTCGATAATCCACACAATGTTTTTCTACCGTTCAGTCGTCCAGTGCTTACGCTCCTTACACCAAGTGAAGCATCGTTCGGCATTTACGGCGTGATGTGTTGCTTGTGAGCAGCCGTTCGACCATGAAATCCAAGTTTTCTCGCCGGCCGGCGTGGCCGAGCGGTTCTAGGTGCTACAGCCTGGACCCGCACGACCGCTACGGTCGCAGGTTCGAATCCTGACTCGGGCATGGATGTGTGTGATGTCCTTAGGTTAGTTAGGTTTAAGTAGGACTGATGACCTCAGAAGTTAAATCCCATAGTGCTCAGAGCCATTGGAACCAACCAAGTTTTCTAACCTCCCGCCTGTCATAGTACTTGCAGTAGATCCTGATGCAGTTTGGAATTCCTGTGTGATGGTCTGGATAGGTGCCTGCCTATTACACATTACGACCCTCTTTAGCTGTCGGCGGTCTCCATCAGTGAACGACGAGGCTGGCCTGTATGCTTTTGTGCTGTACGTGTCCCTTCACGTTTCCACTTCACTGTCCCATCGGAAAGAGTGCACCTAGGGATGTTTAGGAGTGTCGAAATCTCCCGTACAGTTGTATGACACAAGTGACACCTAATCACTTGACCACGCTCGAAGTCCGTGAGTTCCGAGGAGCTCCTCATTCTGCTTTCTCACGATGTCTAATGACTACTGATGTTTCTGACATGGTGTACCTGGCAGCATAATGCGTCTAATATGAAAAACGTAGGTTTTTGCGGGTGTCCATATACTTTTGATCACATAATGTATCTATGGAACTGAACACCCATGTTCAGTGGATGAGTCAAGGACCAACCTCTCTTTCAAATAGCAGCGTTAACTACACGTGTAACGCTATCTGTATGTATCACATTGACTGTCGAAATGAGAATCGCTATTATCATAAATGTAATCGAGAGTTTCACAACGAACACTGTTGTTGCTCATCTACGCAGAACATGAGAACAACGCAAGCCATTAGTAACATTTTTTGAGGTCGAACGAAACAAGAGTCAGACTTGTGTCTGAGAAATAATCTTACTTAAATGTACGTATTACATTTTCCTCGTTTACCTGCTTACGTATTACATTTTCCTCGTTTACCTGCTAAGATTTGGAAGTGTGGCAATATAGTGCGGAAATTTCCTAATCTGGAACTGTCGTTCAAGACAGGAGTACATCCACATGACTGTAAGTTCAGAGATATTTGTTTATATTTTTATATTGTGAGTTTCTACACTAAGGCAGTTTATTCCCATTTTCAGTCACCCCGTTTTATTAACAGCCTCGACGTTTATGGCTATCATGGTATTTAATATTTGCCCGATGCGAGCGTGACAGTAATCTTCTATATTCATGCATCAAAAGCTCAAATGAGAGCAAATAAAGCAGTAATTAAAAACACCCACAAATTACGGCTATCAACTCTAGCAACCGTTTATTTGAAATGTCACTGGTCATTGGCAGGGATACTTTATCTGACGATCTAGAGCAAACGGTTTTGAAACAGGTATGGAGTTCTGTTTTATGAGAAACTCTCTCTCTCTCTCTGTAATAACGAAGCTATTTACATTTCGCACATGGTGAATAATGAATTAGATCGTCAGCTTAACGGACATTAACATGCATGAATAAGATTTAAAAGTAGCGAATTATAAGTTTCTTTGAAGCTTCATTCAGACTTATAATATATCTAACCAGAATGTTTAAACTATATCTGTTGTTGACAAGTTAAGAAAATCATTAAACTTCTCTAAAGATTGCTGGGCTAGTTGACATCTATGTTTAAAATCTATCTCAAATCGAGCAGATTAAATTAAATCAATAATCTAGAACGAGATTTTCAATCTGCAAAGGAGTTTGCGCTGATATGAAACTTCCTGGAAGATTAAAACTGTGTTTGTACTTTTCTTCTGCATAAAGGAATTCAGTGTCTTTCTCTTTAACTTGGTGTTGAATCTCTGTCTTACCAAACACCAGAACCGCATAATCTATCCGCCAAAGGAAACAGAAAGGCTTTGCTGACATTGTTGATCGACATTGACCGTCTCTGCCGTGAGAAGCTTCGTCTTGTTTAAGAACCAGGGAGTTCGTCTAATGTGTTATAACGAAGCTAAGCGTGCAGGATGATCGCGTATACCGGTTGTGTTGTACGTTAATGTGCAGTTCCGTTTTCTAAAAGTTTTTGTGAATCACAAGGATACGACCACTTCGTTAGGCTTCCAGCTTCCCTTTAGTTCGAGAAACTTCTTGTTGCATGAAAGAGGATTCAATAGTTGTCGAGGAATTCACTGTACAGACTTTTATTAACGTACATAATTACACAGGGTATTTCATAAGTTATAGTCAATAATTAGTAAATGGAAAGCACACTCCAAAACGAGCTTAAAAGTTCCAATAGACATGAGTACACAAATCAACAGTTGTCGTGATACAAAACATTTTCTGTTGCGGTTTATCAGTGACTAGGAACACAATGCATCTCTAAACGTTGAAGTATTAATGTAGGTGTTCGAAATAATCATGCGTCGGAATGCAATACTGCACTCGTCGCTGAAATGAGTTGCGAATTCTCTTAGGCAGTCCTGGGGAATTCTGCAAATGCTGGAAGGCCACTTTAATCCGCAAGCGTAATTCGTCAAGAGAGTTGACCTCGGTAGCGTGTACCAGTAATTTGACATGACCCTATACACAGAAACCCATTGGATTTAAAACCGGAGACCTTGGAAGCCGTGGCACAGGCCCTCCTCTACCTATCCAATGTTGACCTAGTTAGAAGCCACCGCACTCGTAAATGAAATTGTGCTGGTGCATCGTCACGCAGAGGCTACATGTTCAGGCGTTGGTACAGTGGGACATCATGATGTACATCTGGAAGGACAGGCCGCAGAAACCGCATGTGCTGCTGTCCGGTTAGTTCCTGCGGTAGAAGGTCCAGTTAAGCGGTCTCCGAGCAGTCCTGTCCAGACCTTTAATGGAGAACGTTGTTGATGTCGTGACAGGTATGTTCCATTAGGAGTGACATCGGACCAAATGTGACCGTTATGATGGTTAAAAATACTGATTACAACGGGGGAATCAGGATACACTGTTGTTGTACCAATTGGCAGAAATTCTCCTTAGGAAGGACGTGTGCAGTGTTGAGGGCTTGCACTCGCTGCTGATGATATGGATAGTGTACTTGTATACGTAAAATCTGTCACACTGTGCTATGATTCAGGACATGCTCTAGGGTACCAATACTCCTTGTTGGAGTACTCGCACGTTCGTGTACAATGCGTAACATCCTTTTCTCAACATCGGACGTTATATATCTGGGTCGATCTTCTCCTACATGGTATGCAAAACTGCAGGTTTCTCAAAGGCGCTGGCGTAATCGGCTAAATGTACGCCTGTCTGGCTGCCTGCGGAGAGGAAAAGCTTTTTCATACAATCGTGCAGCATCAAAGGCATTGCCATTCGCTTTGTCATACAGGAAGTACATGTCAGCGTATTTTTCGTTGGAGTAACCTCTGTCAAAGGCGTCCTCTCTTTCGTAACCGATTGTAAGGTCAATATGGACAGTGCGCGAAGGAAGAATTGGAAGTAGTTACGCATGCGTAGACAGACAAACTGACATTCGATCCCAAACCTTGAGATACCAACGTACGAGGTGCATTCAAGTTCTAAGGCCTCCGATTTTTTGTCTCCGGACTGGAAAGAGATAGAAACATGAGCATTACAACAAAATGAGGCCGCGTTCATTGTCAATACGTCCCAGAGATGGCAGCACCGTACGGCAGATGGAATTTTACCGCCAGCGGCGAGAATGAGAACTGTTTTAAGTACTTAAAATGGCGACGTTTTCCTTACTTGAACAGCGTGCAATCATTCGTTTTCTGAATTTGCGTGGTGTGAAACCAATTGAAATTCATCGACAGTTGAAGGAGACATGTGGTGATGGAGTTATGGATGTGTCGAAAGTGCGTTCGCGAGTATGACAGTTTAATGAAGGCAGAACATCATGTGACAACAAACCGAAAGAACCTCGGGCTCGCCCAAGCTGGTCTGATGACATGATCGAGAAAGTGGAGAGAATTGTTTTGGGGGGTCGCCGAATGACTGTTGAACAGATCGCCTCCAGAGTTGGCATTTCTGTGGGTTCTGTGTACACAATCCTGCATGACGACCTGAAAATGCGAAAAGTGTCATCCAGGTGGGTGCCACGAATGCTGACGGACGACCACATGGCTGCCCGTGTGGCATGTTGCCAAGCAATGTTGACGCGCAACGACAGCATGAATGGTACTTTCTTTTCGGCGGTTGTGACAATGGATGAGACGTGCATGCCATTTATCAATCCAGAAGCAAAGCACCAGTCAGCTCAATGGAAGCACACAGATTCACCGCCACGAAAAAAATCTCGGGTAACCGCCAGTGCTGAAAAAATGATGGTGTCCGTGTTCTGGGACAGCGAGGGCGTAATCCTTACCCATTGCGTTCCAAAGGGCACTACGGTAACATGTGCATCCTACGAAAATGTTTTGAAGAACAAATTCCTTCCTTCACTGCAACAAAAACGTCCGGGATGTGCTGCGGGTGTGCTGTTTCACGAAGACAACGCACCCTCACATCGAGCTAACGTTACGCAACAGTTTCTTCGTGATAACAACTTTGAAGTGATTCCTCATTCTCCCTACTCACCTGACCTGGCTCCTAGTGACTTTTGGCTTTTTCCAACAATGAAAGACACTCTCCGTGGCCGCACATTCACCAGCCGTGCTGCTATTGCCTCAGCGATTTTCCAGTGTTCAAAACAGACTCCTAAAGAAGCCTTCGCCGCTGCCATGGAATCATGGCGTCAGCGTTGTGAAAAATGTGTACGTCTGCAGGGCGATTACGTCGAGAAGTAACGCCAGTTTCATCGATTTCGGGTGAGTAGTTAATTAGAAAAAAAGTCGGACGCCTTAGAACTTGAATGCACCTCGTAAATAACGTGGTATCCTGGGGTGTTTACAGTTGGTTCCCAACTCGGATTAACGCGATACTTCGGCAACGGTTGAATTGCGAAACCACGATTATTGGATCTTTTTAGCTACTTTTGACCTGTACTTTCCGTGTGTGAATTATTGACCATCACTTCCACAACACCCTGTTGAACATGAATAAAACCGGCAACTGCAGGAACGTATTTCCGACTGCAAAGGTAACAAGGTCCTATGAACATGTGTCCAGTAATGTATCTTTGCCACGACAGACGGAGCTGAAGAGTGGCCGCTCCTCTGACTACGTTTCATGTGCTCCTTGTGTATTGCAGACTGTGTGATTGACGCAGTACTTTTAGGGAAACGATCGTGCAGGTAGGAGCCGGATTGTGCGTACAGCAGATATGGAGGACCGAGTTCTATGGGGTATTGAGACGAAATCTAGTAAAAGCTCAGCAACTGGCCCGTGGACATGGTGTAATTCAAAGCGCGATTATGTATGTCTTGCATGAGAAACGCTACTACGCCCACTACCTGCAACGAATTTCACATGTGTTGTAACGTGGATACAATGCAGTTTTGTATTGTGTTCCGCAACGAATTGTTGTCGTTGCACATATCCGGACACATACCCACACAACACTTTTGCTTGCATTTCCACCCTGGAAATTGTCGACGTTGTTAATGTCCTCCCTGTATTTTCAAAATTACGAAAACGTACAGCTAAAAAAAAATATTATCCTTTAATACAATAAGTCGATTCTCAATCAACACTGGACGTAATTTGTTAAATTACAGCATATTAGAGCATTTCTTTCAACTAGAAGTAATTCCGAGAAAATATCTAAAGTCTGTAATGTCCTCTCATGGTGTGAGCGTCGCTCGATCCACAGGTTACATTCAGTATCAAAAGGATCCGGACCCCCCCCCCCCCAAAAAAAAAACATACGTTTTTTCATATTAGGTGCATGTGCTACTACCTACTGCCAGGTATTTCATATCATCGACATTAGTGGGCGTTAGACATCGTGAGAAAGCAGAATGGGGTGCTCTGCCTTTCTAACGGTATTCGAACATGATCAGTTGACTGGCTGTAACTTGTGAAATACGTCTGTATGCGCGATTTCCAGATTCCTAAAAATCCCTAGGTCCACTTTTTCCGATGTGATAGTGAAGTGGAAACGCGAACGGACACGTACAGCGCAAAAGCGTACAGGCTGACCTCGTCTGTTGACTGACAGAGACCACCGACAGCTAAAGAGGGTCGTAATGTATAATAGACAGAGATCTATCGAGACCATCACACAGGAATTCCAAACTGAAGCAGGATCTACTGCAAGTACTATGGCAGTTAGGCGAGGGGTGGGAAAACTTGGATTTCATGGCCGAGCGGCTGCTCATAAGCCACACCTTCCGCCCGTAAATGCCAAACGACGCCTCGTTTGGTGTAAGGAGAGAAAACATTGGACGATTTAACAGTGGAAAAATGGTGTGTGGAGTGAACGTCATCTGTGAGAGTGTGTACTGCCAACAGAAAAGTTCGGAGGTGGTGGTGTTATGGTGTGGTCGTGTTTTTCATGGAGAGGCTTGGACCTCTTGTTGTCTTGCATGGCACTACCGCAGCACATGCCTATATTGATGTTTTAAACACCTTCTTGCTTCCCACTTTTGAAGAGCAGTTCGGGTATGGCGATTGCATCTTTCAACACGATCGAGTACCTGTTCGTAATGAAAGGCCTGTGGCGAAGTGGTTACATTACATGAAGATCCCTGTAATGGACTGTCCTGCACAGAGTCCTCACCTATATCCTACAGAACACCTTTGGGATGTTTTGGAACGTTGACTTCGTGCCAGGCCTTACCGACGGACATCGACGCCTGTCCTCAGTGCATCACTCCTTGAAGATTATGGTGCCCTTCCCCAAAAAACCTTCCAACACTTGATTGAACGTATGCTTGCGAGAGTGGAAGCTGTCATTAATGCCAAGGATGGGCCAACACCATATTGAATCCCAGAGTTACAGAAGGAAGACCCTACGAACTTGTAAGCCATTTTGTCCTTGGTGCCCGGATGCTTTTGATCACTTAGTGTATCTAATTCCATCGGCGCGCTCTCGGTCACTTAGAAAATCTTCACGAAATTTGCACTTTAAACTCACACAGAGGGAATTTCTTAGAGAAATGGGGATAGCTTACGTCTCCCCATGGTAGTCAATGAGTCTTTCATGAAATTGGCAACCATTACCTTACTTTAATTGTAAATTAATTAAACTCATAATTGTTCATTAAATTAGCATCTGAAATCCAGACTTAACTTTTTTGTGGATCTCCTCGTCGATTACTAGTACCGCCTTTTAATTAGTCATCAACTTGGAAATTGAAATTCTGTGAATTCGAAAAATTACATTCCCTGAAATATCTTAATTCTGAACTCACACACAAGTGCCAAAGAAAGTGGTATAGGCATGCGTATTCAAATACAGAATTGTGTAAACAGGCAGAATAAGACGCCATTGTCGGCAACGCCTATGTAAGATAACTAGTGTCTGGCGCAGTTGTTAAATCAGTTACAGCTTCTGCAATTCAGCTTATCAAGATTTAAGTGAGTTTGAACGTAGGGTTACAGTCGGCTCACGAGCGATGGGACACAGCGTCTTTGATTTAGCGATGGAGTGAAATTTTCCCTTACGACCACTCTGCGAGTGTTTAGTGAATATCAGGAATCCGGTAAGACATCAAATCTTCGACATCGCTAGCGGACGGAAAAAGATCCTCCATAACGGGACCAACGACGACTGAAGAGAATCGTTCATCGATTCAAAAGTGCTACACTTCCATAAATTTCTGCATATTTCAGTGCTGGACCTTCAGTAAGTGTCAGTGTGCGACCATTCAACGAAACATTATCGATATCGGCATTCGAAGCCAAGGGCTGACTTGTGTACCCTTGATGACTGACGACACAAAGCTTTACGCCTCGCCTGGGCCCGTCTACACCGACATTAGACTATTGATAACTGGAAAAGTGTTGTCTGGGAGGACGAGTTTCGTTTCTTATTGTATCGGGCGTGTGGATGAGTACGGTTATGGAGCAACCTCATGAATCCGTGGGCCCTGTTTGTCAGCAGGGGACTGTTATACTGGTGGAGGCCCTGTAATGGTGCGGGGCGTGTGTAGTTGGAGTGATATGGGGCCCGTGATATGTCTAGACAGGTGACACATACTTGTACTAAGAGTCCTGTCTTAGCAGCTGCATCCATTCATGTCAATAGGGCATTCTGACGGACTGGGGCAATTCCAACCGGATGCGCAGCCCACACGTCCAGAATTGATATGAAGCAGCTTCAGGAATACTCTTCTGAGTGTAATCACTTCCGCTGCCCACCAAACTCACCAGACATGAACATCATTGAGGATATCTGGTTAGTCTTGCTACGTGCTGTTAAGTAGAGATCTCCACCCCTTTGCACTCTTACGGATTTATGGACAGCTCTCCAGGACCTATGGTGTCAGTTACCTCCAGCAGTACTTTAGACATTAGTCGAGTCCATGCCACGTAGTGTTGTGGCACTTTTGAGTGCTCGTGGAGCCCTACACGATATTGTGCACGTGTACCAGTCTCTTTAACTCTTCAGTGCACAATGAGCGTCATTAAATACCATTGATCTACTGATTCTGGTTAGGATGTACAAGACATTGCTTTACCTTTATGTTTGACCAAAATTGAATTTTAAAAGGGCACAGGAAAACCTTGACCGACCCCCAAACTGTCCTTGAATCAGAGTTTAACAAATCAGACGTTCTCACAGAATTTGATTACAATTCTGATCGCTTTAAATTTGACTTCAAATCTGGAGTCACCTAACGAAATGTCTTTAGAGGAGAGCTGGAGCAGAAGTAGACCACAAGACGAAATGCATGCCGGAAGAGGGTAAGAATTTATCTTGGTAGTGTTCGTTTGGGATACGGTGTCTGGCTGGGTGTGGTACGCATAGAAATAAAGGTAACACTTGGCAGGGCCTTGACCGTCACAGCATCATATCATCAGTGGTTACCGGAATACATGGAACATAATTACAAACCAATCATAATATCGCTTCCTAGTTAGACATTCGGGAGGACGACGGTTCAATCCCGTCTCCAGCCATCCTGATTTAGGTTTTCCGTGATTTCCCTATACAGTTTCAGGGAAATGCCGGGATGGTTCCTTTGAAAGGGCACGGCCAATTTCCTTCCCAATCCTTCTCTAACTCGAGCTTGCGCTCCGTCTCTAATGACGTCCTTGTCGACGGGACGTTAAACACTAACCACCACCACCACCATCCTAGTTAGAGCTGTAAAGAACCGGATCAAACACTCACATGGATATTTTATTGAAGTAGATAGATCCGATTTCATTTCCTTCGGAAATAGTTATTTTCCAGGTGTGAAGAATTTTCACTTAAGGGATGCAAATATATCGTTGTACTGGTTTCAATCAAATACACAGACAATTAAGGTTAATTACATTTAATGATCGGATATTTACAGTAACATAATCACAGGCACTCAGCGTTCCATGTTAAAGTCAGTCCCATCACACTTACACTCATAACCACACATGCTTGCAGGACAAAAATATACGGCAATCTACTGGTTACAGTGTTGCATTCCATTCATTAATTTAATGTTCTGCATGGGTTCGGCGTATCTGATAAATTAAATATTCTCCTAATGGGCCGGCCGGAGTGGCCGTGCGGTTCTAGGCGCTACAGCCTGGCACCGCAAGGCCGCTACGGTCGCAGGTTCGAATCCTGCCTCGGGCATGGATGTGTGTGTTGTCCTTAGGTTAGTTAGGTTTAAGTAGTTCTAAGTTATAGGGGACCCCTGTGGTACAGCAGCACAAGGGATTCAAATGGAGAAAAGGTCGAGGAGCTTATCATGGCCTTGCAACTTGTGGTGGCCAACAAGCCCGGTAACTCTCCAACCTACGCAGCTGGAGGGGGACAGGGCACAAACATTGATGTGACCTTGGTCACACCAAACACAGCAAATCTTATAAAACAATGGAGAGTGGAGGAAAATGCCACCTCTAGTGATCATAACCTGATCACTTTTTCTCTGGAGCATACAGAGAGCTGCTGGGCCACAGGGTGGGAAGTCCGCTACAATTTCAGAAGAGCTGACTGGGAACGCCTAGCAAGGGAGTGCAGCATTCCTGGATTGCCAGAAGGTGACACTGACATTGACATTGACAATAGAGCTGAAGAACTAGTGGGCGCTATAAACAGGGCGGTGAAAGCAGCTGTGCCAACCAAGAGAAGGGCCATGGCGGCCTCCCCGTCACCATGATCTGCTGAACTGGAGGAGATGCGTCGATCTGTCAGAAGGTTGAGGTGGCACTACCAGCGCAGTGTCGTCTGGCAGGAAAGACAAAGGTGGCTGATGCGGTATCGAGAGGCAAAGCAGAGGTTTCAAGAGGAGCTACGCTCTGTTAGGTCAAAGAGCTGGGAGACCTTTGTACAAAACCAATTGGCTATTGACCCATGGGGTACTCCATATAAGCTGGTGAGGGAGAAAATCCGCTCTCCTTTGGAGCTATCAACTGTCAGGCACGGGGACGGGATGACGGAGTCTTGGCAGGAGACTGCTGAGGTCCTTCTCTAGTCACTGCTACCTGACGACAGCGCGGATGGGGAGACTGAGGAACAGCGCCAGATACTTGAGAAAGATCTGGAAGAATATGCTAACGATACCGCAGTCTACCCCTTCTCTGAGGAGGAGGTAGCAGCTCACACCAAGTCATTAAAGAAAGGAAAAGCTCCTGGGCCAGACGGCATTGTGGCGGAGGTGGTGCAGTTCTTAGCTGCCCAGCTGATTGCACCACTTACTCATTTATATAATGAATGCTTAAATCAGAAAAAATTTCCCAAGATCTGGAAATCTGCCAACGTTGTTATTATCAAAAAGGGACCCGATAAAGATCCTGTGGAACCAAAATCATATAGACCAATATGTCTTTTAGACCTACAAGGGAAGATATTAGAAAGATTGCTGGCTGACAGATTGGCTGTACACCGAATGCTGTGCGGGATGAGCAACAGGCAGTTTGGCTTCAGGCCTGGGCGATCAGCATCTGATGCTATCGCCCTGGCGGCCCCGCATAAGTATGTGGTCGGCATCATGGTTGACATCAGTGGCGCCTTTGACAACCTGTGGTGGCCTTCGCTCTTCTCCTGCTTGACGGAGAAGGAGTGTCCAGGGCCGCTATATAGGTGTCTCAGGAGCTATTGGGAAGATCGGGAAGTATGGCTGTCATCCCCTAGTGGAAGAGTCAGAAAATCAATAACTAAGGGGGTCACCAGGGGTCCGTTCTTGGTCCCCTGATCTGGGACATCCGTATGGAGCCTTTATTGGATAGTTTGCAACAGAGTGAAGATGTACTAGAGGTGATAGCCTACGCCGATGACCTCCTCTTGCTGGTCGGCGGCCGTAGCCGAGAGGATATAGAACCAAAAGTAGAAAGAGCTATTGAGAGACTCCAACAATGGTGCCATAATTCAAAAATGAGGATCTCACCCGGTAAGTCATCTACTGCTCAAAGGTCAGTTAGCAAGAAATCCAACGGTCAGAATAGAGGGCTCACCGGTTCTTCGGCGACGAGAGACTCGGTACCTTGGAATCATCGTTGATGAAAGGTGGAACTATGGAAAACACATTGAGACTGTAACCCGGAGAGCACTCCATGTTTTAAATAATCTCATCTCCATTGGACACACAAGGGTTCATCTTCCACCACACCTCATTAAATTATATCAGAACAGTATATTGTCAACAATAGTGGGTTACGGCTCGGGAGTCTGGGCGCACAGGCTCACGAGGGTGGTGCCCGCCATGACAGTGAGAAGGGTACAAAGAAACATGATTCTGAGATCGGTAGGGGCATATAGAACGTCACCAGGAGGAGCCTTGCTGATCATCCTGGGGCTTTATCCCTTGGATATCAAGATCAGAGAGCAAGCTGCCTGGTATTGGGTAAACAAAGGGAACATGGAAAAAACAGAGGATATCTTAGGAACAAGGGTGGAAAACAAGAGGGAAATTAAGCATAGGGGGGAACAGTTATGGCAAGAATTGTGGGAATCGGAGGAAACGGGCCGAAGGACCTTCAATTTCTTTCCGAATGTTAGGGAACGGATGGGCATGAAGCATATTGAGCCAGGCAGGGGACTTTTCCACTTCCTCACTGGTCATGGGCCGTATCCGACATACCTTTGCCGATTCGGCAAAAGGGATACGGCCGAGTGTGAATGTGGCGCGCCGGACGGTACCCCCGATCATGTGGTTTTCGAGTGCCCCCTTTTCAATGACGTTGCATCGATACTGCAACCAGCTACCACACCACGACACTTACCATCTACTAAGACAGACAGATACCTTTCAAACCTTGAACAAACTAGCTAACGAGGTATCACTGAAGATTCTGAAAGACTTCTTGAGGGATAGGAACTAATATGACTTCACAATAATTACCGACTAAGTCCGTGCCCTACTTCCATTCCTCCTGTGCGCGGACAGGCCAGCTTTTTAGTCAGGAATCCGCCGCGTACAGGACTAGTGGGAGTGGGGCACAATTTTCCCGATTGAGACAAGCACCGATATTGACCTAGGTTAGATTCTGTAGTTTGTAGGACTTAGAATAGGATGTTAAGCAACAGGAACCTGCCGCGCTAAACATCTTGGCCTGCCCAGTGTCAGGGGCATCGCTTGTTGGGGTTAACTCAACAAGCAAGGCCTCAAATAGTAGGTTTATATATAATGCTGACACACATGTAACGCTGCAGGCAGAAATATTTAGTTAGTTAGCTTAGTTGATGAAATAACAGTCAATAAATTAAATAAAATAAGTTTGCCCATTTGTCTTAGCCTGTAGTAGTACATTAGTCACATTGTTAGTAACATAGTTAATAGCCCGTAGCATAGTACATTGTAATATTGTTAAGCATATTGCAAATAGCTGCAAATAAATATTGTATCAATCTATGACACACTAATCGAATTAGGAAGTGGATTACTATGTATAAACACTATGAATTGGAAGTTCTAGGGGACTGATGACGTCAGAAGTTGAGTCCCATAGTGCTCTGAGCCATTCTCCTAATGGTGTCTGTCAACTTGCACTAGTCAGTATTATAGCATTATTGTTAATTGAATATTTTTCACAACAACAGTACCACAGAATCAATTAATCTCTACGTACATGGAAAGGAATACCATTCTGAAGCAAATTACATTCAGCCCATCACTCATCCTTTCCAATAACCACGCCCTTTTGCGACCGATGAAACGACTAAGCAGTCTCAGAAGGCTGCAAAGTGTGCAGAGTCCTAAGCATCAATTGCGGTAAGCTGGTCATTCGCACTACCTCATATTTTAATCACTGTTTTTGCTTCTCGATCCATTTATTGAAAACTCTTTTAATTAATCTGTTATTAAACTAACAAGTCTCACAATATTCAGTAGTAGTCAATTTATGCAAAAAGATTAAAATTTGGATTTGCTCAGATAACTGAGCTTATGTCTTTGCGAGCCCCAGCTTAAAAAACCGGACATATTATTGTTACCCGCATGCCGATTCACATTCTTCTCCCGCAGCATTAGATTGCTAATTCTTGAATTGCTAGGCCCTTCCATTACTCGGATCTCTCACTCACATATCTTCTAGCATAAGGTCAATTGCAAAGACAGCGTATAGAAATATCTTCTAAATTACCTACAGCTACATGCAGAGCTTTCCCCTGATATTAATAGGTAGATTATTTTTTAATATTCTGAGGCTATTTGTCAGTGGTAGTTGTTGCTTACAGCACTTGGACTTTATTAAATTTTTTTCGAAGTACCTTCTCAAAATTCCATTTCTAAATGAAAATGGCTCATGACGGAATACTTGCATGCGAAATCTCTCAAGTATATTTAGTGGTCAATACTTTTTTAATCCTTCAGACATCAATTCTTCTGGAGGTAAGAAAATTTTCCCTTAAGTGATAATGCACGTACACGATTTTTTAACGACTTTAGATGCAAGACGTATACAAAAATATGTATCTGTTGCTTCGTACAATTGGCCACATTTTACTGACTAAATTAACTAATTACGAAACATTCTCTGCCATAATAGTAACATGATCTCTCAACCATTACTATGCAAAACAACGATAACAATCTTCAATTACGCAGTAGAACATAGCGAACCAACGACGTCTGTGTATTCTGGCGGTCACAAGCTATCGCGCTCTGCCACACTGATTTATTGGTATTTTCGCAGTGATGCCCAACAAATGACAGCACTTTTGCTTGATGAAACGGTTGAACATTTGCAGATGTGTACCTCAGGTATCGCTTAAGTCATCAAACGTTCCCTGAATTATTTTCTCATGGCCTGAATTAATGTTCGGTACCTATACAAATATGTTTATAATGGTGAAATTGTCGTGTTTTCAGTTCCTGTGCGTCACTAGTGAATGATGTCACCAGATAAGCAAATTGTGCCTGCCACTCATTAAGCTCTTTTATCTCAGTGGCTATTTCTCTAACTCTTGCAGCAAGATTTGCTTGTTGCTGAGGAATGCCACTTACTTTCTTCAGTGAGACAATAAAATCATGCTTTGTGGGTACTTTCCTAGATCCTTGTGACTTGGTAGACTGGCAAAGTGCCCCTTAGCGGGCATTTCGAATTGCCTAGGAAAGTAATCTTAACTGCTTTCAGATTTATACGTTTGGTTCACTCGCATTTGGATCTGTCTCGACATTTTCTTCTACAGGCTGCACATACTTTATTGTTCTATAATATCTAGTTTTAAACATGACACATAGAATTTCACAAAACCTAACAGTATCCCTTCCAAGAAATAGATAAGTTCACATATACAGCTAAAGTCACACTTACTGAAATATTTAGTCCCTGATCTGAAAAGTTGATTACATACAGTGTAAAAACTAAAACTACTCTTATCGGCTTCTGGTACTCTTCGGTGATACACGCAAACTCCAATACAATTACCCATGAACTGACACCATTGAACATCTGCTCATAATTAATATGTAGAGTTTAGCTCACCAGTAACCGAATAGCTTTGTGTCAAGTGGATACGATGTACTCAGAATATCAGCTGAGTGTCTCCTCCAGGATCGCCTACTGCAATACGTGACAGACAATAGAGACAAATTACTTCCTTGTACAACATATAAGTCCATCTAACCAGAGCATATGTATATAACTGTGTGCTGGCAGATAAGTTAAAAAGGCAATTCAGTGTATGCAAACGTTACTGGTCTAGTTGACATAGGTTTTTATAGGGTTCAAACGGTTCAAATGGCTCTGAGCATTATCGGACTCAACTTCTGAGGTCATCAGTCCCCTAGAACGTAGAACTAATTAAGCCTAACTAACCTAATGACATCACACACATCCATGCCCGAGGCAGGATTCGAACCTGCAACCATAGCGGTCACGCGGTTCCAGACTGTAGCGTCTAGAACCGCTCGGACACCGTAGCCGGCGATGATGATCCCAGATATTGTGTCTAATCTTTCGTATTTCAGGTGACATCACTAGCAAATATTAGTTCAAAAATCGGTAATGTTTGTAAGATTGCGTAAATACTTGTAAATCATATAATGCCAAAGTGTAACATATTTATGTGTAATTATCTATATTGATGCGAAACAAAATGTAATATGTTTATATGTAAATGTGGTCAGAATTTGTAATATGGTTAAAAATGTGTAAAACCACGAGATTTATGGGCTCTAAAGATATTCTACACATATTGCAATGCCTGTAACCGCGATGAAGTTCGTGTGCAAAATTGCTAAAAACTGTTGTTCATTCATCACTATGAGAATGTTCTTTATGAAATATATATGTAAAACGTCTTAACAAACATTCTTTGTACATCACCACATAAACTGCGAACGCAATGGAACTATACTTCTGAAGTGCAATAACATTAATGCTGCATTGCCTAATGACATTTACCGCGATGCAGCTGTGGAAAATAAGGAAATGGTAAACCACTGGACCTATGGTCGCGACGCACAAAAAACACCGAAGAAAAATCCACCGGTGGAGGAATTTTGGATGAGACTTCAGGGTATGTAATTTTCCCGGAATACGACGGACACTCTCACCTGGACAAATCGAAGATCGATGCCAGCATTTTCCCTTACGAAGCATTTTCCATGAGTTCACGGAACTCACGTTGCGAACGTAAATCCTCTGGCCTTCAATCGCACGACGAATGACCTAGGAGAAACAGTGTTACCAGTGAAAATAAACAGTGCAACGTGTGAACATGCTCACATATCGGTTGTCAAATGTGTGATCAGTAACGTCGATATGCAGTAACATTTACTATATGCAAACTACCAAAACAATACTCACCTTTGCGCTATCATTGTATGAATTATGTATATGAACTTCAAAGAACGACACCTCCTACAAGGATAGCTAATCTGAAACAGGAAGACATTTTTAATATTATACTTTCCATGACAGACAATGACCAATAATGAAAAGATTATTGTACCTGTTTTAGATGTCAGCGCACATTTCTGGTAAAAAATTGATCGAGTGTCGTGTCACAGGATGTCTTGCGCACACGCACATGCGAACTATACAGGGTGGTCTACTGATCGTGACCGGGCCAAATATCTCACGAAAGAAGCATCCAACGAAAAAACTATGAATAACGGAACTCGTCTAGCTTGAAGAGTCAAGTCAGATGGCGCTTTGGTTGGCCCAATAGATGGCGCTGCCATCTATCAAACGGATATCAACAGCATTTTTTCAATAGGAACCCCCATTTTTTATTACATATTCGTGTAGTACGTAAATAAATATAAATGTTTTACTGGGACCACTTTTTTAACTTTGTGATAGATGGCGCTGTAATAGTCACAAACACACGGCTCACAGTTTTAGACGAACAGGTGGTAACAGGTAGGTTTTTTAAATTAAAATACTGACGGAGCTACGTTTGAACATTTTATTTCGGTTGTTTTCCAATGTGATACATGTACGTTAGTGAATTTATCATTTCTGAGAACCCATGCTGTTACAGCGCGATTACCTGTAAATACCACATTAATGCAATAAATGCTCAAAATGATGTCCGTCATGCTCAATGCATTTGGCAATACGCGTGACGACATTCCCCTCAACAGCGAGTAGTTCGCCTTCCGTAACGTTCGCCCATGCATTGACAATGCCCTTACGCATGATGTCAGGCGTTGTCGGTGGATCACGATAACAAATGTCCTTCAACTTTCCCCACAGAAAGAAATCCGGGGACGTCAGATCCGGTGAACTTCCGGGCCATGGTATGGTGCTTCGTCGACCACTCAACCTGTCATGAAATATGCTATTCAATAACGCTTCAAGCGCACGCGAGCTATGTGCCGGACATCCATCATGTTGGAAGTACGTCGCCATTCTGTCATTCAGTGAAACCCTCTTGTAGTAACATCGGTAGAACATTACTTAGGAAATCAGCAGGAATTGCACCATTTAGATTGCCATCGATAAAATGGGGGCGAATTATCCTTCCTCCCATAATGCTTCACCATACATTAACCCGCCAAGGTCGCTGATGTTCCACTTTTCGCAGCCATTGTGGGTTTTGCGTTGCCCAATTGTGCATATTATGCCGGTTTACGTTAACGCTGTTGGTGAATGACGCTTCGTCGCTAAATAGAACGCGTGCAAAAAATCTGTCATTGTCTAATAATTTCTCTTACGCCCAGTGGCAGACGTTCAAAGTCGTCGCCATGCAATTCCTGGTACATAGAAATATGGTACGGGAGCAGTCGATGTTGATGTAACATTCTCAACACTGACATTTTTTAGATTCCAGATTCTCGCGCAATTTGTCTGTTACTGATGTGCGGATTAGCCGCGACAGCAGCTAAAACACCTACTTGTACATCATCATTTGTTGCAGGCCTTGGTTGACGTTTCACATGTGGCTGAACACTTCCTGTTTCCTTAAATAATGTAACTATCCGGCGAACGGTCCGGACACTTGGATGATGTCATCCAGGATACCGAGCAGCATACATAGCACACGACCGTTGGTCATTTTGATCACAATAGCCACACATCAGCACGATATCGACCTTTTCCGCAATTCGTAAACGGTCCACTTTAACACGGATAATGTATCACGAGGCAAACACCGTCCGCACTGGCGGAATGTTACGTGATACCACGTACTTATACGTTTGTGACTATTACAGCGCCATCTGTCACAAAGCGAAAAAAGTGGTCCAACTAAAAGATTCATATTTCTTTACGTAGTGCACGAAACTGTAATAATAAATGGGGGTTTCTATTTAAAAAACGCAGATGATATCCGTTTGACCTATGACAGCGCCACCTAGCGGGCCAACCATAGGGCCATCTGGTTTCCCCCTTAAAGCTAGACGAGTTCTGTTCTTCATAGTTTTTTCGTTTGATGCCTATTTCGTGAGATGTTCGGCCCGGTCACTGTCAATCGACCACCCTGTAAATAAACTGTGATCACCGTGTCGTGATTTCAGCAAACGCTCTTAAGTCTACTGCCATACTGGAAGACGCGCTAGTGCGCAAGGGCGGCAGCCGCAATGCGAGCATTCACGCGCCTGATGCAGATATTTTGTACCATGAATTGTAGTTCAGTGTGTGTGTAAATAATGTACCGAATGTGTTTTAGGGTGAACTGCTCGCCTGCAGGTGCGTCCTTCCGCCTCGCAATTCAGGGGGAAATTGAAATGCACGTTTGCTTGATGGGCGTTGATATATTGCAAATACAAAGACATACGTTGAGAATATAAATAAAACATTTATTACGTCATTAATTAGTATAAGCGGTTGTATCTATTGTGGCTTGAAACCGATGAAACATTATAACAATTACACAGTTCAATTGTCTTGTCGAGAAAACAGCACCTTTTTTGTTCTTGTAGCGGTCTAGAGCGCACACATACCTGCAATCGCTGCAGATAATTATTTGGCTCACCGCATGAGTCAATGCTTTGTAATTATTCACTCTACGAAGTCCGATAAAGAAATATTTTCGTAAGAGTCACTGACGGTCAAACAAACAATGAAAGGACCTTACGCAAAAACCCATTGTTAAGCGTCCAAAGTTTGTATTAAGCACGATCACACACTGTTACCGTTATCTATTATTATATTTTGTCTGTTGGCTAATATGCACAAACCAGACCGGAAAAGCCGATATATTAAATACTGGCACAAGATTACGAAAGTAACACGTTTATCGGTTACTAGATTTTCGTTGTTCACGCAGCGAAACTGCACCATTCGGCGTTTTAAAATATTCACTATGCTGGGGAACTAAGCCTGTGAGAAATTTTGAAATGTATTATGAGAGTGTGGTCCGGTTTTAGCACAGCACAGACGAGAGCTGTTAGCGAGGGTGCTTTCCGGTGCGGTACGTGCGTCGACAAAGGGCTGGCCAGCAGCGGAAAAAAGGCTTTCGAGTGAGTCTAGGCTAATCAGGGCGCGTGTCCAGTGCAAAGGCAGCATATGCCATTGCATCAAAGAAGGCACTTCTGAAATTCTTCGCAATTTTACAATATTTTTATGTTTCACCGTTCAACAAATCCAAACAAGTGATCGTTCTTTGGCTCTGAGCTGCATTAATTAAGACTTTCATATTACAAATATAATAAAAACTGTATAAGTTAGTCGAAAACAGTCAAAAATATATTACAATGGTCACTGCAAATTAGTAGCTTCTGAACTCTATGCGTGATTTTTGAATTGTATGTAATCTGAAACTTTATTGTTATTAAAATGGTTTCCAATTTCATAGATATTAATAAACCATGGCTAGAGACATGGTGTTGCAGAGCAGTTAGTACGGTAAGTGACAGCTTTTGGGTGACTAGCGGGCTCTCGAATACCTTAACATTTACTTATATTTATGGATATTCCGAGGCAAGTGGGACTCTGACGCAGTTAGTCCGCAATTTAAGTGCGAGCTATCATCATAAGATGTACTTTGAGAAACTTCGGCGCTATTTCTTTGCTGTTCTGAGATTACTTGCTCCTAGTGAAAGACATGTCCTAGTCGAATTCGGCCGCCAAGTGAAAGTCTTATTTCAGTCGGCGCCACATTGGGCGACTTGCGGGAGATGATGATGATGAAATGATGACGAGGACAACACAACATCCAGTCCTGGAGTGTAGAAAACGGCCGACCGGGCCGGGAATAGAACCCGGACCCAGCTCACCGGAGGCAATCACGTTACCATCCAGCTAAGCAGGCAGATATTTATTGATTTAATAGAGTCTCCTACTATTCTGGTTACGTTCATTCACACAGATTTAATGGCAACTGAATATTTATCAAATTATATCTGTTAATCTTAATTTTTGGACCATCATTTATGGATATGACAAATGTTGATGGTGTCAGGGCAGCAACCAGCCACAAATTTACTTTCAGTTCCTTTATTCAAAGGGTATCGTTATCGGTTTCGAATCGTTGTGATTCATCCTCACACGGTTTACACGCTTTCTTTATGACATGTGGTGTGTTTTTTATAGATTACTTGTCCTGAAATATAAATAATAGATAATTATAAACTTTCGTCCAACAAATGTGAATACATTCCCACTGCATTCTTATTGTTGCACACACAAATTTTTCTCACTGAACACTTTACATTTATCACTGAGAAGATTTCTACCACGCACCACATGTTTTGATACATACAAAGAGCTTACAAACATATGAGTATTAAAGATGCTACGATATATCGTAACATTTGACGATGATGTCATATGTTTGGAAAAGATCACATATTCACTTACGCAGCTGTAATGCCTTTTACTCTAGTAGAGAGACACTGAATTTTTCAGTTGATATTGTTACATCAATTATAAAGGTTTTCATATTTAGTACTGTGTAGGTAAAATAATACTTTATTTATTTACATTTAGCATCATGAGAATTATAGCAACATACAAATTTGCTACTTGATCTGCAGGTAGGAGTACTAATATTATTTGCTTCGGAGGTTGGAAAATAATTTTTGGAAATTTTTCAGGAAAGGGGTGTTAGCTAACTCTGTTTGTTCGTTAAGGATATGGTCTGGGATGTTGTTTTGTGTATTTACACAAAACCTACCACCACACATGTCAGTATTGACAACTCATCTTGCCACCTCCGTGAACAAAAAATGGCATATTTCAGAACGATGCTACACCGAATTAAAAAGTACCAATGAGTGACACGGACCAACAACATGAAATGAATATAATTAAAACAGTTGCTCATGATAATGGATATAAACCCACAACAATAGAAAAACTCCACAACAAAATGCAGACAAAAACTACATATCCACTTCACAGCAGTCACTTCAAGCCAAATTAGTGTGCCACAGAAGCCAAACGTAAATATGCTACTCTCCCATACATACGCCCACTTTCATACGAAATACCAAACTTATTTAAAAAGAAAAGTATCACAATCAGCTTTTCCACAAGTAATAAATTACAACAAAAAGTAATCCCTATCGTAAATCAGGAATATACAAACTCAAATGCAATACATGCCCAAAATTCTACATTGACCATGCAGGCAGAAGTTTTGAAATTAGGTACAAAGAACACATTGATGCCTTAAGAGTCGGTAACTTGAAAAAAATCCGCATTTACAGCCCATATTGCTGAAGAAAACCATTCAGTGGGAAACATTGCGGACAACTTAAAAATTTTACATCTAGCAGTGAAAGGAGCCACTATGAATATATTAGAAGAAATAGAAATACACACACACAAAAACAACACCCCAGGATATATCCTTAATGAACAAACAATAGCCACGGTCTCCATCATGTCATCATATGACAAAATTGCATTTATAGATAACTTTTCGTGTGACTATTTGAATAAATTATCACTTTATTCTATACAGATTTGTAGCGTCGGCTACTTCACTTTATTATCAGCAGATCATATCACTTATTGCCATTTACTGTTATTCCTTTAACTGCAAGCTATTTGACAGGAGGATCACGAACGTTAACTGTTACTTCAGGTTGCTTAGCTAACGTTCATGAAAGAAAAGGTGCATGGGTCGACCCTATGAAAATGTTGAGCCACATTTCCTGAACAAAGAAGTACACAGCCAATATGCTAACTGGTTGCCAGTCCCTTATATTTCATTCTCACAAATAAGTTTCTCGTCAGGTAATCTGATTGGAGACTCTATCCACGACCGACTAATTTGGCAGCGAAACAATTTAATTTATTACGTCTTTACTGTTAACTCTATTTTGAAATGAATGTACTGAATGTACCTGCAAAATTATATCGTCGTACGTCATGTAGATGAGGACGTATAACGTCATAAACATTTGTATGTGTCTGAAACACTAGTTTTTGCTTAAAATAGAGTGCAGATCAATCTAACCTTCCTTTACGTCTTTCAACACACTTAAAACTTGAGTGCAAACATTGTCTAAAATTCTTGTTGCTTATGTGCTTAACGACAGATATCTAAAACATTAACTCACTTGCAAAGTAATAAAAGTTTGTAGTTGTAGTGCACGCGTGAACCCAGTTGCTTGAAAACCGAGGGTCCACTGGTTCCGTAACAAGTATTCCTAAACTGAACATGCTCGAGGTATTTTCAGGACTGATTTCTCCAAAGCCTGAATTAAACTTACTGAAACTGGTGTATAATACCGGTGTATTATTTTCAGTCTCGTAAATATCAAATATCACAACAGCCGTGATAACGGACCACAAATAAATTCCTTTAAAGCAAATCATTGAAATCTACAGCATTTGTTTTTTTTTTTTTTTTTTTTTTTTGCTCAATTTATATCCGTAGTACAGCGTTTCCGCTTGCCTGTTGAGAAAAATTGCACAATGTAAGGAGAGAAAAGAAAGTTGTTTTTATCAGCCTCTGACTCTTTACTGGGTGTGAATAAGCTTAATGTAGCAGCAGTTTCGAGAGCTTGGCTCTTCTGAGTCTTAAACGTGAATTTTAACTTCATTTACACTGACGAAATTGGCTACTGATTTAAAATTTCGTATCATGAACAGACTATATTACGTAATACGTTACAGTCATTTGTGTGACAGTGATTCTTTCGTTTTCCGGCAAGTTTTACTTGGAAGTCGAGCTTTCAACAGAAAACTGAGACAACACAGTGTAAGTGAGGGTTGCATACCTGAACGTCACATGATCTTAATGCTGTCAGTAGTCGTGAATGCGTGGATGAGCCTGGGAATAAGCAAAATTAATTTAGAAGAATCCATCCTCGTAGTCGTTTGATTAGATAATCATACGAACGCGCGACGTCTGTTCTGTCACACATATTCGAAAGAACAGATACTGCACATTCATATAAATGTTTCTCTTCGATTGGCCATGAATCCACGAACTTCAGTGTTGATGCACAATTACGTTTGACGTTCTACGGGAATTTAAAAGTAGTGAGCATGGAGAGCGTGGATGGGAACTGCGGTAGGTAGCGCTCAGTGGGAATGTGGGTTGGACGAGGGGTGCACCAAGATAGTCCAAGCAAAAGCAATAAACACGGTATCCTGGTGGTGCAGTGGTTAACGCAACTGCCTGGACATCGTGACATCGCAGGTTCGAATCCCCGTCCAGCACACAATTTAACTCGTCCTTGACGCTTCCACATTAAGTACCGATGCTGCAGACTTAAATAGTTCCTTCCATTCCTGTCTTTTCCTTTCTCTCCACTCAACATTAAATTAACACAAACATTTAGATAAATTGTGGCATGACTCAAACTGTATGTTTCGTTTCGATGAACGTATCAGTGGGCTAAGCACCAAATAGCTACATCATTAATATCATTTTCAGTACAACATGCTGTACATTATACTCCTTAACATAAAGAAAAATTATGGAACGAAGTACGTTTCGTCTCCTCACTAAGAAATGTTGCAAATTTATATGATTAGTGTTCACTAAAGCATACTATGCAGCTTTGTCTGCTCTCTATCAGCCATCAGGAAGATATGTACCACATTCCTAACCAGCGTCACGGGCCTGTTTTATACATTTATTTGTGCCAACTAATCTGAGGAAACTGTGTGAAGAAAATTGAAGTGCCAGGTCATTTATTGTGTTTGTTGCTCTTGGAGGTTGGCTGCACTAAACATACGAGTATCTTACCGTGAAGCTTCGTAAACATGTATAATCCATGTCGTCTCCTTTCGCTGACATATGGCGAATTACTAAACCCTGGTCAATATTAGAGACATATTTCAGCACGATTCTCCTTTCAATGTTCGGGATTGACTGGTAGTGCGTCATTGCTGGTACGTGCACGGTTCCAGTTAAATGCTCCGCGCTGCATAATGACTATTTACAATGAAATGAACACCCTTAGCTGCTTACAGGCGTTGACATACGTCAACGGGGTCAGATGAAAATGTGTGCCCCGACCGGGACTCGAACCCGGGATCTCCTGTTACATGGCAATCGCTCTATCCATCTGAGCCACCGAGGACACAGAGGATAGCGCGAGTGCAGGGATTTATCTCTGGCACGCCACCCACGAAACCCACATTCCCAACTTACTGTCCCTCACTACATTCATAGTGCCCCTGCCCACTATACTCATTACTCGCGGCGCGCTGCCGATTCCCGTAAGAGTTCGGGCACTGTTCTTTTATTCGCACAGAAGAAGAAGAAGAAGAAGGTCAAGTGTCCGGTGAGCCTTATATATATATATATATATATATATATATATATATATATATATATATATATATATATATATATATATACTCCTGGAAATGGAAAAAAGAACACATTGACACCGGTGTGTCAGACCCACCATACTTGCTCCGGACACTGCGAGAGAGCTGTACAAGCAATGATCACACGCACGGCACAGCGGACACACCAGGAACCGCGGTGTTGGCCGTCGAATGGCGCTAGCTGCGCAGCATTTGTGCACCGCCGCCGTCAGTGTCAGCCAGTTTGCCGCGGCATACGGAGCTCCATCGCAGTCTTTAACACTGGTAGCATGCCGCGACAGCGTGGACGTGAACCGTATGTGCAGTTGACGGACTTTGAGCGAGGGCGTATAGTGGGCATGCGGGAGGCCGGGTGGACGTACCGCCGAATTGCTCAACAGGTGGGGCGTGAGGTCTCCACAGTACATCGATGTTGTCGCCAGTGGTCGGCGAAAGGTGCACGTGCCCGTCGACCTGGGACCGGACCGCAGCGACGCACGGATGCACGCCAAGACCGTAGGATCCTACGCAGTGCCGTAGGGGACCGCACAGCCACTTCCCGGCAAATTAGGGACACTGTTGCTCCTGGGGTATCGGCGAGGACCATTCGCAACCGTCTCCATGAAGCTGGGCTACGGTCCCGCACACCGTTAGGCCGTCTTCCGCTCCCCTCACGCCCCAACATCGTGCAGCCCGCCTCCAGTCGTGTCGCGACAGGCGTGAATGGAGGGACGAATGGAGACGTGTCATCTTCAGCGATGAGAGTCGCTTCTGCCTTGGTGCCAATGATGGTCGTATGCGTGTTTGGCGCCGTGCAGGTGAGCGCCACAATCAGGACTGCATACGACCGAGGCACACAGGGCCAACACCCGGTATCATGGTGTGGGGAACGATCTCCTACACTGGCGGTACACCTCTGGTGATCGTCGAGGGGACACTGAGTAGTGCACGGTTCATCCAAACCGTCATCGAACCCATCGTTCTACCATTCCTAGACCGGCAAGGGAACTTGCTGTTCCAACAGGACAATGCACGTCCGCATGTATCCCGTGCCACCCAACGTGCTCTAGAAGGTGTAAGTCAACTACCCTGGCCAGCAAGATCTCTGGATCTGTCCCCCATTGAGCATGTTTGGGACTGGATGAAGCGTCGTCTCACGCGGTGTGCACGTCCAGCACGAACGCTGGTCCAACTGAGGCGCCAAGTGGAAATGGCATGGCCAGCCGTTCCACAGGACTACATCCTGCATCTCTACGATCGTCTCCATAGGAGAATAGCAGCCTGCATTGCTGCGAAAGGTGGATATACACTGTACTAGTGCCGACATTGCGCATGCTCTGTTGCCTGTGTCTATGTGAGGATGGTATGTGTTCCATCTTAGCATATATAATGACTGTTTGCCAGGATCCTCTTCACACAGAGCCCGGCTTTTCGCTCTTCCCTACATCATTTTCCGTCGAGTCTCGCGTTTTTGAAGATTCTGCCTCTGAATGATAGTGTACAGAGAGGTAGCAAATGATTCGCAGACGGACCCTTATTAAAGCAGATAATCAATCGAAAAGCAGAAGCGTACCATATTAATAAAGAACAAAATAAATATCTGATCTACGAGAAGCTAATCAAGAGCGGATGTTCCAGTGAATGCCGCATCACTATACGCGAGAACTGTGATTATTTTCAAAACTTCATCGGAAAGGATTTCTCCGAATCCATTTAACGTCATAACGTCGAGGTAACTACCGTGCCGCAACGTGTATCAACTGAGAGAGGCTGCTTTGGATTACATGGATCGTCACTTCCATTTACTGCTGTTACTCCTCTTCCCAGAACGATGCTTCCGAGTGCTTCTGTGCGGAGGATCCAGCAGAATTAATTTTTGTTTTTAATTTTTCTCCGTTTACTCTACGCTACTCTCAGGCCTCTTCGAATTTTTCAGTACGTGTGTAATGCGTATAGTATGTAAAATTTTGCTACGTGGCCGAACGCTGCAAGTGATAATGTACTCTCTGGAACGAGCAAGGCTTACTCCATGGGATATCATTATGAACTGAAAAGCTTTTTTCGAATTATTTCTGGTTGAAGAAAAAATTGTAATTTGTCAGATTACGTCCGATGTGGGACAAGAATCCACTCATTGTATTAAATGTTATTAAATTTGTGAGATATGGACATTTTGAAAATAAGTAATTACCTACATATCTCAAGGTACGCTCAGTGAATTTCTCGACAATGTTTCAATCATATTTCATCTACCAGAAACATTTTCGACGTTACATACAGGGAAGCGTGAAGGTTGACTGGTTGGTCGAATACTCGCGAGTCACATAAAAAAAAGAAAAAAAAAAGGTTGCCTATTAATGTACAACATAGTCTATTTATCGGATCATGCTACAACCTGAGTTTCGTCGTACCACGTTAGACAAACTCGCTGACTCTTAAATCAGACGCAGGATTTCATTTGAGAGACAGTCGTTCGCCGATAAATAATTTCAGCAAAGTTGTTCAAGTTTCTCTGGCAGATATATTACCTAATGTTCGCATTTGCTGGATTACACGACCTGATGACATTCAGATTTGTCTGTCCCTTAAGAGAGGTCCAACAACAGGTAGAAAACGACGACACTGTATTGCTCTCTGCTGAAAGAGAAATATGATAATAGCTAACAAACATTATTAATTCAATTTAATCAGTTTCATATATCGTTCCCTATAAGCAGGCCGGCCGAAGTGGCCGAGCGGTTCTAGGCGCTACAGTCTGGATGTGTGTAATGTCCTTAGGTTAGTTAGGTTTCAGTACTTCTAAGTTCTAGGAGACTGATGACCTCAGCAGTTAAGTCCATTTTTCTGGAAACATCAGCAAACAAGCCCAAGCGCACATATACTAATGAACAAACGTCTAAAGCAACCCACTATAATCAAACCTACAGAATTCTCGCGTTGCGAGTGTGTGTAGATTATATATGTATGACCTTGGCTTCACATAAACATGTGTTACGCAGTATGAAGTTCATCTAATCCGTTCCTAGGTGATAGTGTTTGGTTCTCGTGTGGTTCTGTGTACACGTCAGTCATGAATAGTCACTGATCGAAACTACATTTAGACAATCACGTTATCTCAAAAATATATTCATCACACCTGCGTGAATGTCATAATAACATTTGCAATAAAATTTAGTTTGATGTTTGTAAATAATTATATATATATATATATATATATATATATATATATATATATATAAACCAGTGAACATCTTTAAACCATGATAAGGTAGCATCGGACATATACTTTGAGAATTTCATCGCCGTAAGAAAAAGGTTCTGAGCAAAAATGAGATAAAAACTGAAAATGCAGTTTACATATAACGTTGAAATTTTAGGATCATGGATTAAACAAATAATGAAATCACAATAGCGTTAATCATAACTATAATTACTGAAGTGCACTATGATACTTACATTGGGACTAGAACATTAATCACTAGTGATTGTTGATTATCCGCACGTCGGTATCTCGTCCGTGCGCAGAGGAAATTTCCTTATATAATTACTAGTATGCGCGAGTATGCGCCATGCACTATGCAGTGACTTTTTATAAAATTTAATTTAGAGTGGCCAGTCTAACCCACGAGGCTCTCCATCGACTCCATTCCAGAACAGATACCAGGAGAAGTAATTAACAAAAGACTAGATATCCTTTCTGTGTCTCACCAGCGATCACATGCGACCGCGCACAAGATAACTTGCTTTGGCTTTTATGCTGTATTAAAAAGGGTTCTCTGATTTAAAAAAAATGGATTTACATGTTATGCCCAAAAAGGTGCCTTTAAATGTTATTTACATTCATTCGGCGAAGTCGACATCTATTCTTTCTTCTTCAGCTGTTAGCTGAATCAGCTAAAATAAAATTTCTCTTGTTACCCAATTTCCTTGCAGTACTTCTGCAAGGTGAGTGTGCTTTATAAACATACAGTTTACTTACTCATTGCTTATAGATATATGGTTACTGCTTAAGATGAAATACTCTTAAGTCTGGATAAGCGTAATGATTTTATTTGTTTTTAGGTTCCGCAACAGGTATGCAACAGGATGCGGTGTGTTGACAATTAGATGTGGACCGTCGTACAGCAGACACCATCCCGAGTTGCCCCGCTTTAGTGCAGAAGATTTGGGATGAGTACGAAATAGTACTTTGTAACACCCCAAGAAACCCGAAAACCCAATAAGAATGTCGTTATAATTTAAAGTAGGGAAAACTGTTATCCTGACAGGTACGACAACTTCGACAATAATACTCTCCTGGAAATTGAAATAAGAACACCGTGAATTAATTGCCCCAGGAAGGGGAAACTTTATTGACACATTCCTGGGGTCAGATACATCACATGATCACACTTACAGAGCCACAGGCACATAGACACAGGCAACAGAGCATGCACAATGTCGGCACTAGAACAGTGTATATCCACCTTTCGCAGCAATGCAGGCTGCTATTCTCCCATGGAGACGATCGTAGAGATGCTGGATGTAGTCCTGTGGAACGGCTTGCCATGCCATTTCCACCTGGCGCCTCAGTTGGACCAGCGTTCGTGCTGGACGTGCAGACCGCGTGAGACGACGCTTCATCCAGTCCCAAACATGCTCAATGGAGAACAGATCCGGAGATCTTGCTGGCCAGGGTAGTTGACTTACACCATCTAGAGCACGTTGGGTGGCACGGGATACATGCGGACGTGCCTTGTCCTGTTGGAACAGCAAGTTCCCTTGCCGGTCTACGAATGGTAGAACGATGGGTTCGATGACGGTTTGAATGTACCGTGCACTATTCAGTGTCCCCTCGACGATCACCAGAGGTGTACGGCCAGTGTAGGAGATCGCTCCCCACACCATGATGCCGGGTGTTGGCCCTGTGTGCCTCGGTCGTATGCAGTCCTGATTGTGGCGCTCACCTGCACGGCGCCAAACACGCATACGACCATCATTGGCACCAAGGCAGAAGCGACTCTCATCGCTGAAGACGACACGTCTCCATTCGTCCCTCCATTCACGCCTGTCGCGACACGACTGGAGGTGGGATGCACGATGTTGGGGCGTGAGCGGAAGACGGCCTAACGGTGTGCGGGACCTTAGCCCAGCTTCATGGAGACGGTTGCGAATGGTCCTCGCCGATACCCCAGGAGCAACAGTGTCCCTAATTTGCTGGGAAGTGGCGGTGCGGTCCCCTACGGCACTGCGTAGGATCCTACGGTCTTGGCGTCCATCCGTGCGTCGCTGCGGTCCGGTCCCAGGTCGACGGGCACGTGCACCTTCCGCCGACCACTGGCGATAGCATCGATGTACTGTGGAGACCTCACGCCCCACGTGTTGAGCAATTCGGCGGTACGTCCACCCGGCCTCCCGCATGCCCGCTATACGCCCTCGCTCAAAGTCCGTCAACTGCACATACGGTTCACGTCCACGCTGTCGCGGCATGCTACCAGTGTTAAAGACTGAGATGGAGCTCCGTATGCCACGGCAAACTGGCTGACACTGACGGCGGCGGTGCACAAATGCTGCGCAGCTAGCGCCATTCGACGGCCAACACCGCGGTTTCTGGTGTGTCCGCTGTGCCGTGCGTGTGATCATTGCTTGTACAGCCCTCTCGCAGTGTGCGGAGCAAGTATGGTGGGTCTGACACACCGGTGTCAATGTGTTCTTTTTTCCTTTTCCAGTAGTGTATAACGCCTTAAAGTTTTGATGAACAACAATTTCAATAATTACTGAGTATGTCATGATATAAAGCTAAAAAGAAATAAGGCTTATTTTTCGTTAGCTATCAAACATCTTAGTAATAACTGCATATCAGTACGATAAAAGTTAAGTCCAAAGTAATATGTCGGTCAGAGACAACATTTATTGTGAAAGAAAGTTGTGGACACGGCAAGAATGGAATTCAATGCGTCTACAATCCTTGATCGTGGAAAAGAGTCGCTTGCTAGCTTGTTTGCTTACAAGTCGAGAGAGAACACCGTTTGTTATAGTACTACAAACGGAACGCTGTGAGATTGTTTCTTTTTAAAAAAAATGTAATATTGTGGGATAGAGTTGGATTGGTTGGGTTGTTTTGGAGGAGAGACAAAACAGCGGTGTCATCGGTCTCATCGGATTAGGGAAGGAAGGGGAAAGAAGTCGGCTGTGCCCTTTCAGAGGAACCATCCCGCCACTTGCTGTGTGATAGAGATGCGCGGACTTCGTTCTCAGTTATTCTGACTTGAGAACTTGAACTGAAGTGATATTCTGATCGTGTACGACGAGTTAATGAACTTTAATTATTGGAGATATTATTGATGGACTCAACCTTCATCAAAGTGAACAGTTACAACGAAGAATGGACATACGAGTATCGAAGACTGCAATACCTGATTAGCCTGGGGTAAGAAACATTAAGAGTACCACACGAAGGTAATACAAATACGCCGATTGCAAGAGTTGTCATGATCACCGAACTGAAAGGAATCATAATTGATCATATCCATCGGTGTGCATGTGGTGTGATGATTGTAAACTAACTGCTAAGGAGAAACAATAAAATTGTTCGTCAGTAATGGAAATCTCACGTGTTGGCTCCATCATTAATTGAGCTGTGTGATAGTTGATGATCAAAATTAGTGAACTGTGAACTTTTTAATTGAAAGATTGACTTGATGAACATTGAGCATTGAAAGGAGTGTTTTGCCGAAATAATATCACGACGCACGAAAGCAAGATAGCGTTGTAGATTATTTCTGGATTTGCGTCGTGCCGTAGTGAAAAATTCTGCCTAGCAACGTAATAACAACTACTGATACTGAACAGCAAATGAATTTTTCCTCGCTTCAGTGGTGTGAAACGATGGCGGTGATGAATGATTCACTCAATACTGCAATAACTAACTAACCGTGCACAGAAAATCATCATAAAACCATAACGTACATTTAAAATCAGCAGTTCGCATCAATGAGAAGACTGCGCGGACTCGCAAACGGACTTTCATACATTACGGGAGGTACAATTTTCTTAAGAGATTTTCAGGTGCTGTTCCACGATATCAGACGGGGACAACCATCACTGCGCGTCGTGTCTCCATTCCACCGACCGAGCTGTGGCAGTGGCGGCTCAACATCAACAGCGGCAACAAAAGGGCAGAGGGGACGTCACAACTTGCATGCCTACATTGAATTCCTGCTTTCCCTTTATAGTACTAGAGCAGTATCTCTTTTTTGCATTAGCATGTGTGGTTAGTACTTCTCTTACCTCTTCATCATGCGACAGCGGCTGAGATTAAGACATTGGCAGAGGATCGCTCCACTCATTTGCTTCCTTGCGTTAAGAGTTTGGCAACGGATCGCTCCACTCACTTGATTCTTTGCGTTCGAACGCAAGCTCGTTTGGTGTATGAGTTGTATCATATATATTCAGGCTGTTGTGAACTTCTTCAAACAGTAACAAATAGCTTACCCAATTAGAATGCACTGTAGGTATATTCTCCGAAAACCTCGCTCAGTGCAATTAGATTCTGGGCTAAACTTCGAGAAAAAGATATCCTTAATTTTACTGTCCCTTAAGGATTTACGCCATTTGTAACCTATATATCATGTGGCCCTATCGGTTAAAACTGCATTGGTTTTTCCCACTTCAGGTATAAAGCCACGTCAGAACCGTATCATGATTTCGTTAGCGATTGCACATTTTATGGAATACAGCTTAACATGTTTAGAAATTACGTCATAAAATGCTGAAATTTGCTTCACACCACCACTTGTTGGATGTGAACCACTTATGTCCCTACTTACAGTCGCCAGAGGTTTTGCTGGGTAGTATGGAATGTAGATCTGTCTTTGAAGATAGGTTCCGAGGTTTAGCTTTCTGACAAGATACGCATGTTTTAAGCACATGTGAATCGTGCGTCTCATATTAGTGAAATAATACGTTCCAGGTGTTGCAAGGCACTTCATCGTTGCATTATGTCCCGAAACACAATGTGTGTGACAGATTAAGTTGTGTTCAGATTCCTTGGGAAAACATGCACACCAGTTACAGCCATCAGGATGACAACGATAGAATAACATATCATTATATATCAGATAACGTCTAGACAGCGAATGGTCAGGTTGATCTATGACTTAAGTTCTTACTTTGTTCTACTGTGGATCAGATTTTGTGAAGCTGCCATACTTCTACACAAATCAATTTCATATTGGTAATATTGTTTATCGTGCATTAGTAGTATTCTGTAGACATTAATATTTTCAGAATCAGTGTTACAATCATTCACACTTTGTGGAAGACAAGACAAGGAATCAGCAATGATGTTGTCTTTGCCTTTAATGTATACAATCTCAGATGAGTAATTCTGAAGGGGTAGAGCCCAGAGTGATAATCTAGGATGAACTAACTCACATGTTAACAAAAATGTCAGAGGTTCGAGATCTCTATAAATTTTCATGTATTCACATAGATATAATAATTAAACCTTTTGAAAGGCCAGACAATAGAAAAAGTTTCAAGTTCAGCGGTTGAATAAGTACATTCACATTCACTTAAAGTGCGGCTTGCAAATCCACTGCTTTTTACCTGTTCCTCTTTCACATATTTAACTACTTTAAATAGGCAACAAGCCAAGCCACTACATGACGCGTCACACAGCATTTTTTTGCGCGGGGGGGGGGGGGGGGGGGGGAGCGGTCAGCAATACTCTGACTCATTCTCTGCTGCCCTCCACGAATTCCCCTCCTGTGCTAACCTTTTCATCTCAGAGTAGCACTTGCAACCTACGTCCACAATTATCTGCTGAATGTATTCCGATCTCTGTCCCTTTACGGTTTTTGCCTTCTACACATCACTCTAGTACCATGGAACTCATTTCCTCATGTCTTAACAGATTTTCTATCATTCTGTCCCTTCTCCTTATCAGTGTTTTCCACATATTCGCTTCCTCTCCTCATTTCTTACCTTATCACTCCATCTAATTTTCAACATTGGTCTTTAGCACCACATCTCAAATGCTTCCATTCTCTTCTGTCCATGTTCCATTACCACACAATGCAGTACTCAAGACGTACATTCGCATAAATTTCTTCCTCAAATTAAGCCTATATTTTATAGTAGTAGACATCTCATGGCCAGGAATGCCCATTTTTCCATTGCTAGTCTGCTTTTGATGTCCTCCTTACTCCATCGTCGCTCGTTATTTCACTGACTAGGTAGCACAATTCCTTAATGGAATCTACTTCATGACCATGGTTTCTGATATTAAGTTTCTCGCTGCTCTCATTTCTATTACCTCATATTACCTTCGTCTTTCTTCGATTTACTCTCAATCATTATTCTATACTCATTAGACTGCTCATCCCATTCACCACATAATGTAATTCTTCTTCACTTTCACTACATCTTTGTCTTACATCTGTTTTAACCCGAGCACTTTGTTCTTGGTCGTCCACTCTTGGCTGTTGTACATGTTGTTCATGACCCGTCTCTCCCTATAGCTTACCCCTACTTTTCTCAGAATTTCGAACATCTTGCACCATTTAACATTGTCTAACGCTTTCTCCAGATCGTTAATTCCTATGAACATGTCTTTGTTTTTTTTCAGTCTTGCTTCAATTATTAACGGCAAAATCAAAATTACCTCTCTCGTCCCTTTCCCTACCCTAAAGCCAAACTGATTGTCATGTAGCGCATCCTCAATTTTCTTTTCCATTCTTCTGTGTATTATTCTTCTGAGCAACTTCGATGCATGAGCTGTTAAGCTGATTGTTTAAAAATTCTCGCACTTGTCAGCTCTTTCCGTCTTTTGAAGTGTGTAGATGATGTTTCTCCCAAAGTCATGTGGTATGTCGCCAGATTCATACATTCTACACAGCAACGTAGTTGACACTTTCCCCAACGATTTTAGAAATTCTGGTGGGCTGTTATCTATCCCTTCTGCCATGTTTGATCCTAAGTCCTACAAAGCTCTTTTAAATTGTGATTCTAATACCAGGTAACCTATCTGTTCTAAATCGATTCCTAATTCTTCTTCTATCACATTAGACAAATATTCCTCCTCATTGAGGCTTTCAGTATGTTCTTTCCACGTATCCGTTCTCTCCTCCGCATTTAGCACTGGAATTCCCGTTGCACTCTTAATGTTATCATTCTTACTTTTAATGTCATCGAAAGTTGTGTTGACTTCGCTGTATGCTGAGTCAGTCCCACAGAAAATCATTTCTTTCTCGATTTCTTCACATTTTTCATTTAGCTATTCCGTCTTAGTTTCCCTGTACTTCCTATTTATTTCATTCCTCAGCGACTGGTATTTCTTTATTCCTGAGTCTCCCGGAACATTTTTGTACTTCCTCCATTTTTGATCAATTGAAGCATTTCTTCTGTTACCCATGGTTTCTTCACAGTTACATTCTTTGTACCTATGTTTTCCTTCCCAACTTCTGTTATCGCCATTTTTAGGGATGTCCATTCCTCTTCATCTCTACTGCCTACTGAGCTATTCCTTATTGCTGCAGCTATAGCCTTTGAAAACTTCAAGCGTATGTCGTCCTTCCCTAGTACTTCCGTATCCCATTTCTTTGTGTATTGATTCTTCCTGAGTAACGTCTTAAACTTCAGCCTACTCTTCTTCGTTTCTCTGCTGTGATCTGAGTCTGCACCTGCTACTGGGTACGTTTTACAATCCAGTATCTGGTTTTGGAATAAGTGTCTTATCATGATGTAATCTAACTAAAATCTTCCCGTAACACCCAGCCTTAATCCAAGTATACCTCCTCCTCTTGTGATTCTTGAACAGAGTATTCACTACTGCTAGCTGAAGTTATTACAGAACTCATGTAATTTTTCTCCTCTATCATTCCTTTTCCCAAGCTCATATTCTCCTGTAAACTTTTCTTCTACTTCTCCCACTACAACGGCAGTCCAATCTCCCATGACTATTACATTTTCATCCCCCTTTACATTCTGGTAGTACTCTTGAAATATCCTCATACACTTTCTCTATCTCTTCATCTTGAACTTGCGATGTCTGCAAGTATTCCTGAACTATCTTTGTCGGTGTTGGTTTGCTGTCGGTTCTGATAAGAATAACCATATCACTGAACTTTTCACAGTAACACACTCTCTGCCCTACCTTCCTATTCATAACAAATCCTACTCTCGTCATACCATTTTCTGCTGCTGTTGATATTATCATATACTCATCTGACCAGAAATCCTTGCCTTCTTTCCGTTTCACTTCACTGTCCTCTACTATATCTGGACTGAGCCTTTGCATTTGCCTTTTCAGATTTTCTAGGTACCCTATCACGTCCAAGCTTCTGAGACCCACGCCCAGACTCGTAGAATATTATTCTTTCGTTAATTATTCAATATTTTTCTCATGGTAATCTCACCCTTGGCATTTCCCTCCCAGATATCCGATTCGGGGACTATTTCGGAATGTTTTTCTAAAAGGGACATCATCATGACACCTATGCAATTGCAGGCCACATGTCCTGTGGATATACGTTACGTGTCTTTAATGCAGTGGGTTTCATTGCGTTCTGCATTCTCATGCCATTGATCTCTGCTGATTCTTCATCTTTCTGGAGCTGTTTCCCATCCCTCGGACAAGAGAGTGCGCTGAACCTCTGTCCACTCCTAAGCTCTCTTTGATAAGGCTGTTGGCAGAATGAGGGTGACTTCTTATGCCGGAAGTCCTCGGCCGCCAATGCTGATTGTTAATTAAGAATGTGAGCGTAGGTGGGATTCGAACCCAGGACCGAAAGCATTTTCGGTATGAATCAAAGACGCTACACCAAGATGTCGGATGCACCATCATATGTTATACGAAAGTCTAAACCAATGTCTGCATGGTCTAAAATCTTTATTGACCAATATGTGGTTAATGTTATCAAAATCTTGCTGGCACTGCTCAGACCAGTTCCATACCTGATTCTTCTTGAGTGAACCTAGGAGATGCTTACTGTTTATTAGTTACTGTGATAGGAAACATCGAAAGTAAGAACAGAGTCCTAGAAATGACTTCAGTTGCGTTTTAGTGCTAGGATTAGGAAAATTCCCATTAGCGTATACCCTGCGTGTTAATTATGTGTCCAAGAAACCTGATATCACTACAAGTATATTTTGACTTATTTTAGATTAGCTGTTACATCAGCTTATGCAAATTCATTCAGAATCCTTTCAAGGGTGTCGAAATGTTCATTCCCAATCTTAGTGGCTATCAAAAGATCATCGGCATAATGTGTAACAGTCTTTAGTAACTCACCACCAAGCATAGAATCCAAAGCATTAATAAATACTCCTGATCATACGCTCAAGCCGAAAGAAGCACACAAAATTAATATGTTCGCCCTCCGAGTATGAAATTGATTTATTTTCTCGAATAAGTAGTGACTGCCACTTGCAAAACGAATCTGTCAAGTCGATCGTGAGAAAGTACTTTGCATCTAAAAATTTCTGTGATTACTCCTCTAAACTTTCTGGTTTTGTGCTTATAGGTAGTATAAGTCCATTTATAGTACGTGCGTCCAACACCACTCTAATATTTCCACTCTGTTTCTTGACAACAAGTAATATACTACAGTACGGATATGTGAAAGGTTCGATGATCTTCCACTGTAACATCCGTTTAAGCTCTTGCCACACTGCAGGTCGTTGAGATAGTGGTACATTATTGGTTTTATGATGGAAAATTTGGTGAGGCTTGACTTCAGTCTTATAAACGTAAGTCTCAATGACAAGTGGTTGTTAGCAAATGCATATATGTACTGAGATAGTACTTGAAAAAGTTCATTGCGTTCATCACCAGTAATAGCAGTGGTCTCACTTAACTTATGGCTAATCAATGTTTTCAAAACATGGTGTACTGATTCAGGTGCGAATGCCTGTCTGTTTCGTCGCTCTCTTGCAAAAATTTAATTTTGTTCCTGCACAATATTTGACTTGTTTGAGAGTCCTGGAATCCACGTCAATCGTAATTTTACTGTCCTAATATCTCCGGAAACATTTACCTTTCCAGAAGCCAATAATACCGTCCTTCTCATATAACATATCAGACCTAATACACGATTATAACAACATTCAGGACCATAAGGAATGTCCATTTTACTGTTCCATTATCTATGGTAATGGTCACAAAAACCTATTTCGTAACTCTACTAGACTTATTACCTACGGCAGTTAAAATCTCACACTTTTGAACAGGAAACGCTGGTACAGTCATAGACATTTTAGAAAAATTCTGCTCGGCTTTGTATAACGTAACTTCATTCTGCATTCCAGCTTTGCTTTTGAACATGAACCGCATCCACCGCACTACCGTACTACCTAGAGTTCTACCACAGAATGTAGAGAGCGGTGCATTTGATGTCAACAAACTTAAGCGTTGCGCTCAATGCTGCGTTGAAATAATAAACACGAAACGATAGCTGCTTTCTACTACGGCTCGAAATTGACATTCTTACAAATCGGAAGTAATCTAACCGACTACATGAAAACTTTTACGAAACCTAACGCCAGTAGAACAAGTTGTGAAAAATCTTTAGTTAAAAACTTAAGGCTCTCAATTCATTAATGTTGAGGTTTGTCAGCTGTGAACTGCCACTGCTTTTAGCTTCAGATGGCAATAAAGCTACTTTGTTTTGTAAATATCGCTGTCCAAATTAATTCGAAATATACTGAAGTGCACGGATAGCGTTACTGGTTGAGGTGACCACTCGCGAATGCGCGCTGGAGCCACGGGGATGGCAATTTTTCGTATGTCTCTAATTCGTAGTCTATCTGTAACTAACACACCCGATGCCAAGATATTCTTAGTCAGCGAATTTATTTCGAAGTAACAAAGAGTACTTTAAATGATGACAGTAATCATTAAAAGTTAACTTAAGGTAACTTATTGAATTGTTCCACGCTTTTAGATTCACTGTAACATACCATCGAACATGAGTCATATTCGTTTAGTACATTAAGTTTCGCAAAGAAAGAAACTTCTGTCAAGCTTTGTCCTAATTTAAATATAGTTCAGCTTTTCCATTTGTAGCTGCTGGTGTGGAATGTTTTTTTTTCTTCACATTCATCCTACAGTAAATACAACAATACATCGCGATCACTAATTTGAGAAATGTGCGTGCGAGGGAAACCCGCATATGCGAAACAATATGTTATTAGTTTTTAAAGGAAAAGGAGAGGCTCTACCGAAAACCGAAATCCATGACTTGATGTAGCTTTGCTTTATTTACATACAGTACTTTTTGCAATTTAACGAGATTTTATTGTTTACAGCAAGAAAATCGGAATACTCTTTTCATCATGTACTGATGCCATCAACTGCTTTGACAGAACAGCTCGTTACCTTTCTGTGTGGCCTTTTCTCTCAGTACTGTTCGTTATATATTTCTGTGTTGAACTGTACCGGTACATCAAACAACTCCTCAGTTGTAGATAGGCCAGCAGCTAAAACGAACTAATAATAAAATAAACAAAACGTATCCGCTCACCTTCAGACACAGCTGTTAACTCAGTTTCGTATTGTAGACCTTGAGTACCCGCATTAAATTTTGACACTCTCTGTATACTCTCCGTTTTGTTCTAAACAAGGTTGTAGTACTGGTAGTAGAAGTAGTAGTAGCAGCAGCTTTGTTCATCCGTAGACCTCTTTTTACCAGGATATAGGACATGTCAAAATATTTACAAATTTTGATCAATTTCAAATAAGCTAATTCGTACACATATATATTTCCAGACTTCTACTTAGAAACAATCATTAGATTTACTCCTCGTATACAATACTTTTTTTTATAAATAACTTACTAAATAATGCAATGCGGCATTGTTCACTCATACCTCATCATCAGTCACTGCACATACTATACACACATTATTTCATAACACTTCACTCACTACACACACACAAACACACACACACACACACACACACACACACACACACACTGGTGATCTCTGGGCCATTTTGTGCACCGCAACTTCCCATTTTTTATCCTGAAAAACTGAGCCAGCATCCCTCCATAACGAGTGAACATGAAGCGAAGGTGTTATTTGGAATTTTGGATGTTTTATAATCATTATTATTATTATTATTTATTTGTATATCATTTTTTGTCAAACCCCTAATCTGTGTTATCCAAGTAATCGTTCAATGTATAAAATGTATTGCATAACAGGTACTTTTTAGCTACCTTTCTAAAAAAGTGTATTTTGGCAATTTCTTTAATCTCTTTTAGTAATTTACTGTTCAGTTTTGTTCCTTGGTAGAAAACGCTGTTTAGAGTTTTTTGTTTCTTTTTTCTTGGTCAATGTAAGTTGAGGCTATGTAATGTTGCATGGTCATGGACAGAGCTGTTTGTGCAGTAATTAACAATGATATTTTTTATGTGTACAATTTGCTGGTAAATGTATTCACTTGGAGCAGTTAGAATCCGCAGTGTTCTGAACAGATAATCACAATGAGCTTGACTAGCATTTTTGGTTATTACTCTTATGGCTCTTTTCTGCAGTTTGAAAATTGTGTTCATATTTTGTGCATTTGTTGCACAAAAAAGAATTCCATAGCTAAGAATATAGTGTACATATCAATAATATGTAACTAAAAGACACTGTCTGTTACACACTGATGATAGGATTCCAAGGGCATAACATGCTGATGAAATTCTTTTTGCAAGTACCTTTGTGTGTTCACGCCACTTCAACTGACAACCAATTCACAGAATTTTTTTTACATAGTCTATAGAGGTGCCATCTATATTTAATTTAACATTGTAATTTTTCATGTTCAAACTGAAATTAATGACATTAGTTTTCTTAATGTTCAGTGTCACTTTATTACTTATTGACCAATTATAAACTTCATTGAGAGTTTCATTTGCTTGCTAAGCAAGGAGTTCTCTTGTTATCTCGGTGGCTGTAATATTGCTGTCATCTGCGAAGAGGATTTTTTCACCATGAGTAACACTACTGGGAAAGTCATTGATGTATATCAGGAACAGTATTGGTCCTAATATGCTACCTTTCTCAACCCCTATATTAATGTACTTTGATTCTGTTCAGTGTTTTACTAAATGTTTAGATCTATTTGACGTATGTGTTATCTATACCCTCCTGTTAGGTATGATCGAAACCGGTAGTTAGCTACACATCTTATTCCTAATGCTTCTTATTTATTTAATAGAATTTTGTCGTCGACTGTATCAAAGGCCTTAGTAATATCCAAAAATATGCCTGTGACACACTTATCTTTATCAAGAGCATCAAGTGTAAATTTTGCGCATTCTATTATGGCTGACTCCGTATTTTTGCCACTTTGGAAACCCAACTGCGATTCGCTTAAATGATTGTATTTATTCAGGTAATTCATTAATCTGTCTTTCATAATTGCTTGTATTATTTTTGAGAATGCTGACAGCAGGGAAAAGGGCCAGTGATTTTCCATCTCTTCTTCATTACCTTTGCTTGTTTTAACTGCTCTGGAAATGTCCCTGATGTGAAGGATTCATTTATTATGTTTCTTAAGGGGCCTTGTATAAACCGTATGCATTGTTTCTTTTCACATATTGGTGCGTCAGCTAAACCTCATGACTTTTTATTTTTTAGTTGTTGCATTGTTTTCCTGACTTCATTGTCTGTGGTTAGAAGTAACATCATTGTATTTAGTGCAACATTATTTACATGTGTTATATTTGTTTGGGGGAATTTTTGCTGTAATTACTCTGCAATACTTGAAAAATGCTCGTTACATAGTTAGCTAAGTACTGTGGATCATTTATTACAACAAGCATAGCTGTAAATTTCTATTAATTACAATCACTGTATATCGCATCGCTACTTTGAATTTTACATGACTTACTTTAAATTTTATTGCAATACGCATATGCACCCACTTAATAGATTTCACATTATGGGCACAGTAAATTCATTACATGTACATTACATTGCAGTTAAGCTTGTGAACATCTACATCTACATATATACTCCACTAGCCACCAAGTGGTGTGTGGCGGAGGGCACAATTCGCACCAAAGTCATATTTCCCCCCTCTGTTCCACTCGCGAATCACACGAGAGAAAAACGACTGTCTGAACGCCTTAGTACGAGCTCTAATTTCCCTTATCTTTGAATGTTGAATTGCGCGATTTGGAAGTTAGTGGCAATAATATATGCTCCATATCCTCGGCGAAGATCGGATTTCGGAATTTAGTGCGCAGCCCCTTTCGTTTAGCGCGTCGTCTATCTCCGAGTGTGTCCCACTACAAGCTTCCTATGAGGTTTCTAACGCCTTTGCGATGGCCAGACGTACCAGTCACGAATCTTGCCGCTCTTCTTTTAACCTTTTGAATCTCCTGAGTGAGATCCAACTGTTAAGGGTCCCATACAGACGAACGATAGTCTAAGACTGGACGAACTGATCTATTGTAAGCAGTTTTCTTTCTTGAAGGACTGCATCGCTTCAGGGTTCTACCAATAAACCGAAATATAGAGTTCGCCTTGCCTGTTACTTGTGACATCTGATCATCCATTTGAGATTGTTTCGAATAGTCACACCCAGATACTTGTCGGATGTTACCGCTTCCAAAGACTGGGCGTTTATGTTGTACTCGTACATTAATGGGGATTTTTGCCTTGTTATACGCAATAGGTTACACATACTAATACTGAAAGATAACTGCCAATCATTACACCACTCATTTCCTTTCTGCAAATCCTCATTGATTTGTTCACAACTTTCGTGTGATACTACTTTCCTGTACACTACAGCATCATCGGAAACAGTCTAATGCCGCTGTCAATGCCATCAACCAGACCGTTTATGTAAATCGTAAAAAGGAGCGGACATATTACTCTGCCCTGGGACCCACCTGAACTTACCCTTGTTTCTGTTGAAGTCAACCCATTTAGGACGACATAAGGCTCTCTGTCTGTTAGAAAACTTTCTATCCAACCACAAATCTCATCGGACATACCGTAAGCGCGCACATTTTGGAGCAAGTGACAGTGCGGAACTGAGTCGAACGCTTTTGGTGTTCACTACCATTTCCCAGAACTTATTTTTGTTACATGTCATTCTGAATTTAGACGCAATTATTTGCCCTCGCATTACATGACATATAACATGTCCAAACGGAATCCATTACTTCCGAAACAATATGACTAGTATTTTATCATTATGCATGCCAAATCATCCATTTCTGTCAATGATCCTAACTCTGTATCCTCAACCATAATATGCATGGATTTTTTTGGTGTCCTCACACATCTTCTTCAAGCATGACTCTTGTATGCTCAAATATTATACCACTATAATTTTTAATTATATAAATTTTATAAATTTTTAATTTTAATATTAGCTTCTACATTATGTCAAATTGTTGTCGCTCATCTAAGCTTATCTAAATGATTCTTCCATATGTCATTTTTATTTGTTCGACTGTAGTAATATGACTACATTTGGTCATACTTACATAACGTTATGTAACGTTCGTAAACGCAACTTTCCGCTGTTTATATTTTCTTTCATTTTGTGATCTCTATAGATTTTAGGTTTAAATTATATTACACCAGTTAATAGCTAGAAATACGTCTTCTGTTTCGATCCTTGATTAACGAGCATCTTTAACGATGTTACAATACCTTGCGACACAGATTACATGAACTGAAATAGTTTTATCTAATGACAATGTGAGTTTCTACTCTGTATAACTAACTCTAATGTATCTTTGTCAAGTGGTTCAAGATGTTCAGACAAGTGGTTCGTCAACATGTTTGTTGTCTTTGTAAAATTATTCTTTGATTTCATTTCTAATGTCAATACTAGCGCTATCTACTGGCCTTTGTTTACTCCTTACATCACCACTATCAGTGTGGCACTGCTTTCCTTCGTAGAGACTACAGCACTGTCGTTTATGCCTATATGAGATGAGATCTGAATTGTATTAAGCCTATGTGCTCAATTTCATGAGCCTTCTATTAAAGTTTGATTTAAAAGTAATTAAGGTGTTATTTGAAAATTCTGTCTATGGATCAATAATAAGTTTATATATTTTCTGTCGTTAATTCCTTTATCCCATAACGTCTATGTGATGGTGAATTTTTGAAGTGCGCAACACAAAAGAAAGAATTCTGTAGTTAAGGACTTTCTGTATTTCAAGGATGTGTCACATGTCATCATGTCGTCCAACATGGCTATTGTAGTGTCGTCATCAAAGTTAAGGGTAGTTCCTGTTACAGATGCAACCACATCCTCGGATATTTGTTATAGTAGATGCACCATGCTCACACCGTGCATCCCTCATCATACATATTGGTTATGGGGCAAATTCTCCCTAGCGGAAAAAAATCATTTCCCAACCCGAAAATCCAAAAAATCTCTTAGTGTCCCTTCAGAAAGAATCCATCCCCCAGACTCCTCCGAAAAGCTTTTTGAACATAGAAATTCGCTCTGCAGCCGTATGGTATATAAATCATATCGCTCCGAGATTATGTTGGTAAAAAATACGAGTGAAGTGCTCAGTGTGGACGAAAAATTTACATTCCTACATTAAGTGATCTAAAGTACCCGGACACCCCCAAAAATATACGTTTTTCATATTAGGTGCATTCAGCTGTCACCTACTGCAAGGTACTCCAAATCAGCGACCTCGGTAGTCATTAGACATTGTGAGAGCAAAATGGGGTGCTACTCAGACCTCACGGACTTCAAACGTGGTCAGGAGATTGGGTGTGTCATACGTCTGTACGCGAAATTTCCAGACTCCTAAACATTCCAGGTCCACTGTTGCCGATGTGATTGTGAAGTCGAAACGTGAAGGGACACGTACAGCACAAAAGCGTACAGGCCGACCTCGTCTCTAGGCCGACAGAGAGTATGGAGTGACGAATCCCGGTACACAATGTGGCGATCCCTTAGCGGGGTGTGGGTGTGGCGAATGTCCGGTGAACTTCATTTCCTAGCGTGTGTAGTGCCAACAGCAAAATTTCGGAGACAGTGTTTTTCATGCAGAGGGCTTGCGCACCTTGTTGCTTTGTGTTGCACTGTCACAGCACAGGCCTACATTGATTTTTGTAAGCACTTTCTTGCTTCCCACTGTTGGAGACCAATTTGGGGATCGTGATTGCGTCTTTCAACACGATCGAGCATCTGTTCATAATGTGCGCCCTGAAGCCGAGTGGTTACACGACAGTAACATTCCTGTAATGGACTGGCCTGCACTGTGACCTGACCTGAGTCCTACAGAACACCTTTTGGATGTATCGCAAGCCCATTTCGTGCCATGCGCCACCGACCGACATTGATACCTCTCATCAGTGCAGCATTTCTTGAAGAACGAGCTGCCATTCGCCAAGAAACCTTCCAGCAACTGATTGAACGTATGCCTGCGAGAGTTAAAGCTGTCATCAAGGCTAAGGGGGGCCAACACCGTATTGAATTCAAGCATTACTGGTGGATGGCACCAAGAAATTGTAAGCCATTTACAGATCAGTGTCCGGGTACTTTTGATCAGATAGTGAATCTCGGAATTCGTTCGCTTTAGGGCAGTTCTGTTAGTTTTGTTGTAGGCTACTTACTGATTCTCCACGGCAAGAATAGAATCGCTTCATCGTTGCTACTGGCGGCGGTTCACTGGTTATTCGAGATGGGCGTGACATTCTGAGCTGTTACATTTTTCATCTATAAAGTGAGGTGAATGTAATACACTCCTGGAAATGGAAAAAAGAACACATTGCCACCGGTGTGTCAGACCCACCATACTTGCTCCGGACACTGCGAGAGGGCTGTACAAGCAATGATCACACACACGGCACAGCGGACACACCAGGAACCGCGGTGTTGGCCGTCGAATGGCGCTAGCTGCGCAGCATTTGTGCACCGCCGCCGTCAGTGTCACCCAGTTTGCCGTGGCATACGGAGCTCCATCGCAGTCTTTAACACTGGTAGCATGCCGTGACAGCGTGGACGTGAACCGTATGTGCAGTTGGCGGACTTTGAGCGAGGGCGTATAGTGGGCATGCGGGAGGCCGGGTGGACGTACCGCCGAATTGCTCAATACGTGGGGCGTGAGGTCTCCACACTACATCGATGTTGTCGCCAGTGGTCGGCGGAAGGTGCACGTGCCCGTCGACCTGGGACCGGACTGCAGCGACGCACGGATGCACGCCAACACCGTATGATCCTACGCAGTGCCGTAGGGGACAGCACCGCCACTTCCCAGCAAATTAGGGACACTGTTGCTCCTGGGGTATCGGCGAGGACCATTCGCAACCGTCTCCATGAAGCTGGGCTACGGTCCCGCACACCGTTAGGCCTTCTTCCGCTCACGCCCCAACATCGTGCAGCCCGTCTCCAGTGGTGTCGCGACAGGCGTGAATGGAGGGACGAATGGAGACGTGTCGTCTTCAGCGATGAGAGTCGCTTCTGCCTTGGTGCCAATGACGGTCGTATGCGTGTTTGGCGCCGTGCAGTTGAGCGCCACAATCAGGACTGCATACGACCGAGGCACACAGGGCCAACACCCGGCATCATGGTGTGGGGAGCGATCTCCTACACTGGCCGTACACCTCTGGTGATCGTCGAGGGGACACTGAATAGTGCACGGTACATCCAAACCGTCATCGAACCCACCGTTCTACCATTCCTAGACAGGCAAGGGATCTTGCTGTTCCAACAGGACAATGCACGTCCGCATGTATCCCGTGCCACCCAACGTGCTCTGGATGGTGTAAGTCAACTACCCTGGCCAGCAAGATCTCCGGATCTGTCCCCCATTGAGCATGTTTGGGACTGGATGAAGCGTCGTCTCACGCGGTCTGCACGTCCAGCACGAACGCTGGTCCAACTGAGGCGCCAGGTGGAAATGGCATGGCAAGCCGTTCCACAGGACTACATCCAGCATCTCTACGATCGTCTCCATGGGAGAATAGCAGTCTGCATTGCTGCGAAAGGTGGATATACACTGTACTAGTGCCGACATTGTGCGTGCTGTGTTGCCTGTGTCTATGTGCCTGTGGTTCTGTCAGTGTGATCATGTGATGTATCTGACCCCAGGAATGTGTCAATAAAGTTTCCCCTTCCTGGGACAATGAATTCACGGTGTTCTTATTTCAATTTCCAGGAGTGTATTTAATATCATTAATTATTACAATGTTTGTATTTATACAGTGTCTATTTCTTACAATACAATTCCTTTCAGACATGCATGTCTGAATGATTAGAAACTGTTTTAATCATCATAACTGCTGTAAATAGCACGATATTTTGTGTGTTGCAGTATTTAAGAACAACAAAATAGAACTTTCTGGTCTAAATAAAAGTCAATTTCAATCCCATATCTCGGTGATAGCTATCCCTATAGTTCATGATCCACTTTGTGGTTCTAAGTTTTCTTAAATTGTATACAGTTGATGTTCCTTATTAAATTGAACTGATATGCATAAATTGTAATTTCACGTTTAGTATTTTTATAATAAAACAATTTTAACTTGTTTTTCATGTTTAATTCTAACTGAAGTAGTCATTTGACTGATGGAGGTTTGAATGTCGTGTTATACAGTACACAAAATAATATATTATTTGAGGGGCAAAGCTGGTAATTGTATAACGTGAGGGATCATAAAAAGGTTTTAGAACAGCAAGAAAGGTGACACACCTCAGATACCTAAGTAAAAATTACGTGGTGACATACCCGCTGAGAACTGGACTACATCTATTTAGTACTCTTGCATATAATATAATGCAATTTACTGCCTCAAATAATTAGCTGAAGTTTAAATGAAGCTTAAACTATTTTCAATATAAGCTTTCTAGGATTCCTTGAGTCGATTTTTCTGAAGTATTTTATCTTGGAGTTGTGTTGCTGTTCTTGCAGAGGCACAGTACGTTGTTTACTACAGCTGACGATTACTCTGGGCACAGGATCAGGGACTATATCCTACAAATTGCAAGACGCAGGAGTACCACTGACATCTTGGTGCTACGAGAGCTCACTGCCCTCAGAAACTACGGTTAACTCGAAAAATAGGGTCAATATGTCAAGATGTTTTCATTTAAATGTCTATGAAGCTTCTAGATAAATGTTAAAGCAATTCTGCCCAGGACATATCTCCCTTTTTGTACTATTGTGCATTTTTACGCTGGTTTCATATCTTACTCTGCCATAATTTTGACATTAGCCAGCCTTAGCTTGGCAAACGATGTAGAGTTTTGTTGACTCGAGCGACAATTGTTCCGGCACGGGTTTTTTTATTGTTTTTTGAATCATGTTGGTTATACCGTGGCAACGGGTAAAGCTTTCCTAAGAAAAGCAGGACGATCTTGAAATATATGTATATGCCCAGCTTCCTATAAAATTTGAACCGATTTGCACAAGTCTCAAAGATAGAAGCGGCCCTCGTAAAAGCACATGAAAAGTGTTTTTGCACGTAAAATTCGAATGCAGATATTGAAAATTAGTATTCACTTTAACTTAAGAAAGTATTTTTTTGTCTACTTCATTCAGTTTTAACTGTTTCCGCGCATTCAGTTAACAAACAATGAATTTTACATACTACATCTGGCTCGACTTCAAACTATAGCATCTCGAAAAGGATAGAGATTATCGGACAAAAAAAATTCGTTTTGAATTTAACTTTGTTGAAAGTTCGAATTGACTTGTAAATGTATAGAAGTGCTGCCCTTCAAAACCCCCCACAAAACTTATTTTTCAAATATTTTAGAACGGAAAACCCGAACGGAGCAGGTACAAGTGGTGCTGTTAGTTGAGCATTAATCTGAGCCCAACTAAACCTTTTTGCGAAAGGATTGAATCGGTTAGCAAAATGTTCAAATGTTTGAGAAATCTTATGGGACTTGACTGCTAAGGTCATCAGTCCCTAAGATTACACACTGCTTAACCTAAATGATCCTAAGGATTAAAACACACACCCATGCCCGAGGGAAGACTCGAACCTCTGCCGGGACCAGCCGCACAGTCCATGACCGCAACGACTCAGACCGCTCGGCTAATCTCGCGATGTAATCGACTAGCACAATTTTCCTGTGCACCATCTCCGGATCATCGTTCAAATCTTGCTTAATATACTGTAACATAGCTACAGTAACACCAATGTGTGACTGGCTACACAAATGGCCATAGGTAAGGGTTTAACGAAAAACCTTTTACCTCATTTCACTACGTCAAATAGGAACTGAGCACGAAGACCCCTTCCCCGCCCCTCAAATTCTACCAGGATTCTGCATGTGGCATTTTCAGACATTTACTGCGATTTAGCGCAATAACGATGAATTTATTTACACAAGCATTGTGCTGATCTGCAATTTTAGTTTAGAATTCCATAGATATTAACCATTAGACTCACCCACCTTTCTGTTCTGAATTGTGCCTACATCGACATCATCATACTTTGCAAGGTACCGTATGGTGTATGGCAGAGGGTACCACGTGCGTCGTAGAACTGGAAAAAGTGCTACTAACTGAAACAATTGTAAGTGCCCTGAGTCTTGCAGTTCGCGACGTTTTGAAGAGGATGGAATAATTAATTATTGCTTCATTTAATAAAATTCAATTTTTATGAAAGTACATTAAGAAAAAAGAACAAAAAAACCTGTAACCTCCCCAAAAAATAATTTCCGTAACCTCCCAACAGTAAGAAATATAATTATTTATAGCATTCAGCTTATCCTCCAAAAGATAAATTCCGTAACCTACCAATAATACAATGCGACTAATCTCTCAATAAAATTGCGACTCACTTATAACCTTTCAATAATTTACTGTCAAATTAACCTGGTAAATTTTGGATGTCAGCAGTGCTGCGTCATGGCCCTGATACATAATTCTAAATAAACTGAAAAATCTTACCTTAATTAGGTCGCCGGATAACGCGTATATATCTGCTCCTATAAGAAATTTTTCTGCCGCAGCTAAGTGCAAAGCTGGCCGATAGATTTGTCTTATGTAAAAGGAAAGAACTGATTTTTCTTTTCAATAATCGGGATGACCAAGGATCGGAGAAATTAGTAAATACTTTATTGAAATGAATGATTGTCAAAAGTTACTTTTTATGAGAAAGATTCTTATTAAGCGATATTTTTAAAAAACATTTACGTGGGACTTGATGTAACAATACTACATATGTGCGAGACTGCTTTTACCTTATCCTACAACGCTCAGGCTCTGCCATCGCTGCACACGACCGGCCCAGCCAACACGATACACCAGACTGCTCGCTTTTTTTTGGTCATCAGTCTACTGACTGGTTTGATGCGGCCCGCCACGAATTCCTTTCCTGTGCTAACCTCTTCATCTCAGATTAGCCCTTGCAACCTACGTCCTCAATTATTTGCTTGACGTATTCCAATCTCTGTCTTCCTCCACAGTTTTTGCCCTCTACAGCTCCCTCTAGTACCATGGAAGTCATTCCCTCATGTATTAGCAGATGTCCTATCTTTCTGTCCCTTCTCCTTATCAGTGTTTTCCACATATTCCTTTCCTCTCTGATTCTTCGTAGAACCTCCTCATTCCTTACCTTATCAGTCCACCTAATTTTCAACACTCGTCTATAGCACCACATCTCAAATGCTTCGATTCTCTTGTGTTCCGGTTTCCCCACCGTCCATGTTTCACTACCATACAATGCTCTACTCCAGACGCACATCCTCAGAAATTTATTCTTTAAATTAAGGCCGGTATTTGATATTAGTAGACTTCTCTTGGCCAGAAATGCCTTTTTTGCCATAGCGAGTCTGCTTTTGATGTCCTCCTTGCTCCGTCCGTCAATGGTTATTTTACTGCCTAGGTAGCAGAATTCGTTAACTTCATTGACTTCGTGACCATCAATCTTGATGTTAAGTTTCTCGCTGTTCTCATTTCTAAAACATCTCATTACCTTCGTCTTTCTCCGATTTACTCTCAAACCATACTGTGTACTCATTAGACTGTTCATTCCGTTCAGCAGATCATTTAATTCTTCTTCACATTCACTCAGGATAGGAATGTCATCAGCGAATCGTATCATTGATATCCTTTCACCATGTATTTTAATTCCACTCCTGAACCTTTCTTTTATTTTCATCATTGCTTCCTCGATGTACAGATTGAAGAGTAGGGGCGAAATGCTACAGCCTTGTCTTACACCCTTCTTAATACGAGCACTTCGTTCTTGATCGTCCACTCTTATTATTCCTTCTTGGTTGTTGTACATATTGTATATGACCCGTCTCTCCCTATAGCTTACCTCTACTTTTTTCACAATCTCGAACAGCTTGTACCATTTTATGTTATCGAACGCTTTTTCGGGGTCGATAAATCCTATGAACGTGTCTTGATTTTTCTTTATCCTTGCTTCCATTATTAGCCGTAACGTCAGAATTGCCTCTCTCATGCCTTTACTTTTCCTAAAGTCAAACTGATCGTCACCTAGCGCATTATCAATTTTCTTTTCCATTCTTCTGTATATTATTCTTGTAAGCAGCTTCGATGCATGAGCTGTTAAGCTGATTGTGCGATATTTCTCGCACTTGTCACCTCTTGCCGTCTTCGGAATTGTATGGATGATGCTTTTCCGAAAATCAGATGGTATGTCGCTAGACTCACATATTCTACACACCAACGTGAATAGTCGTTTTGTTGCCACTTCCCCTAATGATTTTAGAAATTCTGATGGAATGTTATCTATCCGTTCTGCCTTATTTGACCGTAAGTCCTCCAAAGTTCTTCTAAATTCCGATTCTAATACTGGATCCCCAATCTCTTCTAAATTGACTCCTGTTTCTTCCTCTATCACATCAGACAAATCTTCACCATCATAGAGGCTTTCAATGTATTCTTTCCACCTATCTGCTCTCTCCTCTGCATTTAACAGCGGAATTCCCGTTGCACTCTTAATGTTACCACCGTTGCTTTTAATGTCACCAAAGGTTGTTTTGACTTTCCTGTATGCTGAGTCTGTCCTTCCGACAATCATATCTTTTTCGATGTCTTCACATTTTTCCTGCAGCCATTTCGTCTTAGCTTCCCTGCACATCCTATTTATTTCATTCCTCAGCGACTTGTATTTCTGTATTCCTGATTTTCCCGGAACATGTTTGTACTTCCTCCTTTCATCAATCAACTGAAGTATTCCTTCTGTTACCCAGGGTTTCTTCGCAGCTACCTTCTTTGTACCTATGATTTCCTTCCCAAATTCTGTGATGGCCCTTTTTAGAGATGTCCATTCCTCTTCAACTGTGGTGCCTACAGCGCTATTCCTTATTGCTGTATCTATAGCGTTAGAGAACTTCAAACGTATCTCGTCATTCCTTAGAGCTTCCGTATCCCACTTTTTTGCGTATTGATTCTTCCTGACTAATGTCTTGAACTTCAGCCTACTCTTCATCACTACTATATTGTGATGTGAGTCTATATCTGCTCGTGGGTACGCCTTACAATCCAGTATCTGATTTCGTAATCTCTGTCTGACCATGATGTAATCTAATTGAAATCTTCCCGTATCTCCCGGCATTTTCCAAGTATACCTCCTCCTCTTGTGATTCTTGAACAGAGTATTCGCTATTACTAGCTGAAACTTGTTACAGAACTCAATTAGTCTTTCTCCTCTTTCATTCCTTGTCCCAAGCCCATATTCTCCTGTAACCTTATCTTCTACTTCTTCTCCTACAACTGCATTCCAGTAGCCCATGACTATTAGATTTTCGTCCCCCTTTACATACTGCATTACCCTTTCAATATCCTCATACACTTTCTCCATCTGTTCATCTTCAGCTTACGACGTCAGCATGTATACCTGAACTATCGTTGTCGGTGTTGGTCTACTGTCGATTATGATTAGAACAACCCGGTCACTGAATTGTTCACAGTAGCACACCCTCTGCCCTACCTTCCTATTTATAACGAATCCTACACCTGTTATACCATTTTCTGCTGTTGTTGATATTACCCGATACTCATCTGACCAGAAATCCTTGTCTTCCTTCCACTTCACTTCACTGACCCCTACTATATCTAGATTGAGCCTTTGCATTTCCCTTTTCAGATTTTCTAGTTTCTCTACCACGTTAAAGCTTCTGACATTCCACGCCCCGACTCGTAGAACATTATCCTTTCGTTGATTATTCAATCTTTTTTCTAATGGTAACCTCCCCCTTGGCAGTCCCCTCCCGAAGATCCGAATGGGGGACTATCCCGGAATCTTTTGCCATTGGAGAGATCATCATGACACTTCTTCAACTACAGGCCACATGTCCTGTGGATACACGTTACGTGTCTTTAATGCAGTGGTTTCCATTGCCTTCTGCATCCTCATGTCGTTGATCATTGCTGATTCTTCCGCCTTTAGGGGCAATTGCCTGCCCCTAGGACAAGAGAGTGCCCTGAACCTCTATCCGCTCCTCCGCCCTCTTTGACAAGGCCGTTGGCAGAATGAGGCTGACTTCTTATGCCGGAAGTCTTCGGCCGCCAATGCTGATTATTTATCAAAATTTAGGCAGTTACGGGGATCGAACCCGGGACCGAAGACGTTTTGATTATGAATCAAAGACAGTACCCCCTTTTTTTTAATCTCATTTTTTTCGCATTTGTTCGTTGAATCTGCTCGGGGCGGACGTCGTAAGATATCCGTTTAAGTTCGTTTTTTATCGATTAACTCAGTTTTTTTATTACAGAGGGCAGCTAACCCCCTAGACCACGGGTACATTCGCTCCCAAGCAACTACTTACTGCTACTGCCACACAGTTCCTACTGCAGTCAACACTGCTCTTTGGTCTCAGATTCTCTTATAGCTTACATGTCGCAGAGAGCGCGTGAGCAATACATCGAAATTACATCTGCTCGAGTGCGCTTGCAACATATTCTTTAATCATGGACCTCTTACAAACCGAAACAAAACATAACAGGACGCAGCACAAAGGAATTATCCGAATGGGAGGTGACTCGGTAGAAAAGACGTACATGTCGAGACGAACAGTCGGTTCTGGATGTCATTCACTGGAATAGAGTTGTCTTCAGAAATGAGTACCAATTCGAACTGAGCCCTGATGACCAGTGAAGACGTGTCCGGGGATGTCCCGGACCGCGATGGGATACCAATCTGATTGTTGCCCGCCATACGGCCCGACAACAAGGAATGTTGGTCTAGGGTGCCATATGTATTCATAGCAGGACCTCTTTGGATGTAATCCGCTGCACCCTTACAGCAGAGTGGTACGTTGACTATATTCTATGCCCCGTTTTATTACCCTTCATGGCAAGCCATCCAGTACTTACATTTCAAGAACATAAGGACCACACTCACACGGCTAGAATTTGTTTTCGTGCTTGTCAGCAAGGTCACCGGGTCTCTCCTCAACTACAGACGTCAGAAGCATTCTGAACAGAAACCTCGAACCACCTATTGATGGTCTAACGCATCATTTGCACAAAATTTTGTACGATATCCCTCAGGAGTACATGTAACAGTTGTGTCAGTCAATTCCAAACCTTATAACTGCTTGCATAAAGGCCAGAGTAGCCCCAACGCATTATTCACTCGCTCAGTTTGTGAAGTTCTTTCTCTTGAATTAATCGTCCGTTTTTTCTAAGACTGTAATCATTTGTCTGCATGTACATATACATTACATCTAATGATTTCCGTTTCATTTGGATAATCCTTCGTGGTGCGTCGTTTTCTGTGCCTAATAGTGCTTTGAAGTCAACGAGTCACGTCTGAGTTCTTTTCGGTGTTGTAACTGTGGTATGATCGTTTCTGCTTGTCCACATGTGTACGTTTAACGATGTATCAATGGACTACCTGACAGTACGGTAGAGTGCGGTACTCTCGAGATCACATGGAATTGGACATTCTTTCATGGTTTCCACATTTTAGACGATTAGATGGTCATGTTGGGGCTTACTGTATTGAAAATAAGTAGACGCATACGTGTGTGAGAATGGAGCCATATACATATTCGTCTCCCACTGTATACTACTTTAATGTTAAAGAGATGTATGCTGTGACTAGATGAAGACAGTGAAACATTTCACGTGGAGTAAAGAAATGATACATATGTAGGGAGCACAAATTGATCACTGGAAAGATGTCTGCGGATGGGTCAACACTTTGTAAGCGGAAATTATTATGCTGTGTCGCTTAGGCACCTATTATTATCAGTCACAACGACAGACAGATTCGACCTAATGTGCCTGCACTGGTACAAACTCAGCGTCAGCTTCTGAGGTTTATATTGAGCATTAGGCGGAGGAGAACATTGTTACACCATACAAAAACATGAAACAATGCTTACCTTATTCCGGTGGCACCAACTGAGTTACGAGTAGAATTAAATACAAATGAGACTTTGTAGAGTTTTTTCTTCTTTTCGCACGTGTTTCTATACCTTCTGTAAAACCATCCACACTAGATCACGTTCCAACACAGCCAAAGACCTATGACGTGAATAATACTCTCATCTGTTGCAAAAGAGACCTTCGCTGACAGCCACTTCAAAACATTATCAATAATTCATAACGTGATACTTGAAAGGCGAATAAAAATAGTTTGTGTGCATTATGTTTCTTTCTATTATGGTACCGTTCATCGAACATTCTAGATGCGCTTTGTATGTCGTGAAGCACTTTACCGAGGGTAGTTATTTATTCAAAAATGTATCGTACGCCGTGTCTCGCGCGTGGCACTTACCAAACATAGCGTTTGCCCTACTTTCATAGATGTTCAACAGCAATATACATTTTCTATGTGTCACAAGTACCTAACCCGCCTACGAATATTCCTAAGACGCAGCTGAGGCCAACGATACATTATGGTGTTTTCCTACTATGAGCTGTCGCCGTCAGAGTGAAACAATGCCACTATAAATATTCCTTCTTTGCCGCTGTTGGTGAACAGGTATTTACAGCCGCTTTAGACGAAGGTTGTGGCAGTGACTAAAGCAAAAATATTGGCAATGCAGAAGTTCTTGCCTACGTAACAAGAGCAGCAGAGACGCCAATGTGTGAAACAGCTGGTGGACTAAACTATTTCTTTCAGGCTCTCTACTTAGCCTGTGGCACTTACAGACGACACCTAAGCAAAAATGTGGTGCTTTTCTAAGACTATCTAGACGATGCGGCTGCAACAACAAAAGAGGGCTACTCTGGTATATATCAATATTGCTGCTAAATCTGAGATTCCACCTGACATTAAGTTCAACTAATTCTGATGTGAGGAAGCTGTAACATTATCATCACTCCACAGGGGAAACCTCAACTCCACAGACCAAATTTCGCAGACTGTTCAGAGATACAGTCTGAATGTTCTGAGGGGCCCGCGGTCTCTGGTGGTTTATTAAGCAATAAAAGTGAAGTTAAGGAAAGGCAACAACTGACATCTAGTGAATCGATGCTTGGAGCACAAAACTCATGACAGAAAACAACATTCACACTAGCTTTCGAGCACTAGCTCTGTCTTCTAGCAATAGTACCCACATTCAACAAACAACCACACAATCACCAAAACACACACTCCCGCAGTCACGCAAGACTCGATTATTTATAGGAGTTCGGTATTTAGAGAATATTACTGGACACCCTTCGCGATTTGGTTGGTAAAGTTTGTATTCACCCTGGACAGAAGGAAAGTCAACTTCTTACGGGAGTGTGCGTTTGGGTGTTTTTGTGTTGCGTTTACTTATGTTGGAGAAACAGCTAGTGCTGTAATACTTACTTACTTTACTGTTACGTGTTTCTATGCTCCACGCATCGATCTGCATTAGCTCAGTGTTTACGTATCCTTAATTTAACATGTTGCTCTATCTACAAATTTCGATTATTCGTATAAAAATGTAATTATGATTTTATTCGGTTTGTCATCCCATATTGTACACTTTTATCACTGTGTGGCCCTTCTTTTTGGCAAGTGTACAGAATTGGTTAGCACCCTGGACTCGGCCATCCTGTTTTAGGTTTTCTGCGATTTCCCTAAACAGGTTCAGGCAAATATCAAGATGGTTTCTGGGAAAGGGCAAGGTCGCCTTTCTTCCCAATCCTTCTCTAATCCGCTGGATCCGATGTACTCGCTGCTTGGTCCCCTCCACCAAATCCAACAACCAGCCAACAAACCAAGTGCAAACTAATTATTTGAACACAAACACGCAGGAAGTATAGTCTTCCCTGTCATCAATAGGCCTACTCATGTTGCTGTGTACCACTGCTAACGCACAACTAACACATCTCGGGGGAAAATACAGACAGAGCAGAGTGCTGCTAAATGCAATCAACGGAGTGAAGAGTTAAGTCATCATTCACGTTGTCAACAGCAAATTTGTGAGAGCGTGGAAGAAGTTTGCTTCAAAACAACTAACTGAAATCATACTGTTGAAATTTACAATGTACAGATATTTTCTGTGCGCCAGAGACAGTATGATATGTGAGGGGACGAAACATAATGAAATTCATTTACTCTGTAGCAATACACCGTAAACACGGATCCTGTACATCAAGAAGTCAGAGAAGGTCACCGAACAGCCTCTGAAACTCGGTCGTTTGTGTTCACACTGCGGAGACGGCCAGATTATTTCTTATGACTTATTATCCGTGTTAAAATTTTTCTTCTTCAAGATTCAAGTTTATATAAATAATAATAATGGAAGGGCAAGACAGAAGATCTAGGATTAGCAAGGGCATGAGGCCCAACTACCCATCTTCTACATAAAAGAAATAACAAGGGAGTACAATTAAAACCAATGCTATTATCAATGATTAGATTTACTGATAATGCTACTAATGATAGCGAGTTTAAATAACTGTAGAATTTGTTGAATTGAACTGAGTGAAGACCAATTACTCACATCTGCTTTTGGCATATGGGAAATTATTAAAGATTTCATTACTACCTGACGCATCTTGAGCGAGACTCTAGAACCTAACAGCCTGAGCATACATTGATGGAGCCTTGTAGGTCGCTAAAAGCAGGAGGTATTTTTATGGTTATTAGCTCGTACAAAAGGCTTGTTGGAAGTTGAAAGCAACTGGCGGTGAGCCTACCAGTTAGTAAATCTTGCCGGACAGGCCCACAGCCATATAGGGCTGGCAGGGCAGCCATTCATCGAGAAAGGACTCGAACTGAACAATGACACACTACGTGACTGGGCTGGGGCGAAGCAACGCGCCTACACAGTGGAGTCATAAACTAGGCATTGTGTACAGAGCCACGCACAATAAAAATTCACCGGTTTTCGTGTTCACCGATCGTCCATAATAGGCCAGAAAACCACTTGCATCGGCCGCCTTGGTTGTATAAGAAACTCTGGCATCAGAGAAACGTCTAGAGATAGAATCTTTATTACTCCTCTTAGCTAGGACTAACAGGCTCAAATACACAGAGATTTAGATAATGTGAGATTGTATCTGTTCACCTGTTGCCATTTGAAGAAATAAAACTTTGGAAAAAACTATGCCTTCTCCCTCTGCGAAAACTTAAAAAATCCAGTAATTGGCTTTTCCTCTTTCAGAGACGCAGGTTTCTTTATTCTTGCCCTGGTTCGACATGAGTTTGTGCTGTCATGTGGGAAGGGAGATTTAGCACCTCTAGATCCCTGTGATTGGCTCAAGACGCCTTGAAGGCAGTGTCGTCCTTGCACTTTGAGGGAAAACAGATTTTTTTTCTGGAGAGGTGCGAAGCACTCGGATGTGGGACTTTTGGTCGTAATCACTTCTGGTCGAAGCTCTGGCATGTGTGGTTGATACTTGGGACCTGTTCTGAGACTGACTTCACTTGCGAGTGGTTCGGATTGGGGAGCCTGTGGTGAAGTTCTTACTGTACCGGCAGTGTGACTTCAAATGTCTCGGACTACTCACTTGCGGAGGGCACACTTACTCTTTTTTGGTTTTACGATTCTTGACGTTTGATATCCTTGTGCGCACTGTGATATAAGTGAGCCAAATTTGTTCTTGGTACAACCAGCGAATGGGCGTATCACACACTGAAATCTACCGTCATTTCAGGGCTCTGGTACAGACTAAACTGAGACCCGTCTGCCTGATCGCTAGACCGTGAGGTTTCTGTATTTCTTTCGTGGCTGCGATCGATTCACAGGTGCCGTCTCCATGTCTCCCCTCTGCCATACACATTTCGCCAGCTACAAGTTACATCACTGCACAAACCAAACAGGGTAACGCAGTGCCGCTCCGGCATTGTCAGGGCGTACAGATCTCAATCGCCACTTGCACTCAGCTGCACCTGTATTGAGAAACTTTAGTAGGTTTGATCAGTGCAAGTCTGCTCATCGTCAGATCAATTCAGTTTGCGTTATCAAAACTTTTAGGGCCGGAGTACTTTACTCACTCCAATAGTTAAACTGTCTCTGCCAACCAGGATCCTTGTCCAGAGTTGTCTTAAGTCACCTGTTAGTTGTTTATGGTATTCAACCAGTACGTTAGAATAATTTATGTCCGTTTTGGGAAAATAAATATTCTTACTACACTAAAATTATGCCAACATTCTCAATCATTTATACAGTTCCCACCGGGTTACCTTTCAGAATCAACAGCAAATGAGAGCGTAATACAGATTGGGAGAAAAACAGAGAAAGACGAAAATACAGAGAAGTAGCAGAGATTAAATTAGCAAATAATAAACTTTGCATCAAATTTGAGGATCATGAAATACAAACAGTGACGGAATACTGCTGTTTAGGAATCAAAATTGTGATGGATATCCCTGGCTAACGGAGTGACCAAAGATTTCTGTCGTCCAGGAGTTGAATAACAGTCCTTGTTGAAGACGTTACTGCGCATTTACGTAACGACTGCATATAGTAAGTTATAGATACCGACTCAGGTTAAGGCCGTTGTGCAACAAGATTTATGGATTGCCAGATGAGAGTACAAATTCCTGATTTCATGGAGACATACGTCTGCAGCGGTTTGGATAGCCGGTGCATCAGAGTGGGCATTTGAAATGGCGCGGAAATTGGAGGTCCGCAACACAGTACGATACCTGTGGAAAAAATATCTAAATAACACAGAGATTCAATGTGAATTTCTGTCAGTATAAGGAGCAAATGAAATGTTGCATCCAGCCGTAGTGAAATAGAGCCGACAAGTTGACCACTTACACTGCATCAGCCGGCCGCTGTAGCAGAACGGTTCTAGGCGCTTCATTCCGGATATGTGCGCGCGACATTGCTACATTCGCAGGTTCGAGTCCTGCCTCGGGCATGGATGTGTGTGATGTCCATAGGTTAGTTAGATTTAAGTAGTTCTACGTCTAGGTGACTGATCACCGCAGATGTTAAGTCCCATAGCGCTCAGAGCCATTTGAACCATTTTTTTACACTGCAGCAAGATTGCTGCTAATGAGGAGGTCTGGATCTCGCACCATGCAACGTCTGATTGGAAACAGATTCTCCACCACAGTAGCACCATAACAAGCAGGAGATTCCCTTATCGAGGAACTGAAGTAGTGAAAGAAAGTTCCACTCCCGACAGAGAGTTGGTGACCGTAGGAAAATAGAGCCAAGTATCTGCGTCACTTTGACAGATAGTACAGCAGTCAATAAAAATTTCTTGGTTTGACATAGTAGAGTGCACGTTAGTTGCAAAAGTCCTCTCATGTGTCTGAAGCATAGCACCTTGTGGATGTAAATCGAGCACTGTGGGAAAACCGGAAGAATGGGCAATTGAAGTTTTGAGATGTGGCGCTACGACGTATGAAGAAAATTAGGTGGATCTAAATGATGAAGAATGAGGATATTATCAGTGGAATGAGCTGCGAAAGAAATATTTGGGATATTTTGACTGGGAGAGACATGATCAGAGTACAGATGTTAAGATATTACGGAATAGTTCCTATCATACCAAAATGCTGAAACGGTAGAGAACACAACAGATTGCAATATTTTGTTTTTTCGGTCTTGAGTTTTTTGACTGGTATGATGTCGCCAGCCACGAACTCCTTTCCTGTGTCAGCCTTCCTACTTCAGAATAGCACTTGCGACCTCATGCCACATTCATTTGGTAGATGTCTTCCTCCACAGCTTTTATCCTCTACAGCTGCCTCTAGTGCCAAAAAAGCTATTCCCTGACGTCTTAACAGATATCCCTTCGTCCAGTCGCTTCTTGGTGTCAATGTTTTCCACACATTCATTTTCTCGCCGATTCTAATTAGTATAGAATGTGGACTGAGCTCCAATATAAAAAAGACGAAAACGATGAGAAGTAGCAGAAAAGATGAGAACAGCTAGAAGCTTAATATCAGAATTATCAGTTCATCTCATTTTTCGTATCAGTTTTTAGCACCACCTTTCACATGCTTCGATTCTCATTTGTTCTTGATTTCCCACAGTCTATCTTTCACTACCATACAAAGCTGTGCTCCGAACGTATAATCCCAAAAAAATTTTTCTCTAATTAATACCTACGTGTGATTCGGGTAGGAATATTGCTTTTGCCTGTGCTAGTCTGCTCTTTATGTCCTCCTTGCTCGGTCCATCAAGCTTTATTTTCCTGCATAGATAGCAGAATTACTTAATTTCATATACTTTATGATACACAGTTCTGATATTAAGATTCTGGAAATTATCATCTTTTCTGCTACTTCCCATCATTTTCGTCTTTTTTCGGTTGATACTCAGTCTATATTTTATACTCATTAGACTGTTTATTCCATTCAACAGATGCTCCAATTCTTCTCAACTGCCCTCATGATAGGCGTCATCAGCTAATTTTACCTTTGTTACCCTTTCATGTTGAATTTTAATCCTCCACTTCAGCTTCTCTTCCAACTAAGTCGTTGTTTCTTCGAAGCACAGATTCAACCGTAGGTGCGAAATACCCTTTCAAATTTGAGCTATTCCTTCTTGTTCTTCCACTCTTATTGTTTCCTCTCAATTCTTCAGCATACTGTATGTTACTAGTCTTTCTCTGTAGTTTATTCCTGTTTTTCTTATAATTGCCAAGTTTTTTCAGTCTATTTTCGATTACAAACCTCAATGCGAGGTGCTGCCTCTCTGGTGCCTTTACCTTTCCTAAGGTCAAGCATCGTCAACTAACAAATCCTCAATCTTCTTTTATATTCTTCTCTGTATTATCCTTGTCAGCAGCTAGGATGCATGAGCTGTTCAGCGGATTTTGCGATAATTCTCGCGCATTTAATCCTTGGTACCTTCTGAAAAATCTGGTGGTGTGTCGTCAGTCTGTTACATTTCGAAGGTAGCAGATCATATGACTGTCAATTTTGCACCTTACGTGAGAGTTTTTATACATTGTAAAAGGAATGGGAATATGTCACGTAACCTACTTCGGCGAAAACGAGCGGGTTTGCCTGTTAAAATGTACAGTATGCAGTGCTGAAGTATGACACTCAACCTAAATGTGGCATGTCAAAGAGCAAGAAGTGCAACAAGCAGCTGGAGGAAAAGTTTTGTTTGAGAGCAGATACGAGTGGTGATATCATGGACTGAGTGCAACGGAAAATGCTTAAAGCGACCCGCAGGCTGAGACAATGAACGGACCAGGTAATTCATCCAGTAGGGCAAGTAGCGGGCCACCAGAGTGATGTGGAAAGATTCTTTAGGAAACTGTGTTAGGGAATTTCCAAATGGATATGAACAAATTGGTGTTTGCAGTCGATCATGTGAACTGTGCGTGGTATGCTCATGATGTACACTTGTAACTTTTAGGCATCTGGAATGGGCACAAAATGTCCAACTGGCTGACATAAACTAGGAAGGAGTAATGTGTCCTTTGCGATTGGCAGAGATAGTTTCCACAAGATGAAAGGAATGCTTCTACTGGTCGGAAAAAGCCATGATGTGGAACATGAAAGGACCCAGGTGTGGGATAGTTTTGCTACAAGTCTCTATTGGACTTTCAGGGGTTAAGAGCACCCAAGCAGCCAACATCTCATTGCAGCTAGGGTAAAAATTGCTAGCTGAGGCGTAAACGTGTTCGTTCACCACGTTGCGTCCAGGGTGAACTCGATCAATCTTGAGTAATCTTTTGCTCAGCTTGTCACAAAAGCTAACAGTTCTCCATAGACTTAATTCTCATCCTAAATAGTACCGAAGTTAGAACCAGAAACGGATGATTTGTCGTAATATTGGTCAGCTTCACCATGTAGTAGTAAGAATAATTTTGTAGAGAACCTTCTGGTTAAAAATTTGGTATTGTTGGGTTTAGAATTATTTCTATTAATCAGGACGAAAGGTGTTATCTTGAAAACTGTTCTAATATTGTCACATTACAACTGATGTAAATTCGTGTATTTCTTTGATAACAATTCTGAATTAAAACAATTTGTGTAGAGCTAAACACCGTTTTTCTCTGTCATAGAATAAGGGTCCACTCCTGACCCCAATCATTTATTCTAGAGATGTTGACGTACTCAAAGGAAGTTTTTGTCTATGTCTGACGAAAGAGAAAAGGAGTGGAATATCAGACATTCTACACTCCAAAGTGAATAGTCGTTTTGTTGATGTGTCCGCCAATGGGTTTAGAAATTTCTATGCAATGTTATGTACTCTTTCTGTCTCATGTTATCTTACAAAGTCCTGCAAAGCACTTTTAAATTCAGATTCTAATACCGGATCCCCATTCTCTTCCCTGTATACCCTGTTTCTTCTTTTGTCTTGTCATCAGACAAATCCACCAGCACATAAATGCCTTTAAGCTTCTCTTTGCACCCATTCACTCCCTCCTCTGCGTCTAAGAGTTTTATTCCCATTGCACTTCTAATGTTATTGCCCTAGTTTTTAATTTCACCAAGAATTGTTGTAACTTTTCTACAAGGGCTATTAGGAAAGTAAGGTCCGATTGGGCGCGAAATGGAAATTATAGTGAACAGCCAACGAATCTTTGCACAGATGTGTTGAGCAGTGTCTCTAGTATGCTCGTTTACCACGTCACGTCACTCTTTTCAGTTCTGACCGCACATTGATCTCGTAAAGGTGCATAGAAAACAGTATCTCTCACACCACCTATGGGAGCCTGGTGAGAGATTTCGCCTGATGTCATGCAGCCCACTTAACATTACTGTACGCATTTCGTTCTTCATGACAATTCTCGGCCGCACTCCGCAGGGGCAATGAAAACTCTTCTGCAGCGTTTTCAGTGGGAAGTGTTTATATCACCAACAGTACGACAGTAATTGACTCTCCCTGACTTTAATCTCTGCTCACATTAACCGCTGGCTATGAAGACAGCATTTCGGCACAGACAACGAGCTGTAGAATAGTGTGGAGAATTGCGAATAAGCAGAGGCGGCTGCTTTCTATAAAGAGGGCATTGGAATGTTTGGGCAGCACTACGTCAAATGCCTAAGTCTGAGTGGCAATTACGTAGACAAGCATCTGGAAGATGTAGCTAACTGTTGAAAATAAAACATTTTTTTTATTTTCACGGTGGTTTTCATTTCGCGACCGATCGGACCTTCCTTTCCGAATAGGCCTTCCAACAATCATTTCTTTCTCTACTTCTTCACATTTTACGTGCCCTCATTTCGCAATGCGCTCCATGTACACCATATTTTTCCATCCTAAGTACCTTGTATTTCTCTGTTCCTGAATTCTCCTGAAATTGAAAACATCCAACATACCTCAGATTTTGGTTACACTCTTGATATCATTGCACGTGAATTTCACTCAGAAGGAATAGGAAGGTCGGAAGCTAGAGAGCGATAACATTAGAAATTACACCTGACGAGCACTACATATTAATATTTTCTTTTCCAGTATTACTATTGGGTATTACAGTTCTCTCTTGCCCTCAGTTACCAGGCAGGAATGCAATAGCAAATTAATACATAATACCTGTATATGAGGGAGTGTTAACATATGTTTGTAGGTACAACTAGTTTGAAATTTTCTGAGAAATAGTTATATGCTATAGGGAAACAAGGATACTGTAAAGTATGTCCATGTACAAGACGCTCTGACCCGTCTCCGAAAGGATTTCCACCCTGCTTCAGATCTAAGCCAATGATTACCTTTCTCTGTGACCGTTGAGTGCTGACACGCCAGTCCTTCATCGGCCAATGACGAGATGTTTTCCAGTGCGTGAGAAATCTAAAGGATGTACTGGATAGGGAAACAGTTGATTAGCCTCTATAGTTAGGCAGCCATGCAGTCTTGCGTTCTCTTATTGATATACTAGTGTAACATCATGGAGATTGTGAACAGGGCGCAGCCACTAGGTTTTCATGCAAAACATGTAACTCCTGCTCTTCAGAGTATCATCTATGTGAAGTAGGGGCTGTGATTAAGTGTATTTAGTTTGCACACCGCACCATCTCGCCAAGAACCGAGTCATATCAATTTAGCAACGTTCGTCCCTGAAAGAGACTTCGCATTCGGATTATACGATTCAGTACGCAGAACAGGGGAAGACGACGTGTGACTACTATGTCCTATCGATGACCGCATCACAGTCTGCGCAGCTCTCGTTGCTCTCGCGTTAAGGAAACTCACAAAAACGGCTACAACCCTGATAGATCTCTAGACGTTAACGAAAAGTCCAGGAGTATTGTCTTGTTGTAAACAAGCTCATTACCCGATACAAACTACATGATATACCTGTACGATATTGGTGGCTGGCCAAAATCATCTCTACATGGCTGCAGACGCACGATCCGGCGTGATTCATTATTAAGATAAGAGTCGCGCAGCCGGAAGTGATGAGGAATCATAATGGCTGTCGTTGATGAACTATGATGTGTGCTGGTAGATACACTATGTGATCAAAAGTATCCATCACCTCGCTGAAAATGACTTACAAGTTCGTAGTGTACTCCATCAGTAATGCTGGAATTCAATATGATTTTGAGCCCCATTAACCTTAATGACAGCTTCCATTCTCACAGGCATATTTTCAGTAAGATGCTGGAAGATTTCTTGGGGAATGACAGCCCATTCTTCACGGAATGCTGCACTGAGGAGAGCTATCGATGTCGGATGGTGAGGCAATAAGTCGGAGTTTCAAAACATCTCAGAGGTGTTCTACAGGATTCATGTCAGGACTCTGTGCAGGCCATGCCATTACAGGAATTTTATTGTCGTGTAACAACTCCTTTCAGGCCGCGCATTATGAACACGTGCTCCATCGTGTTGAAAGACGCAATCGCCATCACTGAATTGCTCTTCCACAGTGGGAAACAAGAGGGTGCTTAAAACCTGTATGTAGGCCTGTACTTGAATAGTGCCAGCAAAACAACAAGGAGTGCTTGTCCCTTCCATGAAGAACACGACCACGCCATAGCACTAACGCCCCCGAATTTTATTGTTGGCACTACACACGCTGGCAGATGACGTTAACCGGGCATTCACCATATCCACACCCTACCATCGGATCGCCACATTGTGTTCCGTGGTTCGTCAATCCACATAACGTTTTTTCGCTGTTCAGTCTTGCAATGTCTACGCTCCTTACACCAAACGAGCCATCGTTTGGTATAGACTGGCGTGATGTGTGGTTTGTGAGCAGCCGCTTGACCATGAAATCCTAGTTATCTTACCTCCCGCCTTTCATGGTGCTTGCAGTGGATGCTGATTCGGTTTGGAGTTCATGTGTGATGGTCTGGATAGATGTCTGCCTATTACACATTACGACCCTCTTCAACTGTAGGCGGTCTCTGTCGGTCAACAGACGAGGTTGGCCCGTTAGCTATGGTGCTGCACGTGTCCCTTCACGTTTGCACTTCACATCGGAAACAGTGGACCTACGGATGTTTAGGAAATCTCACGTACAGACGTGTGACACAAGTTACACCCAATCACCTGACCACGTTAGAAGTCCGTGAATTCCGCAGAGCGCCCCATTCTGCTCTCTCACGATGTCTAGTGCCTACTGAGGTCGCTGATAACGAGTACCTGGCCGCAGGTGGCAGCACAATTTACCTAATTTCAAAAAAGAGTGTCCGGATACTTTTGATCACATAGTGTATATGTCTTTCTCATACAAAGCACCAGTTGATCTTCTCTCAGTAACAGTCCAAGGCATCTTCTGACCGAGTAGCCGGTTGCGTAATCTACCTTCTATGGAATGTATCGCGACGCTGCGATCTAGGCGCAGCCGCGGACGAGTGCTCGGACTGGGAGGACATGGTGGGTGGCTCTCTGTGGTGTGCAGAACTGATTACGCCTACATGCTTTATTCTACCTGTGTTTGTGTTCCTTGTGAACCAACCGAATTTTTAAAGCCTTAATCCTGTTTGTACATCTCTTATTGTGTAAAGTTTATGAAGAAGACGTTTCGCATCTTACCCGTTAAGCATTTCCATAAATTCTATTGGGAAAGTGCCTTACGGTTCTCCTACCACAATATTACGAAACAAGTGTGACAAACAACATTGGAATTCATTATCCCAGGTAAAAATGGTGATTTTATTTAAATGGATAATGAGATTTATTATGTCATGGAAAAATTGGCCAGCTCTGTTATGTTATAGCTGTATCTTTGAAAACCAGGGGAAAATTAGAAATTCCACATCGTGGTAAATGTGTCGGCAACGTTGACACAAATAATGGCTATACTGCGTTGGACAACAAGGATTCGCTATAGGTATTATCATTATATATGCAGGTAAATAGTATCAAAATCGAAAAGGGGTCTGACAAATACTCGATGCAATATTACTATGGAATAAGATTTGTAACAATTTCCATCACGACCAATATCCCGTCTCACCTTCTTGTCTGCGATTACAAAGTACTCATAGTACGTGTCTGACAAAGCCCCACATGTCGTGTGTACTGGACGTCTTCGAGAAACTTGTCCCTGGCGAGAGTTCATTCTACGAAATGACCTGCAAAAGCAGACAAAACCACTTGTAGATTGCCTTAGTTATGAGTGGGAAGGAACATTACCTGAGTGATGGAGGGCAAGTTGAACGGCGAACTTTTTGGTTGACATTGTGTACACTTCCTCAGGTCGCTTGTAGAGGTTTTCTGGGGACAAGTGAGGGGGAGGGGGGGGGGCGGAGGATTTGCAGCAGAATGGTAAATTTAACGTTTTTATTGTGATGAATTGAATTACGCACTGGTATTTTCCTTTCTCGATTGGAACTAGTTCGTACTGTCCTCTGAACCTGTCCGCCTGAATCTCGTATCACCTGACGAGCACCGTATAGGATATGTAGGTTTGCTGTCCGACGATAAACGAATTAATCCTAGTGCAGCAACATCTGCTATCAGATTCGTTATGACTCCATATATCTAACAGACATGATTCCTTTTTTGTTAAGTAACGTGCAGGGGCTTTTTTTTTTAATGCTTCAGACGGATTTCGTTGTATATATACATACTACCACATAGAAAAAGCTAATTTTCTTTCCTTTGTGATCTAGTATGAGTAGTGATGGAACCTCAATGTATGGTGAAATTTACCTGAAGGAGCACACAACGAGGCCATGCTAGATTTGTGTGGGTCATGGGCAGACTAGTGACTCATCTGTAGGATAAAATTACTAGGATGTGTAAGTACATCACAGAAATAAGGAATAATTGTTTCACCAGAGAGTAAGAATTTTGCTTTCATTCTCTAGCGGAATTAGTGGAAAGGACGCTGCATTACGTCGGTCCTACGAGCCGCCATCTGGTGACGCCGTTTGGTGCATAATTCCGAAACGGACGTTTCCTCAGATGAAGAGAGGACGACCGATATAGTCACGTATATAGCCCTCCGAGCGACAAATATAGTCAGAACTCTAAGCGAAAGGATAATAATTAAAGAGATTTTCCAATGTTGCAATTTTCAGGACGCGTGCTGGGAGTACCACTTCGAGCTCACAGACCCCTGGATGTAGGCTGCCCAGCGCTACAGGCAGCCGCTTTAATATCGAGGAGGCTGCCCATTATTGCCAGTACACAATAACGCTAACGCCGTTGTGGATCCAAGGGCGCCTGGGGTAGAGTTTGGCGTGCCTCGCTGTTCTGGCACGATCGATGCAGAACAGGTCTGTTGACGCGGTCCTTATACATCGTATTAGGACTGAACAACACTGGTAATCGTTCTACTTCTCACAGACAATTATAATATTTACTACTGTCAAAAAATTATTCGTAAGTGTGTAGCAACTGTACTGTTATTTTTTAAAAATTCTCGTTTGTTTTTCAGCCCTTTTTTATACGTGACAAGTTAAAATCTTACTCGATCTTCTTCAGCTTTAAAACAAAGAATATGCTTTCTGTTATTTAAGAATAAGTGGAAATAAATCGTATATAAAAGTAGAATTAATCTATATAGTTGCGTCCGCTACTCGTATCCGTGACGGAGCCTGAAGCCAGAGTACTGTGTTTTGCAACTACGGTGAATGTTTTAAGCTGGTACCTGGTTGGAGGTGAGGAAGAGGTTGGCGAGAGGATGGGGAGAGGAAAGGTTTGAAAAGGGAGGAGGGGGGAATTGGAGTGAGGGTAATTGAGAGAGGTGAAATAAAGCTTTAATGGGACTTTGTCATGGGGTCAAGATTTCACCAGATGGCGTTTTTACGCACAAATTATGTGAAGCACAACTATATACAAATTCTCATTAAAATATTAACAGTGTTGAACAACGGATGAAAGAGGAATAAAACAGAAAAAATGTGAACTGATACGAAGGGGGATTAGGAGCCCAACTGAAACGTAAAGTTAAAAACTCTATATATAAAACTTCCTGGCAGATTAAAACTGTGTGCAACGCCCGAGACTCGAACTCGGAAACTTTGCCTTTCGCGGGCAAGTGCTTTACCATCTGAGCTACACGCAGTTTTAATCTGTCAGAAAGTTTCATATCAGCGCACACTCCGCTGCAGAGTAAAAATCTCATTCTGAGAACTCTATATATAGTTTTCTGGTCGGATGAGAGGGATATGCTTGTATAGCCGACAATCCGCAAACGCCTGACACGTTCATTGGTAAAGCTACATAAAATAGATAAATCCATTAGACTTACATGTAATACGAGACAGAGTCCAAACGTGCTAGCAGAAGAATTAGAAGCACTACATACGTATTACGTGCAATATAATTTACGAAACACATGGACTAAGTTACAGTCATACCAGATGGTTCCGTCCTTGCGTCGCTCGACGTCGTGAATCTGTTCACTAACCTGACTGTCCGCAATACATTAAAAACTAGTAATTAAAAACCACCTTAAAGAACATAATAAGGCTACTGGGCTGTAGTTAAATGAATGGAATTTATACTACAACTATTTCACTTTTAACCGTAAAATATACCACGAATCTGAAGAGTTGGCCATTGGCAATTCCCTAGTTGGCGTTATGGCCGAGGTTTTCCGTAATAATTTGGTACACTAATTTCCCACTAAGAACTCTGCGATAGCCAACGAAGTTTTCTGCTATTACCGCTATGTTAATAATACAATTTTGTTAGTTAAAGGAGATCAAACAACAGTTACTGAAATAGCGGAGAGAATGAGTGCTATTCTCTCAAAAATTAGATTTAGAGTTAAGCATGGAAATAAAGAAGCCTTCAGGGTTACAAGAAAGGCAGGCAAAAACCATTTTATCGTGTACAGAATACCTACCTGTGCAGAGAATACTGTTTCAAAGTCTTGGCACTCTGATAGAATCAGGGTGACATATTTTCGATCAACGTTTAACAATTATTAAATATGCCATTAAGACAGCAAGAGAGTAACAAATAAATTGTTGTTATAAACCATTCCCCAGTAAGAGACAGTTGTCCGATTGCCGTAGTAACAAAGTTGTTACAGAAAATTAGAAAATAGCAACAACGTATATTCATTGACAAATGAAATGGGCGTGTGGCATTGTTGGCCGGGAGGCCCCGTCTGGCGAAGTTAGGCCGCCGAGTGCAAATCTTATTTCAGTCTACGCCACACTGGGCGACTTGCATGCTCGTGATAAGGATGAAACGATAAAAACAACACAACAACCAGTCCTGCGAGCGGCCAAAATCTGCAACCTGGCCAGGAACCGAAACCGAGCCTGCTCCATGGTAGGCAAGTAAATTTAGAAGAGTTTTGTGTAACATATTGTCAATAAATTGTTTAACACTTACTGTTTTGGTGACTACCTCCTACGGCGCTGCTTGCGCATTAGAGTGTTTGTAACTCAGTGTAGCTCAGTCCTTAGAACATCTAAAAATTCTTTGCATGTGGCTGTAACATTTCATCTCATAACGTTTTGTTGATGACCCAGTGGCTCATTTTGATGTTGCGTCAAACTATCTGCCTGAACTAATTGCTTCTGGATTTTATTTACGTTACACTCTGTACCTCCTTATGCTGTAAAAAGGCAGTCTTATATTACGACTCTAAAACTTGACGTAGAGTTAGTTAACTACCCAATAACAATTCAGCCCTACTTTACCAATAAAATCGGTCCCCAAAATGCAGTGTGTGGTAACTCCTGTTGTTCTTTTGGCTTTAGTTGTCTAAGCGCATGGACTTACCCTGATATTTACGAAAACTTGTCCTATCACTCCCATATTGTGCTGTTTGCTGCTGTAAAACTTTCAAGCTCCATGAGTATATTATGTTTGTTAGTGCCTTCTGGTATGGCACATACTGGTACCTCATTTAGTGAGGAAAACATTAATGCTAGCTTTATTTTATCTTTATGAATAATTTCTTTATTCATACTTACTGGGGTGACTGACTTTACTGAGAACGGTCCCTTCTCAATACGGTCCCTTTTATGGGAAACCTCACTACTTCTACAATTCTTTCTAAGTTGTCCATCCATCCTGAAACACCAATAACGCAGTATGGTTCTGTTCCTCTTCATGCCAAAACCGTTTTACCATGTCTCTTGTCATCATATGTTATCAACTCTATGTGCAGTACAAGACCATTTTCACTGAGATGGTAAAATTCATGGGATACCTCCTAATATCGTGTCGCACCCTATTTTGCCCAGCGCAGTGCTGCAACTCGACGTGGAATGGACTCAATAAGCCATTGAACGTCCCTTGTAAAAATATCGTGCCTTGCTGCCTTTATAGCCGTCCATAATTTCTAAAGTACTGCCTCTGAAGGGTTTTGTGCAGAAACTGACCTTCTGATTATGTCACATACATTTTTGATATGATTTATATCGGGTGATCTGGGTGGCTAAATCATTCCCTCGAAATGTCTAGGATGTTCTCCAAACCAATCGCGAACAATTTTGGCTGGTGATGTGGCGCATAGTTATTCATAAATATTTCTTTATTGTTTGGTAACAGTCAGTCCATGAATGGCAGTAGCCGAACATAACCATTTCCAGTCAATTACGGGTTCATTTGGACCAGAGGGCCGAGTCCATTCCATGTAAACACACAGTGCTTCGTTGACAACCTGGATCCACAGTTCGTAGGGTCTGCACCACACTTGAGTCCTACGATCAGATCTTACGAACTTAAATCGGCATTCATCTGACCAGATCACGGTTTTCCAGTCATCTAGCGTCAAACTGATCTGGTCATGAGACCAGGAGACATGCTGCAGGCGATTTCGTGTTGTCATCAAACCTACTCCTGTCGGTCGTCAGCTGTCATAGCCCACTAAGCCCAGATTTCATTGCAGTGTCCCAACGGATACGTACATCGTGCTTCTCCCATACTTTTCTGGTGTTACTGCAAGCGTATTGCTTGCCTGTTAGCGATGACAACTCTACGCAAACGCCATTGCTCTCGGTCGTTCAATGAAGACCGTCATCTACTGCGTTGTCCGTGGTGAGACGTAATAACTGAAATGTGGTATTCTCGGCATGCTCTTGGCATTTGGAATCTCGGGACATTGACTTCCTTGACGATATCCGAAATGAAATTACCCATGCGTGTACCTCCAAATACCATTCTGCGTTAGAAGTCTGTTAATTCCCGTCGTGCGGCTGTAATCACGTTGTAAAAGGTTTCACATAAATCAACATACCACAAATGAAAGCTCTGCCACTGCAATGTCCTTTTATACCTTGTTTACGTGACATTGCCGCCATATGTTTCTATGCACATCGGTGTCCAATAACTTTTGTCACCTTAGCGCAATTTTAAAAGTTTCTGGCACTTAACAAAAGACTGCCCTTCTTTTACCTTCTACGTCAGGCACATGTAATATAACTTCGGTCGCAGTATATGGTAGACACAATGCTGTTCGCATTTTTCGTATTCTATTCATGTAAGTCTCAGTTGCTTTTTCCCATCCGTGCCCTCGACCACGTCAAGAGGATACTACCTCTTGCAAAGTTCTAGATTGTACAATTTTATTACAAGTTACTGACCACAGTTTGTAAGTTACCTATTTTTGTTCAAGTGCTCGTAATACTCACATAAGTCCTCATATTTTAACAGTCAAAATTCGAAGATAGTGGTGCTGTGTTCTTCCCACTGCTCGTGTTTGGCTATGGAGGCCGGCTATTACACACTCCTGTAAGAACTTCACTACCTCATTCACCGGACTCCATTATGCAGTACAACATTTTAACATACGCCCTAGCAACTGGTAAGATTAATTAGTGGACAAACTTTCCCCATCGAAGTGCCTGACATTACTGTTCTGACACTGTCACTCAGTGTAGTACAGAACACCGTTACCATACTTAAACATTGTCTATGCTCTACTACTCGTGATTGCTTTTGTTTAATTTCATTCCCAGTCGGGCAGTCCAAGTCTTCCAGTTTTCTTACAGAATAACCTAGACTATCACGAACAGCTTTGACAGCCGAACTTAACCTATTCATCTTCGTAAAACTAAATAGTTACTGATATATTTGACGTAGTGGCCGTATTCATTCCTCAACCATTCCTTGTGGTTCAGTACCTCTCCAGCGAATTCCATATTGAAGCTGGTTCACGGGGTCCCGTGTTCGAATCCAGACTGGGTTGGGAATTTTCTCTGCCCTCGGACTGGATGTTGCTGCTGTGCTCATAATTTCATGATCATCATCATTCGTGACAGTATCTAGATTGGACTGTGTAATAAATTGGACTAAGTAAAAGTTGGAACTTCGTAGGGGCACTAATGACCGGGCAGTTGAGTGCTCCACAAGCCGAACATCATCATCGTATTGAAGCTCATCTTCCCACAGGTAGCCCGGATCCGTTACAAGAAAGTTGCCACTCTGAAACAAAAAAACAGGAACAGTATCTTGTATTTGCACCTTTGAGTCTACGTACCCCTCCCAATCTTTTCATTCTGCTACCATTCTTGTACTACTGGGTGATGTGGAGCTATGTCTGGGAGATTAGCATGCAAAATAACAATTACAACATTTTTTGTTTAAAAACATAGAAATTGTTTGTAATTTTTTTTAATTTGGTTTATCTGGACAAGAATGGGATAAAATTTTACAATTCGGAAATGTACAATTAAATAATGATTTTGAGAAACAAAGCTCTTTGGCCCAAACAGCTCAGCATCGAATCTATACAAATATCATACTGATTAATGCCAATTCAGAGAACATTGACCGACAATTCACCCTCTGATACCACTGGTACTCAACCACCATGTGCAACGACTGTGGGCAGTGCAGAACTCAAGTATAGCAGACGTCCTGTAACTGCACCTGTAACCCAGACACACAATGACCAGTGCTGCTGAAATGTGATGCTTCTCAGCTCACTGCATGCCGCACATTTCACCCGAGGCTAGACAGACGCCTACGCGCTGTAGCCTACAGGTGACACCACGACCGCGATGTATGTCCTTTATGGTTTTATAGTGTCAGTGAGGCATAAATTTGATATTTTAAGGTGCCTATTCACTTAATAAGGTTTTACCCAATACATAAAACGCACTTTGTACAGAATTCCACTTTTATAATTTACTAGTTTAAGTCTTTTAAAGTTTTCACACATCCATTGGTCTACATCTTTAACGTTTTAAACGAAACAAAATTTACTTCATGTATTTTTTTACAATTTCATAATTTTCTGTTTTATGTCTTTGAAACTATAAACACCCATTGTTCAACTGTTTTAATTATTTTAGCGACAGTTTCTGCATCAATGTTTTTTTAGTGTCTACCTTAATACCCTCTCTAGCTAAAATCAAGAACGCCCAACCGCTACCACTCAGTGCTTTCTTTCCCCACTATCACCTTACTCCATTTTCCCACTTCCCCTCACTTCCATCCACCCTCAACACTTCTTCTTCGCTAACTTTATCAGGCACTAATTTAAAACGTTGACTACAGTTCCAAAGTGCAGTACTATGATATGACACGGACACAACAGGTAGCTAACTAACTACATAGTTATTTTATATTTATGTACAATTAATTTCTGCCTGTTGGTAAATAAGAGACAGCAAATTTTAATTTCTTTTTGATTTGAAGAGATCAAAGCATTTCACGTATTAAAAATTGTGCTTCGGTTTCAGATGTGCAAATGAGAGTTGCCTTCATTGTAATTCTAAACATTTACATATTCAAAGATGGTGTGTGCAAGGACGAAGTTACGTTAACATTTGACCATGTCTTCTAAGTGCTTCAATTTTTCTTCTCAGGCAATATTTATTTGTGCAGAACAATTAATGACAAAGTAGAAGAGTCTTTAAATTACAGTATTTATTGATGTGACAATAATGACTACAATATCTTAGGGAAAAGTTGTAGCCTAAGTTACTTCACAAGAGTAGAAAGCGTCATTTAGAACAAAGAACTTGTTTAATAGTGTAGTATAAAGCTCAGAGGTAATGATGAGTTGCAGAATCACAGTCTAGCATACAGCAAGCCCTGAAGTCACTCTCAGTTGCTTTAAACTCAGTTTACAGAACAGCTCCGTAAGGTAGTAATGAAAATATAACAGACCTATTACAGTTAGAGGAAAACATCATACTTGCACACTGGAAAGAGAGAACGTTAATGTAATAACAATAAGATTCAGGAACTTCCTTGGTGCAGGTAGTATCTATTATTAACGATAACATTGGTTACTGTTCTTAGGAACGCAAACCTGGCTGCAGCTGTCAGAGAAACAATTCAACTGGAATTTATATTGGAAAGACAGGTCAGATTCCATTGATCGACGTATATTTAGTGTATAAATAATTATATATATCTAATTAAGTTATTACATACTCCGAATGAGAAATTACTAGTGTCTCGACCTGAAGCACTAACAAGGGAAACTCGCAATTGCACGCCCATCAGATTCAGTGGTAAGATGGCCGAATGAATAGCCCATCAACAATGGAAAGATCAGGCATGAAAACAGGAAGAAGATAGAAGGAGAATTGGAAGAGCGAATAGCCCTAGATCAAGATGTGCAGCGGAACTGACTAGGGATGCCATCGTGGTTATGTGTTGACGGTGTTAGGCACGAAGTGGTATATCCGTGTTCAAATCTCCCTCGCGCCTAATTTTTTTCACAAAATTATGTGCTATCTGACAGGGCACTGACGTATCCGTTCACTGTATTCAAATTTGTATCTGTATCTTGGTGCAACTCCGTTAGCAACTCGAGTTGTAAGGAAGTCATCTCTAGACGTTCGTATGTCCTCTTCGTTCTTTACAAGTACCAAATGTTACGACTCTTGCTTTCTATTTTAGAGTTTTTGGCCCTTGAATTCCTTTGTTCTGATATGTATGTACGTATGTACGTATTATTCAAGTGAGGACCTAGAAACGACGGAGAGGCGTCGTCCCCGCCATAGCCGTCAGTGGTACACAGAACCAGAACAGGCTACAGCAGTCCACTCACCCCACCGCCGCCCCACACCGAACCACGGTTTACTGTGCGGTTCGATCCCCAGTGGACTCCCCCGGGAACGTCTCATTCCAGACGAGTGTAACCCCAATGTTTGCGTGGTAGAGTAACGATGCTGTACGCGTACATGGAGACAATGTTTGCGCAGCAATCGCCGACGTAGTGAAAGTGAGGCGGAATAAGGGGAACCAGCCCGCCGAGGCAGATGGAGAGCCGCCTTAAACACCAACTACAGGCTGGCCGGCACACCAGCCCTCGACACTAATCTGTCGGGCGGATTCGTGCCGGAGACCGTCACGCCTTCCCGCTCGGGAAGAAGTGCGTTAAGCCGCATGGCATGCCGGGCGGGCTTTATTTCTGACATAGTTCACAACACTTTATTTGTTGTTTTCATTTCTGCGAGAGGTCGCCGGCTGCGGTGGCCGAGCGCTTCTAGGCGCTACAGTCTGGAACCGCGCGATCGCTAAGGTCGCAGGTTCGAATCCTGCCTTTGGCATAGATGTGTGTGATGTCATTAGGTTAGTTAGGTTTAAGTAGTTCTAAGTTCTAGTGGACCAATGACCTCAGAAGTTAAGTCCCATAGTGCTCAGAGCCATTTGAACCATTTTTTACGAGAGGTCATGCGGACGGAAAGTTCATAATTTCGTGAAAATAGGGGCTCGAAGGACATTTGAACACGGGTCTCCCACGTTGCAGTCCAACATCGTGACCACAAAACCACGGCGCCATGATTCTTGCAATTCGCTCGATGTTGCACATCTTCAGCTTGGGCCGTTCAATGTTTCTATTTTGCTTCTCTTTTCACAGTTCTGTACACCTTCTTTCAGTTTTCATGCCTGATCTATGTTCAGTCTGTATCAGACTGTTTACTAGTCCATTTTACCACTACATGTGCGGGGTGTGTGGAGTTTTCCTTGTGAGCGTCTATGATCACACGACTTTTCTGGCATGACGATAATTATGGTTGCGGCTCATTGCATTAAGTTATTAAAATTCAGAGAAAGTCAAGTGAATGTCATCACTCTGCCACATGATGAAATGTTTTGAACTGGGCACGCCAGTGAAGTTCTCAGTAGACACAAATTTTACGTGTTCCATATTTAATAGGGGTTTGTAGTGAGCTACCAGGCTGCCTGATCCACACAACTGCATACTTCGATACGAGAAAGAGCCATTTGTCTACCCAGAGCTATATTTTTCTGTCTAACATGTTCTAAACAGCCCAATATTACGTGGCGACAAAGTATCCTCTGCCAAGCAACAATTGCATACAGCATTCTCTCCCACGCAATACTAACACAAAGTCCACTCTGCCATGCAAAGCTGCTGCAAAAGACCCTCAGATGTCTGATTAGTAAGGTTCACCTCCCAACATGAAGCACTGTTGCGATGCACTCTCTCCAATGGATCCTCGGTACAAAGCTGCCACGCAGCTTTAATACGAAATACCCTGTGTCACCCAAACCGAAGCACCGTCTGCCATAAGACATCGGTATGCAACGCCACTTGCCATAGTACACGTTTACAAAGCACCTTGTGCCGGATGGCCTCTGTGGTCTAGTGGTTCTATTCGCTTCAGTCCGGAACCACGCGGTTGCTACGGTCGCAGGTTCGAACCCTGCCTCGGGCATGGATCTGTGTGACGTCCTTAGGTTGGCTAGGTTTAAATAGTTCTAAGTCTAGGCTACTGATGACCTCAAATGTTAAGTCCCATAGTGCTTAAAGCCACAGGAACGATTTTGAACCTTCTTCCGCAACATGTCAGTAGGATGCCACCCCTCTCCTCCATAACACTGTTACGAAGCAGCCTTTACCATACAGTATCGGTACAACAACGAAGTATCCCTCGGCATGCAACATCGGTACAAAGCACCATCTGCCACCCAATATCAGTCAGAAATATTGATGTGTACTCTTGATAGGAAGCAGCCTCTCTCATTCTACGTTGGTGCGAAGCAACATTTGTCTTACAATATTGTGAAGCACTATTTGCTGCGTGAAGTTTGTATAAAGAACCCTGTGTCATGCAACGTTGTTACGATCGTACGAAGCCGCCCCCCCCCCCCCCCCCCCGTACCACGTAACGCAGGATCAAAACTGCCTTCGGCGTATGGTACTCCGATTTAATTATGATCGCAATGACGTTGTTCCCACAAGTCAGTAAATATGCACGAAATGTTTGTAAGTTGAATACACAAACTTACAAACTTGCTTGGTAAATCAGTAACAGTATTACTGGAAACTATATGAAATTCCATACTCTATTAACTGATATTACACCGATCTTACAGAAAGAAACACTGGCAGGTAGCTTTATATACGTGTAGATAGATAGGAGAGTTGTGTGCAGAAGGACAAATTTGATTATTGGATGCTGTTATAGAACACTTACGTCAGGAAGTGTAGAGGCAGAGATGATCAGAGAGAACAATAACAATATCTTGACTAATTTCTGTAATTATGAAGTTGCAATGGCCAGAGAATTCACATCTCATCTGTAGTATGGGAGAGAAATACGATTAAAACTAGTTTAAGGGATTGTTCTGAATGTCTTGTCTGAAAGTTAGTTTTTGCAGACAGAGGACATTCTTGTGACGGCAATATTTAGCCTTCCGAGCACAGACTCCGATTATTTAACATAAGGGAGATTAACAGTGCTCAAAGGACTTCGATAGCATCAATTACGATTGGTGTCACATGGAGCATTACGGAGAAAGGGATATTTTTGCCTCAGAAAGGTGTCAGCCATCAGCCTTCTGGCTGGTTTGATGTGGCCTGCTATTAATCCCACTCCTGTGCCAACCTTTTCATGTCAGCGTAGCAATTGCAACTTACTGCCTTAGTAATTTGCCGGATGTATTGCAATTTCTGTCTTCCTCTGTTGTATTTACCTGCTACAGCTCCTAATACCAGGGAAGTTAGTCCCAAATGCCTTAACAGATGTCCTGTCACCCAGCGGAGAATCTCTTCATTCCTTACCTTGTAATTCCACATTAGCTTCAACATTTGTCAGATTCTCTAGTGTTCATTTTTTTCCACAGTTCATGTTTCACCACCACACAATCCCGTGCTCCTAATGTAACATCTCGCAAACTTCTTCCTCAAATTAAGGCATATGTTTGATACTAGTTGACTTCTCATGGTCAGGAATGTCATTTTAGTCAATGCTAGTGTGTCTTTTTCTTTCCCTCCTTACTCCGTCCACCATGGGTTATTTTGCTACGGAGGTAGCAGAATACCTTCCATTCGTCTATTTCACGTCGCCAATTCTGATGTTAATTTTCTCGCTGTTCTCATTTCGGCTACACGTCATTACTTCGGTTTAGTCTCTGGTCATATTCTGTACCTATTAGATTGTTCATTCCATTCAGCAAATCCTGTAACACTTCTTCGTTTTCACTGAGAACGGCAATGTAATCAGCAAATCCTGTCACTGACATCCTTGAACCATGAATTTTAATCCCACTCGTAAACCTTTATTTTATTTTCGCCATTGCTTCTTCGACGTATGGATAGAACGGTGGGGGCGGGGCACAAGACTATATTCTGCCTTACTCTGGTTTTAATCCGAGCCCTTTGTTCTTGACCTTTCAGTCTTGTGAGTCGCTCTCAGTTCTTCTAGATATTGTATATAACCCATATTTTCCTATAGCTTGCCCCTTTTTTCTCAGAATTTAAATCATCTTGCACTATTTTAAAATGTCAAATGATTTGCAGATCGACAGATCCTACGAACCTCCCTTGATTATTATCCAATCTTGCGTCCATTATCAACCGCACGTGGGAACTGTCTCTCTAGTGCCTTTTCTTTCTTAAAGCCAAGCTAATCGCCATCCAAAAGATCTTAAATACGCTTTTCGAGTATTCTCTGCATTCTTTTTGACAGCTATTTCAATGCATGAAGTGTTAAGTTGATAGTGCGATAATTTTCGTCACTTGTCAGCTCTGCAGTCTTCGAAATTGTGTGAATGATATTTTTCCGTAAGTCTGACGGTACGTCAACAGTCTCATACATGCGACACACAAAGTTGCCACTTCTTGCAATGATTTTAGAAATTCCTATGCAATGTTATCAGTCTCTTCTGCCTTACTCCAAGAAAGTAGTTTTAAATTCTGATTATAATAACTGATCTCCTATCACGTCTATACCAACTCCTGTTCCTTTTCCAGTCTCGTATCAGAAAGGTCTTCACCCTCATAGAGACCAGCGTTCTCTTTCAACCTATTCGCTTTTTGATCTGGATTTTACAGTGGAATTCCCCATCCACTCTTACAGTTACCACCGTTGCTACAAATTTCATCAAAGGTCCTTTTTTCGATTCCTTCACTTTTTCATGCAGCTATTTCGCCATCGCTTCCTTGCATCCTCTCCTTACTTCATTCCTAAGTGCCTTTTACATCTGTGTTCTTGAATTTCCGTGAATATTTTTGTATGTCCTTCTTTTGTCGATCAGCAACAGTATTTCTTCCGTTACTCATAGTTTCTTCGCATTTTTCTTACATGTATCTAGTTTTCTTCCAACATCTGTGATTACTGTTTCTATAGATGTCTACTCCTCGTCAACTGAACTGCCTACTGAGTTATTCATTATCCAAGTACCTACAGATTCAGCGCACTTCCACCGTGTCTCCTTATTGCTTAGTAGATCCATATCTCGCTTCTTTGTATACTGATTTGTCTTAAGCCACAACCCACTCCTCCTCATTATCAAATTGTGATTTGTGACTATATCTGCTCCTAGATACTTCTTACTATTCAGTATATGATTCCGAGTGCTCGCTGCTGCTAGATGAAATTTGTTGCAGAACTCATTTAGTTCTTTTCCTCTCTCATTTCTACAAGCAAGCCTATATTCGCCGTTTCTCCTATTCTCCCCCGACAGCCACATTTCAGTCCCCCATAAGCAAAAGGTTTTCGTCTCCCGTCAAGTACTGGTTTACCCTTTCAGCATCCTCATATACGTTCTCTTACTCGTCATTTTGTGCTTGCGACGTCGGCATTTATACCTGTACTATTGTTGTCGCTGTTGGTTTCCTGTCGACTTTAATGAAAAGTACTCTATCACTGAAGCGTTTATAGAAGTTTTGCAGGTTCGCAGGAGAGCTTCTGTAATGTCTGAAAGGTATCAGAAGAGGTACTGGCAGAAATGAAGCTATGAGGACGGGCCTGAGTCGTGGTTGGGTAGCTCAGATGCTAGAGCACTTGCCCGCGAAAGGCAAAGGTACAGAGTTCCAGTCTCGGTCCGGCACACAGTTTTCATCTGCCATGAAGTTTCAGGCTTCAAGTGGTTTTACAGTATCGAGCTTTCCGAGCACAGGACCCGATTTCTACTTAGCCCCAGGTTTTTCTAGCAGATTAAACTCAACATTGTGGCCTTAACGTAAGAAAACTCAAAATTGCAAATGCAGTTTCAGACATAGCCCATGAAAAATTGATAATGCTTTTACCGTCTACGCTATGTATTCACGACCTATTGTTGTTGACACAATGAGACTATTTTTGTTGACGATGCTGTCGACCTTACAAGGTTAGCGCCGTCAGAAGACTGTCGTGAAATACAAGAAGCCATGCAGATGATGGCTGGTTGGCCGTGTGACTGCCAGTTGAATGTGTGAGAAAGTAAATATAGCGCATTGCACATAAAAAGATGAAAAACTGTACTACTAATCGAGTACACCACTGAAGTCAACAGCAACTAATGTTGAATACCTAAAAGGAACAATCCTGAGAGGCTTGACAAAAAAATTTTCAGAGAAGCAAATGTCAGGCTGACATTCATTGAGAGACTGTTAAGGAAATGCAATTCATATACGAATTATGTGGCCTAAAAGAAGTTGAATGGAATTTAGGAGCTTCGGACTTTTGTCAGGTTGGCTTAACGGAAGAGATTCAATGAAAACGAAAGCTGAGAAAGAAATAAGAGTATACTACAGATGGCATCTTCCAAACTTTGGGCAAACATCAACCCATAAATTCATTCCTCTGTGACAAAAATTCAAAACTTCCCTTGCTATAGAAAACAGAGGAACGTAGAGAGAGGCATTATGCAATGAAAGTAAAGAACACGTTAAAAACACCCAGTTCTTGGAAGTGTAAAAATGCATAAGTGCCACCCATGTGCGTCGGACGACGTGCAGAAAAATTGTAGCTAATCTAGCAGCTTTAACAAAGCGGGTTAGTAACGTGAAAAACAAATTACAATGTGCGTGCTGGCTGCTGTGTGAAAAAAATGAAATATGCATGTGTTAGTTGAGCAATGTGTACAAAGCGTGCTGTGATACGAAGCGTACATCAAGAGACTCTCATGTAATTCTTCAAGTTATTCAAGAGCGGAAAAGAGATTGATGATGGAATGATGAGGACAACACAAGCACCCAGTCCCCGGGCAGAAAAGTCTGCAGTCCTGCCGGGAAACGAAAACGGGACCCCGTGATCTAGAGGCAGCAGCGCTAGCCACTGGATCATGAGCTGCGGACTTAAAGTTTTGAACTCACTGCCTTACGCGAGAAGTTACGGTATACTGAACCAATTACCTGGGAGCTACATATACTCAAACCAACATCATCGCATGACGTGAGAAACAATGATGAAAGTACTAATCCACGGAATGCTAACACGGTGGGAACAAATGCTTTAATACCGAGGAGAGCTGTCGAAGAGACCCACCCTCCATTCGATAAGATAGAAGAAACTGCAAACAGCAACAGAATAGTAGAGAAAAGTAATTACCACCATGAGGCTTAGCAGTCAGATCTGAGACAGACATCTAAACTAATTGTTGATGATGGTAGGAGCGGTCACAATCGCCAGTAGATTTTCATGGAATTAATCGCCATAAATATGAAAAAGGCGCAGTATTGATATAGTCATGTAGCAGAGAGCATTGGCGGCCGAAGGCTTCCGGCATAAGTAGTCACCCTCAGTCTTTCAACGGGGAAGAATCAGCAATGATTAACGGCATGAGGATGCAGAAGGCAATGGAAACCACTGCTTTAAGAACACGTAACATGTATCCACAGGACATGTGCCCTGTAATTGACCTCTCTATTAGCAAAAGATTCCGGAATAGTCCTCCAATCGGGTCACTGATAGAGGACTGCCAAGGGAGAGGTTACCACGAGAAAAAGATTGGATAATCAAAGGAGAAGCGCCTAGAACCGCTCGACCACAACGGCCGGCGCTCGTTCTTATCAGAATCGACAGCAAACCAACACCGGAAATGGTATTTCAGGTATACATGCCGACGTCGCAAGCTGAAGATGAAGATATAGAGAAAGTGTAAGAGGATATTGAAAGAGTAATACCGTATGTAAAGTGAGATGGAAATCTAATAGTCGTGGGGAAGTGGATAGGAAATGTAGCGGAAAGAGTAGAAGAAAAAGTTACAGGAGAATATGGGCTTGGGACAACGAATGAGAGAGGAGAGATAGTACCTGAGTTATGTACAAAACATCAGCTAGTACTAGCGAATACTCTGTTCAAAAGTCACAGGAAAAGGAGGTACACTTGGAAAAGGCCGAGTGATACGGGAAGATTTCAGTTAGATTACATAATGGTCAAACAGAGATTCCGAAATCAGATACTGGACTGTAAGTCCTGCACAGGAGCAGATATAGACTCAGATCACAAAATAGTAGCGATGAAGGGTAGACTAAAGTTTAAGAGGTTAGTCGGGAAGAATCAATAAGCGTAGAAGTGGGATACGTAAGTACTAAGGAATGATGAGATACAGTTGAAGTTCTCGAAGGCTATAGACACAGTAAAAAGGAATAACTCAGTAGGCAGTACAGTTGAAGAGATATGAACATCTCTAAAATGGACCTTCACTGAAGTTGCGAAGGAAAACATAGGTACAACAAAGTTAACTGCGAAGAAACCTTAGGTAACAGAAGAAATACCTCAGTTGACTGATGAAAGGAGGAAGAACAAAAATGTTACGGGAAGCTCAGGAATACGAAAATCCATGTCGTTGAGGAATGAAATAAGTAGGAACTGCAGGGAAGCTAAGACAAAATGGCTGCAGGAAAAATGTAAAGACATCGAAAAATAAATGACTGTTGGAAGGACAGACTCATCATACATAAAAGTCAGAACAACCTTCGGTGACATTACAAGCAAGGTTGGTGACATTAAGAGTACAACGGAAATTTCACTGTTAAACGCAGAGAAGATAGGAGATAGGCGGAAAGAACATATTGAAAGCCCCTATGAGAGGGAAGATTTGTCTGATGTGACAGAAGAAGAAACAGGAGTCGATATAGAAGAGGTAGGGGATCCATTATTAGAATGAGAGTTTAATGGAGCTTTGAAGGACTTCAGATCAAACAAGGCGATAGGGATCGATAACTTTCCATCACAATTTCTATAATCATTTGGGGAAGTAGCAAAAAACCGACTATCCACGTTGGTATGTGCATTATATGAGTCTTGTGACACACCATCTGACTTTCAGGAAAACATCATCCACACAATTTCGAAGATGTAATGAGCTGACAAGTGGGAGAATTATCACACAATCAGCTTAATAGTCATGCATCCAAGTTGCTAACAAGAATAATATACAGAAGAATGGAAAAGAAAATTGAGTATGCTCTAGATGACGATCAGTTAGGCTTTAGAGAAAAGTAAAGGCAAGAGATCGGCAATTCTGACGCTGTGGTTAATAATGAAAGCAAAACTCAAGAAAAATCAAGGCAAGTTAATAGGATTTGTCGACCTGGAAAAAGCGTTCGACAATGTAAAATGGTGCAAGATGTTCTAAATTCTGAAAAAACTAGGGGTAAGCTATAGAGAGAGAAGGATCATACACATATGTACAAAAGCCAAGAGGGAATAATAACAGTGGACGACCAAGATCGAAGTGCTCGTATTATAAAGGGTTTAAGACAAGGATGTAGCCTTCCGCCCCTACTGTTCAGTCTGCACATTGAGGAAACAATGATGGAAATACACTCCTGGAAATGGAAAAAAGAACACATTGACACCAGTGTGTCAGACCCACCATACTTGCTCCGGACACTGCGAGAGGTCTGTACAAGCAATGATCAGACGCACGGCACAGCGCACACACCAGGAACCGCGGTGTTGGCCGTCGAATGGCGCTAGCTGCGCAGCATTTGTGCACCGCCGCCGTCAGTGTCAGCCAGTTTGCCGTGGCATACGGAGCTCCATCGCAGTCTTTAACACTGGTAGCATGCCGCGACAGCGTGGACGTGAACCGTATGTGCAGTTGACGGACTTTGAGCGAGGGCGTATAGTGGGCATGCGGGAGGCTGGGTGGACGTACCGCCGAATTGATCAACACATGGGGCGTGAGGTCTCCACAGTACGTCGATGTTGTCGCCAGTGGTCGGCGGAAGGTGCACGTGCCCGTCGACCTGGGACCGGACCACAGCGACGCACGGATGCTCGCCAAGACGGTAGGATCCTACGGAGTGCCGTAGGGGACCGCACCGCCACTTCCCAGCATATTAGGGACACTGTTGCTCCTGGGGTATCGGCGAGGACCATTCGCAACCGTCTCCATGAAGCTGGGCTACGGTCCCGCATACCGTTTGGCCGTCTTCCGCTCACGCCCCAACATCGTGCAGCCCGCCTCCAGTGGTGTCGCGACAGGCGTGAATGGAGGGACGAATGGAGACGTGTCGTCTTCAGCGATGAGAGTCGCTTCTGCCTTGGTGCCAATGATGGTCGTATGCGTGTTTGGCGCCGTGCAGGTGAGCGCCACAATCAGGACTGCATACGACCGAGGCACACAGGGCCAACACCCGGCATCATGGTGTGGGGAGCGATCTCCTACACTAGCCGTACACCTCTGATGATCGTCGAGGGGACACTGAATAGTGCACGGTACATCCAAACCGTCATCGAACCCATCGTTCTACCATTCGTAGACCGGCAAGGGAACTTGCTGTTCCAACAGGACAATGCACGTCCGCATGTATCCCGTGCCACCCAACGTGCTCTTGAAGGTGTAAGTCAATTACCCTGGCCAGCAAGATCTCCGGATCTGTCCCCCATTGAGCATGTTTGGGACTGGATGAAGCGTCGTCTCACGCGGTCTGCACGTCCAGCACGAACGCTGGTCCAACTGAGGCGCGAGGTGGAAATGGCATGGCAAGCCGTCCCACAGGACTACATCCAGCATCGCTACGATCGTCTCCATGGGAGAATAGCAGCCTGCATTGCTGCGAAAGGTGGATATACACTGTACTAGTGCCGACATTGTGCATGCTCTGTTGCCTGTGTCTATGTGGCTGTGGTTCTGTCAGTGTGATAATGTGATGTATCTGACCCCAGGAATGTGTCAATAAAGTTTCCCCTTACTGGGACAATGAATTCACGGTGTTCTTATTTCAATTTCCAGGAGTGTAAAAGAAAATTTAAGGAGTGGAATTAAAATTCAGTGTAAAAGTACGTCTACGATAAGATTCGCTGATTGCAGTGCTATCCTGAATGAAAGTGAAGAAGAATTACATAATCTGCTGAAGGGAAAGATCAGTTTAATGGGTACACAGCATGGATTGAGAGTAAATCGAACAAAGGCGAAGGAAATGATAAGTGATAGAAATGAGAACAACGAGACACTTATATGGATTGATGGTCAATAAGTACATGAAGTTAAGGAATTCTGCTACCTAGGCACAAAATAATTAATGACGGACGGGGCAAGGAGGACACGAAACGCAGACTAGCCATGTCAAAAAAGGCTTTCCTGGTTAAGAGAAGTCTACAAATATCAATAATCGGCCTTAATTTGAGGAAGAAGTTACTGAAAATATACAGCATTCTATGGTAATGAAACATGGACTGTGGGAAAATCTGAACAGAAGAGAATCTAAGCATTTGATACTTGGTGCTACAGACGAATATTGAAAATTAGGTGGATTGGTAAGGTAAGGAATGAGGAGGTCCTACGCAGAATCAGGGAGGAAATGAATTTGTGGAAAACACTTATAAGGAGAAGGGACAGGATGATAAATCATCTGTTAATACATGATGGAATGACTTCCATGGTAGTAAAGGGAACTGTAGAGTGCAAAACAGAGATTCGAATACATTCAGCAAATAATTGAGGACGTACATTGCAAGCGCTGCTGTGAAATAAACAGGTTGATACGGGATATGAATTCGTGGTGGGCCGTATCGAATCAGTCATAAGAATGAAGACAAAAAAAAGCGGGGGGGGGGGGGGGGGGGGGGGAAGCAGACAGGAACTGTCACAGACTGATGGTTGTTCGTTCAAGTTCTAGTAGCTTGGAGGGGGGGGGGGGGGGGGATGGCTACTTTCTTGAATATGGGAATCATTTCGGTAGCCCTGACATCGCACAGCGCCTTACTCTTTTCGCGTTGACTGTCAGTGGTAGGGTGGCGAAACGCAATGGTGTGACTGATCCCCTTCACAGGAACTATTGCTATTTAATGTGTTCTGTCAGGTGATAAGACACTTGTATTAAACTGTGCAGCTAGCAGTTTTTACTAAGTCCTGCAGCGAATTTAGAGATCTGCAGAATGTTTTCGCCCATTTTGTAACGTACTTTTCCACTGACAGTCTGTCTGTCTTTATTCTAAACAATATACAACGCATTTACTCTCTTCTAGGGTGTTACAGGAGCTTTCCAACGAACTTTGATGGTCGATTGGGTGTTTACGTGGAACGTTGATCCCTGAAAAAGCGCTCCTTAGTAACTGACGTGCGAGTATGCCAGAATACGTGGCCAGTATCAGTTAATACAAAAAATCTCTAGGTATCGCGCCACGTCATGTAGAGTACCTGTCATCAGATGGATAAAGTCGACGTTTCGGCTACGGGTTCAATGTCCTTCCCCTGGGGCTACTAATGTAAAAACTAGTAGCAGACCTGTAAGATATACACTGAAGACCCAAAGAAAATTGGTACACATGCCTGATATCGTGTAGGGCCGCCGCGAGCACGCACAAGTGACGCAACACGACGTGGCATGGACTCGACTAATGTCTGAAGTAGTGCTGGAGGGAATTGACACCCTGAATCCGGCAGGGCTCTCCATAAATGCGTAAGAGTACTAGGGGGTGAAAATCTCATCTGAACAGCACGTTGCAAGGCATCCCAGATATGCTCAATAATGTTCATGTGTGGGGAGGGTGGTGGCCAGCGGAGGTGTTTAAACAACTATCTGACTATTTAGATGTCGGTTACTGTGTCAGTGAATAAAGTGACGTAGTATCACTAAACATTTTCTGTGGGCGGAAATATTGGTGTTTGTTGCTGGAATTGTCTTCGCCGCTTCTATAATTTTTATGCGAAGCCGACGGCACAGAACAGGATGTAGGGTGGGCTTCTGTTGCCTACCTTCTCTTTGTTTCCTGTGAAGAGCGCGAAAACCTATTGTATTTGGTTGGTGCACAAGTTTGTAGCGTCTTCCTGCAAGTTTAATGAACACAACAGATACTGATAACAGTGACGTAAGTCATCACTAATATATTCTCCTTCACTGTTTACAACTGCGTGCCAATGGTGGGGATGATGGAGTAAGTTTTCGATTCCGTGACTGTCGAAATTACGTGGTTTTGACGCGAAGAACCTATCGAGCCACTTTAGGAGCTCGGAGTTCGTTGAATGTTCTTCGACAGAGAGCGGGAAAGGTGAAAATCTGACGACTCAACAGTAGGTGAGCCATATGGGTACGGAATGACTTCTCATTTCAACTCCTGTGTAGCAGCTTTTGTTTGTGTAGCGGAATGTGGGGGGGGGGGGGGGGGGGTTGTCATCGAGTAGCATCATTTAGAGCAGTCTTCATGATTGTTGTTCTTGTACTGCCTCTGCAAAACGTCTCACTTGTTGACAATAAGTGTCAGTAATGATGGGAACACCTCACGGAAGCAATTCCTAGTACACCGCACCGTCACTGTTCAATCAGATGCATAGCTCTATCTTTTGTGTATACACTCAGGTCTTTGCACAGCGAATTGCTACTTCGTCTGGTCTCGATCATGCCTTTCCTTTCCTCATCAACAATAACGATAGAGGATAGGAATGGTCAGTATTGTTCATAGCCAACTGATGACGAGCAAGAAGAGATGCACATATGCCAAACCACTGATTATTACGATTTTGGTTTAGGGCCCGCGGTACCCATACACCCTATTTTTAAAGTTTCCCCATTGCGTGCAAATGTTGCACGATGGTGGATTGATCACACGTCACCATATTTGACCATTCACGAGTACACTGACGTAGATAGTTGAGGACTGATGCGGTTCAACGATCTTCATCGAACCCTGAGGCTTTGCCTCTACGTGGACAGTCACTAATATCAAAACTATCCTCCTTAAAACGAGATAACCATTTTATTGCCATGATCTGTCCGATGATTTGTTACGTACCAACCCTGTATCACGCTGCTGGCCGCAGAATTTAGTAACTGCGAGACTTCGTTCACTTTATATTTCTTGCGGGAGTGTCAACAAGCGTGAAACGAAACGGCAGCGTTTCATTACGTTAGCAGGTCAGGCGGAAAGCAGGACATGAGTGCTTTTCGTGAGCTAGGTGGCTAATATCAGCAGAAACTTGGTAAATCAATACGACTGAGAAGTATCACATCACTTTCTTACATGAAGTAAGGGGCGCCGTTGGTGACGCGAGAAGGCGTACTGAATATTCTTACGGACAAGTCTGTTGGTATAACAAATGTATTACGCAAATAGGACGCGATATGAATCGCTGATACATTCTTATTAGGAAAGCCTATGCGATCATTACAGGTGACGTTGGGTCAACACCAGCCGATACTCCACGCTATAAATACTCGAGCATCTGAGTTCAGAAGGTAGTCTGTCAGAAGCATCTATTGCGTATAGAACTCGCATACTCGATTCCCTGACACGGTATATACGCTGGGTATAAGTCTGTTGTAGATTGCCTTCACGTACTCAACACCGCCAACAGCCGCCGGAAAGATATCTTCCTCACCGTAAGCACCAGCCACGAGTTCGGCGCTGCTGACGGCTTCCAACGCAGATGGGAAGGAAGGCCTTGAAGTGTTCCGTGTCGGCTTGGGCCAGGACAGCAGCGTTCATGACACCTCAGCGGAGGCACGGGTCCTACCTGCGAGGGAGGCCAGGGTCGACGCACTTCTCGACCCCACGACAACAGTCATTGCGGTTCCGGGAGCAGAAATGAGCCACAATTCTTTACAGGATCATTTAGTAATCGCGAAAACGTTACGGAGATGATAGATAAACTCCAGTGGAAAACTCTGTAGGAGAGACGCTCAGTAGCTCGGTACGGGCTTTTGTTGAAGTTTCGAGAACGTATCTTCACCGAGCAGTCAAGCAGTATATTGCTCCGTCCTACGTATATCTCGCGAAGAGACCATGAGGATAATATCAGAGAGATTAGAGCCCACACAGAGGCATACCGACAATCCTTCTTTCCACGAACAATGCGAGACTGGAATAGAAGGGAGAACCGATAGAGGTAATCAAGGTGCCCTCCGCGCACACACCGTCAGGTGGCTAGCGGAGTATGGATGTAGATGTAGATGTAGATGTAGAGTGTCGCACTTCTGCCACGAGAGGGCGAATGGCGCTGGCATGTAACAGATGATAGCGCTGTCGTGCCCGAGCGTGGGACAGCACGGAAGGCGATAGTCTACTGTAGCGATCAAAACTGGCTATGTCTTCTGAGGCCGGCGCCGTCGGTGCGGTGGGAGAAGCTCGCGGCTTGCCGCCTAGGGCCGATCTAGCGCTGGGGGCGAGGTGTCAGCAACGGCGGACAGCATCTGAAGTTATTCTAGCTGGTTAGTTACTGTACTGACACAAGGAAGATGGGCCGCAGGCTGGAGTGGGGCAGTGTTACCGGACGAGACGACAGTCAGAATAGACGGTGCTGCCATTTCAACCTCAATCCGATGCAGCGGTGTTAGTCTTTCTGGGTCGCATTCACAACAGTTCGAGTGGATGCGAAGAAGCCACTGTATGTCTTAAGGAATATTGCTTGACTGCTTCTGCAACAAATGATTCCCAGCAGGTGTTATTGTGACTGAACATCTGCACCTATCATGTGCGAGCCGTGGACTTAATATAGCCACTTGTAAACAACTATCTGGACAGAAATCTGTGGGTGCTGTGTAACTGGTTTGTTTGTTACATACTGCAGGCGTGGCGTGTGACAGTGTGTGGTGTGAGAAAGAGCAGGCACAACTGTATCATCACACACTGTTAAATCAATGGAGTAACCAAATGATTTACGCTCGCAGTGATAAACAATCAACTTTGAGTTAATACACTCAGAGTTTATTGAGCTAATGCTTTTATGTGATTGAGTCTATCGCTCAATCTTGTTCCAATACGATTTTGCTGTTACTTCTTTTGTGTTTTGTGTAAGAATTTCGATAAAGATAGAAACTGAAGCAATGAATGAAAAACTGGAACTGGAACCCAAGTCTCCTGTGTACGAGGCAGATAGGGTAACCACTAGATTGTGGCTACCGAAGATGTACAGATTATATCAGTACAGTGCCCTTCCGAACATGAACTTAAATTCGCTCCTCCAGGCCGTCCCCCTTCTTTACTTCCGAATTGCTCCGACAATGGGTAAATGCTGCCTGTACCTCAGGGGTTAGATAATCTGTCGATTTGAAGGAATTACATTTTCCTGGAAACATGTGATTCTCAGTGAACTGGTCTGAAGAAGACGGCAACAATTCGGTGGAGGCGTCGGCGGTTTAGAGGTTTTAGTAGTTACAATTACACGGCCCTATACCTAAAATACACTCCTGGAAATTGAAATAAGAACACCGTGAATTCATTGTCCCAGGAAGGGGAAACTTTATTGACACATTCCTGGGGTCAGATACATCACATGATCACACTGACAGAACCACAGGCACATAGACAAAGGCAACAGAGCATGCACAATGTCGGCACTAGTACAGTGTATATCCACCTTTCGCAGCAATGCAGGCTGCTATTCTCCCATGGGGATGATCGTAGAGATGCTGGATGTAGTCCTGTGAAACGGCTTGCCATGCCATTTCCACCTGGCGCCTCAGTTGGACCAGCGTTCGTGCTGGACGTGCAGACCGCGTGAGACGACGCTTCATCCAGTCCCAAACATGCTCAATGGGGGACAGATCCGGAGATATTGCTGGCCAGGGTAGTTGACTAAAACCTTCTAGAGCACGTTGGGTGGCACGGGATACATGCGGACGTGCAGTGTAGGAGATCGCTCCCCACACCATGATGCCGGGTGTTGGCCCTGTGTGCCTCGGTCGTATGCAGTCCTGATTGTGGCGCTCACCTGCACGGCGCCAAACACGCATACGACCATCATTGGCACCAAGGCAGAAGCGACTCTCATCGCTGAAGACGACACGTCTCCATTCGTCCCTCAATTCACACCTGTCGCGACACCACTGGAGGTGGGCTGCACGATGTTGGGGCGTGAGCGGAAGACGGCCTAACGGTGTGCGGGACCGTAGCCCAGCTTCATGGAGACGGTTGCGAATGGTCCTCGCCGATACCCCAGGAGCAACAGTGTTCCTAATTTGCTGGGAAGTGACGGTGCGGTCCCCTACGGCACTGCGTAGGATCCTACGGTCTTGGCGTGCATCTGTGCGTCGCTGCGGTCCGGTCCCAGGTCGACGGGCACGTGCACCTTCCACCGACCACTGGCGACAACATCGATGTACTGTGGAGACCTCACGCCCCATGTGTTGAGCAATTCGGCGGTACGTCCACCCGGCCTCCCGCATGCCCACTATACGCCCTCGCTCAAAGTCCGTCAACTGCACATACGGTTCACGTCCACGCTGTCGCGGCATGCTACCAGTGTTAAAGACTGCGATGGTGCTCCGTGTGCCACGGCAAACTGGCTGACATTGACGGCGGCGGTGCACAAATGCTGCGCAGCTAGCGCCATTCGACGGCCAACACCGCGGTTCCTGGCGTGTCCGCTGTGCCGTGCGTGTGATCATTGCTTGTATAGCCCTCTCGCAGTGTCCGAAGCAAGTATGGTGGGTCTTACACACCGGTGTCAATGTGTTCTTTTTTCCATTTCCAGGAGTGTATTTTATCTTGAATGTATTATCTCTGTGTTCAAAAACGTTATTAAATTGCTTGAAACTTTGCTTTTTCCTCTTCTGGACGCTGGATTTTTGTGAACAATAACTATGTGTTTAGTTTAAGAACTGCTTTAACTCAGTGAACTTATTAACCTGTTATTCCTCTTAATTTAAAATGATAGAATGTTTTAACTAAGTGTGTGGTGGCTAGTTCTGTGATGCAGTCATCGAGTGCAACTAGCGCCCTATCGTTAGGTATTTGTTCATTAAAAGGAAAACCTGCAGATTTACTACTATGCAATGTTATTGTTTTTTTCCAAAACACATACGTACTCATACGTCTCCTAACATACGGCAACCAACTTGAATCTAACTTCAAATTGCTTAAAGAAAGGGAGACATTCAAATTACCCCAAGGAATCGTAAGACAAATAACTAAAATCATAATTTCTAATAGTATGTAGAACGTAAAGAATTTTTGGTCCACCATTCATGAAGTGGGTCCTTTCATTGAACATTTACGATAATAGCACTGTCGTAGTAGTTGAACGATTGGCACGAAAAGAACCAGTTCAAATAGCGACCTGTTTCCAGGACGCATGTGTCTGTAATATTTTTGGATATTATGCATGAGCGAAGTTTTGGTTTTACGTAAATAAATTTTGTGTTCGCGTGTTACTATCAAGCTGCTTTTTGAGGATGAGAATGAACAAACGAAACAATAATAAAATCAAGCACAGGAAACAGTAATAATTTTAGCAAATTGTGATTACAGTAATTAACGAACTGAAATACATCACAGAACTGAAGCCAAATGTTTCATTCTTTATTTATCTCTCTTTGCATGTTGCACTTTCATTTCAATTGGCTGGATCGTTCATGACCGACGATATTTTTTTAATTTAATTTTTAATTTGTGTTAAATAAGTGCATTTTACATTAGATTAGAGGCAATAAAATGGCCTACTTTGTGAGTTGTGCGAGCTGCTAGTTTGTTTGTCCATGCCGTGCATTTTTTGTTTCAAGTTCATTCCGCAAGTTGATGTTCTTTACTTATTTCCGTTTAAAGATAATCAGTAAAAGAACCACAATAATACTAACCATTTGTTGTATGATATAGAGAGCCAAAACGTTAAATATGGAATACGTAGAAAACAGCCACCACGAATTAGAAGCCAGCAGCAGCACATTTTCTGATGCGGCGGTAAATAGAACGGACCCTCAACTAGCGAAATGAAACCGCAAGCTGAATGTGATGGAGTTCTACCGGAAACTAGCCACACTACGGATCCGTTTACTGAATTGTAAAACTGAACGATAGTACAGGAAGTTTAACCGACAAAATTAGTTCGAAACGGTCGGACGAATCTAGCTTAAAAGTAACTGTCCAGCAGCTAACTGAAAGAGGAAGTAACTTAAGCGTAAAGCAAGGGGAAATTTTAAAAGAACTTCTGGATGTCCAGAGTCAGATATTTTCAAATGATTTTGCGAGGTAGATTAAAAGGACACACATATCAATTAATAGCTGGACTTAAATTTAATTTTTTTTACAACACGTTAGTGCTGCAGCATTTACTGGAACGAGATGCTTCAGGACAACAAATTCAATCCAAGTTACGTCAATTTGAAACCATCCTAAGTACCTGCCTAATTTACGTAGTAATGTAATGACCTAAATTAATGAGACGAGTACGGAATTATCCGCTGTTAAAGAAATAATGCAAGACACGCAGCCATTGGTTCTAGACCACATGGTACTTGCAATTATGGTGGTCAGTTTGACAGGTAAAAAGAGAAGGAATAGATAGTAATAGTATATCACATGACCATTTATCATACAATAGGGGCAGCATAACGATGTATCATACAATAGGGGGGGCAGTTCTTTTAGAAAAACGTTTATTAAAACATAGACCATTCCAAGATTTTTCGCCTGACAAAACGACAAAACATCCCGTAGTTTCCATAAAAACCTTTAAAGAAGAGCTACCTGAAACGTGGAGCGATTTATAAGAAATACAATTGACCACAGCCTATGTACAACGGAACGCGGGAGCATAGGCAACTACAAGTATCCTAGTGCTGTTAATCGCAAGAACTGTTTGAAAAGCTTACCGTCTCAAAATAGTGGTTGACAGGAAAGGTTACAAAAACGTTTTTTATCTCAAGCCATAAAATAGAGTAGAGGACAGTCTGTATAAATATTTTTAACGGTGTCCTAACAAAATTTAATACTGGTATGAATCAGTCTCGTACTGCAACGTATTAAGAACTCAGAATCCAAACTTCCACTCGATATTAGGGAAAAGCTGGTGTTCGACCAGGAAACGAGTCTGGAACATATTATGTCCGCTTTAGATTCCACGGATTTAATACCTGAAGACCCTGAAGCGAGTAATGGCAATGACATCGGTCAGTGTTCTCCGTCAAATAACCATTAGAATAGTTACAGTAGGAACAGTGACCGCTGCGTCAACCACGTGTCGTCACTGGTAGGAACTCTGGTAGATAAACGTGCATGAGAGCAACCTTTACTAGAAGAAGACGACGTGATGACCGGTAGACTACTGGGTATTGTACGAACAATAAAAAGCAAAGGGACAACAACAATAAAAACCGATGGAAACCTCATTTAGGAAATTCTACAGGGCCAAATGTGAATGCTTTTATCCACGGTAACCAATAAATGCAGCACGGTGCAACCAAGTCAAACTGGTCTACACAAAACCCAGCAGTCACAGTAGCTGAAGAAGTGGCGGACGGCCGCCAAGCATTGTCGAACTGGACAAACAAAAAGCATGATGATATGGATTCAGGAAAAAATTATGTACTGATCTTACCACGTGTAAGGGTTCGGTTGTGTTATTTAGGGGAGGAGACCAGACAGCGAGGTCATCGGTCTCATCGGATTAGGGTAGGACGGAGAAAAAAATTGGCCGTGCCCTTTCATTTGCCTAGAGTGATCTGGGGGAATCACGGAAAACCTAAGTCAGGATGGGTGGACGCGGGATTGAACCGTGGTCCTCCTGAATGCGAGTCCAGTGTGCTAGCCACTGCGCCACCTCACTCGGTCCATGTGTAAGTAACAGTTTGACAGTTAGTTCACATTGCAATTAACGCTGTGATAAGAAACAGTCCAAAACGTTGTGACACGGGAACTACTGTTAATGTCTATTCCATTTATTTAAAAGAATTAATGCGATTCTCAAAATAACGAAAACACCACTTCAAAACAGCAGAATTGCAGGTGTTATTGGTATTGAGTGTATTGTCAGGGTCAAGTACAAGTTAATGTTAATGCGGTTAATGTAGAATGTTGTTGCTCGTTCGTAATAGTGAGTGGTTTAATGCTGAGCTGCAATCTGTTTACTGAATTGTTACATGTCACGAAAGGAAAAGTTGACCTTACTTGTGGAAAATGCTACTTGTGCACTGATGGGCAAAGTATTACATTATATTGATAAAAACAAAAGCCAAATACTGGAAGTTCTGATAAAAAGGTGAAGGTGAAGGCTATAATAGCAATTGTGCGCATATTAGTAATAACTCATCTCATTCTATGAATATGGATCTATAACTTTTTAATAATGATCTCCAAGCTAAAGAAGCTGATATAAAAGAGAATGTATCTGAACCCGTATTTATTAACTTACAACATACATACTGTATATGTTTCTGTGCCTTCGTCAACCACCGGCATATATGAAATTTATCGAATAGGTGAAAAAAAACTGTATGATTGCAAAGACTTTTCAAGAACCTAGATGTCAATTACGTGTACATAACTCTAAACTGCGCATTATATCTAGTCATTGTACAATAGCGCTGAAAGCTTATAGTCATGAATAACGTTGAAGTCTGAAATCTGTCTTCCGGGTTTTGGTTCAGCTTTCCCGCGGACTTTGACTGAAAACGAAGTCAATATGTCGAATACATTGAAGTAATGATCTAGACATAACGATGCAGCATATTCCTCATTCTGTAAAGGAAATTTCATTCAGCTAAAAATAATGACGACACCTGTTAACAAATCTGCCTTTCAATGACGTACAGTAAATTATATGGTTGAGTCATTATGAACGATATGTGACAACCTGAAATAAGAGTATTATGATTATTTACTGTTCACATTAAAAAAAAATTAGTAGTGACGACAGAATGTAAGAATATGAGTAAACTGACTGTTAAAATGGAGGTAACATAATGCACACTACATCGAAAATTCAAGGGGGGCAATATAGTGTATTTTTCCCTTAATTTTCTCCATTTCAAACGCTGGTGCCTTATGAAACAGTACCGTTCAACAAATTCCTGTCTATGAGATACTGTGTACTTTTCGGTATTACAGGTATTCATAAGGCAACGTAAGATTTTATTAAAACAATTGTAAACCTATTTATTTCAACCAGTAATAAGAACACAAGTACATTAAATAGAGCTTTGTTTTGTCAATTACCTTTTCAAATAAGTACGATCTCCGTATTCAAAAACGTGTTTACACTGTTTTCAAAAATGGTTCAAATTGCTCTTAGCACTATGGGACTTAACATAAGAGGTCATCAGTCCCCTAGACTTAGAACTACTTAAAGCTAACTAACCTAAGGACATCACACACATCCATCCCCGAGGCAGGATTCGAACCTGCAACCGTAGCGGTCGCTCGGTTTCAGACTGAAGCGCATAGAACCGCTCTGCCACAATGGCCGGCTTACCGTTTTCTATTATTCTATGTTCCCTTTGGGGACGCTTCGTATAACACATGTAAATTAATTGCACTTATAACTTTTGGGTATAGTAACGTTGTGTTTAATTCAAGAATCATTTTATTTCAGCAACGTTTTATTTCAGCGAACTGTTTAAACCATTACCGATCTTATTTTTTAACTAAAGTGAAGATAGTTCGTTTTATGAGCCATTAGCATTCTATAGTGGGCTGTTGATTTATTGAAATGCGAAACTACTGTTTTGATACAAGGTTAGACAATTTTCTTCGAAACACATTGCTTTTGGAGAATATTAACTTACTCACACGATCATACAGGTATGACGCAAAGCACACCAACAACCAACACTGAATTCTGACCTGTAACTTCAGTCTTTTTAAAAGAAGCCAGACATTAGAGTAATTCACAAGGAAACGTAAGACAAATAATTAAGATTACAAATAATTATCATATGTGGGATATAGAGAATACTTTTTAGACCTATGTTGAAGTAGATCCTTGTGATGAATACTTCCAAAGCTGAACGAGTGCACCAAAGAAAACATTTCACTTCGAAACTGGTAAGGGCACTAATTGTGTAAATAAATTACTTGCGTAACCGTGGCTGGCTGCTGTTTTCTCCTTTGTAGTAATCAACTTGTATTTTGCATACAGCCTCGGTCCCAGAACCGTCTGTTTCGACAAAATAACAGAAAAGATGCTCCCTATCCTAGTGCCATTAATACTGAGGCGCTCGTTCCATCTGTGCTACTGTAAGTAGAGCATTACTGCACTAAATTGTAACTATTACAACTGCAGGCACGTTTTTAAAATTTGGATATCCAGAGGGAAATACAGCTCGATACTTAGACCATGCGCCTCCTTATTATACCTGTCTGAACAGCTTTATCCGTGGTTTCGCACTGGGATCATGTCTAGGGTCATGCAACAGGTTATCGAGAACAACAGCACTGATCATGCGTTTCGTCAAAAAATGACACGTAGACATTTCCCATTTCCACTGTTCAATTAGCCACAAAAGTCCAATCTTAGTGAGGGACAAGAATATGCTCTTCAGCTGAAGGACTGATAGATTCAAACATATTAACTAAAATATAGATACATGTACCGCCTGGTCCTTTAAACAACGACACCACTGTGGATGTGTGCCGCAGATGACCTTTATTTTCCTACCTTCCCATAACAGATTTAAAAGAAATCACTTAACAAGTTGCATATAAGTATTAGACCCAAAATGCGGACTTCGAATTTCAGGTTGCAATATGCAGGTCTGAGATCACTGCGGCGCTGGAGAATGTGAAAGGAAGTAGGTAAACTGAGGTTACTGTACATGATAGTGATGACATAAAGCCGTCAATGCCAAACACAATATGGGGATGAGTGCGCAAGCTGCAGACGCAACGCATATATAAATTACATTTCAGAACAGTAGTGTGAAACTAGCTAGCATAGGTTACTGGTTAAGTGTCTGGCCGTGAAATAGCAAGAATGCTTCATGAATAGGAAACGGGAGTTTCCCAATGGCACAATAAATTACGGATACTTCATTTTTGTAGTCAGCAAAGTTTTTAATCATCTGCGGGCTTTTCTATTGTCATTTCTTTTCTCTTCAGTCCATCACAAACCGCTTTTCCTTCATTTCTTGTATTGTTAGAGCATCTACGAGTAAAACACTTTTTTTAAACAACAATTGTCAGTATCGCTTGAAATTACACTTTCAAATCGTTAAGTGTACTCAGGCTGACGAAAATTGATAATTATACGTAAAAATTTGTGAAATACTGTACTTCAGAAATTGGTCTCAATTTTAATGTTGTGTGAGTCCAATAATGATCCATATTTCTTGTCAGTCTATATTTCCCTCTCTGGAAAATTTATAAAGAACCAAAATTAGTGTCTATAGCACTCTTCCAAGTCATCGGCTGTCCTAACTGTACAACTGACATTGTCTTCTTCCGCTTAATATTTTGTTGACTTCCCAACAAGAAATCAGCTGGTTTCAGGCAGAATAAATGGGCGGGACGGGGGGGGGGGGGGGGGGGGAGATATTTTATGTTAATAATTACTGGAAATAGTAGAAAAAATATAAACAGCCAACCAGTTTCAATTGATAAAGAATTCTTTACCTAGGTTTCGACAAATAGAAGGTGGCCTAAGGACAATGAACATCATAGCTTACATTAGAAAAGTAAGAAACTTAAGCCAGAATAAATTTTAACACAAATTAGAGAGCTCTTGCATTACAGAAATATGATAACGACGACTTGTACTTAAAATTTTACATTAGTAAGGACTAATGTACCATCGCCGTTTTTACAAATGTCGGCATAGATTTGTCAAAAATGAAATATAGCCCTAGAATTAGGGTTTGTCAAGTAAATATAAAATAGTACATGGCTCTTGCAGAGCTCACAACCGACTGAGTGTAGTCGGCGAGCGTAGTTACTCTGAAACCAGGGCAGGTGGAACTCGTGGCGAGAAACATGTGCCAATTGGCTTACAAAAGCAACGCGTAAATTATCAGTATTAATAACGTCCTTAGATAAAGTTACAATAAAAAAGGAAGGCAATTAACACTCCCGTTATAACACTATGGGAGCATTGGTACAAATAATGTAGTTATACATCAAAAAAGCAGGTGGCGCTTACGCCGAGAAAATTACGCACAGTGGCATATACAGCCAAAATATAAAAATTACATAATATTATTAATGAAGCCCACAAACGGTATATATGTCAGAACTTTAAAATTGACAATAATGGCTCTTGTCAAGAAAGAACTACGAACACTGGTACACAATCCTGCTAATAAATAGTCGCAGGGAAACCAAAATTTTAGAACCAGACAAAATCACATAAGGATCGATGTAGTAACAAACATACATCGTGAGAAAACCACCATTTCATAAGGGGTAGTGAACTTAAAGCATTGAAGGTGCATCATACGTGGAACCGTTGCTGTTGTGCAGCTATGTTAAAAATGTGGAAATAGAAGGTTAAGCCATTGGTTAGAGACATCAGCAACTTTTTGAATTATACACATCATTTCTTACTGTTTCTGCAATCCGCTTCTCTTTGAGGTTGGTGATGGACGACGTTGACATGAAGGTCCTTCATCATAATTCGTGGCTTTGGCGATCTGTTCCTAACACAGGGAATCTATGTAACCGAAAGTTGCTATGGCCTTGGTAAAGGTAGCGTTACTATATTTTTGGAAGAAGTACTGTGTTATTAGTTAATACTTAACCCGCAATAGAGCGAAATGCACTACAAATTCCTGATCATTTCACCAAATTCAGGTATCCTAAAATACTGAAACTGAAATCGGAATGACTCATGGGAAAAGAGAAATGTCGAATTTTGCCTTACCTTTTTCCAAATAGAGTTTGTGATTTTTGTCGACGCTGTGGCAAGTTACAGTCTTTGTTATTTACTTCCATTCAGCTAGCTTATATTTTGTAAGATAAATTTAGGAATGTAGTCATCGGCATATCGAACTGTAGCAAAATGATTCTTCCTAATCTAACAATCTCTTTAATCTGGAGACATGATAAAAATACGCGCCAAAAATCTTGTGTGTTTCCAAAGGTACCGCATTGAACAAATCCAAACAAAATTTACATACAATGTCGTTGGTTTGCGCAGATTGTTTGACGAATGTGCCTACTGCTTCCGACAGTAGTGGAAGTGCCTATTAGCACCCGGCCGTTGTCACAGAGTCTATCTAAACCTCTTTCATGCCGAACTTACATCGGGTCGCTTATGTCTATTTATTCACTGGGTTCATATCGTCTTTACTATTGCCGTATTTGGGTTACGTCATAGAAACCGTCCACCAAATTTATCAAGTAGCATTAGAAATTTCTTGCTACTTCATAAGTCTGCTGTAATTTTTACGTGACTGATACGATTTTTTCTTTTGCATCACGCTTCCGAGGATGGGATTTACATCCTGAAATCTGGGTCGCGCGTACGATTTTATAAAAACGAAAGATTTGTCAGATATACGTGAAACGTAATTATTCATCATGTGTAACTTTAGCAACGGTTCTGGATGTTTGTACATACATGTCGCGACTTTAAAATGAGATGAATGACTGCTAATAACTTCCACACACAGTTCACATGACCAATAGGAAGTGGGAGTAGTTAGAATGGTAACAGCAGTGCTCTCTACTATTCACCATAAGGTGAATTATGTATTGCAGTAGTTGTAGATCTGCAGATGACGAACACATAAAGTATAAGACGCTGAAGTAGGGAGGTAGTTGGAAATAACGATAAAATGAGATGTTCTGGTTCGCATTTTCCCTGGATCATAATCTCGATATATATCACTGACTGACGATGTGAACTGTTACAAACATTGTACTTTTCACGTCATCCTAATAAAAGTAGGAGAATTCAAAGTACCCAGCCGAAGCACAGCTGAATACTTAACGTTGTGAGCGTAGAAGGTGCAATTATATCTGCTTAGTGTCTAGTAATGTGCTTTCAGTCTGAAATTTTAGAATAATTCACATTACGATTTATATTAAGTGATGATAGTAAGACATATCTTCTGTGGGGTTTGTTTTGTTTAGTTCAGGTTACCAGTAAGCAGATACAAGGGTGACAAAATTCTAGGTACGGTTGCTGCAAGCCAAGAGGCTGGATGTCATTGGCATTCAACTGACAGCCACGCACCGGAAGAATATGCCGTCGTCACTGATGCCTTTTGCTTTGCCTATTGTTAGAATATGAAATTACGTTGTTATTAAAATGAAGACAACCATTGTTAGTAATGAACAACGAACACTGCATGTCAGTGTCAGTTTTTGATGCAAGTAGTCATTTGTAATTGAATACAACTTGCAACTCTAGTGAAATAAAATTTCGTGGCGGATTTGTTTTTGGACATACTTGGAGATTTTACTCCCTCCCTCTGTTTCTCTCTCTTTCTCTCCCTCTCTCTCCCTTTCTCTCTCTTGTGAATTTTATTTGCAAAGTATTTAGTTTGAGTTGTCCAGTTGAACAAGAGGATTTCAATTGAAGGATTTATTGATCTTTTGATTACACCAAATTACTACTACGTGTTATATCTATGAAACGTGCCACTTATGAGAACTGAAAATATGTTAACTGAGAACTGTGATGAAGTGTCAGGTCACAGTAGCCTAAATTATTATCTAAGTGAAGAAAGAATGACCTTTAAAAAGTTTGACATTACTAGATAGCTGTGCTCTTTACTGATCTGGTATAGTGTGTCTAATCTCTGGGAAACATGCAAAAACAGAGACACTGAGTCTAAAAATGGTTGAAATTGCTCTGAGCACAATGGGACATAACATCTGAGGTCATCAGTACCCTGGAACTAAGAACTACTTAAGCCTAAGTAACCTAGGGACATCACACACATCCATGCCCGAGGCAGGATTCGAACGTGCGACCGTAACGGTCGCTCGGTTCCAAACGGTAGTGCCTAGAACCGCTCGGCCACACCGGCCGGCCCACTGAGTCTAAATCACGTTAATTTCATTATGTTATGCTTAAATATGGCTCATTAATAATGCCAGAAGAGTAATTACCCTTGATCCGTAGATGATAGGACCTACAATAGCAGAAATTTGTCCGTAGAGGTGACAGATATTGCATCCGGGAATAGGAGACTTTAGTAATCTACAAAGAGCTGAAGTTTTACAAAGATCCCTCGAAGATGTAATTAACACAGAATGATCGTGAGACGTTAAATAAGTGAGTGCATGTAAGTATTATGGAATGATGGGATGAGCGAAATTACACCTGGGTATTAGCGCCTTAAGGTATGTGTGCACAAACCTTGACTCCATACGAAATTTCCTTCTATCTGTACACGGATGAAGTCGTGTCCTGACATGTGCTGCTGGGAGACTATCGGATTTTAACTTACTCAAATGCACCGAAGATGGTTATTCACAACTGAAATCTGAATACGCAACTATAATAAAAAGAACCAATGGCATTGCGACTGCCTGCTGTGTTCCTGTAATTCCTTCCTACTACAGATGCTTGTCGTATACGGTGTGACTGGGATCTAATATCGGTACCGCAGTACGTTCTTATCCCGACTATGATCTTATACCGCTAAACAGTCTTATTATAGGGAATCTATTAAACCATGAAGCCCACAGCAACAGGTGAAAAGCTTGTGGGAGGTAATCATGACGACTTCGCTTCAGCACTGCGTTGGAGCAAAGTGCTTTGAACCGAGGGAATAAGCACGGAACAGGATCTGTCGTCACGGTCGGACAGGCGAGCCGTACAACTGGATGGCTGCCCAGGTGTCGGGGCGCGAGGGTTCTGATTGAGACTGGCCGCTTCATCAGGGCGCTAACGAGGTCCGCTGCGTGCGGTCGCCGCCGCTCGCTGCCGTTCAGTGGCTTACCGGCTGCCGGCTCCCTGGGTGGCAGAGCGGCCCCCGTGGTGAAAGGAGAATAGCGCACCGCTCCTACCAAAGGTTGCAACACGAAAGGACTCAGAAAAGCAGGTCACAGTTTATTATGGCAGACCGAATAACTCTTATCGAATCGTGTCTTAAATCTGACAGATACGTGACACAATTTTGAGACACGGTCACTAGTCTCGGTACATTACAGTGGGAACGTTGTATCGAATGTGCAGTTCCTCGACGATAGAAATAAGCTCCTTGGTTGCGGAGCCGTTGGAGGACCGCTGTATGAACGCTGTCATCTTGCGAAATCTCTTTCCCTCATATGATAAGATGGAAATCGGACGGTCAAGGTATGGACTTCCCGATCAGCATCAGCTAGGTTTCTACGGGCTTGGTCATATTGTATGCACCATTTCACTGCGGCTAGACGTGACATTGCATTCTGTCCACATATTTATTTATTTTCGCACATAATCCGATTAGGGCCATCTGGCTCTCTCTTAAATCCGACCAGTGTTTCAGACGTACACCAAATTCATCGTTACCTAAGTAATGACAATTTTAATATAACAAATAGTGTTGAAATGATTTGAATGTCTGTAGTGACAATACGAGTCAGTAACACTTGACCATGAGCTAATGAAGTTTATACTGGCAGCATTCTACTTACGTTTACATTTGTGCTCTGTTAGCATCAGCACGTAGATGTGTTACATTACCCCGAGTACCTGCGCTGAGCGCTACGAGCGTCAACGTCAGTGTTGTGTTATGTAATTAATAACGTTGTGTTTCAGTGGATGATACACCGTGATACGTTCTTGAATAGGTCTTTAGGAGAGCAAATGAATTACGGAATAAAAAATACAGGGTGCCATTTATAGAAGTCATACCGCTGTTCATATCTTTGTAAAAAACAAAACTACAACGAAGGCAATCTTGCTGATTGATTTCCCCCTGAAGGCTGAATAACATTTGCTTGAAACATTTATAACAGTTATTTGGGGTGGTCAAGATAAACAGAACACACTGCATAATATCCAGGGTGGCCAGAAAATGTGTGAAATGCTTGTAGGGATGTTACAGGGCAGGTTCTACTGAGACATAAATGTTAAGAAAAAAATTCGATACGTTGCTACGTTTCCGAGTTATTTAGCACTAAATGTAGCCAATCTTGGCGTCGCGCGCTCACATTCAAGCGGCCTGCTACGGACGGTGGTGCCCAACGAGCGCTTTGGCTCGTTAGCTGAAACTTGAATTTACGCACGCGACGATGTGATTGGCTAACTTCAATGCTAAATAACCCGGAAACGGCGCAACGTACCGCATTTTTGTCTTAACATTTATGTCTCAGTACAATCTGCCCTACATTATCACGACAAGCGTTACAGACATACATATATAGTGAGTCACTAACTATTGCCGCCTAGAATAACTTCGAAAGTGTGATAGTAGCTGAAAAGTTTCTAGGACTAATGTTGCATGGGAGAGCGGGGGCAATAATATGACGTTAGTGCTTTGTTGCTAGGTGGGGTTGCGTCAGAGATGTGAAGGTCAACCTGGTTTTTATAAATGGAATGCTATAGGTCGTTACGTATTTTCTGTTAGCGGCTATCGGGACGAATCCAATGAAGTGTAACAGAAAAGTCTTTGGAGGTCAACGAAGGTAAAAAAGGTTGCATGAGCGTCCATTTACAGAAGGTGTTCGAAGTGATGGCCATTGGTGTCAGTGCAATGCTGAAATCTTCTTATCATGGATTGAGTAGTATTCTTTGTCACTTCGGCGCTTATGAAGCTCATGCTCTGACAAATCTCTCTCGTATATCATGCAAATTCGAAATATTTGCCAATACGCCGTATCCATCTAGAGTGCCATTGAAATATAAACCCCATTCACTAATAATAACGGTAAGAGTAGAATCGTCGAATCTAACGAATGTGAATGATGTATTCCTTCGAAGAACAAGTCAGTATGCTTCTCACTTACGGAGAATGACGGCGAAATTCAGTGAGACTTAGAGACTTATACGCTGAAAGATATACTCAACGTACTCACCCAACACGTCATACATTTAAATATGTGTATGATAAATTGAGAACAATTGGATTTTTAACGTATCTGAAGCGTATCTGGCGAAGAATATTTACTAAGGAGGAAACGGAAATTGGTACCCTTGCCACTGTGGTTCGAAATCCTTGCGTTAGTTCACGTAAAATCGCATGGGCATCTAGGATGAGCCAGAGCAGTGTTGTTCGTGTCCTGCATCGCCATAAATATCATCCTCACCACATGTCTCCACCAAGAATTAACTGGTAAGGATTGTGCGCGTCACATTGAATTCTGCCGATGGGGTCAACTTCAGATTCAGAGGAATGACACATTTATCAGTTTGATTTGATTTACTGACTAGGCTACATTCACGAACCACGGAAATGTTAATCTGCAAAACATGCATTACTGGGCAACTGAAAATCCATGTTAGCTGTGGAAAGTTTCACAAAAAAAACTGTGTTCGGTGAATGTATGCTGTGGAATTCTGGAGGACAGAATTAAAGGCCCGTATTTCATCGAAGGAAATCTTAATGGTATGAAGTACACCACATTCCTGCAAGGAACATTAGGTATGTTATTGGAAGAAAAACCTTTAGGAACAATGATCGGAATGTGGTATTAACACGATGGGTGTCCGTCACATTTTTCGCTGATGGCTAGAAATGAGATGCAGAGACAATTCGCAAGTCGTTGGATTGGACGCGGAGGAGATGCGTCGTGGTCTGATAGTTCACCAGACTCTATGCCTCTGGATTTTTTCTTGTGGATGTTCGTAAAAGATATTGTTTAGTTACACCTGAAATACGCGAGAGAGAGTTGTGAGAGCATGTGCTTCGATATGTGCCGATGTGATAAGGAATACTATTCAACCTGTGATAAGAAGATTGCAGCACTGCATTGATAGCAATGCTCATCACTGCGAATACCTTCTGTAAACGGACGATCATGCCACCTTTGTGAACTTCGTTGACCTTCAAAGACCTTGCAGTTACACATCTTTGGATTCGTCTCCATAGCCGCTATCAGAAAATAAGTACCTAAATATAGCACCCCATTTAAGAAAACCAAGTTGACCTTGACGTCTGTGACACGGCCCCATCTAACAACAGAAAACCAAAGTCATATTAAGACCTCTGTTGTCCCATAAAAATTTGTCCCACAAACTTTAAAGCTTCTATCATACTTTCGGAGTCATTCTTGGTAGAAATAGTGACTCACCGTGCACTTCACATCTAAGACGAGAGCCGGTAATGATTTCGTAAGTGGGCATAGATACCAAGCTCGAACGTTTGGCGAGAATCGGTGAAATGCCGCGAATATTGAGGATAAAGGACAAGGAGCACAACATTCGTAGTGTGTGCCTAAGCTGATGATTTGGATCTAACGGGATACGTGCAGGAGCAGTCCGTGCAGTTGCGATCACCACTGTGTCCGGATGGCTTAACCGTAAGAGCATCTGTCAATGCAGTAAAAGAGCCGGGTTCGAATCCCAGTCCGGCATAAATTTTCCACTTTTCCCTTTGATTTAAATTAGAGCCCACCCGTAGCCAATGCTTCTACCTCGTTTGTATCATAAAAAACGACATTGCGCTTATGTGAAGGGCGGTATCTCACTTGTTGTTCAGACAAAAATGTTCAGATCAAGTACAGTTATGCGGGAAAAAGTAGGTTGATAAGACAATAGATAGGACAGAGGCTGAAGAAATGTGTTTGCTTGGCTGTAAGCAGCGGGGATAGCGATGCATATGCCTTTGAAATATAATCAAAGAGTGAAACATCATAGATACAACGGATATATATATTCATAACCAGTTCCTTGTGCAGTGTGTTTTTAAGAGGAGAAAAAAAAGGCTCTGAGCGCTATGGGAGTTAACATTTATGGTCATCAGTCCCCTAGAACTTAGAACTACTTAAATCTAACTAACCTAAGGACATCAAACAACACCCAGCCATCACTAGGCAGAGAAAATCCCTGACCTCGCCGGGAATCGAACCCGGGAACCCGTGCGCGGGAAGCGAGAACGTTACCGCACGACCACGAGCTGTGGACTTTTAAGAGAAAGGCCTTGCAGTATAACATCCCTGCAACAAATATTGGAAGTGCATGTGTTTGGACAAGTTTATTCTTCATGTCAAAAGTGAGTAGTGTTTTGTATTGTTCTAGGGCATGGAGAGATGCTAATGTCTTCTTTAACATTGCAGTTTGGCGCTCAGCCCAATTTAGATTTTCAGGTATTATTACTCCTAGACTCTTTGCTCCAGGAAAGAAGTTGATACATGCCCCAGTTCTTGTATATACAGGGCATTTATTATTGCTGCAAATGTGTTTTCTTTTTCAAAAAATAATACCATTGTTATCCAGCGCAGAACGACGATTTTCCCCTGTACATACGGTGCATTACGTTTTGTTCATTAGGATAGTGTTTTCCTTCTTTAATTTCACAACATTTTTTAAGTGTAATTAGAACTGTGATGCAATTTTTTCATTAGTTGTGATAGCCTGTTTTGGCTTCGATTAGCTGGGCTGTAGGGTGGCTTTGAAGTAGGTATCTGTAGCGAACTCTGACATCAAACAGTGACAGATACTGTACGCTTACAGGTAATACACTTTTTAACTCCTTTCTGTCCAACACAAGCATCTTGTCAGATGAACGTATTACCCACCAAAAAGAATAAAGGTAGTATCGTACACCCCTGCCTCCTTCCTACCCGCTTGTAGATGTAGGGTAATGTTTGGGTGTGTCTGTCACTGGTTTCGAGTGGTGTTGCAAATTTTTTTCCGGCCGCGGTGACCGAGCGCTTCTAGGCGCTTCAGTCCGGAACCGCGCGACTGCAACGGTCGCAGTTTCGAATCCTGCCTCGCGCAAGGATGTGTGTGATGTCCTTAGGTTAGTTACGTTTAAGTAGTTCTAAGTTCTAGGGGACTGATGACATCCGATGTTAAGCCCCATAGTGCTTGAACCCAGCAAGATAACACCAGTTGTAAGGCAACGTCAGTTTGTTGTATGGCAACCTCAGAGTTGTATTGCGATTTTATGCTGTCCTTGTGTAGCGCTATGCATATGGTTGTGTAATTACGTGATTAGAACCGACCTTTGAGTCAGTTTCCTCACCAAAATAGATCTTCCTCTCCTGCATCTGGACAGTTTCCATGTGTTGGGGGGTACACTTGTGCTTTCCATCCACTAGAATCAGGATTCGATTCCAGAAAGGGCACCGCCATTTTTAATTTCCCGCCAATTCCTGGCAGGGGGTGGAGTGGAACGTCAGCACAGCCCTGGAAAAGAAATTCCCACCAAAATTCGAAATTCCGGCAAAAATTCGAAACTTTCGGCAATAGGGTGGGTTGGCTACGGGGGAGGGTGGGGTAGAGGGAGGGGAAGGAGGGAGCCAAGGTCTACATGCAGGCTCAGGGAAACACATGACCTCATCCTTCATCTGGGTGCAGAAGTTGGTGTTTTCATAGGCAGGGTTGGCTGGAGACTGGGGTGATTAATTGATCAATTTTATTAATTTGCATATCAATTTGATATCGAAACCACGCTGACGCCACCACTATCCTACTACTAATCGATTGTTACTCCTGGGCAACTGCAAACTGGTTTTCACCACGAAGTTGTAAGTACATTGTAAACCTTTGATCGCAAAGATTTTAAGTGTTGATACAATTACATTGGTGTAGCACACGCACACGTTGAAACGATGCTAACAATGTGTGCATTGCTATAAACCATATTATACTGACAAATAATTCTGGGAAATCTAAGTACACTCTATGCATGCTCAAACGAACCTTTAAACCTTGAAGTGAATTTGTAGCCAGTATCGATGCTGTGGTCGAAAGTTTCATTCTTACCGTTCCCTAGTAACTACAGTTAAGCAGCGACAGCTCCACTGGGATCTAATACTGGCGAATGTTGACTCCTTCTTCCACACATTCTTTTTTGAGATTCACAAGCTGTTAAGCATTACCTACAGGAGGAGACAGGCAAGGTATGGTCGCCAAATAAAATCGGTTGAGTTGAATACATCTCACCCCAGTTTTCCACGTCCTGTTACAGGAGCGCAAAATTAATAAACAATTGGCGTGTATTCCAATCGACACCGGGAAACGATCAGTTGCATGTAAATTGGGAAATAAAGCATCTCCTAAAAAAGAAAATGCTGCTCAATGCCCTTGAGTAGGCAGAAATGTTTGTCTCAATTCACACAGCGGGAAATCGGCTAGAGAACAACGTCAGTGCATGCAGTCTGTGAGACAATTTGATCAACCATGCTCTGATTCCAAAGCCAACAACTATTTGTGGCAAGCATGAAAGTGGAATTCCGGACCGCAAACCAAAAAGGATTATATTTGATGCGTGTAGATTATTGCTAAAACCTCCGTTTCCATGTATAGCAGTATCTCAACCCAGTGTTGTGTTTTTCTTTTCTCCGAAATGTCTGCCTTGTATGAGTGAGCTTGCTACTAACTATTTTGATATTAGTTAGTTGCTAACTATTTTGATATTAGTTAGTCACTAGGATCAAGATTCATCGGCTTCATAGAGTTTCAGGAGTCTCGGATCGAACTCTCCTTGAGCTGTGTCATCTTTTATTCACAGTCATTTGAGTTGATGTGAAACTTCTGCAAAGTAGGAAATAAAACACACATAATTGATTTTGCCCGGCTACGACTATAACTCTTCAAATTTAATGGTTCGACAGACGATAGATTTCTTCAACATGGTGTTAAATTGGATGCATTTTATTCCAACTCAAAATACACCTACGATATTTGACACATATTGGAAGAATCTTATACTACGACGAAATTCACTTCATCACGACTGCTTACAATTTGCATTTATTCTGGTTATCAAGTTACAGTGGTCAGTCGCGGAAGTCACCCAGGTTGTTGTTTGTTGGAGGAAATATTGGTATGTGTGCTGCCCACAATATGCTAAGTTTCGATAAGGTGCAGACCGAAAAGCCTGTTTCACTGTGACTCATTTTCAATTCCTGATGCTAATGCACTTGGAAATACGCAACCAACAGGTTATGCACCGACGTTGTGTATTTTAGAAACTTTCGCCTCTTTTAACCAGGAAACCTATTCATCTGACCTTTGGATAGGTTGAGCTGAGGTGAACTTCTGCAGCTGACACGAACTCAGCAAGTGTGATGACTCTGTAGCTTCACCTCCGAGTTCGGACCAGGTGACAATAATTTCCTACGTAAAATCACTTATACTTCCTGAATAGTCATACGATGTAGCAGTAGACATAATTACTCCCTGAATTGGAAACCTCTAGATAGCTGACAATAGTAACTCATTCTCGTGTTACTCAGCAGAGGCTTAATCAAACAAACAATGCTATGACGTTTAATTGTTTATTAGTGTTTTTTTTTACTCACCCTGATATTCGAGGGCCAGTCTTGACAAAGTACTTTGATCATTTGTGGCCTCTCACACCTTTTACAATATTATCTACGTCATGGCATTCAAGTGTACAACTGCGCAGCTGTCGAACTACACCAGAAGAAAATGTTCCTAGGCACATTCGATGCTACTTTCACTTACGATGATGTTTTCCCTTTAAAAACAGTGCACTACTTTCATATTGTTAGCCCCGCCTTCAGTACAGTCGTGCAGCTTGTAAAACAATTAGTAAACGCATATTTCATCTACTAGGTTTCAGCGTGGATTTTTATACTACATATTTGACATAGTTAGATAATGTCACAGTTTAAACTCCCACACTTACGAACTTGAAAGAATAAAAATTCGCGTGAGTTACCTCTAATTTCCGTTTTGTTACACGATCGGTTCCGAGGCCTAAAACTCCATCTTCAGGGGCAACCAAATAAGTTAGAAAATGCCACCAAATAATTAAGAAAACATATATGTGAGTGGGGCTCGGGCCAGTCAAGTACAAGGGATCACGACCACGCCAAACAAACGCATGGCTGCGTAGCACCGCAGCATCTGCGACGACCGCCTCGGCAGCAGACAAGGAATTCGACTCATCCGTTGTCTGGTAGGGTTCCCCAGTTGCTGGTCCCATGGTGCTATGAGTTGGATTGGCTTGCGCGTGATCCCTTGACTGGCCCGACCGTCGTACATCTTGAAACTCAAACTGCTGAATGCAACCGAACCTTCTTGAAGTGTTGAGCGCTACTGAACCTATAGTCTCTTTGCTTGTTTTAATCATTACAACACTGACCTACAGAATTTTCCCTGCCAAATGCAACTCAAATTTATGCATTCATTACCTATAGCATTCAAACGCAACGCAGTCTGACTGCAAATAATGAACACAAGAGAATCGCCATGAACCAGAAGAAATTCTAACAATAACCCGAACATTACATAAGTCTCTTACCTCACAGAAAAACTTAATGATACGAACTACAGCAAAAACAGCAAGCAGTAACTACACCCAGCTAAAAAAAAAAATGATTCTAAATACTATAGGCTCTAACTACTGAAAGGCATGTGGTTAGCGAAAGAAAGATTTTTGTTGCGGAGCAAACAACGTATTTAGCAGATTTTACCTGAATCATTTGACATCCAGTTCCAAAATTTACATAATCCTCAATAATTCCATTTCCCAAACATTAGCAGATAGATAAATCATCATTTTTCAGTCCATTTCCAACCAGCACTAAATCTCCATGACGGATACACGTCCAGATTGTCCACACACTCGCTGCTAACGCCCAACACTGCAAACTTCTGACTTCCAGCTGTGAGTCTGACCAGCCACAGAGTCTCTTACAGAGAGCACACAGCGCAATCAGTGATATTAATGCAGTCTGAAGCGCTGTCAAAATACAAACATATAAGCAGGCTACTTACATAGCCCCCCCAGCTCTCCCCAAAAAATTTACGAAGTGTTTTGGGCAGTGACCAAGACTGGTTTGTAAAAATTTTAGTATTAATAGTATGAAATATATCAGATGCACACAATTAGTAATATAATGTTGGTCAATAAAACTAAAATTCTCCCTACAGTCTCGAAAGACAGTCCTCATCACTCATCAGAACAGTAGCCTATGACAGTTTTATGCACAAAAGATGAGTAGTAAAAGAAAATTCACACGTAAGTAGTGGATCAACATGCAGTCTTGAAAAAGTAGTGTTGTGCTCCCCATGGAAACACAGTGATCTTGACAAGAAGATTTCAGTTGAGAAGATTGGTAATGGGCCACACCAGAGCAGTCCCACAGTAGAGTCAGTCGATATTGGTGGAATTGGTATGTCACCATAGAGCAGACACTCAGTATTCCTTGTAAAGATTATGGTAGTAATGGGCCACCAAAGGTGCAGATTCACTGTAGTCCTTGTAGAGATTATTTTAATTGTTGGCCACCAAAGGTGCAGACACACTGTAGTCCTTGCATAAATGGCCAGTAAAAAAATGGCTCTGAGCACTATGAGACTTAATTTCTGAGGTCATCACTCGCCTAGAACTTAGAATTACTTAAACCTAGGTAGGATTCGAACCTGCGACCATAGCGAAATGGCCAGCAGCCATCTGTTGCTACTGTGTAGGTGCACAATCAAAATTGAAATATCTTGACGATAATGTAGCAAGTCCATCAACCACCACTTCTGCACTCACTTATTTTTTGCAATATCCTTACAACCAGCAATTCTATGAACCAGTTCCTTCCTGAATTATCACCACACGTGAAAGCAGTAACACAGTCATATAACCTCTGATATTTGCTACATACGGTATGATCAACAGACAAATGTATGTGGTAAAATTAATCCCTACTATATACCTAACTTGGTGAATTGGTTTAGGAAACTTCGTTACAGTGAGGAACATGATAATACAAATAACATTTGTAGTAATACAGGCTTTACAAAAAGGATAAAAATAAGCATATGTAAAAGTATTATAGGAATTACGACATAAGCAAATACATGAAAAATAAGAATATCCTTAGAAACATTAACTTGACACGTGAACATTAAAGAAAGCATAACAGAACAAATAATGTCTGAACATCTTCCCAAAGTAAGGAATGTCGTATAAAAACAGATTAGACCTGAGGATAACTGTATTTCTCATCATGGTGAATGCAGCTTAATATTAGAAGATTGAAATTCTAACAAAATTCCAAAGACACAGAGAAAGGAAGAACACAGACACAGAAGGGTACACATAAAGATAGCGCAGTAACACAAAAGTAAAGGACACGGTGTGTTTTCCGTCTAACATTTAGTACTGCAGTGCTTGTGGTGAGCATTTTATACCTCTCCTTCAGTTTTTCTCTCTTCATTAATATCCTTGAGGTTCACACATCATTTACTCTCAACTTAAACTAATTCATTTCCAACCAAAACTTCAGTAATTCTCCATACACCTTTTTTACTTCAACATTTGTTCCCACAAAAAATCCTAGCCAAGCATGGTTTCTGTATTTATATATTTTCAACCAGTTCTTATACTTCCATATTTTTCTTACCTCATAATTCGTTTCCAAGCAATCGTATCTAAACCTGTTCTTCATTTCCTCTTTCAAAATAATTGTGCCTAATTATTCAATAGTCTTTGGCCAGACCTTTTTCTTATAGACCTTTTTCTTAATGCATTTCTTCCCATTTCATCATAACCCATTTTCTTAGATACCAAACCCCCCCTTAAGCTAACTTAAATCTACTGAGCTCAGATACATAAGCTAGAGAACCAGGCAATGCAGCAGCATGAAACAAATTAACACAAAGAACAACAACAAAAATGCAAATAGGCAAAGCAAGAAACAGCATACCTAAACTAGCAAAGAAAATACAACATTACAACTAGTATAAGGGAATATGTAGCAAAAAAGAAAAATAAATCAGTGGTAAAATAGGCTTAGCACAGTAATACAACGTAGAATTCTGTAGGGCAACGCCTGACAAATAGCAGTATACCTAAACATGAAAATGCAGAAATAGAAAAAATGTTACAGTAAAGACAGCAATGTAGATAAGGGAAATATGCATGTAAACTTACACTAGCATGTGTGTATCTGCGATCATCAAAACTACTCAAAGCCCTGGCACAACGAACAACATTTATCTCCCATGTGAAATGCAATGATTCCGTGTCACATCTTAACATAAAGCACCATAGCAACTTATTCTATCAAAAAATTACTACCTCCTTGAAAAGAAAATTATGTATGCAGTTCCTGTTACTAGCCCCTTCTTCTTATTGTTCTTTCCTTTCCAAGTGATATTTTTCAAGACTGTGAATCGTAAAATTATTATTTAATAGCTCTGTTGACAGGAAGTGTGCACATTAGCGTATGTGTTAAATTTTATCTTTTAACACCAAGACCGCTAGAAATCAGATATAAAATAAGATACACAAATATGTACAAAGCAAAACATGGAAACGTCATTCAGCAGCCATGTGGCATTTCATGAGTCAGTAAAAATTCCCTCAACTCTCATAGGAAGATACTTGCCACAATCAGGTGTGTAAACATGAGAATATTTCCCATCCCTTCATATGAATATTAGTAAGTAGCCCAAAGTACAAACTCCAAAGAGAAATCATATGTTTCCAAGTAACACCTTGTCGTGTGTATGGTGTGTTCTGCAAAGAAATGTCAATAGCGAGGTCAACGGCCTCTCCTTTCTACAGCTGTGTGAGAGCTTGCAGGAGTACTGTAAGCTTTAAAGTGGCTTACGCGACACCATTAAAGTTGAAAGGCACCATAACAACGAGTTTTCCAGGCGGCTAGCGTGCAGACGTGAGCAGCAAAGCACTACATCAAGGTCACATGCACTCTTTAGCGAAATATTCACAAGAACAGTTTCCGATACAATGACACTTTGATACTAATAAAAATTTCGCAGGTTAAAAAAATTACAGAAGAAGTGTGTAGAAATGAAATCTCAGCAATAACGATGTCCCAAAATGTTCTTCGGCATTTTGGTACTCACATTTACATATATATCCATTTTCATTAACTCTTAAAGTAAAATTTTTTGTTTCCAACATTCTTTTCCACAAACCAGAGCCCCCAACCATAACTCATTATTCATATACATATATGTTGGTACTTTCTCAATATTTCATCATAATAAACATATAGCCTAATCATGTTCCTCATATTATCGTAACCATATCGCAACATAATAATACACATTGTTGTCATAATAATAGCATCATAACACATCAATCAAACCTCAAAATCGTCGTAGCTTCCTTCAATAATCTCAAAACCTCTAAAAAATGCACTCTTCTCGTTTCAGTAGTGTCATCTACGTCAAATATATTTCAAAAATCATGATCTCAGACAAAATACATCACTCAAAGCACTTACAGTATCACAATAGGTCCGCAAATGTATGTGAACAGTTCCCAAAACGCAGACAAAGTAGGATTTCACACGTACAAAGTAATCGAACTGGGTAATTATTTAGACATGCGTCAGTGACGTAGTAAAAATATCCATTTCTTTCTGTTAGAGGTCTAGATAGCTGTATAGTTCTGTGTTCGAGAAATATGGTACCTATGTGTAAAACTGTATAAGCAAATACCATGTATCAGCTAGGGCTCCTTGGCACACGCATTGTACACGAAGTAGGAGTGCCCCCATTAGAAATAATCTAATTATACCTGAGATGTTATAATTAAAACTGCAGAATGCAATGTATCGCCGAAAACCTTCTCTGTATCGTTGTAGTTCAAAAATATTTCTAAAAATGTTCAAGTTACAAAAAGTAGTCACACAAATGCGTGCTTAAGTATTGTAGATGTCGTCGTCCATAAGCAAAATTCTCCAGAAATCAATGTACTTACCTCTTCATATAAAAAGGTAAAGAGCAGCATGTATAAATGTCGTAGTTATTACGTTCAGTACTGTGACCTTGAAACTATTGTACTGTAACGTACTGCTGTGTTATGAAAAAAGCTGTTTCATTGCAGTTATGCCACAAAGGCCGTTACCAAAACATGTTTTACATTCCAGAGTAATGCTGAAAAACTATGCAGACATATAACAGACACAGTGCAAAAGAACTAATGAAAATCGTGTCTGACATTAGTAGCGTAGTAATATAATCATCTAGCCGTCGAACAAACCAAATACGGTGTCCTCTGTGATCTCTCAGAAAGCACTTTAAATAAAAATGTCTTTTCTAGTAAACCAAAATGTCCCACTAATACCGCATTATCAATATTTGTTCCAAGAATGTGAACCTTATAGTCGTGACGTAATCGGGCAACTAACAAACAAAAATTTACACACAAATATACTTGTGTCGTCTGTTCCCTATAAAAGTGAACTCTTAAAATTACTGTGTTATTTGATAGTCATAGCCACTATGTCATCAGTTTCGTAAGTACGTTTTGTGGTTGCCTGCAGTGTAAGTCATTTTCTATTATCTCTTAATTATCTCGCTCCGTTCCTGGAATTTAGAGGTCTACTTACTACAATTTCAGCTTCTCAAGAGAGCCCTGTCCTATTTGGATCACTCTAGTTCTGATTAAATTCAGGTCTGTCGTCATGACTATAACGTCTGACGTCATGTTTATAATTTCATTCTTGTCGATCACGTGTTTCAGAATCTGTCCCGGAATCGTAATTACGAGGTGGGCTGTTGCGTCTAAAGTCATTTTGTCTCCCTCGATAATAATTATTCCCATGTTATCTACTTCTTCGATTGTCTCTGTCATAGTCGTTAACACAGAAATGTGATCTCTCTCTCGTAACTGTTGTTATTCTGTCAGTGGTTGTCATAAGGGCGATATCTCTTTTCATCACTATTTGCGTTATAAATGTAGCCTTGTCGTGTCCAGTTATTTTTCCTTCCTTATGGTACTATGATGGATGTGACTTGTAATTGTTGAATTGTTGTCGTTTTCCTTTTTTCACATCATGCAATGGTCTGTGTCGATTTCCAGCTCTTTGCAAAAGTCCCTGAAAAGCCTCGATATAATCCTTACAAAGTCCTGCCAAAATAACACGTCTTAAATGTTCAGGCAAATTCATTAATCAAATGTGGGGGGTTGTACAGGTTTGAAAAAAACTAACTCTTGTGCAACATATCTTTAAAATATTTTACCAGGATGGAAAATGTGATTGTTAGAAAAGTTTCATCATTATGATACTGTGTTTTACACGATCTTGAGGGGCCTGAGATGAATACGCACAAAGGAAGGCTTGATAAAAAATCTCCGTCACTGTGACAATCGTGAATGACTGCTTACAGCTGGTTCATTCCCTAAATAACCACACATGAATTCTAATCTATGTTCTAATGACCATTTAGGAGGAAAGCAGTAAGCAAATTGATGAAGCCAAGTTTGAGGATGTGTCATTACCAGAATTCTTGAATTCTTAAATTTACGCGCTGTAATGAATAGCTTATAGTCAGGGTTGAACCGTGATTTATTTGCAAAGAATTTATTTTATTTACTAGCGATTCATCAAGAACATCAACACATTTGATCACACTATGTAAGCATGGAAGTAGTTGCAAGGGAGTAACTGATGAAATCACAACCACATTCCTTTTAACAAAGGGGAATTTTATTAACTTTGCCTAAAAGCATTTTTAAAAAGAAACAGATTTAAAATTGTAATCAAAAAGCAGCCTCTAAATATAAAAAAGTTACAATGCATTTGGAGGCAGAAAGAAACAAGTTTTGACTGTATGAGCTTTTGGGCAGAGAACCTTGCCGCTCCCTTATGACACGGCCGTAGTTACGACCGCTCACAACAGCATCTGGAAAACTACAAAACACACCAGATAACTTTAAGAGTTTTAACAATTTACACAAGCATACAAACTATGCACCCTCTGTAGGAAGGATGGAAATGGCACAAAATACTTACAGTTAAAATATTAACCTTGCCACCGAAGGTGAACTTGATTTTAACTTCTACGAAAAGTCTTACGGTGAAAGGGTGGCAACTTAATACACTAAAATGATCATTTAAATAAAAGCCTATGAAATTCAATCTTAAGTAAAATTCTACAAGGTTGGCCAAACAACAGTTAAGATGCTCTACAGTACACAGATACCGCCTATCAAAGTCTCCAAAGATCGAAACATGTTTCAGGTATTAGGCCGTTACACTCCAAGCAAGAAATTCTTTAACACTCCAGATCCGACAAACATGACAGAGGTAGCTACTAACGTACGGCAGGTTGATAGGGAGATTACCGAACAACCCGAACCGCATGTTGCTCTAACCCGCCCCTACTCCAAAGGGACAAACAGACCACCCATTTCAAGTAAACAACCACCTTCTCGCGGGTGGGCAAACGAAGAAGAATGGTGGGACGACCCCAAAGCAAAATGGCTGGTGAACTCACCAAGAAAACAAGTGGAATTTACCAGAGTAAATCAAACAACATATCACCAATCACTTAACTTCTAATAAACTGTGATTTCTCGGGAAGACCTGCCGCAGCACCCCCAAACTCTCCCCCGAACCGTCCGCTGCCAGCCGCTTCAACGGACGCAGCAAGGCGCCCCGATCTCGCGTCTCACGGCGTTGCAGCTCGCACCGGCCAGACCGACGTCTGGGTTGACTCCTGTTGCTCACGTGTCGACCGCAATGTCGCTACCCCTCGCCATACGCCGAGGCCCACTGGACTGACGTGGTGACCTCACATGCGCCGACGCTCAAGTCGGACAAGTCATCTTGTGTCTCAGTGCGCGACCGACCAACCGATCGATCCAACCACTAATGACCATTGCCTGACCAAGCTCGAGCATACTGGCGGCCTAACGAGCAGACTCAGATGCAGGAACTAAGCCCCGATCGGGCGACCACTCGTTGAGTTCTCTTACTGGCGGAGTGGAAAGTCTTTCATTTTGCCGGCTTTAAAGGTTGATCCGAACGACAGACGTACTAGTAGTCCGAACGACAGACAGACACTAACTGCCTAACCAATGCGGACGAGAGACAGACTAGCAAGCTGGGGTCGAGAGACTGACCCAGACTGACCGACTGGCGAGCTACTAACGCCCCTTAAATGCACGTGAACAGGCAACCTTTCGCCTTTCCCACCAGAGGGATACCACAAAGCTGCGATTGCCACAGCGGCGCCACCGCCAGAAACGGAACGCGACTGCTTCACACTACGCGCTGCCGCGCGCTCTTCAAGACAGCAATTTTTATCACGGCTCAAGGGTCATCATGACGCTGAGTCATTCTTACGTCGTGTCAGCAGTTCCATCTCAAGATTCGGTGTACGCTGCCGATTCCTCTAAAAATCCCCGAAATACCAAGTGTTATTACTTCGTGACTCTTCCGTATTCCTAAGGCTCACTTCCCTTGCTGTAGCGCGAATATCCTCTGAAATATGTAGTTCTTGCATCACGTGTGCCAACTGATCTAGGACTTACCGCATTAATTTCCGTATTAATTTGATTCTGATTTTATTTCAATCACCCTACCTAATTTCCTCCTACTCCTCTGTATCGGTAAAGGCTACGTGTCATGTGTCATTCATATCATCATCTACCTTCGTAGATAAAATAGTTAAATGATCCGATATTTCGGCTATTTTTCCGATTATACGCTAATTTCCTCCGTGTGTTTTTTCTGAACCAAGTTTTAACGTGTCCATTTTTGTCGTAATCGTATCCACTGTGCTCTTGAAGTTTGCCTGATATTTTACAAGATGCGTGACGTTATTGGTAGATGCAACAGAGTCAACTTTAGCCTCCAAGGTGTCCTGATGTTCGTGCAAAATGATCTGCAGTTCTTTTATGGCTGCTTCATGATTCTTAATGTGTTTTCATGTCACAAAAAAGACTGAAAATGCTTTCACCTGTTTATTAACGTGTTTCTTTATTTTGTTTCTGATTTAGTTCAGTTTGTAGAATTAACTGCAGTAACAGTATATATATATATATAACATGTTGCTTTGTGCTTTTCGGCAGTGCATTTTCACCGGCAATATACGGATTTTGAAGAGCAAAAAATCAATCTTGAATTAATTGGGAAATGGGTAAGGATGCAAAACCTGAATCTACGGTATTTGCAAGATTTTGTTCTGTTGTTTCACATTCCTGTTACCGACCGATCGATCGACAATATTTCCCTGTCCACTGATTGTGTCCACCTCTACACCGTTAATCGCTGCCTGGTCCATCTCCCTATGCACTGTTACCAAATTATTGTCCTGAGTATTTGTCACTTAGTTACTAGGTGATGCTAACATGGTATGCTCGACTTCACTGTCATTTCTAAATGCGCTTCGCAGCGTAGTAATACACTATTCACACGCCATGATTCTCACTGTGTTCCACATGATAACACACACACACAAAAACTGAATAGTAAAAATAAGGAGACATACTAAAATGGCACTGAAAGTAATCAATATCTAATTATTTGCAAAAGCGACTAGGAGATACTTGGTGCAAATCACATGAATACGTACCACCACTGCTTTGCCCATTACAATACAATACAACAATAATAAACTGCTACTACAAAGGGTATGCCATATACAATTACGCGCTAGCAGTAAACAATAACTAATTTCTAATCATGCACTAATTGTTTAGACTACAAGAATATCAGAAGATTGCAGTGAAGTGTCCTCGGTTAAGGGCCAACAGGTGAAACTTCCGCGTTTTTACTTAAACTGCTGAATGCTAGTGAACTTTCTTAAACTGTTGAGCGCAACTGAACCTATATTCTCTTTGCTTGTTTTTATCATTACAACACTGACCTACAGAATTTTCCCTGACAAATACAACTCAAACTTATTTGTTCATTCAAGCGCAGTGCAATCTGACAGCAAATAATGCACACAAAAGAATGACCTGAATTAGAAGAAATCCTAACAATAACCCATACATTACGTAAGTGTCTTACCTCACAGAAAATCTTCATGGCATGATCTACAACAAAAACAGCAAGCAGCAACTACAGCCAGCTAGATAAAGTGATTCTAGCTACTAAAGGCTCTAGCTACTAATAGGCATATGATTAGCGAAAGAAAGATTTTGTTGCGGAGCAAACCACGTATTCAGCAGTTTTTACCTTAATCATGTGACATCCAGTTCCAAAAATTACATAATCGTCAATAATTCCAATTCCCAAACGTTAGCAGATTCATCAGTTATGATTTTTCAATCCATTTCCAACCAGCACTAAATCTACATGACGGACACAAGTTGAGTCCGTCCGCTCACTATCTGCTAACCTCCAACACTGTTAACTTCCCGCTTCCAACTGCAGGTCTTTAACAGAGGGCGCAGAGTGTTGTCAGTGATTTTAATGCAGTCTAAAGCACTGCAAGCATACAAATATATAAACTGGCTATTTACAATATATATTTTCTTAATTATTTGCTCATGTGCGATTTAAGAGTAGTTTCTTAGATTAATAATTAAAACGTCTTAACTCCTGTGATCGAACCCACTGAAAACAAATTTTTAAATCAACTCATCAGCAATGGCAGCTGAAGACTTCCCGAATAAGAAGTCACCCTCATTTAATGTGTCTGAACTTACTTGAGAGAGTGAGCTACTGTGAACACTTTACTCATAAAGTTGTTCTTAGCAGATTCAAAACCAAACAAATGTCGCCGACGATAGTTCACGTGTACACGCCAACGTTTCAAGCAGAATAAAAAGAAATAAGAAAAATTAAAAAAAAACGCGGACTAGTAGGTTGTTGTAAGTGGAGTAATAGATGAAAGAATTACGGTTGAATATGAGATTGGCAGTAGGAGTGAGACAGGAGAAAGGCTAATTGAGTTCTGCAACAAATTTCAGATGGTAATTACGAGTACAGTGCTCAAGAACCACAAGAGAAGGAGGTATGCCGGAAAAGACCGGGAGGCACGGGAAGGATCCAGCTGGATCACGTCGTGGTCAGACAGAGATTCGGTAGTCAGACATAGATTGAAAACGGAACCGAGGCGCAGATACAGACTCATATCACAATTTAATAATGACGAACAGTGGACTGAAGTTTAGCAGAATCGTACGAAGCAATCAGTGTGGAAGAAAGTTGGCACGGAAGTACTGTGGCATAGCGAAGTACGTTTGCAGGTCTCTTACTTTAAGGACACAGCAAAAATAAACCCCACAATAAATTGATCAGTTGAGGGGTGGAAATCACTAACAAAACAATATCTGTCGCGGAAGCTGGACACAAAGACATAGGTATAGGGAAAATAACTGTGAAGAAGCTATGGGTAACGAATGCAATACTTCAATTAATCGAAGAAAGAAAGAAGTACAAATATGTTGAGGGGAAGAAAATTGTACAGCACTATAATTCTCTTGGAATGAGATATATTGGAAGTGTATGGAAGCTAAGACGAAATAGCTGCATGGAGATTGCAAAAGAAATGATAGTCGGGAGGACTGACTCAGCATATACGTAAGTCAGAACATCCTTCAGTGTAGCTAAACCTAGGGTGGCAACATTAACAGTTTAATGGGAGTTCCACAGCTACGCGCAGAAGTGGGAGCAGACAGGTTAAAAAAACTAAACTGAAATCCTCTATGATTGAGAGGGTTTGTCTGAAGACGGGTTACAAAAAGAAATTGGTCTTTATATCGATGACGTAGGGGTTCCAGCGTCACAATATTTAAAAGAGGTCTTTAAGATTAGGGGTCAAATAAGACATAAGGGGTAGGTTTTTAAAATCATTGGTGTATTGGGAAAACAACAACTATTCAATGAGGTGTGTTGAATCTACTCTGACGACGCACTACGAGGCTTTCGGAAAAATATCGTCCATACGATTCAACAGATAGCAAGGGCTGGTGATCATTCGCGTGTCCAAGATTTTGAAGAGAATAATATACAGAAGAATGGAACAGAAAGTTGAGGATCATTTTGATGACGACCAGATTGGTTTTTAGAAAGGTAAAGACACCAGAGATACAGTTCTCAACATTGCTGGTGATAAGGGAAGCAAGACAAGCAAACCAAGTCACACTCGTAGGATTCTTTGACCTACAAAGAGCGTTCGATAATTTAAAATGGTTTAATATGATCGAAATTCTGAGCTAAATATGTATAAAAACGAAGAGGGGACTGAGAGACAAAGACGAAATGCTCGAATAAAAGAGGGTCAGACAGGAAGGCAGTCTTTGACGCCTAATATTTAATCTGTGCATCGAAGCAGCAATGACTGAAACGGAAAGAAAGGTCCAAGAGTGGAATTAAAATTCAGAGTGGAGGCATATGAGTGATGTGATCCGTTGATTGCATTGTCACCTCAAGTGAATGTGAAGAAGTATTACAGGATTTGTTGGATGGAATGGACACTGATAGGTACAGCACACGAATTGAGAGTTAATCGGAAAAAGAGGCAAAAGCAATCAGATGTAACAGAAATTAGAATAACGAGAAACTTAACATAGGAAGTGGGGATCACGATGTACAGGAATTTAAGAATTTATGCTACCTTGGAAGCAAACGGACCAGTAACGGACGAAGCAAGGAGGACATAAGAGGCAGACTTAAACAGGAAACAGTGGCATTCGTGGCCAAGTGCAATATACTGGTATGAAAACTTGGTCTCCATTTGGGGAAAATATTTCTGAGAATGTACGTTTGGGGCACACTACTGTAAGGTAGTGGATCACGGACATGGAAAAATCGGATGGGATGAAAATCAAAGCGTTTGAGATTCGGTTTTACAGAATGACTGCTTAAAATAAATCGGTTAGACTAACAAGAAGGAATGTGGAGGTTCTCCACGGAATCGGCGAATGAAGGAACATAAGAACAACAATAACCAGAAGAAGAGATAGAATGACAGGACTTGTGTGAAACTACCTACGAAAAACTTCCATGTACTAGAGGAAATAGCAGAGAGTAAATGTTGTTAGGTAAGACGGATTCCATGTCCGTCAACAAAAGCAAAACGAGGATAATTGAATGTAGTCGAATTAATGCGGGTGATGTTGAGGGAATTACATTAGGAAAAGAGACACTTAAAGTAGTAAAGGGTTTTGGCTGTTTGGGGAGCAAAAAACTCGTGATGGTCGAAGTAGAGAGGATATAAAATGTAGACTGGCAATGACAAGGAGAGCGTTTCTGAAGAAGAGAAATTCGTTAATATCGAGTATAGATTTAAGTGTCAGGACGTCGTTTCTGAAAGTATTTGTCTGGAGTGCAGCCATGTGTGGAAGTGAAACATGGATGATAACTAGTTTGGACAAGAACAGAATAGAAGCTTTCGAAATGTGGTGCTACAGAAGAATGCTGAAGACTAGATGGGTGCATCACATAACTAATGAGGAATAGAATTGGGGAGAAGAGGAGTTTATGGCACCAACTTGACTAGAAGAAGGGATCGGTTGGTAGGACATGTTCTGAGGCATCAAGGGATCACCAATTTAGTACTGGAGGGCAGTGTGTAGTCTAAAAATCGTAGAGGGAGACCAAGAGATGGATACACTAAGCAGATTCAGAAGGATCTAGGTTGCAGTAGGTACTGGGAGATGGAGAAGCTTGCACAGGATAGAGTAGCATGGAGAGCTCATCAAACCAGTCTCAGGACTGAAGACCACAACAACAACAACAAGACATATTCAAATACATTCAACAAATAATTGAGGACTGTAATACAGTAAGGTATCTCTTAATATTTCAAAGATCCAGTTATGTTCTAAACCTGTATTAATGTGTAGGAATCGTCGCTGGTATACTGTTTTTCTTCTATTTTTAAAAATAATTTAATGTCCTCACTAATACCTTTTGTCTTCCTTCCATCTTTATAAGAGGACGCATTTCTATGTTACCTTAGAAACAATAACGATGATGATAACTAGTATCAAAACGGTACAAGGATTAGTGAACGCAGGGTTGTTGTAGCGAGACTGAATACCGTAATTCCCAAATCCACAAAAACTATATACATTCAATAAAGCAGGTAAAATTCGCTGGACGCCTTCCAGAAAGACTATTTCCACTCCTTCCAAATTAACAATGTAAGTGTAGAACAGATGTGGTTTGAATTCAAGGCAATGTTGTAGCATCGACAACAACTGACAAACTAGTACCCAGTAAATTTTTAAAAAATATGGCCCTTACCTCCTATGGTACACAAAACAGGTCAAAACATTGCTGAAGAAACAACGAAAAAAGCAAGCCAAATTTAAATGAACGCAAAATCCCCAAGATTCGCCATTTTTAATATAAGATCGAAATTTAGCGCGGACTTCAATGCGAAATGTTTATAACAGTTTCCACAACGAATCCTTACCTCAGAATCCGACAGAAAAGAGATTCAGATCATATATAAAGGATGTTAGTGGCAAGGCATAATCAAAGCGACAGCAATGGAATTACTATCTATGACTGTGCTGCTAAAGCAGAGTTATTAAACACAGCCTTCCGAAATTCATTCACCAAAGAAGATGAAGTAAATAAATATTCCATAATTCGAATCAAGAACAACTGCCTACTTGATTAACTGAAAAGTAGATTACTTTAGAGTAGTGGAGCAACTAAAATCGCTTAATAAAAGCAAGTTTTCCGGTCCCGACTGTATACCGGTTACGTTCCTTTCACTGTATGCTGATGTAATATCTCCATACTTAACAATCATATACAACCGTTCGCTTGATGTAAGATCCGAAACCGAAGACTGAAAAGTTGCACAGGTCAGACCAATATTTAAGAAAGACAACAGGAGTAATCCACTAAATTACAAACCCATGTCATTAACACGTATATGCGCCAGTATTTTAAACCACATGTTGCGTTCGAACATATCGAATTACCTCGAAGAATACGATCATTTAACACATAACCAACACAGAAAACACCGTTCTTGTGAAACACAACTTTCCCTTTACTCAGACGAAGTGTTACCTTTTATCGATATGGAATTTCAAATTGATCCCGTATTTCTTGATTTCAAGGTTTTTGATACTGTACTTCACAAGCAGCGTGTAATCAAGGTGTGTGCTTATGAAATATCGTCTCAGTTATGCTATTGGTTTCTTGATTTCCTGTCAGAGATGGCACAGTTCACAGTAATTGACGAAGTCATTGAGTAAAAGAGAAGTGAATTCTGCTGCTCACCAACGTAGTGTTATACGACCTCTACTTTTCCTTATCTATATAAACGATTTAGAAGACAATCTGAACAACCGTCGTAGGTTATTTGCAGTTGATGCTGTCGTTTATCGTCTATTACAGTCAACAGAAGACGAAAACAATTTGCAAAACGGTTTACATAAGATACCTAAATGGTGCGAAAATTTCTTAATTGTCCATAAATAATCAAACGTGTGAGGTCATCCATTACCGCGTCAAATGTAATTTGGACTACACGATAAAGCAAGCAAATCTGAAGCCCTAAATTAAACATAATAATTACTATTCAGCATTACGAATAACTCTAGTTGGATGGAACACATTCAAAATGTAATGGGGAAGGCGGAGCAAAGACTGCGTTCGCTTGGCAGAACACTTAGAAGATGCAACAAATCTCCTAAACAGACTGCCTATAGTGCGTTCGTCCATCCGCTTTCGGAATACACTCGCTCGGAGTGGGAACCTTAAGAGACAAGATTAACGGGGTACATCGAGAAAGTTCGAAGAATCGTAGCATACGTGTATTATCGAGAAATAGGGGAAAGTGTGTCATGGATGGATCTGATACAAGATTCTTTGTGGACGTCATTAAAACCAAGGTATTTCTCGTTGCGGTGGGATTTTCTAATGACGTTTAAGTCACCAAATTTGTTCTCCGACTACGACAATATGTTGTTGACGGCGACCAAAATATGGAGAAACAATCATCATAGTAAAATAAGGAAAATAAGAGCTCTCACTGGAAAAAATAAGTATTCATGTTTTCTGCGTGTTAGTCGAGAATGGAATAGTAGGGAATTAGTGTGAAAGTGGTTCGATGAACCCTCTCCCAGGCAACTAAGTTTCATTTGAAGAGTAGCTATGTACATGTAGATGGTATATTTAGGACCAATTATGCTTTTAATTGGTAGAAATTTCGTAAAACTGCCTGTGCTAATGATGTATTTAGAATTTGTTTGTCTTTCAGTTAATGAAACACATTGGGAAGCGATTAGTTTGATGACGTGTAGATTTCGTACCATTAGCTTTTTCTAGAAGTCTAGTAATGCGACCTTATTTTATCATTAATAGCCCAATTAATGTGCTTGTTTCGCGGAAATCATTTGTATTATAATACATATTACCATATTTCAGTATCACCAAGTTTTTCAGTTCCCACTCACCTCTCTCCACCAAACTCTAAAATAAAACCCGAATAATGCAGGCAAAGGAGCCGTCTTTGACCAGGCAGAAGCTATAATACAATTCAATACTCAAATTATAATAGTTCATGATTTTTAATCTGCTCCTGATGCGGTCAATGATTTATCATACCTCATTTCATTATACATTTATTCCTGTTTTTTCTTCCTTTCACGGGATACATTACAGGACGTAGGGTGCCACTACGACTATGAAATGATTAGCTCAGGGAAGAATTAGTGTCGGGCCGCATCAGACCTGTGATCCGGACAAAAGGAAAAAGAAAATGTCTGTTGTGGCAGCTGAAAATGGAGCTTTACGATCTGAAACCGATTGTATAATTAATAAGAAGATTCTGGTAACTTTGCTCCTCAGTTGCGGATGTCTGCGCGATCAAATATTTTATATTTCCGATCTCCTTGATCTTGTACACGAAAATGGTAGCTTTGAAACCCTTACACGAAAAGCTGGATTAATATTACTTTTCGATGAATTACCACGAATCGTCAAGTTTGTGGTTTCCCTAATAATAGCAATTAACCTCTGCATCAGAATGTTAGATATAGAATATCAGTATCGATGTTGCCTCAAACTGATCAGTGTAACAGCATCAGATCCTACAGAACACTATCGTAATGAATCATATCAGAGCGTTCTAGAAAAATTTCCATGCCCAGTATTTAAAAGAGACGAATTTAATTCATCGAACATTTCCCTTGATCTAACACTATAATACTCCTTTATACTCTTGACCGTGGTGACCCAACGTATTGCGAATTTATGAGAGTGTAGGCTTAATGTGGAGATAACGAGAAGGAAGCTACTTTAAAGATTCCTTCACAACGACGCTTATAACCAGAGAAAATTTAATCTGGGTAGGTGTTCTTTCTAGTGATATGACGTAGTCTCGACGCATTGCTTATATGGAAAGAGAAGACGCTCATCGACAGATCGGGGCGTCTTTCAGTAGGTATGTGTTAATAAATGTAAACCTTACTAAATGAGATACCCTACAGAAATTACGGAATTCAAAGTAATTGAAATACTATTTAGTGGCGAAGCATTTAAACCCATAGATATTTCTAAAGTGTGGTGCGAGAAAAGAGATGCACAGTAATGTTATTCGTATTGTTTGAGCGAAAACCGAATGGACACTGTTCATATTTTTTAATGATATACGACACACACAAATCATACAAAGTGATGTATTATTTTCTAGATCTTATCTCTCTTGTCGCATTAAGGAATCAAAATTTGGCTTTCCATGTGTCCAGGAAAAAGAAAGACTACCTGGAACGTCAGTCAGTTCGTTGACATAAGTTATATAGAACTTTCAATTTTCACACGTCCTATTAATTAACGGATGTTTTTGATTATGTGGAAACACTATTTAAAAAGCTTCTCCCAATCTAATATGAATGGTACTGCAAAATATTCTTGTTAACCTTTGCCACGTGTGGCGTCAACGCTAATGAGATTCGGCTTCCATTAATCGGCTTTGAATACCTGCCATCCATTGAGGTGGAACTGAAACGAATGCAAAACTGTGAAAACACGCGCAAGCTACATTCCAGAAAATCACTGACATTTTCATATTCTTTTGCCCTTTTGATGGAACGGCAATTGAAGGAAGCAAGTGTTGACCCCTCTCAGTTTAGCAACGAATAGTCTGTTCGCAGTTTCTCGTGTGCATATATATTGGTGCCAATTAATTCCACATATACCGCTAGAAAATGCTGTCTTATAAATAATAATACACTAGCCATTCTGGACATTGAGAGGAGAAAACAGGCATTTTGGACCAAATCAGAGTGCTTGATTGCCTACGTGCGGGGGCAAATACGTGACGTCATTACCCTACATTCTAACCCCCCTTCCAAAGATAAATACTCGTTTCTGCTCCCCCTATGCCCTTTCCACTCGTCAAAACTCTCAGTTCTTTTCTGTTTATTTTCTTGTAAATAGACTAAGAAAATGACTGAAAGTCAACTGTGTTATACATATTCAGCATAGTCATATCTCACTATATTACTGCCATATTAGTTCATACAGTCAGTATCTCAAACCCGTCTTAAGCCAAGCCACTTCCACCTCTTTCTATTTCTTGAAATATATTAATCATAAATCTTCCTGCGGAAAGGATGGGCTGGGAGTGACATCATATTTCCCCAGTGGCGATGGCAATTTAGTAGTCTCTGCTCGTAATCGTCTGCCAGGCATACACTTTTCTTTTCTGCACACGCTAAACCCTAACACATTCACTCTCTGCAAGCTATCACGTAAGAAAGTCTAGGCAACTGTTTAAAGAAGATGGAATGTTCTATTCAGGTTCAAACAGGCCAGAAAGGTATAGACCACAAGAAAATCGATGAGATATTTAACTCAATAGACTACGGAAATTTCTACTTAAGATATCAAAACACATTTACAGTCAGTGTGTTACGAACTTCAATTTCATAATGTATCTAAAACTTGTAGGCTAGAAATTCAGTTTCATGATACATCTATAACATGTAGCTTACGGTTTCGGTTTACATATTTTCTATATCTGCCACTTGTGTCTGAAAATTTTAGTGCAGTAGGTTTATAAGTAGTATGATACAATTTCAGTATATTACGTCCGTAATAAGTATTTAACTGACAGGTGTCTCAATTTATCATCTAGTAGGAACAGTTTATCATAAACTGCTGATAAAACTAATTTTTACTGCTTTACATCGCTTTACAGTGAAAATTTTATGTACCATGATTAAATTATGTACCGAAAAGTCAACTTATCAACATTGTGTAATACTCACTGCCAGTAGTCATGAACGCTTAATTCCTAAGCGATGCGTTATGCGTTGTGCTTCACACGTACGAATGTTTAATTGTTGTTCCATGATTATTAATGTTTTATTCAACGCATCTTGTTCTTACTGACGCATGGAATGTTCTAAATGTTACTGGCTTTATCGTGGCAACTCAGAATATAGTAGGAACTAAGCAAGTCACTTTGAATGACTTCACACACGTACATATTTCAGGTAGTTAAAAAAGATTTTAATCTTCCTCTGCCTGCGTAGCAGTGTAATATTCTTCCTCTGGTATTTCTTCAACGTATAACCGTAACTGAAATCTGCAGAATATGGGATGGAAAAACATATACAGCCATTCCTACAGTTACGGGTTTTTTAAAAACAGTGTTAAGCTCACTTAGTTTTATAGCAATCAGATTTGTTATAAGTACAAGGATGCACTTGAAACTCGCTATTGCAATCACATCAGAAGCTCCGTATCTGCCTACCCAATGTGTTACGAGTCCCATCACAAGCATCTCGTTGATATTGAAGTTTTGCCAGAAACACTGCTATTCGTTGAGTATGGAAAGCTGTTAAACGTTTTCGTTTTCTGCTTGTATGTGTTTGACAGTATCCATATTACGAGCTTCATCAACGGAGCTTGACGGAACGACAATATCCCTTGAATTTTGTTGGGGTTAAGGTCGTTGAGGAGACATTACTTCAAATTTATATATTGTATCACAAAATATTTTGCGTATGTGAAAATCAGCTTCTTCGTAACTCGTGACTTGTCAATACTTGGTTGTTATACTATTTTCTCTGGTTATAATGGAAGAATGGAGTGAATATCATGGAGTTTTGATGGTCACTACATGTGTGTAACCTATGTCAGACTCATCTGGTGAGTTGATTCCATGCGAGCAGACCGCTTACAGCCATGCAAAATCAGAGAGCAGTAGGTATTGAATCACTGTCAATCTGTAGAGACTATTAACAAAGATATATAATTCCAGATTTATCGTTATTCCCTTTACAACCAGTCTTGAATATTAGGAAGACGGCCATTTTTCCACCAGTCCTTTGTCTTACACGTATTTGCTTTAATGAAACTCTCACAACTGGACAATTTCCGCCATGTAGGTGCCACCATGTGGTAATATTAGCCGAAAATAGAAGTGAATAATACTGCTATATCTTGGTATCTACAGTACTTGAAAATGGCCTGTAACACCGGAATCAGACCATTATCATAATTTTGGTATATTAAATACGAGTAAGGAACAGCCGACATCTGTGGGGGAAATTTCGTTTTCTTAGTTTGAGCTCACGAGGTTTCCTATATATTTTGACCATTTTACTACGACCAGTTAATCCACTTCTTCACAAAGAATCATGATCATGAGATAAACATTTTATTTCGTTAGATTGTAAAACCTTGCGGTTGCTGTAAGTTGTGGTCTATAATTTAAACTACGAATAGCGTAAGCAGCTCCACTATTTTTACCAGTAAGAGAACAAAGGTCTTGGTGTATCAACTAAGTTTACTAAGTGTTCCTTGCAGACGTAGCAAATTTCTGTTGTTCTGGATACTTCTTCCTCATAAAGCTGTTCAATCGTCTGCCTGTTTGGATGCACAGAGTGAACAAATTTCATACAGTCAGCACTTCTGCATAGTTCAAACTCAGGACAGTCCTTGACAGTAACGATGCTGCACTTACAAAGGAACTCCGCATGATTTGCGTACATTAATTTCGTCACTAACATGCTGTTACAGCAAGCTTCCAATATCTGGCATTATGGCAAACACTAGCTTTTAATTGCTTGCTACACTGATACAAACTTATGTACTGAATCTCTTCATTGAATATTGGACTATTGACTTGTTTCAGTTCAAATAGTCGAAAAACTGTGCATCCATCCTCTTTAGATTAACAATAGTATAGTCAGCACTCACATACTTCAATATAATGACGAAAAGGAGTAACGTTACTCTGTGCTGGCCTTAGAAATTGTATAATATAAGAAACGTTAAATTTCGGCAATTTTAAGCGTCCAGATTCACAGATTTACATGTTTCTAACTGTTAGGAGCTTTCGGGACATTCAGTGGAACAACTTTAAATAATTTTGTTTAATATTTTTCTCTCCCTCCTACATACATCACCCAGCAATTTGTAGAGAGCAGAGCACCGAACACAATAACAAATTTCCGACGATTTTTGTAGTTTTTAGTGTGTTTTTAATTAAAATCCTTTATTTATCTTTGAAACGTGGTACTTACTGGAATTAAAGAAAACATGGAAGGGAGGACGCACCAATACTACTTGCTTTTTTCACGCAAGGTGTTTATTTAACAATATATAAACTGTGTTTTACAGATAATCGAAGCATTTAACGATAAATATCCTTTAACAAAAACAACAAATTTCCAAAATTCTTTTGGCCTTAAACCGTAAGTTGAATAAGTTTTTTAATCTTTGCAAGTGCAGTATTGCAAAGTATGTCAATCATTACAAGACGGCCGGACCTGCAGCCCGCCCGTTATCGGATGAAACGGCGGTGTTTACTAGCGTGTTGGACACAGTCTGTCTCATTAAATGACCTCCCCAACACATGAAAACTCTATAAGCACCACTGATGACAAGAGTGATTCAGTTACTCAAACCGATTGGCTTAACCTTTGATTTGAAATCTGTATGTCGGCAGGTTCAGGGTTAAGATGCGCACCTCTGCTTAGAGGTTAAACAGATTAGCAAAAAATATGACAATGATAAGGTTTACTTCGAAGCAACCAACCTCACAATTTCAATCGGCAACCAAGATGCAACAGCATTCCATCCCAACTCTTATAATGACTAAAGCTCAGGTGACAATTGGCTGTTAATATGTTCAAGAATGAACTCATTGCCAGGTATTAAGACCGCTCTGAATAAACGTCTTAAAATATCACTTCTGAACACATATGACAAGAGAACGTACCCAACGGAACCACAAGATCTAGCTAAAATACACGGAAACGAACAGGTTAGTACCACAGGTTGTCCAGATTATAACAAATGACTGAAATCGCAATTACAATCAAAGAATTGAACCGGTCAACAGCTAAATGTAACCACAAGGTCCCTCTTTTGTTCAAAGGCAACCTATGCCTTAGTACAATTGTTGCGGCGCTATTTACGACCAAGAGCTGATCAATTAGAGCATTAATGGTCGGGTACAAACAAGAAAGGGAAGGCTATATAATAGCGGGAAAAAATTTCAGACAACTAGTATAACTACATCCACGACCAAAGGGCCGGCCGACTCAGACTCTGAGGGTCGGGTACAAACCAGAAAATAATAAGGAGGTCTGGTAGACAATGAAGCAAATCTCCATGTGGATTACAGAATGCTACTCCCCTTTACCAGCAAGCATTTCCATGGATCGGCTGTGCGTCGCAGCAGTTACTGAGTGGTGCCGATGAAAGCCATGTTGAAGAGGGTAGTCATGCCATGAGCGGTCGTTCGACACGAATGTTGCCAACCACCCGACGGGATGTCGGCCTGCTGCTTCTACTCGTTACTGACCCCGGTGAAGTACTCAGGTATGTTCGCTCTGAGCACGTTCTCCTCGCGCATCTCGTGTTTTCGGCCGCTCGGATCTCGTGACCGCCTCTTGTCGCGATGCTACCTCCAATCCCCAAACTTCGTTGCTTCCCTCTCGGGCCAGCGAACCCCGTATATATTTCGGCAAGCAAAGACCTTCTAAGGACACAACCCACAGTTTTCAACTCCTCCAGAAACGCCAGACACAACAGTCTACAAATTCAATGGCACCACGGCTCAACCACCACCTCTCAAACCTGAACAAGCCTCCGACTGTGCTAAGAACCCCTCACTCTGGTGGAATGTAGAATCTGACAGAGACGAACCTCGTAATGAGCTTCCCCTTTCCCGGTGTGGTATACCTTTTGCATTTCTTACTTTTATGTTTTCATCCTCTTTAAAAGCAAAGAGACAAGATGAGGTGGTAGTAGCCCAGCGTAGAGCCTGTGCCTACCGTCAGGTATTTTTGACTTTCAGAAATTAAAAGACAGAGCAGTTTTTGTTCTTGTACGGGTTGTTGGAAGGAAGGTTTCGCTCAGTGAGTGAACGAGTGAGAACCGCCATTTTTTTAGCGAGTAATTGCAGACCGCCATTGTGTGTATTTTCTATGTGCATCGAACAGAAATATAGTAGTGTTTTATTAACAGAATATTTGTGAGAGTTATTATTATTTCAAGTATTAATGCAATAAGAAGAACGGAAGCCCACCTGTGTACTTCGGAAAATTTACGAAGATCCGAATATAACAACAAGGCCACAGTCAAGGAGACGGCGATCGGACATAATATTAATAATTGGTACGCATAAAATACTATGAAGACGATTTATTTATATAAATATATACTAAAATGATTCCTTTCCCGTTACAGGCAATGCCTAGCTTATTGTGCTTGTCCTTCATGCCAAAGAATTAATCTCTTTAATTCATCCATTTAAAAAAGGCCACACATTCCAACATTTTATTATCATTCATTCCCTATCCTATTATATTATCATTTTATTATATTATACAGTGGCGAAAAGTGACAGGCACGATACGTAGTGGGCAAAACTGCGAGTACTAGTATTGTTAGGAAAATGAATATGCATGTATGTTAACAATTTCTTTATGTTCCATGTACGCTGATGATGTGACGGAGACGGTGATGTGATACTGAAAGGAAATAATAAATAAATTAGAAGGAAGAGGACGACAATACCAAGAACGTACAACAAAGCACAATAGAAGACGTAACAGTTACAAGACAACATTCAGGTAGGACCGCGCAATGCATATAGAAAAAGCGTTCCCAGTAAGCATATTAGAAAACCCAAGCACCTATTTCCTAAAATTCAGAACCTAAAGCTTCAGAGATTAACGCTATTGTATTCGAGTAGAGACAATGACATTTCTTTATTAGTACTGAAAATATATTGACCGAACAACAACTGAGATTACAATTACACATAGCTGTATATGTATTTTTAGCGTGAGAAGTACCAGATAAGTGAAATCTAAAGAGAGAAAATACTGATTTTGATAACTGTAGTGCCTTAAGAGTTTCTATAATGGAGAGTCAAAACAATAAGGAAATGTCATTCTAAAATCAAAATGCCAATGTAGTGGATGTGCATTTACAAAACGCAACAATGAGTGGTTTAGAACCGTTAAGCGGTGATTATTTGGATGCTGGGCGCAACATGCCATTGTTGCATTCGACGCCCGTGAATACAGAACATTTCATTACCAGCAATACTTTGATTGCAATAGACGAAATTAATGACAACTCAAGGCAGGAGAATATTTTAAATGAATGTAGTACGCGCAGTACAGACGCAGATGCTGACAGGCGTAGGCCGGAAATGAATGGAGAAGATATGCAAGCATTATTTCGAGCTTTAACAGAAACTATACAAACTAACATGAACACAATTAATTCAAAGATGTCGAGTTTAGACATAATACAAGCAGACATGACTAACATGAAAGCAGACATGACTAACATGAAAGCAGACGTGACCACAGTAAAGTCCGAGATCGCGAAGGTAAATACAAACATGACGCACATTTCAGGCGAGGTAGAAAGTTTGCGCACAGAACTCAATAACATGGATACGAAGTTCACACAGAAGATTTCGCAAATCACCACGGAGGTGGATAGGAAAATTAATGAACAAGTGCAAATTTCAGTTCATGATAAGGGTGAGAAATTAAAAGGCATAATGAGAGAAAATTTTGAGACACTAACACACACATATCGACAGGAGATATCCGGTATTAGAGAAACCCAAGAGAATTTACAGGCAATGCAAAAGAATACGCAGGTTAACTTAGACAATGTACAATCGGAAGTAGCGAAACTACATTCTTTCTGTGACGACTTGCCAGAAAATGTAGAGAAAAGCACAGTGGAGATAGGGTTACTCAAGTTAGAACACAAGAGAATCAACTCAGACATTGTGCAGCTTTTCGAAACGGTAAAGAGTAATACAAAGGACGAAAACACAACGTTCGCAGAAAAATGCGTACGTGAACAGCGCACTTATGTGGAAGCGGTAAAGGAAGTAATGGGGGAAAAGGAAGAAGAAATCTTAAAACGCATAGAACAGGATATCAGACAGGTAGAACAAAGGTTAAGGGACGAAATAGTTAGCAAACAAAGTACGGTAATATCATCGCCGGGGCGGTAAGCGGAGCGCTAAACAGCCATCCGCCAGTGGGAGGAATCAGTGGCGCGACAACAATGCCCAACCCACGCCGCGCGACCGCATGTCGACGCAAGACGCGAGCAACGGGCAAAATTTTTGTGAAACAAATATACCGTCACTGCAGGGAAATGCTGTTCCGCCCTCCTGGACAGCGTTGTTAATGGATGAGAGCTTAATAAAACATCGACAGTTTACCGTATTCTCAAATGAGAAAAAGCGAACGCACCCGGTAGTGTTTGTCCGAGCCTTCAGAAATGTACTGCCGAGGACTTGGACAGAAGCTCAAAACATCAAATATGTAGTAGGACATACCGAACTTTGCGAGACATATGATCAGTTTGAGAATGCATTTTTAGATAAATACTGGTCTACAGCTATCCAGGAGAGGTTAAGACGAGAGGTATTTAACCCAGTACCATATCATTCAAAATTCGGGGGGCTAAGAAACTATTTTGAAACATATCTAAACAAGACCCGTTACTGGAATAATCCGATCTCTCATGTAGATGTATTGAAAATCTTAAAGAACAAGTTACCTGCAAATGTTAGGGAAAAATCAGTAACTGTTCCCGAATATGACCTTGAGTATTTTCTTTCAGTGCTCGACTCAATAGATCTGATTCATGAGGATGGGCAAGCCATGCCTAGTTATCGTAACGGTAATGAACACTACCCAAACGGAAAGAACAACTATGGTAACGGCAATGGATATGGAAACTATAGTGGTCGTGTGCGTATGAATGAATGACATCCGTATGCACCGCCGCGTCACAACGGCAATCCGTACAATCGGCCTACCTACCAGCCACAGGGTGACCGAGGGTACGAAAATAAATATCAGCCCCATAGGTACGGCAATGACCGAGACATTAGGAATCCGAGGGAAAACTTTGACAACAGGCGACAAGGAAATGGAAATTACTGGGATCGGAATATGCAACACAGGGATCCGAGAGAGAACAGGCAGCCAGTACAATCAAATCGAAACAACCGGGACACGAACTGGCGAGCACGCGAACATACAGTGAACATAGTAGAAATGACGGCAGAGAATGAATCCATACCTTTACCACCCCCAAGCAATAGTAATCGAGCGTGACTAGAGGAAGAAGGTAATGAACTGTCAATGTGCCACAGTACTAATATGAGCGACATAAACACTGACACGAACAGGGACGGAAAGGAGGAAGTAGAAACTGAAACAAACCTACACATACAGCACATCCGGAATCTATTTTTAAGGTATGATAAGGACACAGAAATGAAAGAAGACCTGTTTACTGAGGAGAAAGGAACAACACCCAAGGTAAGTGAAATTATTCAAGCAATAATAAAGGTAAAAGTGCGAAACATAGATGTACCCGTTGTTTTGGATACTGGCGAGTCGACAAGCCTCATGTCTACTAGCTTGTTCAAAGAGATAGCGAGGGAAGTAAGTGTACTCACGCTACCAGTGGAGAACTGTAAGATCGTAACGGCAATGGGAAGTAAATCTAAGGTTATAAAATTACAGGCCAGCACACCCATTAGCATATGTGGTGTAACTTTGCAGTGACTTTCTTGTTGATAGACAAACTGATAGTGTACTGTATACTTGGTATGGAGGTGTTCAGAAGGTATGGGGTAAAAATAGATATCGGCAGCGGGGAATGTCAGTTTCATGTAGGAGAGCGCACACTAACAGTGGACTTAATAAAAACTACAACGACGAATCAGGGTAGGCAGATACCCGCTATTGATGTTAAACTTAGCTACCCTCAAGTCTTAATAGCAAGGGAGACGGAATTTGATGACCCTGGCGGTGAGATCCTAGATGAGCAAACAGTAGATAGTAAAATAAGTAAATCCACTTGGCTTAACAATGAACAGCGAAATCAACTGGCAAAATTACTCTTCAAATATCATAACATTTTTCGTAAATGACCCAGTGTTATTAGGGGATACGAATATAAAATGGAAGTGTGCCCGCATGAAACCTATTGTAGAACGTCATATGGCATTCCTTGGGCAAAGAAAGACGCAGTAAAACAAGAAATAGAGCGTATGATTAGGTGGAAGGTGATTGAAACATGGCACTCGCCTTACTGCAGTCCGATTCTCGCAGTTGGTAAAACTGACGGAACGGTGCGGCTGGTGTTAGACGCGAGAGAAATAAACAAAATCATCGTTCCTATAAGAACAAGGCCAGAGAATCTAGAAGAGCAGTTATTAAAGTTTCATGGCGTTAAGTATTTAACATCCCTCGATTTGAAAGCTTCGTACTGGCAAATTTTGTTGCATGAAGAGAGTAGAAAGTATACAGCTTTCATAAATGCCGGGAGGAGTTACCAATTTAGGGGGCTGCCTTTCGGATTAAACGTGAGCGCTGGTGTATTTATTGAAGCATTAGACAAAGTACTTGGACCGGAGTTGCTTAGCCAGGTTACACTCTACGATGACGATTTATTAATTGCAACTAAAACATGGGATGAACATGTAAGTATTCTGGAAAAGGTTTTTCAAAAATTCGATGAATACAATGTCACAATTAACTTTAGAAAGTCTGAATTCGGAAAGGACAAAATAAAATTTTTTGGGCACATTATTTCACCAGAAGGGATCTTATCTGACCCCAGTAAATTAGATGCGATACGAAATTTCCCAACACCCTATAATAAGAGACAATTAAAAGGTTTTCTAGGAATGGCCTCGTTTTTCAGGAAATTTCTGCCACAATTGTTGAACAGTAGCTCGCTGTTAAACCTACTGCGTAAAAATCACAGTTGGCTGTGGACTAAAGAGTGTGAAAGTGATTTTCAACGCATTAAGCAGGCACTGATTAATGCACCTATCCTTAAACACCCGGATATGGAGTTGGACTTTCGTTTAAGCACTGATGCTTGTTATCAGGGGCTTGGCGCGTGTCTGTTTCAAATAATAACAAAAGATGGTAAGGAAGAAATCAATGTAATAAGTTTTGCGAGCAGAACTCTTACAGAATGTGAAAGATCGTATTCTGTAACTGAACTGGAATTGTTGGCAGTTACTTGGTCCTTTCGTAAATTTCAATATTACCTTTGGGGAAAACATACTAAAGTTTACTGTGTTCATCAAGCTTTGTCCTTTCTTCTGACATGTAAGTTGTTACATAAGAGAATAGCGAGGTGGTGCATGTACCTACAGGAGTTTGATTTTGAGGTTGTGTACATAAAAGGGGAACAGAATGTTTTGGCAGATGCACTATCACGATTACCACAAGGCCTCACCGATTATCACGACTTATAGGAACAAACATCTGATTTCAAAATACTTTTAATAAATGATGGAACTTTTAAACCATATTATATCAAAATGTGCAAAAACATGCAACGTCTGCAGGAAGAAGACCCGAGATGGAGCAAGGTAATAAGATATTTGCAGTCCGGAACACACGAACAGTTAAAGCAGTATTACATTATACATAATAGCGTCCTCTTTCATAGAAGAGATCGGCGAATGGATAAGTGGTGTGTGTGCATACCTCAGGAATATGTGGACAACTTAATTCAACACACGCACCGCACGTGGGGACATTATGGAGTGCTGAAGTGTGCTGCAAAAATTGCAACGTATTGTTATTTCCCTAATATGAGGCGACGTATAGAGCAAGTAATCAGACGATGTGCGGTGTGTCAGAAGGTCAAACATCAAAATAGGACATGTCTTAATGTACTACACCCAGTAATACCAAAGCAACCAAGGGACCTTGTATCTATTGACGCCGCAGGACCTTATCCCCAAGCCCGCGGCGGGGTTAAATACATCGTAGCCTTGTATGACGTTTTTAGTAAGTATCTCCAGCTGTACGCAGTCAAAACGGTTAGGTCTGGACCAATTATAAGACGGATTCTGGAAGACTACATACCACGTATTGGGAAACCGCAAGCGGTTCTAACTGATAATGCTTCAAATTTTACAGGTGACCAATGGAAATCATTTTTAAAATCACAAAACATACGTCATATTTTAGTATCCAAGTTCCACCCGGAAGCAAGTCCTGTCGAACGGTGCTTCCGTGAATTTAACAGGTTTATCCGGACATATATACCGCAGAACCAAAAGAAATGGATAGAATACGTGGGTCCGTTTCAGCACATAGTAAATCACCTACCACACACATCAACAGGGTACACACCGGCCGAACTTATGTTTCAAAAGGTGGAACTAGATGAATGGGCAAAACCGATACCTAAATTAGGGCACAAAGACATAGCCTTGGATGACAAAGTACGGGAAGCGCTAATAACACTGGAAGGGCAAACTCAAATATAGAAAGGCATTTACGACAAGAAATTGAAAAACGTAATAGAATTCCAGATTGGACAGGAGGTACTACTAAGAACTCATCCGAAATCATCGAAATTAAAGGCATTGAACAAAAAATTGCAATTGTTATATGTTGGTCCGTATATCACTGTTGACAAGCCACATCCTGGGTGCTACTTGATAGGAAATATAAAAAATGGTAAAATAAAAGGCATGTATCCACATAAAGATTTGCATAAATTTATTAAATGAAAGTGCAAGTCCAATTCTTTCCTTATTTGTTGCGTTAATAAAACCCAAGTATGTAGGAGGTTTGTCACTCTATGACGAATAAACCGATTGGCGCTCGGTTCCTCTCCAGCTAGGGGGTACAATATTTATATTTTCGTTACCCTCTTCTACTGTCCTGTTTAGTCAATAAGGAATGTTCAATTTTCTTCTACTATCTAAAATGCAGAGATGAGAATGCAACCTAGTCGTTAGAGATTTTTCTTGTAATTTTGGTATTGAGCTTTCTTAAGACTTAAATATCTATAGAAACACAAGAAACTTTTTCATATTCCTTAAGAGAACACTAAATATATGGGAAGAAATAAAACAATTGTACACAATAGTGGACGAGTGAAAATCATTAGATTACGTAGTTACAATACATAAAAATAATTAAACAAGAGCGATGGAAAAGAAAGGAATTCACAGCGCACGAGCTTTGAGCTAGCGGCACGAGCGATGAAGAGTACTGAGACGTGCAGCCGCGCTTGAAGCGGAGTGTACTTATAACAATTACATACGAAGCGGCTAAGAGCTGATCGTAGGGGTCGAGTAGGCAAAAAGCACTGTTGAGTTCAGTGTCCTCAGCTAGATGCGCAAAGACACACTGCGCATCGCGACGGAAACCATTCTAGAATTTAAGCGAATCGGCATTCACGCTGCGCTGCCAACTGGACAAAACAGAAGCGACACGAAATGAAGTACCTATCAGCTCATTACTCTAACGTAAATCAGTTACACAAACAAAACGAACACAGACATTTATCCCCAAGATGGAGACTATGCTGTAAAGAGCACTAATTTCAAGAGTATATCATTAAGCATACGTAGTTTTAAGAAAAGGACCGCATCGGTGCAAGTAAAGTATAAGGAGCGTAGAATACGCTAAAATTGTGAACTTAAAATAGGCTATTGAATGTACATAGTTAGAAATAAGTATGAGTATTCAAAGGAGAAGAAAATATACACAGATATTCCTATCAGACTATATACAACAATATTAAGACAAGTTTAAAAGAAAAGTAACAACATGTACACTTAAAAGAACACGATAAGCACTGAACTTTATTGAGAACTAAGCGGCTTACATACAGCACGCAAGTCAGCGACGATGGGAAACGTAGAATGAAATATACACATAGAAAAGTGCGTGTGACGGAGACGTAAACTACAAAATAACATATCGTACGAGATTTAGCGAGAGGAGCAATTGTGCACTTATAAGACTACACTTCTTTACAGACAACATTAGTATTAGCGAGCGTGACGTATAGGGAGAATACATATCCCAAATTTGCTATTACAGAACTCACTTATGTTAGTTGCTATTAATTACATGGTACCTTATACGAAAAGCATAAGCAGCTGAGTAAAACTGTCTACATGAATCGTACAACTTGCGGGAGATAACCTAAGTAAATACGAAAACAACCAATACGCACACAACGTAATTATACGAACTAAAACAAAATAACTGAGGTAAGTACTGTATGTTTAAAAAAGCAATATACAGAAACAAATTAATTTCACTGCTGGATAATACTTGGAAGTAGAGAGAGTGTGAAAAGTTTTAGATTCGATTGGAGGTATTAATTAGTTAATCTATGTTTGTGGTGACATAACATGCATGAATGAATCTAGGAAGAGAATGAAAGTGTATTAGAGTAATATGAGTTTATTTATATTTGTGAGAAGAAACAAATAGGGCGGTGGTTCTAGTGTAAGAACCCTGTAGGTAATACATGAGTATAAATGGCGATTTTTTAATGAATAATTACATGGATATACGGCGATGAATATGAAAATTAATTTTGCAGTGGTACCTAGGAAAGGGCCACGAAGGCGACGTAAGAAAGAATAGATTATATAGTTTTAAGTCTTAGAATGAATGGTTGTATGAGTGTGGAAAGCAAAGTATGATGATGTATGTACGGTAAGTAATTATGAAAACGACCATCTTGAAGAAGTAGTGAAGAATAAAGAAGAAACAGTGGAGTCCATAGTAACAAAGGTACACGCTACATTTAAAGTACACTACAATACAGTGATCTGCTACACAGGCGTCAGAAAGTAAAACAAATTAGTATGAAAAACATTTCTTTAGCGACTAACTGTTACAGCTTGAGTAACTATAAGGTGAATATTAATGAAAATATGATATACGATTCGTATGAGGAACGAGCACAAAATGCAGTGAAACAATATTTTCTACACTGAGTTCTTGACACACGCAGAAGCGAAAACAGTACTTTAACATAAGCACGTTCTTCTTTCGCGGGAATGAATTATGAGTGGAATTACACAGGGCAAAAATATAGTAAAAGTATCGGGCACACGTTACAAAGGGTAAACACGTACATGTCGTCGCATCCATAAGGCAGAAATGTGACTTGAGATATGTGTACATGAATGTGTAATATTACGACGATTAACAAGCAGTGATGAAGTCAGGATTGTCAAAGTAAAAAACATCCTACACACTCGCTCACAAACGAGCACTTGTAAATATTGTACGTAGTATGGTGTCTATCAAATGCCAAGGATAGAATAAGTACACTAACGACGCACTACAAGTAGCAATCTTAGAAGTAGCTTGATCTCTGAAGCAGACCTTAGCAAATCTTCTTTTCCCATGTAGTGAGTAGTGCTGGAACGTATTTTCTATGTGTTTTTGTGAAGGTATAAACGCGCAGGAGGACGGGCCTGCAAGTCAAGAGAAGAAAATGCAAATATTCAGAACAAATGAAAGATTCCTTCTAATTTACTTATTAGTGTGTAAAACGATACCAAACATGGAATCCATAAATGAAAACTGAAGGTGAATTGTACATTTAGTTGTCAACTATATTATTGTCAATGTAGAAGTCTATGTAAAATGTATGTATGTACTGCTTTCTGTGTGTATCTGTGAACGTAAAAATGCGCAAGTCGGTCCTGCAAGACAAGAACGAAAAAGGTGCCAACATTCTGAACAAATGCAAGATTCCTTGTAATTTACTTATTGGTGTGTAAGATGCTGTTTAACATGAAGTCCATATACGAAGTGAGAATGTGGACTGTACATTTATTTGCCAACTATATTATTGTCGATGTCGAAGTCTATGTAAAATGTATGTATGTACTGTTTTCTATGTGTAGTTGTGAACGTAAAAACGCGCAGGAGGTCGGTCCTGCAAGAAAGGAACAGGAAACCCAAATATTCAGAATAAATTAAAGATTCCTTCTGATTTGCATATTAGTGTGTAAGAGGGTGCATGTCATGGAGTCCATATATGAAATGAGTATGAATTGTAAGTTTGTATGTCGACTTGATTATTGTCAACGTTTTTGTCTATGTAAAATGTAAGTACTATTGTCAATTTTATGTGAAATTTTATTCTTGAAAAGGAACCATTTATGTATGTATGTGAAGTGCAACGCGACGGACGAGTAAAACACTCGCACGTGTGAAGTAATACTAAAATGTCAAGGCCTAATAATAGTGAAAATAACGATTGAGCCGTAGCAAGAGTAAACGCTACAATGTGGCGAAGTGAATACAGTGAGTGTGATGCGTGTGCGACGGAAAAATGAGAGGAAATCCGTATAACCACGAGTTGTGGTGTGAGGACCGCTGAACTACAATGAACAACGGAAGACAATGCCGAGTTCTGCAGTGCGGCCCTTACCTCACCTTGCTGTGCGAAAACCTCGTCCAGGCGCGAGATGATGTATTGGTGTTCTTCGGGTTGAGCGTTGGAGCTGAATCCGTCGTATCCAGTCTCCGGACTGGAGGGCATATACAACACCGGACTTCATGAGCCTGGAGCGACATTACGATGGATGCACGGGCAGTGCTGCTGCTCACGTGGCGCTCGCGTCACTGAGACGGGCGCGGTAAACAATGAGCTGCTGCTAGCCATAAGCGCAGCGAACAATTAGAGAGCATGTGCTGAAAAGACACCTTCTCAGAACGGCCAATGAACCAAAAGCCAGTGAGAAAAACAATTTTTAAAACATGGTGAGGACAATTTACGAAATGTAAAATTTTTCCCCTGTCCATACAGCTTAACAAGTATAATGAAAAATCATAGACTAAGACGTTAGCACGACATGGACGTACGATTATGTAATATAAATATATGTGAATGTCGTTATGTGATATAAGTGTATGTGAATGTATTTATATGTATGAATTTGTAATGAACAAGGAAATGAACTTCGTAGACTTACTTGTAGTAGCTTAAGGGTATTAAAACTCCATTGACGTGCACCAAATGACTCAACATGAGCCCCAAGGTAAATAAGGCTACTGTATACTGTCTCACTAAATAAAGAGACTTATTCCCGACAGTATACAGTAGGGGGGCAATTGTGGTATACCTTTTGCATTTCTTACTTTTGTGTTTTCACCTCTTTAAAAGTAAAGAGAAAAGATGAGGTGGTAGTAGCCCAGCGTAGAGCCTGTGCCTACCGTCAGGTATTTTTGACTTTCAGATGTTAAAAGACAGAGCAGTTTTTGTTCTTGTACGGGTTGTTGGAAGGAAGATTTCGCTCAGTGAGTGAACGAGTGAGAACCGCCATTTTTTTAGCGAGTAATTGCAGACCGCCATTGTGTGTATTTTCTATGTGCATCGAACAGAAATTTAGTAGTGTTTTATTAACAGAATATTTCTGAGAGTTATTATAATTTCAAGTAGTAATGCAATAAGAAGAACGGAAGCCCACCTGTGTACTTCGGAAAATTTACGAAGATCCGAATATAACAACACGGCCACAGTCAAGGAGACGGCGATCGGACATAATATTAATAATTGGTACGCATGAAATACTATGAAGACGATTTATTTATATAAATATAAACTAAAATGATTCCTTTCCCGTTACAGGCAATGCCTAGCTTATTGTGCTTGTCCTTCATGCCAAAGAATTAATCTCTTTAATTCATCCATTTTAAAAAAGCCACACATTCAAACATTTTATTATCATTCATTCCCTATCCTATTATATTATCATTTTATTATATTATACCGGGTCCCTGACCAAAAGATTGACCTTGCTTAAAATTTTGACAATGGAACATGGACCTAGGAAACGCTAGGCAAGCTTACCTAAGCGTTTATCCTGGGAAGTCCGCCCAGGAACGTTCCTGTTACAGACAAGATCCCCTGTGTTCCCCTGAAAAAGGCGCTTGTTTCTATTATACGACAGAGCTGACGATCGTGACTCTTCCTAATATTTGTATTAGCTCACTCCCATTTCTCCCTCCGGAGTGATTGACCGAGGTGAAAGGTCATTTATCTCACACAAGTTGGAGAGCGAGGAATTCATGGGATACGCGAGCTTTAGGCTATCTGGGGTGGCTTGGGCTGCTATATGCTGCTCGGATTTAAACCCTAAGTTTAACCAGTAGAAGGTGGTATCCCACTTCTTGGGCGATTTATGGTGGTAAATAATCATCGCTGACTTCAAGTTGCGGTTAACTCTTTCGGCCAAGGAAGCCTGATATAGTAAGTAGTGGTGGTAAATATTTTAACCCATTGCCGAAAAAGAACTGTGTAAACGACCTTGCCAGAAAGCCAGGAGAGTTACCCGTAACCAACGCTCCCGGTGGTCCGGACAACCTAAATATATTAGTTAGATGAGAGATGGTTATAAGGGTGGTAGCACCCCGGCTAGGTAACAACTAAGCGAACCGGGAGAAGGCGTCCGCCACTACGAAAATACACGAATTGCCCTTTATCGTTCGGGGAAGCGAGTCCACATTATCAACAAACAATTTGACCAAAGGATGCTCTTCCCGTTCCGACTTCAGAAATCCTCTCGCCAGGTAGTTACTTGGTTTTCCCTTCTTACAATCTCGGCATTCTTTGATTAAACCTCTAATATCTTTATAAAGTGTCGTCCAGGTCAGTTCCTCTTTGACCTAGTCTAAACTTTATAATGACCAAAATGCCCTCCTACTGGAGAGTCATGGAAGTACCGGAACACCGGAATAACTAAGGTTCATGGGAGACAAATTCTAGCTTCTCCAGCCAGACCTTTCCCTGTGGTTACACAGAATACCGTTCTGCAGAAAACAGTCACTGGATTCCTGTCCGTCTGCCATTTGCTTCTTTAGCGACCCCCCTCCCCCCCCCCCCCCCCACCCGCAAATGGGTCTTGTTCTTTTTTCTCGATACGCCCTGTCTTCCTAGACAGAGCTAGGACCCAAGTAAGGGCTGGGTTATCCGTCTACAGGTCAAATTAACGATGTTTGAGACACAACCAAAATTTTACCAGGTCAAATAACACAGCTAAGGCTTCGCACTCACACACCAACTAATTGAGCTCAGGCCTCTCCAGACGTCGCGAGGCAAATCCTAACGGGCGCCTGCTATCTTGACCTTCCTGTAAAGGAACAGCCGCCACACAAGTATTGCAAGCATAAGTCTGGACTACAAACCTTTTTTTTTAAAGTCAGGTACGGCTAAAACCGGTGGGTGGGCAATCGCAGTTTTAATTCCTTCAGAGGCTGCCTGCTGACTCTGCCCAGACAAATTTCTCATTAATTTGGCGTAACAAATGTAAGGGATCTGCAGGATGTGCAAAGTGTGGGACAAATTTGCGCAAATAATTACCAATCGGGCAACGTCCCTCTTATTTCATACCTGCGGAAAATTCCTCAACACCGTAGTGCATTCCTGATCAGTGCTAATTGTGGTGTCACCGCCAGACACCACACTTGCTAGGTGGTAGCCTTTAAATCGGCTGCGGTCCGGTTGTATACGCCGGACCCGCTTGTCGCCACTATCAGTGTTTGCAGACCGAGCACCGCCACACGGCAGGTCTAGAGAGACTTCCTAGCACTCGCCCCAGTTGTACAGCCGACTTTGCTAGCGATGGTTCACTGACCCTACGCTCTCATTTGCCGAGACGATAGTTAGCATAGCCGTTAGCTACGTTATTTGCTATGACTTTACAAGGCGTCCGTATCCGTACTATTGATATTGTGAATCATGTACCATAAAGAGCGACGTTCTCCGTTAATGGATTAAAGTTAAGTATTCCACCAGCTACGTCCGTTTTTCTCAATTCTAATTCCCTTGTCGTCTTCCAGACCTCACGCCAGCCTGCGTGAGCTAAACGCGTGCATATAGGCCTCCTTAGACACGTGGTTTAGGGGTAGCGTCTTTCATTCATAATCAAAACGTCTTCGGTCCCGGGTTCGATCCCCGCCACTGCCTAAATTTTGATAAATAATCAGCATTGGCGGCCGAAGACTTCCGGCATAACAAGTCAACCTCATTCGGCCAACGGCCTTGTCAAAGAGGGTGGAGGAGCGGATACAGGTTCAGGGCACTCTCTTGTCCCAGGGGAGGGAAATTGCCCCTAAAGACGGAAGAATCAGCAATGATCAACGACATGAGGATGCAGAAGGCAATGGAAATCACTGCATTAAAGACACGTAACGTGTATCCACAGGACATGTCGCCTGTAGTTGAAGAAGTGTCATGATGATCTCTCCATTGGCAAAAGATTGCGGAATAGTCCCCCATTCGGTTCTCTGGGAGGGGACTGTAAAGGGGGAGATTGAATAATCAACGAAAGGATAACGTTCTGCTAGTCGGGGCATGGAATGTCAGAAGCTTGAACGTGGTAGGGAAACTAGAAAATCTGAAAAGGGAAATGCAAAGGCTCAATCTAGATATAGTAGGGGTCAGTGAGGTGAAGTGGAAGGAAGACAAAGTTTTCTGGTCAGATGAGTATCGGGTAATATCAACAGCAGCAGAAAATGGTATAACAGGTGTAGGATTCGTTATGAATAGGAATGTAGGGCAGAGGGTGTATTACTGTGAACAGTTCAGTGACCGGGTTGTTCTAATCAGAATTGACAGCAGCCCAACACCGACAACGATAGTTCAGGTATACATGCCGACGTCGCAAGCTGAAGATGAACAGATAGAGAAAGTGTATGAGGGTATTGAGAGCGTAATGCAGTATGTAAAGGGGGACGAAAATCTAATAGTCAAGGGCGACTGGAATGCAGTTGTAGGGGAAGGAGTAGAAGAAAAGCTTACAGGAGAATATGGGCTTGGGACAAGGAATGAAAGAGGAGAAAGACTAATTGATTTCTGTAACAAGTTTGAGTTAGTAATAGCGATACCCTATTCAAGAATGACAAGAGGAGGCCGTGAGATAAGGGAAGATTTCAATTAGATTACATCATGGTCAGACAGAGATTCCGAAATCAGATATTGGATTGTAAGGCGTACCCAGGAGCATATATAGACTCAGATCGCAATATAGTAGTGATGAAGAGTAGGCTGAAGTTCAAGACATTAGTCAGGAAGATTCAATACGCAAAGAAGTGGGATACGGAAGTTCTAAGGAATAACGAGATACGTTTGAAGTTCTCTAACTCTATAGGTACAAAGAAGGTAGCTGCGAAGAAACCATGGGTAACAGAAGAAATACTTCAGTCGATTGATGAAAGGAGGAAGTACAAACATGTTCCGGGAAAATCAGGAATACAGAAATACACTCCTGGAAATGGAAAAAAGAACACATTGACACCGGTGTGTCAGACACACCATACTTGCTCCGGACACTGCGAGAGGGCTGTACAAGCAATGATCACACGCACGGCACAGCGGACACACCACGAACTGCGGTATTGGCCTTCGAATGGCGCTAGCTGCGCAGCATTTGTGCACCGCCGCCGTCAGTGTCAGCCAGTTTGCCGTGACATACGGAGCTCCATCGCAGTCTTTAACACTGGTAGCATGCCGCGACAGCGTGGACGTGAACCGTATGTGCAGTTGACGGACTTTGACCGAGGGCGTATAGTGGGCATGCGGGAGGCCGGGTGGACGTAACGCGAATTGCTCAACACGTGGGGCGTGAGGTTTCCACAGTACATCGATGTTGTCGCCAGTGGTCGGCGGAAGGTGCACGTGCCCGTCGACCTGGGATCGGACCGCAGCGACGCACGGATGCACGCCAAGACCGTAGGATCCTACGCAGTGCCGTAGGGGACCGCAACGCCACTTCCCAGCAAATTAGGGACACTGTTGCTCCTGGGGTATCGGCGAGGACCATTCGCAACCGTCTCCATGAAGCTGGGCTACGGTCCCGCACACCGTTAGGCCGTCTTCCGCTCACGCCCCAACATCGTGCAGCCCGCCTCCAGTGGTGTCGCGACAGGCGTGAATGGAGGGACGAATTTAGACGTGTCGTCTTCAGCGATGAGAGTCGCTTCTGCCTTGGTGCCAATGATGGTCGTATGCGTGTTTGGCGCCGTGCAGGTGAGCATCACAATCAGGACTGCATACGACCGAGGCACACAGGGTCAACACCCGGCATCATGGTGTGGGGAGCGATCTCCTACACTGGCCATACACCTCTGGTGATCGTCGAGGGGACACTGAATAGTGCACGGTACATCCAAACCGTCATCGAACCCATCGTTCTACCATTCCTAGACCGGCAAGGGAACTTGCTGTTCCAAAAAGACATTGCACGTCCGCATGTATCCTGTGCCACCCAACGTGCTCTAGAAGGTGTAAGTCAACTACCTTGGCCAGCAAGATCTCCGGATCTGTACCCCATTGAGCATGTTTGGGACTGGATGAAGCGTCGTCTCACGCGGTCTGCACGTCCAGCACGAACGCTGGTCCAACTGAGGCGCCAGGTGGAAATGGCATGGCAAGCTGTTACACAGGACTACATCCAGCATCTCTACGATCGTCTCCATGGGAGAATAGCAGTCTGCATTGCTGCGAAAGGTGGATATACACTGTACTAGTGCCGACATTGTGCATGCTCTGTTGCCTGTGTCTATGTGCCTGTGGTTCTGCCAGTGTGATCATGTGATGTATCTGACTCCAGGAATGTGTCAATACAGTTTCCCCTTCCTGGGATAATGAATTCACGGTGTTCTTATTTCAATTTCCAGGAGTGTACAAGTCGGTGAGGAATGAAATAAATAGGAAGTGCAGGGAAGCTAAGACGAAATGGCTACAGCAAAAATGTGAAGACATCGAAAAAGATATGATTGTCGGAAGGACAGATCAGCATACAGGAAAGTCAAAACAACCTTTGGTGTTTAAGCAACGGTGGTACCATTAAGAGTGCAACGGGAATTCTACTGTTAAATGCAGAGGAGAGTGCAGATAGGTGGAAAGAATACATTGAAAGCCTCTATGTGTGTGAAGATTTGTGATAGAAGCAGAAACAGGAGTCGATTTAGAAGAGATAGGGGATCCAGTATTAGAATCGGAATTTTAAAGGGCTTGGGAGGACTTACGGTCAAATAAGGCAGAAGGGATAGATAACATTCCATCAGAATTCCTAAAATCATTAGGGTAAGTGGCATCAAAACGACCATCCACGTTGGTGTGTAGAATATATGAGTCTGGCGACATACCATCTGACTTTCGGGAAAGCATCATCCACACAATTCCGAAGATGGCAAGAGCTGACAAGTGCGAGAATTATCGCACAATCAGCTTAACAGCTCATGCATCTAAGATGCTTACAAGAATAATATGCAGAAGAATGGAAAAGAAAATTGAGAATGCTCTAGGTGACGATCAGTTTGACTTTAGGAAAAGTAAAGGCACGAAAGAGACAATTCTGACGTTACGGCTAATAATGGAAGCAAGGCTAAAGAAAAATCAAGACTCGTTCATAGGATTTGTCGACCTGGAAAAAGCGTTCGACAATATAAAATGGTGCAAGCTGTTCGAAATACTGAAAAAAGTAGGGGTAAGCTATAGGGAGAGACGGGTCATATACAGTATGTACAACAACCAAGAGGGAATAATAGCCGGCCTCGGTGGTCTCGCGGTTCTAGGCGCGCAGTCCGGAACCGTGCGACTGCTACGGTCGCAGGTTCGAATCCTGACTCGGGCATGGATGCGTGTGATGCCCTTAGGTTAGTTAGGTTTAAGTAGTTCTAAGTTCTCGGGGACTAATGACCACAGCAGTTGAGTCCCATAGTGCTCAGAGCCATTTCAACCTTTTTTTTTTTTTTTTGGAATAATAAGAGTGGACGATCAAGAACGAAGTGCTCGTATTAAGAAGGGTGTAAGACAAGGCTTTAGCCTTTCGCCCCTACTCTTCAATCTGTACATCGAGGAAGCAATGATGGAAATAAAAGAAAGGTTCAGGAGTTGAATTAAAATACAAGGTGAAAGGATATCAATGATACGATTCGCTGGTGACATTGCTGTCCTGAGTGAAAGTGAAGAAGAATTAAATGATCTGCTGAACGGAATGAACAGTCTAATGAGTACATAGTATGGTTTGAGAGTAAATCGGAGAAAGACGAAGGTAATGAGAAGTAGCAGAAATGAGAACAGCGAGAAACTTAGCATCTGGATTGATGGTCACGAAGTCAATGTACGTAGTTAATGAATTCTGCTACCTAGGCAGTAAAATAACCAATGACGGACGGAGCAAGGAAGACATCAAACGCAGACTCGCTATGGCAGAAAAGGCATTTCTGACCAAGAGAAGTCTACTAATATCAAATACCGGCCTTAATTTGAGGAAGAAATTTCTGAGGGTGTACGTCTGGAGTACAGCATTGTCTGGTAGTGAAACATAGACTGTAGGAATACCGGAACAGAAGAGAATCGAAGCATTTGAGATGTGGTGCTATAGACGAATGTTGAAAATTAGGTGGACTGATAAGGTAAGGAATGAGGAGGTTCTACGCAGAATCAGAGAGGAAAGGAATACGAGGAAAATACTGATAAGGAGAAGGGACAGAAAGATAGGACATCTGCTAATACATGAGGGAATGACTTCCATGGTACTAGAGGGAGCTGTAGAGGGCAAAAACTGTAGAGGAAGACAGAGAATGGAATATGTCATGAAAATAATTGAGGACGTAGTTTCCTACTCTGAGGTGAAGAGGTTAGCACAGGAAAGGAATTCGTGGCCGGCCGCATCAAGTCAGTAGACTGATGACAAAAAAAATAAAAATAGAATAAATAAATAAGTAAATATTTATACGGGTTGGCTCTCCTGCCAACCACAACATTGGCGACGAGAGGAAAAGTGTTCTTATATAAACTGCCCTGATTTACTTGTGTAATGGCCTCGTCACAATCTCCATATGTACTGTCCGAATTTTATCGTTTACAGAATCAGCAGACGCAGGCCTTACTGGATGCCCTTGTACAGCTCGTCCAGGGTCAACGTGAGATGCAAAATGATGCGGCAGCAGCCGCTTCACCGCTAACGCAGCCAGAACACGCTGTTGCACCAACGTTTCGACCTTTTGATGCTGCACTAAAAAGCTGGACGGAGTGGTCACGCCAATTTGGATTCCATCTCGCCGCCCACAGAATTCAAGGTAACGAGCGGCAGCCATGTTTGTTGTCTTCGGTCGGCGTACAAACGTACCGTGTGATAGTCAAATTATTTCCCAAACGCTACGTAGGAACTCTGTCCTACGAAGAAATTTTGTCTGCGTTAGATGCATATTTCAAAGAATCAGTCAATATAGTTGCGAAACGGTATTCCTTCTTTCGTACAAAACGTACGGCAGGTCAGACTAATCGGGAGTGGGTTGCAACCTTGCAAGGACTTACTAGGGATTGTGCTTTTGAGTGTCAATGTGGACTCCCTTATTCAGATACTATGGTGCGTGATGCAATTGCACAGAACGTTTCTGATGTTCGTGTAAGGGAATAGTTTTTGAAACTAGTAAATCCCTCCCTTCACCAAGTGATGGACATATTGGATCCGCGGGACACACTTGACTTTGCTCAGGAATCATTTGAAACTTCGCCAGCCGTGTGTCAGGTTAACCGGCCGGCCGGGCGAGCTGCACGGAGCAGTAAACAGCCCTCGCGCCCGGCCGCGCCACTGCCGCCTGGCTCTCAGCCACGTGTACCGCGCCGGCAAGCAAATGCAGTGATCAAATCATGCCCGCGGTGTGCTACTAAGCATTCCGTGAGAATTGCCCGTCACGCCAAGCTATTTGCTTTTATTGTAATAAAAAGGGACATGTTCAGAGAGTTTGCCAGAAAAAGCTTAGATCGGAAGTTCAAAACCGTTCCAGGCTCCTTGCATCGCGCCGGAATCGGAATCGACCTAAGGATACTCAAGCTCGCGAAACTTCGCCCATGGAAATTCATGTAGTTCATTCCACTCCGCCCAGTGCCTCTCTCACTAACAGTGACTTTGTTCGTCCCAAAAATAGTGTGCGTCAACTTCGCCGGAACTCCCGTCAAGTCGCAAGTAACTATGTACCAGTGTCCGTTGACGTTGCACGAGACAGTCGCTCTTGTCGTCAACAGGACAATAAACTTTTTGTAGACTTAGACATTAACAGCAAAGTGATACCATTCCAGCGCGATACCGGAGCTGCAGTTTCACTGATCAATCAAGGCACTTACAAACTGCTGGGAACACCTCCGCTGCGTGCCGCAAATGTTCAATTAACTAGCTATTCAGGGCAAAAGATCCCTGTGTTAGGACAGTGCAGTCTTCTTGCAACATACAAAGGACAAACAAAACTTGTGTCATTTTACGTCCTTCGTTCTTCTTCTGCAGTGAACTTGTTTGGTTTCGATTTATTTCAGTTGTTTAACTTGTCTATAGTAAATCAGGTCCTATCAGTGAACCAGTATATGCCTTCCGACAGTGTTCCTCGTCTATGTGAAGAATTTGCAGACATTTTTGCACCAGGTCTCGGTTGCGCTAAGAACTATAAAGCACATTTGGAACTGAAAGTAAACGCGCCACCGAAATTTTTCAGAGCGCGCAATGTTCCCCACGCATTGCGTGATGAGGTCGCAAAAAATTACATGATTTGGAATCATTAGGTGTGATTGAACGAGTGCAGGCTTCCCCCTGGGTCACGCACCGCCGATCGCTTCCCGTGACCAGTTGTCCTCCGACATGGAACTCTTGCCCGCTCCGGACCGTATGTCGTCTTCCCCGTCGGGTGCCCCGGCCCGATGGGGGTCGACCCTTCGGCCCCTCCTGTCTCTCTTCGGGCGCATACACCGCATGTTGGCGTGCACCCTGGAGCAGGTTTTCAGGCTCCCTGCGGTCCGAATGGCAGGGTGCGGGTGCCTGTTGCCTGTTGTGCCTGTTGTTAGGCTCCCCACCTCGTCGCTTATGTCAACATGGGGTCCTCCCCACGGCGAGCGGAAGCCTTATTGCAGAACCGTACGGCGGTTTGCGGGGGAGGAATGTGGTGTCACCGCCAGACACCACACTTGCTGGGTGGTAGCCTTTAAATCGGCCGCGGTCCGGTAGTATACGTCGGACCCGCGTGTCGCCACTATCAATGATTGCAGACCGAGCGCCGCCACACGGCAGGTCTAGAGAGACTTCCTAGCACTCGCCCCAGTTTCACAACCGACTTTGCTAGCGATGGTTCACTGATTTCTACGCTCTCATTTGCCGAGACGATAGTTAGCATAGCCTTCAGCTACGTTATTTGCTACGACATAGCAAGGCGCCAGTATCCGTACTATTGATATTGTGAATCATGTACCATAAAGAGCGACGTTCTCCATTAATGGATTAAAGTTAAGTATTCCACCAGCTACGTCTGTTTCGCTCAATTCTAATTCCCTTGTCATGTTCCAGACCTCACGCCAGCCTGCGTGAGCTGAAACGCGTGCATTTCGGCCTCCTTTAGTTATACGGTTGGCTCTCCTGCCAACCACAACACTAATTCCGTCCCCGGGCATCAAGTGGCCCAAAAATGACACCTGGCACTTAGCCAGGGGATAAAACCCATGCATCGGTTGACAAACTAGACGGAACCCGGTTGAACTCATATAAATTCCAACCCGTTGCAAAGGCGGCGAGACGCTTAGATTCCTCCGTTAAGGAAATCTGGTAATAAGCCTGATTAAGATCTAAGACCGTTAACCAAGATGCTCCAGAATTCGAGGTGAAACAGTTGTGGATATGAGGCTGTGGCACCGATTCCAAGATCACTTTTTATTGAAAAGCCTTTAATCAACCAAAAGTCTGAAATCCAGCCTCTTATCTAAGAAAATTGGGGAATGATAGGAGGAGGTGGACGGTCTTATGACTCCATCTTTTAACAATCTGTTAATTGTGTGTCTCAATATCTTTATCTTCGATGGTGACAAGCGATATAGAAACTGGCGAACCGGCGCGTCATCCCTGAAACGAATATGGTATCTAATGACGTCTGTGACTCCCAGACGATCATTTAACTTTTTCCTTTATTGACTAGAGAGGTGGTCTACCCAAAGCAGGCACGTCTTACCACTGGTGTCACGTCCCATCCGGCACATGAGCAAATGAACAAAAAGGCTATTCGATCGTTCGGGGAAAATTTGAAATAAAAGGTCCTGGTACAAAAATCTAATACCATACCGGTTTTACGGATGAAATCATGCCCTAGAAGTATATCAGGCACCAGTCCCTTAACTAATAAAAACTTGACAAGCCATGAAAATTCACACACTGAAAGATTTCCCCGCACTTCTCCGCACAGAGGTAACTCTTGGCCATCGGCCACCCGACATTTTTCAATCGAGGAACGTACTGGAGACAATCTACATAAGTGTCCATATTCAATAAACCACTGGTAAGGAGTGACACAGAGCTGCCTCAATCTAGTAACCCACACAACGATTCATGCCCTGAAGCTGCACAAACATATGGAAAGGTGGCTGCCTTGACACGACTACACCACCCCTGTCTCCGAGGGTGTGACACCGCTCCCGGCTGGCATCATTTCTCAGAGTAAGGCGTCCTTGGAACCTAGTACTAAATGGTCACATACGCCACATCTAAAAAAAGCCCCTGATTTCACTGAACCGCGCGCTCTACCTATCATGCTACCTTCTGGACCCGAGTTAGATAAATCTAGATGCCCCCCGTTAACTCATTTAATCGGTTGTCAGCAAAAGACAATTTCATAAAAGAGTTAACAAGATTCTCCAACTCAAGTTGAGTGGCCAGAGGAGGAAAAAGTGCGATCCGAGACCTATCTTCATGCGGAATACCTTCCAAGACATTAACAACTAAATTCGCCTCGGGAACATCCATATGTAGTGCCGATACTGCCTCACGAACCCCCTCTACATATTCAAACAACGATTCATGGAAGTCCTGTACGCACCAATATCTACACTCTAGCTCTTTGCTCATACGGTCTCATAACTTACGCTCCACAATCGACTGCCTCAGCTGCCCGATGATCTTACCATGCTGTAAGCTTTCGGATAGCAGATTACCTAAGCTACCGCATGCTAAGGAGTAGAGTGTGATAAGTACTACGTAATGGAGGATCCTTAATGCGTTAGCATGCGACTCACACTTAACTAGCAGCCACAATACACGTTGTACATTTTCTAATAGTTTCAGTGGACGATTGCAGAATACTGTTTAAGAGCGCATCATCGGGTTATGGAGCAAGGCAAAATATTGCCGAGACCGAACACTTAGGCCTCGGGCGACGGATCCATATTCGGCTATTGGATTGTCAGAAACATATTCTATATTATTTGTATCAGCCATAGTTTTGAATTCTAAAAGCTGCAGTTGGGATTTGCAAATCAAACAAAAACTTATTTAACTGAATGACATGTGCTAACTGCTCAGGGCTCGGTTCTATAAGTTTAAGATTATTTACTCTAATGCCCAGGATGACTAATTGTGCATTAATGCGCTTCGAGTGCCTCACAAATAGTTAATTACTTTGGAGAAAGGAGAGATTTTCTTATAACTGATTTAATTCTGCCATAATAGTCTGTAAATTTTGGCTCATGTCGCCAAGCGTGCTGACAGAAACGGAGAGTAATGTTGACAACACGGCCCGTAGCCTGGCTGCTAGTTCCCCACCGTACCGTGAACATGTTGTTGCCTAATGCTCAGTTCATACTCGAGCTGATCCCGTTTTAGGGACGAAACACCGAGACACTGACGTGGATCCATGCTGCGGCTGTGGACAAAAGAGAATAATTAGACAATGCTCCAAAAGAATAAAGTACAAAATTTAAATTATAGCGGGTTGCGCGAAATGAAAATCGTGTCAACCCCCTGCTTACGGGTAGAAAGCCATGCTGTGCTATCAATTAAACGTTGTACTTACTGCAATTAAGGAAAACGTGGGTCGGGGGAGCCAAAAATGTAACTTTCCTTCAACGCAACCTGTTACTTCACAATATCTAAACTGTGTTTTACAGATAATCGAGGCATTCAACCATAAAATTTTCTTTAAAGGAATACTCTTATTAACTGCCCTCTCCAACACATGAAAACTATATAAGCACCATTGACGACAAGAGTGACTCAATTACTCAAACGAAATGACTTAACTTTTGATTTGAAAGCTGTATGTCGAAAGGTTTGGGGCTACGATGCGCACTGGTGCTTAAAGGTTAAACCGATTAGCAAACAGTATGATAATGATAAGGCTTACTTCGAAGCAACCAACCTCTTAAATTCTATCGGCAACTAAGGTATGACTCGATCCCAACCCGTCCCTTCTGACAATTGATTAAAGCCCTGGCTAACCGCCCCGCGGTTCAGGCGCCTTGTCACGGTTCGCGCGGCTGTCCCCGTGGGGCGGTTCGAGTCCCCCCTCTGACATGAGTGTGTATGTTGTGCTTAGTGTAAGTTAGTTTAAGTTAGATTAAGTAGCGTAAGCTTAGGGACGGATGGGCCACAGCAAAATGGCTCTGAACAATATGGGACTTAACTTCTAAGGTCATCAGTCCCCTAGAGCTTAGAACTACTTAAACCTAAGGACATCACACACATCCATGCCCGAGGCAGGATTCGAACCTGCGACCGTAGCGGTCGCGCGGTTCCAGACTTTAGCGCCTAGAACTGCTCGGCCACCCCGTCCGGCTGACCACAGCAGTTTGGTCCAATAGGATCATACCACAAATTTCCAAATTTTCCTTGGTGACAGTTGGCTGTTAATATTTTCAAGGTAATCTGACTGTCAGTTATTAAGACCGCTTTGAAGGAAAGTCTTAAAACATCACTTGTGAATACTTATTACAAGAGGACACACCCAACGGAACCACAAGATCCTGCTAAAATACACCAATAATGACAGAATCTTACAAAACACGGAAACGAACAGCTTAGTACAGCAGGTTGTTCAGATCATAACTAATGACTGAGAAACGCAATTGCAATCAAAGAAGTCAACCGATTAACAGCTAAATCTAATCACAAGGCCCGTCTTTTGTTTAACCGCAATCTGTGCCTTAGTACCGGCGGTATTTACGACCGAGAGCTGATTAATTAGAACATTAACGATCGGGTACAAACCGGAAAGGAAAGGCCATATAATAAAGAAACAGATTTTCAGACGAATACTAGCACTATAGTACAATACTACTGCCCACATCATCGATCAAAGAGCTGACTGAGTAAAACTCCGAGGGTCGGGTACAATCCAGAAAATAATAAGGAGGGCAGGTAGACAATAAAACAAAACACCACGAGGATTACAAAATGTTACTCCCTTTTATTAGCATGCAGTTCCATGGATCCACGGAGCGTCGCAGCGGTTACTGAGTGGTGCCGATGAAAGCCAGGTAGAAGATGGCAGCCAGGCCAGGAGCGGTCGTCCCACACGAATGTTGACAACCAACTGAAAGAATGTCTGTTGTCCTGCTGCCATTACAGCTTTATCACATTAGAAGATGGTGTAAAACAAATCTGAAGATGGTCATTACTGACTGAAACATGTCATCGTCAAAGGAATTTATATTGTGGTCAAAGACTGGCAAAAAACAAAAAAAGAATGCTTCTATTCGTTACTGACCCCGATGAAGTACTCAGGTATCTTCGCTCTGCGCAGGCTCTCCTTGGGCGGCTCATGGTTTCGGCCTCTCGGAACTCGTGATCACCTATTATCGCTACGCTACCGCAAATCCCCAGACTTCGTCCCTCCCTCTCGAGCCAGCGAACCCCGTATATATCTCAGCAAGCAAAGGCTTCCTAAGGACACAACCCACAGATACCAACCATTCCTCATAGATACTGGCATTGGGGCCGCAAGAGGGATAGTCGATACTACACATGAGCCAGTTCGCCAGACAGAACAGCGTACTAATTGAATGGCGTCTCAGCTCAATCTTCCTGTTAACTGCATTTCTATATTTTTTAATGCTTTACCAAAATTACAGACTTGAACAGTCTCGAGTGATTTTAAGAGTCCGTGTGTAGCATTCGTTGAATACTACTCATTGATTTCCACAGGAATTTACGTTTATCTCAAGAGACAAACTGAATTCAAATACTCTGTTGGTATAAACTGGAAGATGTGGGTCAAGAAAGTCTTTTGGATTCTTAAACCCATCATGACTAACTGTTACATCAGTATATAGTTCAAAATGGTTCAAATGGCTCTGAGCACTATGGGATTTTACATCTGAGGTCATCAGTCCCCTATACTTAGAACTACTTAAACCTAACATCACACGCATGCATGCCCGAGCCAGGATTCGAACCTGCGACCGTAGCAGCAGCGCGGTTCCGGACTGAAGCGCCTAGAACCGCTCGGCCACAACGTCCGGCCAGTGTATAGTTGGCCTTTAATAGCAGAATCCACGCAAATAAATTCAAGACCATCATTACTGATTTTCACTCACTTTGTTGGTGGTTCACTCATTTCTTTGACCAGCAATGAAACTGTTTCACCTCAAAACAACCTTATCACAATATATTTTTAAATAAGAATTACCGGTTAACTCTTTCTTTGGAGTCACAGGATGTTGTGATTGGTTACCTGGACTACATTTTTAGTCCGGAGGTGATTAAATGACAAAACGATACGTTCTCCAACTGTTTTAAGGTTGTAAATATCATTACACAGTCTATGACTGTGAGTTTCATATTGTTTTCTTGTAATCAGTGCACTAATTTCAAGTTTTCCCTTTCTTGCAAAGCGGAAAATTTACTATATCAAAATGTGAATAAATTTGTGAACCATGTGAATAATTTGTTATAATTGTGGCGAATAATATTTTTGTCACAGAAATGTATCTAGTACAGTGGATATCACAAAGGTGATTCAGAAATAGGATTCACGAGGGCAGCGGCCATCCACCAGAGGTCGCTACTGTAAAGGGCACCATCAATCCCTGACCGGCGCCAGGCTCACCCCCCTCCCCACCCTACCCCACCTGTGCGGCAGCGTTAACAGTGCGCGAGACTGCACTCCATATTGAAGCGACGTCTGTAGCGGCACTTACTCTTGAGTTCCACTTCGGGCCCAGCCAGTCTAATCCACAATGAAACCAGTGGAGTCACTTACCAGCACAGTGACGTTGATTGCTACTCAGTGTATACTTCAGCTGGGGCATTTAGCTTTGTGGAGCATTAACTTTAGTCATGCGTAAAAGAACTATTATTCAGAGACATACACGGTGAATGTCGACGCCACTGGCAGGCAAAGGATTTTTTGCTTCACTACGCACAGAACTTCAATCGCATCGGTCGAGTATTCGCAACTTAACTTTTCTAAGTGATGCTTGTTTCTTTGTTCCATATTTATGTTTCAGTTCCCGAGCACCGTCCTCAACAGAATTGTATTTTGTACGCAAGTCTACCTCTCAGACACATTATGTTGGGAGCCGACGATTAGCGCCATAACGTGCAACGCGATCTGTCACCTGCGGACAGGGTCTAGTTGTCTTATTTTGGTATGAAGGTAGAGGACCATGAATATTCATCATCTCTGGATAGATGTTGCAAGCCCTGTTAACTTAGAGTACGAGAATGACAATGAAAGATGATCAGTAGCTTTTGCTGTTTGTGTGGATTGATGGGGGCTTACAAAGAATACAGGTTTCTAGTTTTTCTGCTTGACTCCACCTAGAGGCAGAATTGTCAGCGTACGAAAAAGGAGCAGCTGAACACGTATTTTCCATTTACTATTTGGCCTACCCCACATCCAGTTCAGTTTAGTGTACCTGATCCTACCCAGCCCCAAAATTATATGTTTGGTCTGCACAGACTGAAACACGTGGGACTGTGCGATCTCATGCAAAAACGTGGTTTATCGAAACAGACGGAAGCCCGTCTAGAGTCAAGACTACAGTAACGCAATCTTCTTCAAAATAATACCAGGGTCTCATAATACGTACATCAACATAGGGATCTCATTCCTGTTTTGGAGAAGAAAAACTAGGTTGCTGCAACGATAATGGACTGATGACATAATTTAATTTGATTCATGATCCAACCGACTTGAAGTTATTCACAGATCTGCTCCAAGCTCTATTACTACCACACCACCTGTCTTCCTACTTTATTCTTTTTCCGTTAGTCATATAGTTCATAGTGTAATGGAACTGTTAAATACACCTCTCTCTTGGCAAAGTGTGGATGAAACCGATGCATTGTAACTAACAACACAATCCAAAGAGATCGAAATTGCAAATTTTCGGAAATATTGATGTAAAATTCCTTTGATGAAGCATTATTTTGTCATAAATTTAAGAAAACTTTTTAGTACGCTGAAAATAAAAAAAGTGATTATGTTTCACATATATTTAGCTATTTCATATGAAACGTAAGTACTTTTGTTTCTTTAATCTACGTCACAGTTTCGTTCATTTGCGAAATTTTAAATATTTAGTTTTAATATTGTAATTATACTAATTGGTTTCCACAGTTGTTAAAAAAAATAAAACTAATTACTGACTGTATTTTTTGGTTTCATAGAATATTCCTCAGTGTTCCTTGCATCCGACATTTCGTTTCCAATCCTTTAATTCTTATTTTGTGTTGTAGAGCTGATTGTGTACCAGTCGTCTCTCCTTCCTATCTATTCCTCTCCTTTCCGAAATATCATCAGCTTCTTCCGCTGAACTCTTTCTTTTATAAAATAAAAACAGTATACATATGTCTTCTAAGTACATGTTTCAGCAAGATTGTTAACAGGCCAGTTCCGAACTGTTAATCTCGAATCCATATTTACATCGTGGCGTAGACCTATTATTTAGCACTCTCAGCATTACATTAGCAGCGCCGGCCGTGGTGGCCGAGCGGTTCTAGGCGCTTCAGTTTGGAACCACGCGACCGCTACGGTCGCAGGTTCGAATCCTGCCTCGGGCATGTATGTGTGTGATGTCTTTAGGTTAGGTAGGTTTCAGTAGTTCTAAGTTCTAGGGGACTGATGACCATAGATGTCCCAGAGCCATTCGAACCTTTTTTTTGTAACTAATTAGTGATGCAGTAACTACTACTCTATGATTTCCCATGACACCCGATGGGCAGTTTTGATGCAATGCGCATACAAAATAGTTCAGACACAGATTACATACTTTGACTCTACACAAGATATCCACAATTTTCTCACCGATCTACTACTATTCCCAGAAAAAATGGTGCTTCCATAGCCGAACTAAGAGTTCCAAAGAAGCTGATTTCCACATTTTACGATTAAAGGTACATAATTAACCACATAAATCTAAAGCATTGGCTGCACGATAATGTTATCTCAAGTAAAATATCTTGGTTGAGTCATGCTTCATGGACCAAGCCATTTATAAATATGATCCGGTCAAAATGTCTCTGTGCACAAGTGAGAGGAGTCTCGACGCAACTGCTGAATAGCAGCCAAGCATAGGACGTTGAAGGTGTGGCGGTAGAACTTCAAGTTTTGGCCATAACTATGCAGAATGCAATATGTATAGTTTTATGGCAAAAAACAAACTACGCAGTAATCGCCATTGCTGTGAATGAGCACCACAGACTGTGCACATACGTGGACAAAAATTGTGGTAAAACCAAGACAAGCCCAGTAACAAGCAAGTTCGTCATAAACAGCAGAACCAACACGAGCGCGAACGATCCAAAGGACAGTGTGCCATTCTTTCAGGAGTGCGGCCGTCCCACTCGGCGACAGTCGCAGTGCAATCACCAAAGCTGGCGCTCCGTAGCGGCGCCAACATCGAACCCTGTGGGTGTGCACCGCCACTCACAATGTAAGAGTAGTGAGTGACGTGAAACTAATAGCACTTTGGGCAGGATTGCGGGTGCTGCCGTTGATACTGCAGGACCGAAATTCAAGAGCAGTGTGGTGGTAAAGTAAAAAAGTGCCAATGGTATTACCGCTCAAATGGGATTGTTATTTTTTTGTCTTATAAATGATATTGCGAAGTGTAAAAGTTCCAAGATCCAGGAGATCATTGTAGGCAAAACCATCCCTTCCTTCCGTCCCCCACGACTTCTATCTCATCATTTATGGCCGTCCTATCGCCCTCACCCCCACCCTTAAGTACCTTGGCGTCACCCATGACCGTAGCCTCTCCTGGATCCACCAACTCCGGACAATCCAAGCCAAGGCACTCTCCAAACTCCGTCTCCTCATGCTCCTTTCTGGCTTCACATGGGGTCTGGGCCCCTCTACATCCTCCACACATACAAATCCCTCATCTGCCCTATCATGTGCTACGCAAACCCTGCCTCGATTTCCGCCCCTCCTACCTTTTACAAATCCCTTCAAATCCTAGAATGCCATGCACTCCACCTCGCCCATCGCATCCATCTCCCCTCCCCCACGTGGATCCTATACATCCTTCTTCCGTTCCCGCACCTCCTCCTTTTCCTCTACACATCCTGCAAACTGGATCCCCCTCACCCCACTTGTCTCTCCCATCCTCTCCCACCCCTGTCCACTGCTGTGCCTGCATTCTCACATCCCACCTGCTCTCCATCCCTCCAGTCTTCATACCCTCGCCCAAGGTGGCTTCCACCAACTCCCCCTCCCTAATGATGCCCTCATCCCCTCCATCTAACCCTCCTATCAACTTTGATCCTCCTCCACCGCACCCTGTATTTTTTCCCGAGGGCACCTTCTCTCCTTTCTCTCCCTCCTCCCTCCCTCCCTCCCTTCTACCCCTGGGCTTCCCCTACCCCCTACCTTCTTTCCTCACCCTCATGTCTCCTCTGCCATTGGCATCAACACACTCCCCTCTCCCTCCTCCCCCCTCCCTTTTCCCCTTTTGGCAGGTTCCCAGACTCGTACTCAAATAGTGAACTTTCGCGCGCCAGAGATCATCGCCTAGTTTTTGTGTGTGCCGTCGTGTTCATGTTCAAGTGTTACAGTGTTTCATCGTTTGTGCTGCAACGTTCGCGTGTGTCATCTGTCATCTCTGTGCGTGACCAAGTGTCTGAACATTTTTATTTTGGACTCTGCGTCCGTGAACAGCTCTGAGTGTTTTAATTTTGTATGTCTACGTTTGTATATCCGCCATGTCTGTTCTGTGATTGTCTTCTTTTGTATCATTAGTTTTATCTGTGGCCGAAGAGCGGCGTAGTATACCACTGCTGGCTTACCTGTATCAGGTGTGAAGTTAAGAATAAAGAAAAAAAAGTGTAAACCGTTTACCTTGTGGATTGGAGTCGCACAACTTTACAACTTCCAAACCGGAATATTACGGCAGCCTAGGCTCCGCTCAAGGGCGCAATCGACGCTTTGGGTCCTGTCGCCGTCTGCTGCCGTCCGTATCCTTCTGCTGCTGCCGCCGTCGCCGCTGTTACACGTCAGCCGCCTGCCACGTGCCGCCTGTCGCCACCACTTCCGGGTCTCTGGCGACGATCCGTCTTTCGCCGCTTCGGGAACTGCTGCTGGCTGCCAGCCATCGCCTTATCTCCATCTTCGCTCTCGCCATCGCCTGTCGTCTCGTCGCTCCTCGTTTTCCTACATGGAGGACGCCAGTCGCCAACAGGTTCTTCCCAATTTCAACATACACACTCCAACCACGTCCATCATTTACACCTTGCCCTCACATGCCCCCACCTTCACCTCAAAGAGCATCCCCGTTGACCTCCGTACTTTTGTCCAGCCCACCTTATCACAGATTCGTCCCCATCCATCTCCCTCCTTGTATCCCCACTCCTACTCCAGCACCTACTCTTGCTCCAGCACCTACTCCTGCTCCAGCACCTACTCCTGCTGCTGTTACTGCTCCCACACATGCTCTTGCCTCTCGTCCTCGGTTTACCCCTCTCCCCAGTCGCCCTAGAACCCCAGCACCACTCGCGTCATAGCCTGCGATGCCACTGTCGTCACCACAGATTATGAGCTGATGCCGCCTCCTGTTGGCACCTCAGAGAGCCAAGGTAGGGCGTGCCTTCTGTCAGAGAAGTGCGTCCACTTCTATCATCAGGCATGTTAACTCAAATCTCTGTCTAATGTGGTGCCTGAGGCCGACTGTGACATGGACGAATCCACTCTTACACTGCAGTGTTGACGTCACTCCCACGGAGGTGTATCCCAGCCCAATCACCCCATCCCTAGTGGCCAGTGACGCCTGCGGCGCCCCCCGTCGCCGGTCGCAATGCCTATCTTCATTTCCCATTCGTAATTTTTTTTTGGTGGGTGGGCATGATGGGGGGAAGGAAGGCGGTGGGGAATCAGTCACGTGTGGCGACTGTTCCCCAGTGCCACGCCACCGAAATAGAACGACTGGTGGCCTACCACTTGTCTCTGCAGTAGGTCACCAACTGCAGACACAGCGACTACCAGCACGCACCACTGGCTTCATTGGCGGAGAATGCCTAGATGAATTTTACAGGCACATCGGGCCGGCAGTAATCGTATTAAACGCCGTGCTGGCGGCTCCGCAGGCACTCTCCTGATGCCTGTCAACCACGTAGCCAATCACCGCCGGACACCGCACCGCCCACTCCTCATTAGCCGACTCTGCCAGGACACTGCTGCGGTTTTATTTTTGCCGCGGGGTGTTACAGCCTACTTCAAGTTTACGAAGATGCTTAATGCGTGGACTTTAGTTTCTACCAGAGCATTTCGGACCTCTGCTTATATGCTGAAGGAGGCTATATTTAATTGAACAGACTAAGTGTTTTCATTGGCTATCTTTACTAATAACTTGTCCACTAAAGAAAGATTCGTTTCATAAGTACTGATTGAAGAAAAAATTAATTCTAATATTTTTAACATAGTATTTTGTTCCGATTGCAAATTTCAGAAAGAGGAAATTTTGTCATCTTAATTTTCAACTTGTTTTTGGTGCAGTGACAAACCTTTACGTACCGATTTGTTCCACGTACATTCAAAACTGAAAATTATGAACGAAATGTATTTTGTTTTGGATATTCAACGTGTCGTTGCAGGATTTTCTCCACCATTATACACTTTAGATTCACATCACAAAATAAAGGTTATCAGGGGAATCACATAATGCATCAACTTCCACACTGAGTAACTAATTCAGTCTTTAGTATTTTCTGTCCAGGACCTACTTAATGTTCAGTTACCCTAGTGGTACAGAAAATAATTTGACAACTGCCTATAGGCTTCTGTTTCAGGTTCTTTGTCTGACGTTCATCTAATGATTTGACTCATGTTTCGCCAGCACGAGTATCTGGCGTTGTGAAAGCTTCACCCTCCATCGACGGCGGCCGCAGACTAAATGTACCTGGCGTGCCAACATGCGAGGGCTTCTTCACGGTCATTTCCGGTGCGGTTCTCCTCTTGCTATGTGCAACGGTCGTTTGCTGCAGTACGAGCAGCCAGGATCCGTTTACCTTAAGGCTTTCCCTCGTTGAAGCTGTTCGCGTGTTTCTGTATTTCTGCAGCTTCTCTGAAAAAGCGCGTGTGATAGTGTTTCTCTACATCCAGAACTTCCGTGTCGGCAAATTTTACTACGTGGTCGGTCTCACTCAGTGCGTGCTCTGCCACGGACGATTTCTCCACTTTCCACAACCTGCAATGTCGCTTATATACTTTGATCCTGGTGTTAATTGGTCGTCCAGTCATTCCGACATAAACCTTTCCGCATGTGCATGGTATACGGTGTATTCCCGACATTTCAACTGGGTCCCTTTTCTCTTTTGCCGACCTAAGAGACTCTTTGATCCTCATTGGTCTGTTTGAAAATGGTCTTTACGCTTTTCAGGTGTTGCATTTCACTTCTAAAGTGCTGTGGCTCACATATACGTCTCGCTCGCCTTACGAGCGTATTTATCGTGCTTCTTTACTGGCTCGGATGGTGGTTTGATAGTTTGTGCAGGTATCGGTCCGTGTGTTTCGGTTTTCTATGCATGCTGTGTCCAAGGTTTTCGTCATCCCTTGTGACCAGCACATCTAGAAATGGCAGTTTTTTGTCCTTTTCTACTTCCATGGTAAATTTTATGTTTTTATAGAGGCTGTTCAAGTGTCTTAGGAAGTCAGCGAGCTGTTCTTTACCATGGCTCCACACAACCATTCGATGAACGTCGGCCGAAGAACCCGAGACAGAAGCCAATAGGCAGTTTGTCAACAAGTGGCCACGAAAGACTTAACAATTTAAAAAAGAACTTGTTTCACATTGCGTATTTTAGAAGCGTTACAGTAATACTCCGTTTCTGCAATCACTGTTTTAAGGAAATACATCATGTCCTATTCTATAAAAATATAATTGACATTATTATTTGTTGTTGTACTAGGTGAAGGTTCCGATGCAGCTTTTTGGTTGAAGGGGCTCAGCTTGTGATTGCCGCACTGACCAAGACTGTGACAATTACCAATCGCAAATAAATATAAATACTACACACGTGGATGTACGTTGGATTGAGAACTGCTGAGGTCACAAGATAGTTTTTCTATAGTTTAAAATTATTGTATGCACTAAAAGTGAAGATACCTGTTGGAAGTAATCATCAAAGTATATGTTACATCTCATGAAAAACGTTCTGTTTCTATGATTTTGGCCTACAAGGCCCGCTTAGTTTGCACTAAAGAGATCATACAGTGCGAAATCGATCTGTAAAATATAGGTTTTGAATCTTTACCACCGATGACGTCGTTTATCCAAAATAAATTGACAATAATACAATCGAGGTGCACACGGTTCTCAATGGTATTAGACATCAGTCGGAACTATGGTGCCAGGTCTACTTAAAATTTCACAAACTGTATCGCCTTTCCTTTTCATAATCAATTACTTTAGCTGAAGAACATGCTGTTAGACTGGATGCTATGATTTATAACAACAGGATAAATTGTATATTTGTCCCCATGTGGAAGACTGCCAACAAGCAATGTTTAGAATGTGCCCCGTCATACTCTGTGGAAATAACTCATTGTGGTGTGAACTAATGGGTAGCTTACAAAACAGTTGTTGTTTTTTGTACCACAATATTCTGCAATTGGTTACAATAAGGATACAACGTACTGTACAAGGGAAACTTCCAGAAAATGATGACAGAGGGAAGATGCCTGACTGCCGGAAGTTTCAATTATGTGAAACTTTATGGAAAATGGTAACACAGACTCCAAAGCACATGTGTTATTTAAATATGGACAAACATTTTTCCCAGTCAAGAACATAGTCCTCCAGATTAATATCACATGTAAATTTTACTGAATTAGTATTTGTTGCCATAAACAATGTTGTGCAAGTCACGAGAAAAAGAAGATTTAAAACATTTCTTACTAAGAATTTCAATCTTAAATGCACATAACGTGGTATCCATACGCAATACAAAACTATAAATGGAAGAGGGTGAAGTCATAAAATGAAAACTTGAAGAACTGGTGAAAACTATCGAAATGAAGAATATATTTCATAAGAAAACAGTCCGTAGCAGCTGTTCAAACGAGGTTTACAAATTGCTTTAAGAACAGTATGTAGAAAATCTAGACACTACTGGAAGGGATACAAGTTACATGCTCTTAGTGTAAGTACCAATGTAAAGTAGTCATACGTTGACGTACAGGTAACAGTAGAAAGATACCTACCCTACATCGTTTACTATATTGTAGCATACACAAAAAATCTGTTTATTAAGTACCATCCCCCTTTTTAGATGTAGATTAAGGGGAGTCCTAGCGTCCTTTGGACTGTACCTCTGGGTGTCTGGAATCTGTGCATTTAGCAACAGAAAATCCATCTTCAGAGGTTGAAAGATTAAATAGCTACATTTAACGGTAGTTTTCCGTCAAAGTGATATGTGCAGGTATCTACACGGAAATTCTGCAAGAAAATGCTGAAAAGTAGGCACCTAACGCCCAGTAAGGCGTGGAATGTCTTAACAATATTACGCTTCAGTAATTAAAATGCAAAAGAAAAATTCCCAAATGCTCTCGGCTGGAAGTTGAAAAGCACTTTGTCTTCCAGAGTGCGGATTATCGCTCCAAGGAGGCAGATCCTGATCACCAAATACCTATGCCCTGATGATCACGCTCTCGTGCGTGGTGTATCACTGTCTAGCTGAGCTAATACGAATTATTGAGAAATAATGCAGATAATTTAGGGGTGAAAATAACATTGCGGCCGTTGGTTTGAGAGTCTATTGTGCCTTTCACCAAGTGGGTATAGAAATCGAACTGATGTTGTGGTGTTTTGGTGAAGAATTTATCTTCAGAAGTTATGACAAATAATACATTTTTCGTTTCTCAAAGGGCTAATTTACTTTGGGTGCAAGTAGGAACTACAGTCACCGCCAAGTGTCCTGAACTTTAAAGTAGATCAGTAGTGCGAGTTTGTAAGACGCATGTGTTTTCTGTGCTATTATAGAACAAATCTAAGTGATTTGATAAATAACACAGACAGTGTTCGGTTTCATTGAAGTGCTGTTTTAATGTTGTTGATTTGTTTTGTGCAGAACTTTGTCTGGAGACTGCTGAGGTACATAGTACTGCAGTCAGCCATTCAGGCAAACAAACAGGCCTCATGTTGTTCGTAGGGTTTTGCGAAACAAACATTTCGTGTTAGATGTTATTCGTAATTATACTTGTGTGTTAAGAAAATATTTAATTTAAGGGATACGTCACTTCCAAGATCCCTTCAAAACACACCATCTTTAATACGATTTGTTGTGCTGAAGTATCGGAAAATGTGATGTCGGTGGCTAAAAATGCTCCAAACCTTACGTTGGAGTTGACACTTGGTTGTATATAGTAGAGGTACAATCTGCAAACATTTTAGACAATGTTTCCGATATACTTCTGATCAGTAAATGTTGCAGCTTTTCTCAATTTGGCAACTATTAGCTCCATTTGTTCAAACATAAGGCTGATAAGGTTACATAGGAAATTTCACAATGAACAACAAATATAAACACCGTCAGCAACTTCAGTTACATTTTTCTACTCTACAGCGTGTTACATTATCTCCTTCACACCTAAAATGATCGGTGGTAAAATAATTGCATACAGTAAAAGTTAGATCTTTGAACCACCGGTAACATAGTCTCAAATAGGCCTAAGATCGAATTAATAAAGTATTAGCCAGTTTACAACGTTAGGTATATTTTCCTATTATATAATATATTTTCCCAACATAAGCGGTGCCTCGTAAGGTGAACCGTTTCTCAATAGCTCCTAAAAATGACAGACGATGAATTTTCCATCTTTGGGCCATCAGTAATTTAGCCTCAAGTAGGAGGAAATTCGCAATGCTAACATCGTTACGTATTATGATAAATATTTCATACAATATATGCCCTGAGATAACATTGTGGCAATTCGTTTGAGGATCCACATTCATATTTTTTTTGTCATAAATCTACTGACTGGTTCAATGCGGCCCGCCACGAATTCCTTTGCTGTGCTAACCTCTTCATCTCAGAGTAGCACTTGCAACCTACGTCCTCAACTATTTGCTTGACGTATTCCAATCTCTGTCTTCCTCTACAGTTTTTGCCTTCTACAGCTCCCTCTAGTACCATGGAAGTCATTCCCTAATGTCTTAGCAGATGTCCTATCATCCTGTCCCTTCTCCTTATCAGTGTTTTCCACATATTCCTCTCCTCTCCTATTCTGCGTAGAACCTTCTCATTCCTTACCTTATCAGTCCACCTAATTTTCAACATTCGTCTATAGCACCACATCTCAAATACTTCGATTCTCTTCTGGTCCGGTATTCCCACAGTCCATGTTTCACTACCACACAATGCTGTACTCCAGACGTACACCCTCAGAAATTTCTTCCTCAAATTAAGGCCGGTATTTGATATTAGTAGACTTCTCTTGGTCAGAAATGCCTTTTCTGCCATAGTGAGTCTGCTTTTGATGTCTTCCTTGCTCCGTCCGTCATTGGTTATTTTACTGCCTAGGTAGCAGAATTCATTAACTTCATTGACTTCGTGACCATCAATCCTGATGCTAAGTTTCTCGCTGTTCTCATTTCTACTACTTCTCATTACCTTCGTCTTTCTCCGATTTACTCTCAAATCATACTGTATACTCATTAGACTGTTCATTCCGTTCAGCAGATCATTTAATTATTCTTCACTTTCACTCAGAATAGCAATGTCATCAGGGAATCGTATCATTGATATCTATTCACCTTGTATTTTAATTCCACTCCTGAACCTTTCTTTTATTTTCATCATTGCTTCCTCGATGTACAGATTGAAAAGTAGGGGCGAAAGGCTACAGCCTTGTCTTACACCCTTCTTAATACGAGCACTTCGTTCTTGATCGTCCACTCTTATTATTCCCTCTTCGTTGTACATATTGTATATGACCCGTCTCTCCCTATAGCTTACCCCTACATTTTTCAGAATCTTGAAGAGCTTGCACCATTTTATATTGTCGAACGCTTTTTCCAGGTCGACAGATCCTATGAACGTGTCTTGATTTTTCATTAGCCTTGCTTCCATTATTAGCCGTAACGTCTGAATTGCCTCTCTCGTGCCTTTACTTTTCCTAAAGCCAAACTGATCGTCACCTAGTGCATTCTCAATTTTCTTTTCCATTCTTCTGTATATTATTCTTGTAAGCAGCTTCGATGCATGTGTTATTAAGCTGATTGTGCGATAATTCTCGCACTTGTCAGCTCTTGCCGTCTTCGGAATTGTGTGGATGATGCTTTTCCGAAAGTCAGATGGTATGTCGCCAGACTCATATATTCTGCACACCAACGCGAATAGTCGTTTTGTTGCCACTTCCCCTAATGATTTTAGATATTCTGATGGAATGTTATCTATCCCTTCTGCCTTATTTGACCGTAAGTCTTCCAAAGCTCTTTTAAATTCCGTTTCTAATACTGGCTCCCCTATCTCTTCTAAATCGACTCCTGTTTCTTCTTCTACTATATCAGACAAATCTGCACCCTCATAGAGTCTTTCAATGTATTCTTTCCACCCATCTCCTCTCTCCTCTGCATTTGACAGTGGAATTCCCGTTGCACTCCTAATGTTACCACCGTTGCTTTTAATGTCACCAAAGGTTGTTTTGACTTTCCTGTATGCTGAGTCTGTCCTTCCGATAATCATATCTTTTTCGATGTCTTCACATTTTTCCTGCAGCCATTTCGTCTTAGCTTCCCTGCGCTTCCTATTTATTTCATTCCTCAGCGACTTGTATTTCTGTGTACCTGATTTTCCCGGAACATGTGTGTACTTTCACCTTTCATCACTCAACTGAAGTATTTCTTCTGTTACCCATGGTTTCTCCGCTGCCACCTTCTTTGTACCTATGTTTTCCTTCGCAACTTCTGTGATGGCCCTTATTAGAGACGTCCATTCCTCTTTAACTGTGTTGCCTACTGCACTATTCCTTATTGCTGTATCTATAGCGTTAGAGAACTTCAAACGTATCTCATCATTCCTTAGAACTTCCATATCCCACTCCTTAGCGTATTGATTCTTCCTGACTAATGTCTTGAACTTAAGCCTACTCTTCACCACTACTATATTGTGATCTGAGTATATATCTGCTCCTGGGTACGCCTTACAATCCAGTATCTGATTTCGGAATCTCTGTCTGACTATGATGTAATCTAATTGAAATCTTCCCCTATCTCCCGTCCTTTTCCAAGTATACCTCCTCCTCTTGTGATTCTTGAATCGGGTGTTCGCTATTACTAGCTGAAACTTGTTACTGAACTCAATTAGTCTTTCTCCTCTTTCATTCCTTGTCCCAAGCCCATATTCTCCTGTAACATTTCCTTCTACTCCTTCCCCTACAACTGGATTCCAGTCGCCCATGACTATTAGATTTTCGTCCCCCTTTACATACTGCATTACCCTTTCAATATCCTCCTACACTTTCTCTATCTTTTCATCTTCAGCTTGTGACGTCGGCATGTATACTTGAACTATGGTTGTCGGTGTTGGTCTGCTGTCGATTCTGATTAGAACAACCCGGTCACTGAACTGTTCAGTCACACACCCTCTGCCCTACCTCCCTATTCATAACGAATCCTACACCTGTTATATCATTTTCTGCTGCTGTTGATATTACCCGATACTCATGTGACCAAAAATCCTTGTCTTCCTTCCACTTCACTTCACTGGCCCCCCTACTGTATCTAGATTGAGCCTTTGCATTACCCTTTTCAGATTTTCTACTTTCCCTACCACGTTCAAGCTTCTGACATTCCACGCCCTGACTCGTAGACCATTATCCATTCGTTGATTATTCAATCTTTTTCTCATGGTAACCTCTCCCTTGGCAGTCCCCTCCCGGAGATCCGAATTGGGGACTATTCGGGAATCTTTTGCCAATGGAGAGATCATCATGACACTTCTTCAACTACAGGCCACATGTCCTGTGGATACACGTTACGTGTCTTTAATGCAGTGGTTTCCATTGCCTTCTGCATCCTCATGTCGTTGATCATTGCTGATTCTCTCGCATTTAGGGGCAATTTCCCACCCCTAGGACAAGAGAGTGCCCTGAACCTCTATCCGCTCCTCCACCCTCTTTGACAAGGCCGTTGGCAGAATGAGGCTGACTTCTTATGCCGGAAGTCTTCGGTGGCCTATGCTGATTATTTACCAAAATTTAGGCAGCGGCGGGGATCGAACCCGGGACCGAATACGTTTTTACAATGAATCAGAGACGCTACCCCTTTTTTTTTCTTTTTTTTCCCTTCGTGGGCAAGTGCTCTACTGACTTTTTTTTTTTTAAATGAAAGTAACAGGTTCTGGTATCTTCTACATAATGATACAATTGAAACTTACAACAGAGACGCAAGTCTCAAGTGTGTATGCATTCACCACAACAACACAACTCTTTTAGACAATCTTCTCTACAATAAAAATATAAAAATTACCTTAAAATAAATTTTACATTATTCTCTCTCTGTCATGGCAAATGTTGGAATGTAAATAACTTAGATGATGGAGTTCACATTATTTGAACAGAAGCAAAACAATACAAAGACATGTACACAAAACTGGCTGGGTTTTCTTTTTAAGTCAATACAGAAATACTACTTCCGCAAATGCCCTTTCACTTCATTTAACAACATTGATCCAATTACAATTTTTTCACAACTAACAATCAAGTTTACAGAGCTATCTTGAAGCATTTTTTTTGAGTGTGCATAAAAAAAAGACAAGGCAGCCATGCGCAAAAAGTTGCCAATAAAGTGAACTAAAAAGGGCCATCTTGCTCGCCGCGGTCACATTGCTAGGCGGGCGGCCAGGAACGGGCGGTCGTCATTGCATTGGACATCACCAGCCACCAATCGTTGGAGAGCCCGGGGCCGCTGCACACAGTCAGAGACTGTTTCTGTTACCATAGGGGAATCGTGGAAAGATCACATCTACAAGTTAATGTCTTCTCACACCCGGCACACCCCAGCTGGGTGGTGGGTGCATGAATGACGAACCCAAATAGTTCGCAAAAAGGTTCCGGTAATCCTGTCTGTTCGTTAAGACCAGAAACTCGTCGATCATATAGTACCATAAATCGAGGACGTCTTTGTCTCCATCACGGTATATGTAGTGTATCGCCATTCCTCGTACCCAATTAACCGCATTCATCCGGGTCATAGGGAAATAGACAGCGTCGGGATGAAAGAGTTCTTGGGGTAAAATCGAAACGTAGGGGCGGCGGAGCAGGAAAGCCAGGATCTGGCGGATCAGTTTCCAGCACTCACGCACGGGGCCACAGTTCAGTCTATGTTCGTCCGTGTCTAACGTCGTGCAACGGGGGCACATAGGGTCGTCAATTAGGTGAATGGCATGCAGCCGTTGTCGGGTTGGAAGTTTCTCGTTAACGACCACATACCACGTCGACCGCACGAAAGTAGACAGGAACGGCGCGTGGATGGCTCGCCATACCCGTGGCCAGACGACCGTAGGGTGGCGCCGTACAATGTCGTTATCCGGAGTCCAGTGCTGGAGCGCACTATAATAAGTCTTCGCTGTCGGATTCCGTGTCTCCGATATAACCCGCAACACATAGCTATGCTCTACGAAAAACGTTCTAATATGTGACAGCGAAGGCGATAAATGTCCAACTGGTACCGGTGGGTACAGCGTACGTGGGGCCACTTCTTCAATCAGTAGGCCGGGGAGACTGGCTGTTGGTGAAAGCCAGAGTCGCCTCATGGAACGGGGATACAGTGCCAGCGCTCTGTGCTTGACGTGAGTGAGTCCAACACCGCCTTTGTCGAAGGGTAAAGTAAGCGTAACAAAACGGATCTTGAAAACAGCACCATCGTTCACCACGTGTCCAAACACTGCCTGTATCCTGGAAGCCATCGTGTCCGTTATCGGCAGTACATGGGCGTAATGGTTAAGGTGAGAAGCCATGTACACATTGACGTATTGGGCGCGTTGCAAAATGTTCAATGATCTGAATTTATTGAGACGAGCCTCTAAACGGAGTCGTCGTAAGACCATACGATACGTAAAGGCCGCCGTGCGTTGTATTTGTCGGTGGAGTGATATCCCTAAACACTTGAGCATCGGGACCTTTGTCAGAGGTACGGCCAGACCTGCAGGCAGTCCTCGTCCTACCTCCATGTAGCGGGATTTCCGAAGGTTGAGCACACTGCCTGCCACCGCCCCATACTGATGGAGCCAGGAAAACGCCGTGTGTATTTCGTGACCAGACCGTGCTAAGAACATCACATCGTCGGCGTATGCACCACATCGAAAGGTTACGGAACGGAGGGTAAGTCCTTCTAAGCGTCGCCGTAGTCCGTGAAGAGCTGGTTCGAGGGCAACGACGAAGAGCATGGCAGAAAGAGGACAACCCTGCCGGACGGACCTGTTGACACGGACGGGGGCGGACCGACAGCCGTTGATCATAATCCTCGTGACAGCCCCATGGGTCAATCGTAGCACAACAGACGTCGTCAGACGCGGGACACCGATGTGTTCCATAACAGCACGCAGGAAACCATGGTTAACGCGGTCGAAAGCATGGTCGAAGTCCAGCGCAACAAGAGCGCCTTGGAGGCGGCAAGTTTGCATGAGCGCCACCACGTCTCTATAGGTGCTTAAAGTCGTAAACACATTAGTGTCGCCCCCGAGGCAGGTTTGATCAGTGTGAATGGCCGCCATTACCGTAGGTTTGAGCCTCTCACGGAGCATGCGTGTCAACAGCTTATAGTCAGTGTTTAGCATTGTCAACGGGCGAAAATCAAGAGGGCGACGGCCTCCGCCGGGTTTGGGCACAGGGATCAAGAGACCCTCAGTAAAGTCAGATGGTACCTGAAAATCGGCGTCCAGGAGTTCACTGTACATCCTGACCCACATTGGGCCCATGAGATCAAAGAACCGCTTGTAAAATTCAAGAGGGAGGCCGTCAGGGCCAGGCGTTTTGTTGGGAGAGCCACGCAACAGAGCCTCTCGCAGTTCTACATCTACATCTACATCTACATCCGTACTCCGCAAGCCACCTGACGGTGTGTGGCGGAGGGTACCCTGAGTACCTCTATCGGTTCTCCCTTCTATTCCAGTCTCGTATTGTACGTGGAAAGAAGGATTGTCGGTATGCTTCTGTGTGGGCTCTAATCTCTCTGATTTTATCCTCATGGTCTCTTCGCGAGATATACGTAGGAGGGAGCAATATACTGCTTGACTCTTCGGTGAAGGTATGTTCTCGAAACTTCAACAAAAGCCCGTACCGAGCTACTGAGCGTCTCTCCTACAGAGTCTTCCACTGGAGTTTATCTATCATCTCCGTAACGCTTTCGCAATTACTAAATGATCCTGTAACGAAGCGCGCTGCTCTCCGTTGGATCTTCTCTATCTCTTCTATCAACCCTACCTGGTGCGGATCCCACACTGCTGAGCAGTATTCAAGCATTGGGCGAACAAGCGTACTGTAACCTACTTCCTTTGTTGTCGGATTGCATTTCCTTAGGATTCTTCCAATGAATCTCAGTCTGACATCTGCTTTACCGACGATCAACTTTATATGATCATTCCATTTTAAATCACTCCTAATGCGTACTCCCAGATAATTTATGGAATTAACTGCTTCCAGTTGCTGACCTGCTATTTTGTAGCTAAATGATAAGGGACCTATCTTTCTATGTATTCGCATCACATTACACTTCGCTACATTGAGATTCAATTGCCATTCCGTGCACCATGCGTCAATTCGCTGCAGATCCTCCTGCATTTCAGTACAATTTTCCATTGTTGCAACCTCTCGATACACCACAGCATCATCTGCAAAAAGCCTCAGTGAACTTCCGATGTCATCCACCAGGTCATTTATGTATATTGTGAATAGCAACGGTCCTATGACACTCCCCTGCGGCACACCTGAAATCACTCTTACTTCGGAAGACTTCTCTCCATTGAGAATGACGTGCTGCGTTCTGTTATCTAGGAACTCCTCAATCCAATCACACAATTGATCTGATAGTCCGTATGCTCTTACTTTGTTCATTAAACGACTATGGGGAACTGTGTCAAACGCCTTGCGGAAGTCAAGAAACACGGCATCTACCTGTGAACCCGTGTCTAAGGCCCTCTGAGTCTCGTGGACGAATAGCGCGAGCTGGGTTTCACACGATCGTCTTTTTCGAAACCCATGCTGATTCCTACAGAGTAGATTTCTAGTCTCCAGAAAAGACATTATACTCGAACATAATACGTGTTCCAAAATTCTACAACTGATCGACGTTAGAGATATAGGTCTATAGTTCTGCACATCTGTTGGACGTCCCTTCTTGAGAACGGGGATGACCTGTGCCCTTTTCCAATCCTTTGGAACGCTTCGCTCTTCTAGAGACCTACGGTACACCGCTGCAAGAAGGGGGGCAAGTTCCTTCGCGTACTCTGTGTAAAATCGAACTGGTATCCCATCAGGACCAGCGGCCTTTCCTCTTTTGAGCGATTTTAATTGTTTCTCTATCCCTCTGTCGTCTACTTCGATATCTACCATTTTGTCAACTGTGCGACAATCTAGAGAAGGAAGCACAGTGCAGTCTTCCTCTGTGAAACAGCTTTGGAAGAAGACATTTAGTAATTCGGCCTTTCTTCCAAAGTCACCGCCGACAAGAGCGTAGCATCATCTTGTAGGTTCCGAGAGACTGGTAGGTCAGATAGGACTTCCCTGACCCCTACATTCATGTGGGACTCCCTCTCGTAAAGAAGTTTATATGACTGTGTGAACGCTCGTACGATATCCATTTGTGCGTCAACGCGTCGCCCATCCTCCGTCTCAACCTCGGTAATGAGCTGCCTCTTGCGTCTTCGGCGTTCTTGAATGATATGGTGGAGGGAAGGTCGTTCACCACGAACATCATCAGTCGTCCTCGCTCGCACCCGCACACCCGCAAGACGTACGGCGTTGATACGAAGCAATTGTGCCTTGACGCGTTGTACTGCTGATTGTCGCTCTGGCGACGGCGGTTGTACAGCCAGTTCGCGGAGCGCAGTATAGTAAAAATCAGTAGTCGCAGTATACCAGCTCGCTCGGTCGCATCCATAGCTGACTAATGTTCGGCACAGTGCGGGTTTTGCACACCGTAACCACCATTGAAGTACAGAACGGTAGGCGGGTAAACGCCGGTGGCAATTGCTCCATGTGGACTCGACTGCGCGTCTGCAATTTATCTCATCAAGAAGGGCCACATTGAGGCGCCACGGACCCCTACTTCGGCGGACGCGCTGGCGGGGAAGGGTGAGAGTACACACATATGCGAGGTGATCCGTGAACGCTGCCGGCCACATCTCAGCGTCGACAACGGCCGATCGTAGGCCGCGGGTGACGTAGACTCGATCCAAACGGCTCGCGGAGTGACTAGTAAAGTAAGTGTGTGCTCGACGGTCGCCGTGTTGGATGATCCAGGTGTCCAACAAGGCCAAGTCCTGTACAAGTGCCTGGAGTGCCGGGCAGGTGGTATAGTGTGGCTCCTGGTCGGATGGGCGGAGCACACAATTAAAATCGCCGCCTACTACCAAGTGGTCGGTATTGCCCTGGAAGAGCGGGGCTATATCTTCGGCAAAAAAGGTGCGCCGTTCTCTCCTTTTGCCGGTGCCTGAAGGAGCATATAAGTTCACCAGACGTACTGTACCAATCGTGAGTGCGACCCCCCGGGCCGACGGTAAATAGGAGACATCAGTGGCCATTATCCCTTCCCGCAGTAGAATCGCCGTACCTCCGCCGCCCACATCTGGAGGCATAGTGTAGGCGTCATATCCGTAGGCATCGAGACAGAGTCCTGATCGGACTTCTTGAAGGAAAACAACGTCCAGATCCGCAGCGCGTAACGTATCCTTCAGCATACGGGTCTTGACATCAGATGTAATGCCATTGACGTTGATCGTGGCGAGGCGGTATGCCTGGTCCATCAAGTCTCGGGAGGTGACCATGGTATGACAGGAGGGCAGTAGTCGTGACGTGGAGCGCCGGTCTTGCGAAGTGCTAGGCAGCGACGAGAGGTGCTCATGCCGCCCTAGGCGTCTGTCGCCGGCCGCGTAGACGCTGCCATCGGCATCGGTGCATCGTCTTGGTCCTGAAACGCATCTTGCAACTCCATCTCCTGGGCCCAGTCGCCCAGGGACGTTGACACCTCTGGATCTCGAGAGGCAGACGGAGGCAAGGGTGCATCCCCGGTGTCGGAGCTGCGGTGATCTCCCGCATCCCCATGTGGTCCAGACCCAGCGGTAGTGGGAGAAGACGTCGAATCGTGTGAGACGGTAGGGTCGCCTGTGTCGGCGCGGTGGAGCGGTTGAGGCACCTCGTCATCCAGCGGTGTCGCCTCGGGCTGTTCTACGTCGTCGGTTGTCTTGCGCCGCTTCTTATGACGCTTGGGTGATTTCTGCTTACGCTGCCGCGCCTCTGTTTCCGACGTAGGGCAAGGGGAGGACGCTGCATCCTGTGCTTCAACTTCCATCGCACCGTCGGCGAGCCGTTGTGACGGTGCGCCGGGGTCCGACGAAAGGACATCAGTAGCATCAGCACTGAAAGACGCTTGGGGCTCCGTGGAAGCTACTGCAGGGTCCTCCAAAGCTCGCACCAATACAGTGGGGTCGTCATATACAGCTGGCGTCTCCCGTCTCGCCGCCGCAACATACGTAATCGGCAGAGAGGTCGGTGTCGACGGACGAATCTGGTCGGTCGAGGGTGTCTGCACGAGACGGCGTTGCAGGCATTCGGTACGCTTGTGTCCCGTCTGGCCACAACCGGAGCAAGTTCTCGGCTGACCGTCGTAAATAATTATTGCCCTGCAACCAGCGATCGTGAGATACGAAGGAATATGGCGATGCAGGTCAATACGGACTTGTCGCACCCCGTTAAGGACAGGGTAGGTGTCGAAGGTCTTCCATTTTTCGGCCGTGTGGCCGAGAACTGTTCCATAGGGTCGGAGAGCAAGGGTGACCAAATCCGCTGGAACTTCAAAAGGGAGCTCAAACACGCGCACATTTTGGATTCCCAATCCGGCACATTCAAGCGTCACCACACCCACGTTTCCGTCTGAGTGGCAGAACCGATAACCTGCCGTCGAGCGTCTGATAAGTTTGTCACATGCTTCGTCGTCAGTGAACTTAAGATATACGACTCTGGAGACAATAGATAAGTGGATACCGATCAGCTCGTTAGGATCAACATGTACCACATCGCGTAAAAAACGCTCTACTTCGTGGGCCTTGGGTCTAGAGTACGTAGTGTCGAACTGCAGCTTGATCGTGGCTTTCCGATACGAAAGAGCCATCGTGTGTCAGGAACGTGACGGCAATACGTAACACTAGCGCGCCGGCGCGGTAAACAACAACACACCCGGAAACGCGACACGGAGCGGCCGGGACGTACCGCACCGCTCCACAGCCAAAGGCCGACTGCGTCCCCTAGACCACGGGTCCCACTTCGTATATTACCAAGTATATCTTAACCTGTACGTTGGAACAGTAGGACCAATGAAGTGAGACATATTTCTTGTGTTCTGTTGTAGAAAAAGTCTTTACCTATTTCCATAAATAATATAGACAGTTTTCTGTTTCTACAAAGTGTTTTTTCACTTTGGTGTGATTATCGAAATATAGTATTTTCTAAGAACCTATTAAACTGTAAGCAAGGTTAGTAATTCCACGAAGTGAGCCACATTCTTTTTATATTGTTATAGAAGAAGTCTTTATATATAATGAGACAAAATACGGTCAGTTTTTGTTTTATTTTTATTTCTCTTTTGCTGTGGTACAAAGTTCTGACTTTGGTTGTCCCCAAGTGCAGTTTAACCTGTAATTTAGACCAATAGCATCAGAAACTGAACTACATGAACTTGGTACTGTTATAAACAATTCCCTCGTGAATTAAGCCTTGGGAAAAATTATAGAACCCAGAAGTGCAAATAGTAATTGGTAAAAATGATTTCGCTGTTCTAAACGTCACACACCTCGAAATATTAAACTTTAAACGGTGACAAGGGCACCGCGGTTTCTACCGCGTAATGCACTGGGCAAGGATAGCCTCAACTGTTCTGTCGGCTGCAGTAAACAGACCATCCTCCGTACGTTCGTTGTGGGCCTACCAGCAATGTTCTGTTTTCTCCTGGTCGGAAATGCCGTACTGCTGTTTGCGTCAAACAGGAAAATAAACTGTGAGTCATTTCACATACCTTTCGGACAATGCTTTCCTTGTCATCTCGTCGATATGCCGGGCTTTGGTAACGAAGAAAAACTAGGTGTGATGTTAATTTACGGCGACTGACACAGAAATGAACCCTCAGACGTAGCAGTTTTTGTTGAATACTACGCTGATCGATGACGTTTTTCTAATTGTGCCACATCCAACATCTGCCGAGTCTCATGGAGAGAGGCACAAGTGGACATAAGGTACAAACACAGAAGCTAACGCCGGCCGGTGTGGCCAAGCGATTCTAGGAGCTACAGTCTCAAACCGCGCGAGAGCTACGGTCGCAGGTTCCAATCCTGCCTCGGGCATGGAAGTGTGTAATGTCCTTACGTTAGTTAGGTATAACTAGTTCTAAGTTGTAGGGGACCGATGACCTCAGATGTTAAGTCCCATAGTGCTCAAAGCCATTTGAACCATTTGAACAGAAGCTAACAATGCCCACGAAACTGCTGTTCTGGCACTGGACTCGCATTCGGGAGGACGACGGTACAATCCCGCGTCCGGCCATCGCGATTTAGGCTTTCTGTGATTTCCCTAGATCACTTCAGGCAAGTGCCGGGATGGTTCCTTTCAAAGGGCACGGCCGACTTCCTTCCCCATCCTTCCTTAATCCGAGCTTGTGCTCCGTCTCTAATGACCTCGTTGTCGACGGGACGTTAAACACCAATACACTATCCGGCTATTCTGGATGCTGTAGCAAGCAATCTTGAAGTGAGTGACGACAAATTGCACGCGTTTCCGAAATAAACGGTAGCACTGCGTGGGGAAATTTATGTACACATATCCTTCATCCGGTACTCATTTTGAATCACGCATTTAATTATGTCTTTTACTCTCAGTGGTTGCAACTTGACTTCCTACGTGATACGTTGTGTATGGATGAACTTCTGTTCACATATAATGGCCATGTGAACCTGCGACACATATACTACTAGTCTGTGTACAATTGTCACCAACAGTACGCAGTTAGTCGTTAGCGACAGTGGAGTGTCAGTGTATGGTGCGGTGGTACTGGCACCCATAGTGTAGTTCGCTATTATTACCATGGAGTAGTAACGGGATGGCGATAAGTACCATTTCTGCAAGATACCCTACCCGTTCTCATGGATAACGTAGGTTCTGAAACGTTTAGCAACGTGGTTCCAGCATAGTGGATGCCCTGCACGCTATGCACATATTTCCTAAGAAGTTGTGGATGTGATGTTTACAAACACGGTGACAGGACTGGAAATCTTTAGAGCTGACCACCCCGATCCCCAGATGTGACACCACTAGACTTCTCTCTTTGGAACGCTATGTAAGTGTTTGTACCACGAAGCCCCAATAAAACCAAAGGACATGCAACACCCTATTACCGCTGGGTGTGCTGCAGTGTTGTGAAAACACTACTATCTGTGCAAGGCTCACTTGTTCACCGTCTCCACAAGTGTAATGATGCACACGGTGGGCACTTCGAACATCGGTTAAGGTGATGCAGATTCGCCTGACGCGACGTTAACGCTTTCTGAGTTCGTTCCCGTACTGGATGGCACGCACAAACGTGAAGTTTCTGCTCTCTATGTGTCACTAATAATAATTGTATTAGGACAACTCAGACACATCTCATCATTAAACTGTTCCTCTAGTTTTCATTTCTGTCGAATGAAAATGCATGTGCAATCTAAATAAACGTAACTTTGTGCTCCATAAGGTATTTGTTTTCTTTGATGGACTGTCTATTCTTGCCCTTTGTGTGAGACCCTGACGTAGATGCTTCCCCTGCTGATTGCTATTTCCACACTTTATTTCTTTCCTGAAATACACTCCTGGAAATTGAAATAAGAACACCGTGAATTCATTGTCCCAGGAAGGGGAAACTTTATTGACACATTCCTGGGATCAGATACATCACATGATCACACTGACAGAACCACAGGTACATAGACACAGGCAACAGAGCATGCACAATGTCGGCACTAGTACAGTGTATATCCACCTTTCGCAGCAATGCAGGTTGCTATTCTCCCATGGAGACGATCGTAGAGATGCTGGATGTAGTCCTGTGGAACGGCTTGCCATGCCATTTCCACCTGGCGCCTCAGTTGGACCAGCGTTCGTGCTGGACGTGCAGACCGCGTGAGACGACGCTTCATCCAGTCCCAAACATGCTCAATGGGGGACAGATCCGGAGATCTTGCTGGCCAGGGTAGTTGACTTACACCTTCTAGAGCACGTTGGGTGGCGGACGTGCATTGTCCTGTTGGAACAGCAAGTTGCCTTGCCGGTCTAGGAATGGTAGAACGATGGGTTCGATGACGGTTTGGATGTACGGTGCACCATTCAGTGTCCCCTCGACGATCACCAGAGGTGTACGGCCAGTGTAGGAGATCGCTCCCCACACCATGATGCCGGGTGTTGGCCCTGTGTGCCTCGATCGTATGCAGTCCTGATTGTGGCGCTCACCTGCACGGTGCCAAACACGCATATGACCATCATTGGCACCAGGGCAGAAGCGACTCTCATCGCTGAAGACGACACGTCTCCATTCGTCCCTCCATTAACGCCTGTCGCGACACCACTGGAGGCGGGCTGCACGATGTTGGGGCATGAGCGGAAGAAGGCCTAACGGTGTGCGGGACCGTAGCCCAGCTTCATGGAGACAGTTTCGAATGGTCCTCGCCGATACCCCAGGAGCAACAGTGTCCCTAATTTGCTGGGAAGTGGCGGTGCGGTCCCCTACGGCACTGCGTATGATCCTACGGTCTTGGCGTGCATCTGTGCGTCGTTGCGGTCCGGTCCCAGGTCGACGGGCACGTGCACCTTCCGCCGACCACTGGCGACAACATCGATGTACTGTGGAGACCTCACGCCCCACGTGTCGAGCAATTCGGCAGTACGTCCACCCTGCCTCCCGCATGCCCACTATACGCCCTCGCTCAAAGTCCGTCAACTGCACATACGGTTCACGTCCACGCTGTCGCGGCATGCTACCAGTGTTAAAGACTGCGATGGAGCTCCGTATGCCACGGCAAACTGGCTGACACTGACGGCGGCGGTGCACAAATGCTGCGCACCTAGCGCCATTCGACGGCCAACACCGCGGTTCCTGGTGTGTCCGCTGTGCCGTGCGTGTGATCATTGCTTGTACAGCCCTCTCGCAGTGTCCGGAGCAAGTATGGTGGGTCTGACACACCGCTGTCAATGTGTTCTTTTTTCCATTTCCAGGAGTGTATATGGGGTGCCAGAGTTACATGACACATCAATGTTGTGTATTCTTTCTGTTACTCTGACTTTTATTCAAACATTAAGACATAACATGAACTTCATACTGACGTAATCGACAACTTTGGTTGGTCCACGACACAAATACAGCCAGTATAATGTAACAGTGAATACAGAAACATCGCCTGTATCCAATGATCCACAAAAAACACAATAGGTACGCTACACTACATTTCGCGTTATACCATTATGTACATTTGACATTGAGGCATATTCTCACTAAGCTTCGTTGTAGAGTGAAAATTTAAATCTGGATACTTCTCCCAGACTTTGGCTAAGTCATGTATCAGCAATATGCATTCTTCCATCAATGTTTCACAGGAGACCTTGTGTGAAGATTGAGAGGTAGCAGACGAGGTACTGAGGGAACTAAAGCTATTAGGGGTGGAAGGAGTGGGTGGGGCGTCGTTGGCCGTGTTTGGGTAGCACAGTTGGTAGAACACTTGCCCGTGAAAAGCAAAGATGTGAGTTCGAGTTTCGATACTGCGCACAGTTTTAATCTGACGCGATATGTTATAATATTCTTACATTAATAAAAATAGGAATGGCGAATAACAGATGGGATCTTTATAATGTATTCATATATACCCGAAACAATTTGAAACTATGTATGAACCTGTTTCACTATTTGAAATAGTGGCCCTAGTGTGAGTTCACTTCGCACCGACATGCGATTGATAAACTTATGGGTCTTTATGGAAGCTGCCTGCGATAACCGGAGATTATGTACATATAACTTTACATTATTTAACATATTACATAAATTTATGCTGTGCGCAAATAGGGCGGGCCGTGCTTCACGCTATATGTAGAGATCAAACGCTTTAGCATTACTTCGAATAAAAACAACTATACGCGGTAGCGGTAGGAAGTAGTGGATTTTTCTCTCTGCTAAAAGTCCCCAGCGCCAGTAGTATTTTGAGGAGCTACAGGGAAAATGACTCAGAGTGATTGCCACTCATATCGAACAAATATTGTGCAAGTAGTTTCCTCTGTGACCGGCCCTCGAAAGTAGCGTACTGATGAATTAAATTGTATACCTTGAGCTGGCTCAGGCTTGAAGCGGTAAGCTACAGATCCAACTAACCTGTCTGTTCCTTGTAGTTAAAATATTATGCAGACCTTATTTTTTAAAAAAATAAAAAGAACACTTGTTGGTTAAAGTAGCGCATAAATATATTCCTAGCAACGATAGGCTAATGACGTTATTCTGACACCGTAAAATGGACTTCAGCTGTGCTTGATGGAAAGCTCGTTCGTTCAGCAGCAAGATCTCTTGACATGAATTATTGCTAGGACACAAACTGTCAGTGAAAAACTACGGATATATGTAAAGATTAAGTGATGAAAGCACTCCATAACTGAGCTGTCAGAGGACAACGAAATGAAAGCAACAAACCGTTATTTCCGCGTCCTGTGTCTGTTCACGATACAATCATACAAACTGTCAACAAATGTCTTTACGATCATGTTCTGCATGCAAGATGGCATTCCTGTTGAACAGACAACCACGCCAATGATGACGTCAGGGCAGCTGTCAAGCGGGGTATTGTCTGCTGGACAGTTCCACATCCAGAATCAATGTTTACACAGTTAAAGACGGTGCAGTATGGCACAAGGAAAACCCCTACTAAACTCACTGCGGTGGAGGACCATAGAAAGAATGGTAGCAGGACAGTCGTAAAATAATGCGGCTAGATGACTTAAGGTGAGTCGTTCTGTAGTTTTTTAGGATATGGTGACAGTTAATAGAGATCAGAACTGTATCCTGAAGATCAGACCAGGGCCGACCAAGTGTGACATCACAACGAGAGGACCGTTACTTGGCTGTAAGGGGTGGACGGTACCGCCTTCCCACTGCACGGCCGTTGGTATCTGACCTGGTAGTATCCATATGACGTGTTGTATGGAGGCATACGGTGTACAGAAGACTTCAGCAGACTGGCCTTTATTGTCGGAGACCTGCTGTACACGTACCTCTGACGTGTCTTCACAGAAGGGAACTTCTATTGTGGAGCTGTTAGCGTGCCACCTGGAGGGTCGAACGGTGTGCCAATATTCTTTTCACAGATGAGTCCCGATTGTCAATATTAATGAAGTTCTCCAACAGCCGCTTAGCTAAGATATTATTTTATTTTATTTTGACGACAGCGAATTCCGGAATTCCAGTGTGACATCTTCCGGCCCCATATGCATATATCAAATAAACGATAATGCCATGCAGTACCATACTTCCCTGGGTTTCACGAAATTAAACCGTTTCTCAAGTGCTTCACTCGAAGACTTGATAGCAACTCCAACAGATTCAGTTGCTATCAAGTCTTCTAGTGAAGCACTCGTGAAACTGGGATTCCATCCGGACTCGCGACTTATTTGTTTTCAAATCTTCCAGTTGCTTCTCCGCTCCAGGAGTGATTATTACTGTGTAGTCCATACTGGAGTCAGTTCAGTATCGCCAAAATATCCAAGATGGTTCTGGCAGAAAATTAAGAAAGGTAGATTGATAATATAGGGAAATTAAATTAAAGACAAGATGGTAGAACTCTTCCAACAGAACTAGCAGCAAATGAGAGAAAGAGTTCCAAGATCGAGAGTCTATTCCACTTGGTTAGCGGCGATGGTGGCGCTACGTTAAAACCCATCCGAAAGTTCTCAATTATTTTTCAAAAACGTGTTAAAGGTATAACTTCAGTATTTCCGTGTTTGCGTTATTCATAAAGAAAAACCGTGATCTTTAATTGAACCGTGTAGTAGCATAACGTTGGTTCCATATCTGAGATACATAAATGGAGTAGCTTACAGTTTTTCTATGTCTAAGATGTCTGACAGAAAATACGTCAGCAACAGAAAACACAATATTTACGTCATGTGCCACAATGCTATTTTCACATCTAAAATTACCTTCAAAATGCACAAAGGGTATAACTGATTTTGTTTCCATGTCTAAAATATATCTAAAGAAATACGTCAGCAACATAGTGTGTGTCAAGTGTCACAATGTTATTTTCATGTATAATATATATGTGAAAGTATTTAAAGAGCGTAACTTACAATATTTCCAAGATTAAATTGTTTTGTAACTGTACAAAGCACACGCGTTCTGCCAAGAAATGTTCTAACCAGGCACCTGACAGTTCGCCTTGGGCCTAAATGAGACTATTGTTAAAAACTAGGCGTACTCAATCAATTTGACATTAAAAAATTAGTATTATTACATAAGGGAGCGAAGATGGGCAATGATGGACTGGTCCCAATCACACACACACACACACACACACATTGGTACTTTACCGTCCATTTACTCATATGGAATACCATCGCTCTACAGCGTTTCTCTGAACAAACATACAAGACGATATGCTTACCAGACGCGTAAACGCAATACCTCACTGACAAAAGTGCCTAGAATTTGTTTAAAGATCTGCAGTCTACCCTGCAAATTTTTCAACTCTTTTGAGACGAACAAGGTATGGTAAAACATAACCCACTGATAAAATATTGGCACCAGGTAAACAAGAAAACAAAAATCTCATCATATCTCGATCTTTCTCTTATGAAATGGAGAAGTTTTATTTAACCTTTTTACACCCTTCTTACTGAAATTGTAGCACATTAAATTTGATCTTAATATTCATTTATCAAAGGAATCAATAAATTTAATTTTAATCTCATCGTAAACCAAAGGATCACATTTACTAAAGGCACATGAGTAAATATCATACAACGCAACGTCTGTGAAGCTTGCAACAGACGTCACACAATAGTTTTTTGCCAGATACCCCAAAACCTAATTTATAAATTGACGCACTGAAAGTTACTTGATTTCCCTCTGATCCAAGATGTTGTCTTCGTGCAACGAACCAGTTTGATTAAAACAGTCAGACCCACTACAGAGTTACACTAAGCTCCAGGGCAGGTAACTGAGGGGTTAGCGGCTACTAGGCACGACACATACCACTGACTAAACTTAACAATTAATATAGAATGCAACAATCAATAATGAGAAGTGGAGGAAGGCTAATTTAGTTCGCCTTCCCCAAACGCTCCACTCGCTGGTCTTCGTGTCGGTGACACTGTGAGCAGCAACACGCAAGCAAATGGAGAGATGTCACAATGGTGGAGGTTTCATTACTTGAATTAAGGCCCACTCATCTTAGGCCTCCTGGGTCGGGTTGACTACGAGGCTGTACCCCTCGTGACCACAGCCCTTCCATCCGGCAGTGCATGCGTGCTGCCAGTGGTACCGGCGTGTTCCCGCTCTGCGTGGACCTGGCTGCTCGTCCGTGCCCAAGCGAACTGCAGACGCACACGACACGGAAACACCACAACGTCACCGGAAGGTGGAACCACCGTTACTAGATGTCGATAACCGCCGCTCTGCCATTAGCGGACAGACAACGCTTGCAAACGGAGTGGCGCCAATGAACACAAGAAGAAGACTACAACCGCCACTATACCAACTAAACGATTCCAGCCTTGCAACGTCACCAACGCGAACCGCAGTTCGGCTCATATCAGGAATCCCAGTAAATGTTTAGCGGCCTTACGGAAAGACGATTAGCATAGTGGCTGTGAGCTTTAGGTAGTTTAGTAGCATAAGCAGCAGTAGTAGTTGTGCAGTCATTAAGTGAAGAAGCACTTTTGATGTAACAACACTCAACCGTTTTATTGACGTTATTGTATTCCACGCAGACGTCGGAATGGCAGCCGTCCATGAGGCAGAGGGTTAGTTCTTCAACATTTCAACATGCTAAATGGCCTCCTCATCCCAGTACCTCCATGTTGCAGCATCTCCATATTGCAGTTCTTCCGCACCTTAGTTTCAGCACCGCAGCATCTACATATCGCCATGTCTTTTCGCCACAGTGTTTCTGTGCCACAGCGTTTTTCCAAGTCACAGCATCTCTTAACCACACTGTCTCCATGTCACAGTGCTTCAGTGCTGCAGCTCTTCCATCCTGCATCGTGTCTGTGTTGCAGATAGAGATCTGTGAAGTGAACATTGTACTGTCACACTGGACGCAGAACAGCAGAAGTGGCATACGAAATATTTTAGTTGTCTGCACTGTAAATTTTGTTACCATTCCCCAGCCATGGGTGATGAAACTAAAAGCTCGCCAAGTGATTCTGTATCTGGGGTGCAGGGAGTGATACAGTCAGCATGAGGATCCAAAGGAACAATTAAGAGTAGAGAACCAGGGTGTGGCCGGAAATGAAATTTCGTTTCTTCTAAAGGTGGGAAAAGTAAATACGGGTAACAGCGTTTGGGAATAGAATCTGTTTTTCATAATAAATTTGATGAGATGAAACCAAATTCCTGAAACATAAATCGATAATAAGCGAATGAAGTATGAATTACATGGACAAGAGGAATCGAACTTTTGTAGTACTGTTGGGGAATTAACCCTCGATATGCCAAAGGGGGAGAAGGGTTCTTTGGGCCCAACTTTCGAAAATAATGTAATTCAGTCCCTTACCTTATATTTGTGAAATTTGGAAAAAATGTTGTTTTTAACGAGTTCTTCTACCAAATTCCATAAATGTTTTAAATTTTTTGGTTAAAGGTAACTCAAATACTTTGGTCTTAGGAGCAGCTGTCACTTACTAAATTCATGTAATTTTCAATACTTCTATTTTTTTAGGATGGTTTTAAAGTATCCCTCCGTTGATATTATACGTTACTGAAGTGTGTTATACGTTACTAATATTATACGTTACTAAGAGTGTGGTGAAAGATACTCTCATGTTCTGAGCCTACTTACACATTAGCGGACTTTAACGATTATGTTGCTGATGTAAGTCAACAACTAGAAAGAATTTCTGTTTTGTTTTTTTTCAATTCTTTTAACGTTGGTACAGTGTGCCCCCCCCCCCCAACCCCCCTTGTAATTCACAAACATTGAGGGGGTAAAAGTGAGAATAATGCCAAAGCTATTGATATGGTTGATAAAGGTTATTAACCAAGTTGGAAGTTGTACAAAGTGATCTTATGGGAGAGAAAGATAAAATGTATGAAATAAAAACAAATGCAGAATCTGAGCCTATAAAAGGAGCGATATCTGAAGAAGCAAAGTGACAGGATGCCATACGGAAGAAATAAAAGGGGAAATAATTTGAAAGAGCCTATCAGTATTGTACCACAGGGCTATAAAGCATTAGATTATGGTGTCCTAAGGGGCAGGAGATCAGTCTCACACTTAGTGGAAAAAGAAAATATCATGCAGCGGTATGAGTGAGACTGAAAATATTATATTTTTATAGAGGCATTTAGAACGTGATCTCAAATATAAGTTAATTATCATGTAGAACAATTTACTGGTTTTAAAATTTTTTGAAGAATGTACATGAAGAAATACTGGAGGCAGACTAATCAAATGAGACTGCGGTATGATTTGTTTGTAGGAGTCACTTTCCATGTCCTAGCCAGAGCCCAGCTGAAGGCCTGTTTGCCTATTTCGAGACAAAACTCATTACGCTCGAAATGAAATCCATATTATTTAAGCGCAAATATTATCACAAACTCCTAGGCAGAGTACATCTGCTTAGTGGTCGAAAGAGATCTCGAAGCAAAACCAATGAGTTGGCGCTCCCCCTGTTCTTCAGGAAGAAGAGCAGCAGTAATCCCTGCATTTGAGGCATCAATCTGGACAGTAAGAAGTAGATCGAAATCAGTACTCCACGGACGAGAGGTCCAGCCAAAGCTACCTTAATCGCCTCAAACCCAGACTGACGCGATTCTCCCCATTCAAACGCCTGGTCCTTCCTACGTAGCTGATCCGAGGACGCAGCTAGCTGGGCTAATTTTGGAACGAAATTCGTCATCCCTGTGAATCAGGCTACTCCCTCCTTGATCTTAGGTATTGACAACCTCTGCAGAGCCTTAGTACGGTCCATAACGATACGGATCTCCCCAGCCGACACGAGATGTCCAAGGAAGGAAATTTGATCTCTAGCTAAATTAATATTTGACGGCTTAACGGTAAGCTTGGCATCTCGAAAGCGGCGGAGAACCTTCAAGATGGTGTAAGTACTGTTAGACGATGGCAACATAGACTACAACTCATCTAAATAATGATAGGCAGATCAAAACTTTAAATCCAAGACGATAAGCATAAGTCTAGAAAGGACCGCAGACCCTTTGAATAGACCGAATTGAACATGGTTAAATTAAAATAATTTCCAATCCGTACAAAAAGCTGTCATCTGATTCGAATCCTTGGTCAACTGGATACGATGGTAGGCTTGATTAAGGTTCAACATAGAATAGAATGGACGTAAAGCAATGGTGCAAGTCAGGTGAGGGTTATGATCTTTTTATTTAATACTCAACAATCGATGACCGGTCGATACCCCGGTGCTTGGCTTTTGGATGCCATCAAGATGGTCTAGGAGTAGGGAGAGATAGATGGCCTCTAATAACACCATCCCGGAGATGCTCAGTGAGCTGCCACAAGACCATATTAGTTGGCGATAGCCGATAAGGAGAGTTTCACACCGGAATATCATCGGAGAACCTAAGCCTGAATTTGATACTATCGGTTAACACATCAGGGAATTTATCAAGAACCCGTAACAAGGTCTGAGCCTTGGAAAACTCTCTTGCTGACTGCAGTACAATTTCACTGCTGCCAACTTATATTTCGCAGAAAGACTACAAAGATAAGATAAGAGAGATTAGGGCCCGTACAGAGGCATATAGGCAGTCACTTTTCCCTCGATCTGTTTGTCAGTGGAACAACAAGAGAAGATGCTAGTTGTGGTACGAGGTACCCTCCGCCAAGCAACGTATGGTGGATTGCGAAGTATGTATGTAGATGTAGATGTAGAAATAATTCAAAACTCGACCAGTATGCTAAATCCAGTCACACCCTAAAATAATTTTCGCCCATAATTGTCTAGTGAGCACAAATCGGAAAGGCAAAGAGAAGCCCAACAAAAGGCAACAGCTGCCTTTTGGTAGTAGAATGAAGGCTTCCACGACCGGGTGACATGGCTGTTGATATACTTTCCGGGATGTGAGGTCGTGGTCCAAGAACTTTTTCTGCTCCTTACGTTTCGTCCAGGACTGCGCTGGACTTCCTCAGAGGCGCTGCTCCGCTGAGTCTAGCCGATTGACTGGTCGGGTGTCAGAGCGACTTATATATTGTGAGAAAGGAGGGCGTGGTTCAGGTGACACATGATGAGCAGTGATAATCCATAGCAAAGATAAGGTTGACTATCGATTACCACCTTGTCAAGATAAAAATTGTTAGCACTTTTGTAGAGCCACTGTCCATATATCGCTGAGTTTCATAGCCTCCTCTTTCCTATTAAAATTATCGTGATGTTTATAAATTTCAATAGCTTCTCTGTATAGGCGTGGATAGTAATTTACTGTTGTAGATAAAATTTCGGTATCCGAAAACTTCACTTGGTGGTTTCCTGGTTGAAGAGCATGTTCCGCTACAGCTGATTTTTCTATTTTTCCAAGTCGACAAAGACTTTTATGCTCTTTCAGTCGCGTATGTTAAACTGCTTGGACTTGGTTAATCACACACTGAGACAGTTTAAAAGAAAGTGACGAAGTTTGTGAAATAAACAGTGTATATTTCTAACGTATAGTAAAGCGGGAATATATACTGTTTGTTGTGGTTGGCAGGAGAGCCTACACAGGGTTACTAAAGGAGGCCGAAATGCACGCGTTTTAGCTCACGCAGGCTGGCGTGAGGTCTGGAACAGGACAAGGAAATTTGAATATAGAAAATCGGACGTAGCTGGTGGAATACTTAACTTTAATCCATTAATGACGAACGTCGGTTTTGGCGGTACATAGTTCACAATATCAGTAGTAACTGATAATGGCGCCTTGCTAGGTCGTAGCAAATAACGTAGCTGAAGGCTATGCTATCGTCTCGGCAAATATGAGCGTATTTAGTCAGTGAACCATCGCTAGCAAAGTCGGCTGTACAACTGGGGCGAGTGCTAAGAAGTCTCTCTAGACCTGCCGTGTGGCGGCGCTCGGTCTGCAATCAATGATAGTGGCGACACGCGGGTCCGATGTATACTACCGGACCGCGGCCGATTTAAAGGCTACCACCTAGCAAGTGTGGTGTCTGGCGGTGAAACCACATCGTTTACAAAAAATTGAAGGAAATTTATGTTAGAAACTGTTTTCGGTGGTTGTGAAAATTATCAACAAGTGTGAGCACTAATGGTTGTTTCTCCTCTTGTACGACTTGATAAATGATTTCATTCATCGAGTGATCGATGGGAAAATCGATTAGTCGTTTTACGTAGTAGTCACACTCAATAATAACACGCTCATGTTGCACGAGTAACCGACAGTTCTGAAAATCTGTACTGTGCAGAGCCCAACTAACAGGCAATGAACCGTCCTAACTCAAGCTATCGTCAATATTAGTTAACGGGTTAACAATGGGCACCATATATATGGAATTTCATGTAAACCAAACTCATTTAGCCACTAAAAATCCGAAAAATTCTCGACGGAAGTTTCAATCATTCAATGTGCAGGGATCACAGAATCCTAAAAGAGTGAAACAAAATTTCACTCCTTGTATTAGCTAATTTATTTACAATAAATCTACTAGCTACAAGTCTTTTTCTTTTCCTTTGGTTTCAGTCCTCTCTCTAGAAGTGTTTCTGCTGAAAAAGTTGAGGGTACACGTAAAACGTAAATAAATGTTCAACTCTGATACTTCATTTCAATGACATGACGTAGAATTACAATTGAGAAAACAGATCAGTTTTGACATCCTGACTTCCGCAGTAAGACATCCTGACGACTGTTTAGAAACTTTTTAGTTCGGTAATAGAATAAGGAGACTCTTCAGTATAAGCAAATCGTAAAATAACTTTCCTTGTTACTTCAGTTGCTATAGTTCAGCAAACAGAGCCAGAATTTCATTAATATCCCTCTAAGCTTTGCAATACACTGAGAAAAATGTTTCATGTATTCACCTCACTATCATGTTACACTTATTACAAGAAAATGATAAAATTTGAACAATACTGGGGTTGTAATACGAAAGTGAATAAAAGGACATCGAAAAGCGCTTTCTGTTTCCCAGACAAACTATAGGCGAAGTTTAGACTCCGTAAAATTAGTTGCCAAATGAGTTAGATGTAACAGATAAATAAAGAGGAAAATATTAGCTTGGTATAGTAAGATATGAATGATACCGAAAAGTTGAAAGACCGACACCTCACAAATCGAAAACCGCTCATATGATTGTTATTCAAAAGTCAGTCAATTAAGGAGAATTAACTCCGCTAAGTGTTTTAGTTTAATCCATCCCTAAGCAATCGTTTGTTGAACCAGGTAAGTATGGAATATTTGATAAGCATGCAAAGCACGAATATATTCACTCTGTCGTGTGCATTTACAACTGAATTCTACCTAGGCTAACTTCTGGCATCCATCAATAAACAAACTGATATATCTGCTAAAGCAAAATTAAATTGGCGAGTTGCAGTAAATGCTAGTTAGAGCCATTCTTTGATGCGTGGAATTCTTTGCGAGCTGAATTAGAAAATTACATCAACTTCTTGAAACCAGGGGTCCATACACCATGCTGTAAGTGATTATGTTATTGAAGTACACAAAAGGTTCAATCATTTTATCTCACCAGGGAAAGGCATCAGACACGACCAACCGATTGGTATCATATATGGTAGGTCGCTTGTCGACAACCTGAAATGAAAAACTGTAAGGTATTTTTAGATATTTTGTCTCAACATATGCCTACCCGTCCCTCCTCCTCCTCTCCCCAAGTTTGAGAGAAATATTCCTCGATTTCATGATGAGTAATTGTTTCCAAATTGCAGCGCGGGATTAGCCGAGCGGTCTCAGGCGGTGCACTTGTGGACTGTGCGGCTGGTCCCGGAGGAGGTTCGAGTCCTCCCTCAGGCATGGATGTGTGTGTGTTTGTCCTTAGGATAATTTATGTTAAGTAGTGTGTAAATTTATGGATGACCTTAGCAGTTAAGTCTCATAAGATTTCACACACATTTGAACATTTTTTGACTCAAAATTGATGGGAGCAATAAAGCCGATAACTTATTTTTTACTGTCATTAGTGAGGTCCACAAACTCTTATCGTTCTAAAATCCGAGAAAAGATGTATTACGACTGACGCTTACACTGAGACTACACAAATCATGGGATACCTCATAACATCGTGTCGGATCACGTATTGCTCGGCGTAGTGCAAGCAGGTCGATGTGGCATAGACTCAACAAGTCGTTGGAAGTCAACTGCATAAACATTGAGATTCGCTTCCTCTGGAGCCGTCCGTAATTGCGAAAGTGTTGCCGGTGCACGATACTTGGCACGAACTGACTTTTAGGTTGTGTCCTATTAGTGTTAGATGCGCGGCTAAATCATTCACTCGACCTGTGCAGGAAGTTTTTCAAACTAATCGCGAACAATTGTTGCCCGGGGTCCTAGCACATTGTCATCCATAAGAATTCCGTCTTTCTTTCAGAATATGAAGTTCATGAATTTCTGAAAATGGTCTCCAGGTGGCTGAACATAACAATCTGCAGTCAATGACCGGCTCAGTTGGACCAAAGGCTCCTGTCCATTCCATGTAAACAGAACCCACACCATTATGGAGCCAGCACCACTTTGCACTGTGCCTGGTTGGCGACTTGCGCAATGACTTCGTTACATGTCTTCACTTTCAGATGGATGGCACTTGTCATATAAACATTTGAAATAAATATACTCGTTGCACCTAGAGCATCTAACGAAAACAATCTTCACACAACTACCTCGTTCCTTCCAAAGATATAGCGGGAAACACAACTGGTCTAAATTTTAAAATATTTCCATTCGAAAATTAATTATAATGCACACCATACATACGACATCCTCGCTTGAGAAATTAGTGCTAAAAATTGATCAAGAATTATGCTACGAATCGCTGTTGCGCCCGAGTCATGCAATTCTGACTGGATTTCCAGAAGGACAATGCAATTCTGAAAGCTCCAAATATCAAGACAGTACTACTCGTTGTTGTAGACAGTCATTGTCCGGTTGACAGTCTGTTTTTCCTAGCAGTATAGCTTGGAGTTATTTCATACAGCAAGACTTAAGATTTTAATTCCTTCGTAATTAGACCCATTTGACAAATGTATTTGCCTACGTTGTTATTATTCCTTATTCGTTGCCTTATCAATAGTCCTAGTCCTATTAATTACGGTACGAAAAAGATGCAAATTGAGAAAGGAACTGCAGCATGCGGTGAAGAATGGAAGACAGGTTTTCTGTACACGAGCTAACTGTCTTGGTTGCTACGGTAGAGGAGCTTTCATGTAACTGTGTTTAGCTTATGGGTACGTCAGCGGCAGGGGGAGAGGGGCGACAACCAGATGACATGGTAGAAGAAAAACGAGTCGATAAGAAGAGGTAGGGGATCGAGTAATCCAATCAGAATTTAGAATAGCTTTAGAAGATTTATAATTAGATAAGGCGGAAGGTATAAATAACATTCCATCGGAATTTTTAAAATCATTTTTGTCAGTGGCAACAAATGATTTTTCATTTTGGTGTGCAGAATATACGAGGCTGTCGATATGCCATCAGACTTTCCGAAAAACGTCATTCACGCAATTCCCAAGGTTTCAAAGCGAGAAAAGTGCGAGATTCATCGTCAGGTTTACAATTCTTGCTTCCAAACTGCTAACAAGAGTAATAAACAGAAGAAAGTAAAAGAAAAATGAGGTTCTGTTAGATGACGATCAGTTTTGCCTTATGAATGATAAACCTACCAGTGAGGTAGTCCTGACGTTGCACTTGATAATGGAAGCAAGGCTGTAGAAAAATTAGGACTCTTTCACACGACTGGTCGACTTGGAAAGTGGAAGACCAAGAAATAAATGCAGTGATTAAAAAGGTTGTATCGCAGAGATGTAGTCTTTCCTCCATTCTGATAAATCTGCTCATCGAAGAGACAATGTCGGAAGGTTCAAGGATTAGATTAAAATTGAAGGTGACAGATAACAACGTTAAGATTAGCTCTGGACGTTTATATCCTCAGTGAAATGACGAAGAATTACAGGAACTGTTGAATGGACTGAACAGACTAACAAGTATTGAATCGGAACTGGAAGTAAATTGAAGAAAGGCTGAAGTAATGAGAAATAGCAGCGACACACTCAACATTGTAATTGTTGATCAAGAAGCAGACGAAGTTAAAGAAGCCTGGTACATAGGCAGCAGAATAGCTCGTGATGACCGGGGAAAGTAGGACAAGAAAAACAGACTACCTTTGGAAAAAAGAGTATATCTAGTGAAGAGAAGTCCACTGAAGAGAGGCTTTAATTTGAGGAAGAAGTGTGTGAGAATTTACGTTTGACGCATAGTAGTGTACAACCGTTAGACATGGAATGTGGGAAAACCGGAACAGAAGAGAATCTAAGTATTGGAGGTGTAGTGCTACATAATAATGTCGGAAATTCGGTGAACTGATATGGTAGGAAATGAGCAGAATCTGTATAGAATCGGCGAGATAACGAATATATTGTAGACACTGACAAGAAGAAGTGACAGGATGATAGTACATCTCTTAAGACATCAGGGTATAGCTTCCATGCATGGTACTAAGCTATAGAGGTTTAAAGCTTTAAAGGAAGACACAGACTGGGACACATACAGCAAATAATAATCGACGACATAGAATGCAAGTGCCACCCTGAGATGAAAAGGTTGAGAAAGGAGAAAAATTCGTCGCAGGCCGCATTAAACCAGTCAGAATATCAACGAATCTCGAATAAAGGAAAAGAAAAAAAGAAACATGTTCAATTTTCCTTAGCTGTCGATCCAGTCAGTCCTAATTCGGCTGTGCTTCATGAACTTTATGAGTGGTTATCTCAGAACCGCAGGGATGTTGAGCCAAAATATCCTACTGTCTTTGATATTAAGCTGAACAGAATTATTCTGTCAGAATTAGCCTAATCGGTTGGCCGCGCCTAAAGCCTCCCCCCCCCCTCTCCCACTCCCCCCATTCAGCTCTCAGAGATATTGGAAATTTCTCGGAAGCAGATAGCCGAAACCTGTGAAACCGTTAAGCAAGTTTAGTAATGAAGTAATATACCGTGACCAAGTGGGAGACCAGTCATGTGGAACCTGTAACAGAGAAAGTGGCTATCCGGAGCCGCCGCAGGTATCCCAGTAAACGGCCAAGCGGAATGGGCGGGCGGTTTGAGAACCCATGCACTAATTGCGCGGCCCGTCCCGCCGGAGGTTCGAGGCCTCCCTCGGGCATGGGTGTGTGTATTGTTCTCAGAATAAGTTCAATTAAGTTAGTTCAAGTAGTGTGTAAATTTAGGGGCCGATTACCTCAGCAGATATGTCCCTTAGACATTCACACACATTATCCCAGTAACGGGACTAAGGCACTGTCATAGCTTGCGACTTCGGACGCGTCCTACTCCTAAAACTTGCGACATCAGATGATAGGCTACGGAGCACATAACAATATGTAATTTTATTCTATTCATGAGCCTTAGAAAAATTCAGTGATAAATAATTTGCTATGCTCAAATGTAGAGGAGGAATGTGTGAAACTTGACAGAGGTATTATACTATACATTAACCTACTTGCTGCAGCTGACCCCGAATGTTGCAAAACACGTTCTTACAATGAGATACAGGATAGGCGGGGGTTAAATCATGCAGTTCTGGTTTTACTAAATATTTAAGAGAAATGTGCAATTATAACAATCACGCATAGAACATATAGTCTGAGATCTTGGTAACGTCGTGTAAGAGTTTCAGTGACATTCAGTAATCATTACAAGAGTAATAAAAGTTTTCCTAAAAAATTATTTTGGAACCTCGTACTCCATGATGTTGTTTAGGAGGACGCAGGCCTGCTTCTAAGGTGTGCTATGCGATTTTTACAACGATAAAACACAAAAAGGTTGCAAAATGGAAAAACAAATTAGGGGCTCTATTTTTTAAGAAAGCCACTCGAGTATAATTATTTCGTAATTAGGAAAAACGTTTTACGCATTGAAATTTCACGAAGTGCAACTAGTTGACTAGTATGGATTACTGCGCTTAATTTTGAATACAGACACAACTAAAACGAACAACGAAACATGATACACATTCCTCTTGTAGAACAAGGGAAACTAACAGACAAGAACCATTGTGAAATTAAGGTACTTCACCATAATGAGATTTTCACTCTGCAGCGCAGTGTGCGTTGCTATGAAACTTCCTGGCAAATTAAAACTGTGTGCTGGACCGAGACCAGAACTCGGGACCTTCGCCTTTCGCAAGCAAGTCCGCTACCAACTGAGCTACCCAATCACGACTCACGCCCTGTCCTCACAGCTTCACATCTGCCAGTACCTCGTCTCCTACCTTCTAAACTTAACAGAAGCTCTCCTGCGAACAGCCTAGGGGATGTTTCCAGAATGAGGTTTTCACTCTGCAGCGCTGTGTGAGCTGATATGAAACTTCCTGCCGGATTAAAACTGTGTGCTGGACCGAGACTCGAAGTCGGGCTCGTTGCATTCCGCAGGCAAGTGCTCTACCAACTGAACTACCCAAGCACGGCTCACGTGCCGTCCTCACAGCTTCACATCTGTCAGTACCACGTCTCCTGCCTGGAAACATCCCCTAGGCTGTGGCTAAGCCATGTCTCCGCAATAACTTTTCTTTCAGGAATGCTAGTTCTGCAAGGTTCGCAGGTGGTGGTGGTGGTGGTGGTGGTGGGTCATTAGAGACGGAGCGCAAGCTCGCGTTAGGGAAGGATTGGGAAGGAAATCGGCCGTGCCCTTTCAAAGGAACCATCCCGGCATTTGCCTGAAAGGATATAGGGAAATCACGGACAACCTAAATCAGGATGGCCGGAGACGGGATTGAACCGTCGTCCTTCCGAATGCGAGTCCAGTATGATATCCACTGCGCCACCTCGCTCGGTAAGGTTCGCAGGAGAGCTTCTGTAAAGTTTAGAAGGTAGGAGACGAGGTCCTGGCAGAAATGTCGAAATGTCTGGGACACGACTGTAGAAACTCCCTCGTAGCCACGACTGAAGCAATGAAGTGCTTTCAATAGGAAAAGGAGAAATGATGTTTTAGCTTTCCCGTCTTCTGTTACTACTGAGAATTCTTCGGTCCCTACAGCAGAACTATCTTCTACATCACTTCGTCTTCTGAAAACTCCAATTCCACGTCAGAGCAAGTGTTACGCAGACACACCTATGTTTCCGATTTCACGAAGACGACGGAAGAGTCTGTTTCGTTGAGGGTTCTTAGCAGTAGAAATGTCAGCTTCTTTGCAATAGGGTAGGGCTGGCAGAAACGAAGAATGTGGAAGTAGCACGGCAGTTAGCTGATTGAAATGACGATGTTTGTTTTGCGGGGCGCTCAACGACACGGTTATCAGCGCCCGTACAAATTCCCAAATTATACACTTCCCAGTCGTGCCATTTTTCCAGAATGATAATGAAACAATAAGGACATCACAAAGACCCAGTCTGGCGGAGAAAATGCACAACCCCCTGATCCAGAGGCAGCAACGTCAAACAGTAGACCACGAGCTGCAGATAGCAAATGGAGAGTTTAACGAAGAAATGGTTGAAAGTCAATGCGATAGGGAGCCGCCACTCCCACTACCGAATTTATCTACTTTTCAAATCAGTTAGGATCATCTAACACTCAATAAGAACTGTTAAAATCAAAAACGTACAAAAGCTACTTAACACATTTCTTTCTGCTCGAAGTTTGCTACAGCCACGAGGTTCAAGAATTGAGCTGAGGAGGTACTGACGTCTACGCTGCCTGGAGGTGTAATGGTGAATTTCTGTTTTAGAGGCCTGAAAACTTGGTGCGTACACTTCCCATAGGCATACTTTTAGCCCCAACTGCCTAATACAACAGATACAGTAAAAAACTAGACAAATATTCTTAGTGAAGTAGGAGGCATAACTTTTGTTTTTCTTAGTATTTGAGACTCACTTGTTATTCAATTATATACCTCTATTTTAATACAATACGTTTTAATATTTAAAGAAATTAATTTCTTACATCTTTCTAATTTGCTAAGCTGTATTGGTATTTGTTTGCGAAGTAATTTTTGAATATTGAAATCCATAGTTCAACGTCATGTTATTCTGTTGTAATCTTCATTTAATGAGATAAAATTCTGACCAATTATAACTTATATTATTTATGTGCAACCATGGTTTATGCCACTGCCATCCGACATTTACAAGAATATACTGTCGACAGTTCCTAATAATGAGTATTGTTCGCTGGTTGCACAAAATTTTTTTAGAACACGCTGTGATCACTGTATCACTTTAAAATAATCTTTTATGCCGTACTCAGGAGAAAAGGGGAAGATAACGGGTGGAAAAAACATATGGAGGGTCTGTATGAGGGGAACAAACTTCAGGACAATACCGGAACAGAAGAAGGAGTAAGTGAAAATGAGATAGCAGATATTAACTGCGAAGAGAATCCGGTACAGATCTGAAACACCTCGGTGGAAATAGAGTCCATAGAGTAGAAGACGTCCTCTCACACTTAAAACGATCCATTAGAAGACCCAGCCATAACAAAACTTTTTCACCTCGACTATCCGTTGTTTGAGATGGAAAGACTATCGGACTTCTGGAAGATAATAATAATTCCCATTCCATAGAAGGCAGGTGCTGACAGATGTGAAAACTACTAAACATCATTTTAATACGCAATGGGTGCATAATATTAACACGAAATATTTGCAGAAGAAGGGAAACTTTGTGTACGCTGACAACGGAGAAGATCAGTTTTGGTTCCAGAGAAATGTAGTAACAGAAGAGGCAATATTGATTCTATGTCATGTTTATAGAAGCCAGACTGATAGAAGCAAACAAATATTTATAGAGTCTGTAATATCAGAAAAAAAGCTTTTGACAGAAATTTTTTTAAGTCAGCACAGATAAAATACAGGCAGCGTAAGGTTATCAATAAATATATTGTATAGGAACCCCACTGCACTTGTAACACTATAGGCTGTAGCCTGTCCCCTGTGTTATTCAATCCGTGCCTCGAGCACGGCACGTTGTGAAGAAAACTAAGGGAAAATCTTGAAAAGGAAATATTGTTCAGGCAGAGGAATTAAATATTTTGCTGTTTGTCGATATCATTGTAAACGTGTCAGAGAGGGCTAAACACTTGAAAGAGCAATTAAACGAAACTGATAAGATCTTGGAAAGTGTTTACGAAATAAACGTCTATAAAGGTAACGGAATGGACTCTAAGTAATCAATCATTGAAGAAGTTAGATCAGAAAATAAGACAATGGAAGCACCAGAAGAGTTCTGTTATTTGGGCAGCATAACAACTGATGTCCAAAGAAGAGAAGATGTAAACTGCAGGCTGATAAAAGCAAGAAAAGCATTTCTCGAAGACAGAATTGTGTTAGCGTGTTATATAAATAACAATTTTTAACAACCTTCAAGGACCACGGCGATCGTACTTAATATTTCTACAAAAAAGCTCTCCGTATCCATATAGACCACTTCCTGGTGAATTAGGGACTCTAAATTTTCAACATCGCTCAGAACTCGGTGACAATGGAATATTAACACGCTTTCATATCTGGTGGGTGTCGGAGGGTATTTTGTGCACCACTGATATCCCCCCCCCACCCCTCCTCCATTTCTCTGTTCCAGTTGCGAATGTTTCATGGGAAGAACGATTGCCAGTAAGTCCCGGTACAAGTTCTATTCTCTCAAAATTTTTTCTTCGAGCCTTTTCGTGAGACAACCATAGTAGGAAGAAAGAACGCCTTGGCCGACTCAGGTGAGGAGAAACTCAATTAATCCCGATATGTACCACGTGTCTCTGTTGTAAGCTTGTCAAAACCTTTAAAATCTCCACCGTCCAGTTCCGTCTGCAAAGATTTCGGCCCACTTTTATTTCCACTTGACGGGGAGAATTCTCGTAATATTCTCCGACAAACTCTAGCTGGAGACTGCATTTCTCGAAAACATAAACAACAGGGTATGCTTAAAACAGAGGGGAGAAAGAAGAAATTTGTGGTCCTGTGCTTCCCTTACATAGAAATTAGTCATACAGCAGTGAAACTGCATGCTGAAGATAACCTGGTGACGGTGAACAATCTGATTCATAAAAGTTATTAAAATGAGCTTCTTAATATAACATGATTTAAAACGGACGAATAAGTATAAAATTTTTCGTAGCCCCATGCACATTCCTAATCCAACATATATAGACCTGGAAATTTGTGGTTGTGAATTTTTAATAGCTATATAATACTTACAGAATTTTAAATGGAAAACATGGAGCGGTTGCAAAAGGTAATAATAACGAGGTGAAGTAACCATGTATCAATTATGCACTGCATACAACACACGTATGTTGTTTTAAGCTCTATAATGATTTCATAGCTACTATGAATTCACCAGAACCAATTTTCAGGACTACCTATACGGAAACTATATGGGCTAGGAGAAATTATTTTAAAAATTTCTAGACCATTTTATAAACGTGTTATATTAAAATGTTCTTTATTTAAATATTTGTTTTCTGTTTTTTGGTCTTGTGTGTGTCTAATTTTTCAATCGATTTCTAACGTTTTGGTGAGATTACAGCAGAGACATGTGGTAGATATCAGGAATATTTGAGCTTCTGAATGCTGAAAAATGTTACGGACGGCACCCGTGTTGTCGATAAATAGTGACACGGTATCTGTTGTATGATATTCTTTCATATGCACCACACGAAAGTAAGAATGAAAATTTTACCAGCTCTTTTAAGAGATGCAAATATCTTTCACAAACGCATGTCGTTCTTAGACTTCTGGACTACAGCGATACGGTATTGGGCAAGAAACAAACTGTACATAAAACTACCAAACAGATCTCACGATACAAATGTAACAGAAGTCGATGACAGTGCGTGCAGTAAAACATCATGTTGGCAAAGAAGAGCACAATTTGCATTTAATCAGATAGTGATTGGAGATGAGTGATCTACAGTGATCAAGGAGTTTGTAACGTACACGTCGAAATATTGCAACTTAATGTCAATATACGATCTTTGGTCACAGATTTGTCATTTATCTAACGGTTTGTTTGAAAAAAAAATTACTTGATAATTATGACATTGATATTACACTGATTCCATCGTTAAGGCGCGTTTGGTTTAAAATCTAAATCTGGCCTTTTGCGTAAATGCTTAGCGACCCACAGTGTCCTACCTCTTTTCTAATCAGTTGGTCACCGAGTCGAATTTAAGCTTAAATCTCAGTGTATAATTTGGTTGTAACTTATTGAAACTCTGTGCAGTACTTTTCCAAGTATTACTCCTTCAAACGTAAAGTAGGCTCTTATCAGAGATTTTGTATTTTTCTAACCGTTATTTCATACAACTTCTCTAGTGAGAGCATATGAGGTCGGAAACAAGTTTTTTACAACGCTAATTGAAATGAGCGTTTGGCGTCATTGGCCGGGAGGCCCCTTTCGGGGCAGATCCGGCTGCCTTGGTGCAGGCCTTATTATTACACTCGGCGTTACATTGGACTACCTGCACACCGGATGGGGATGAAATGATGATGAAGAGAACACAACACCCAGTCCTCGAGCGGAGAAAATCTCCGGATATTTAGCACGAGTCCGTAGGACGGTAATCCGTCACGCCAACCACTCACCTATCGGGGCGGACTTTGCAACGGTGAATGATGTCTAACTGATCGTTGCTCCAGCGCTTCTTCTATTTTCGTGGGTTGTTTTCCCAGTTAAAGTAGTCCGTCTGGATCTGCCGTTCAAATCTGCGTTCAGAGCGAGGTTGTTTGGGTTAGAATCGGGGGGGGGGGGGGGGGGGGGTTCTGAACACATCATTCACTATTTTGTCTTTTTTATTTTAGTTGTTGTTCACAGTACGTTCTGCTTATTTCTATTGTATTTTCAAGATCACTGCTGTGTATGGTGTCTCGCAGCTTCATTAGTATCTACCTGCTCAAGAGGAAATAATTATCCAATTATTTTATTAGATTGAACTTAGAGAGTTTTCTTGCGAGGGAAGCGTCGCTGAACTGATGATTCGTATATCGACAGTCCCTCGCTCCTTAACGATGACACCGTTGGCGAGGTAGGTGTCCCTTCAGCTGAGTGCGCTGCTGCCCTGTCGGCCTTACACCAAAACGTCGACTCCCTTGAGAACAGCCAGCCCACCCGAAAAGAGTTGTGTAAATATCAGGCCATTTATGTCAGTGGGAGAATGGTTTAAGTGATATGCGACACGTTCACCTTAGTGCTGATCAGGTTGATTGTTATTTGCTCTGCTTTGGTCGTTCGTTCCTTCATGAGCATTAAATTGTTTGCTTGCTTCTTTACTCAAAACAATAAGTACTGTCCTCTGTTACGAAAGGTTGAACTGAGATTACTATTGCTAAGGGTGTGTCCCACTACACAAAATTACAAATAGACAAACTAACTTGCATTCTCTGTGCAGGAAATTGAATCAAAACTCAAAATCCACTACAAATCAAACTGTGCACTGTCCAGAAAAATTGGAACACTGTAATTACATAGCAACATTATGAAAAGCACAATCTGTACTGCCCCATTAAAATCTGAATCACAACGCATGTGCTGAGAATTGGCGGAATGCAAACGTGAGATGAGGAACGAAAGAAACAACAAAATACCAATAGAATATCACTTGATAAATTACAGCATAGTCAACAGTAACAGCATAGCATGAAGAAACCACGTCAGCTGAAATGCGCTGAAGTAAAATTGAACTACTGGGAGACAGGCTGGGATGATATTGTCATACTGAAAGGAGCATCTTGTGTGAATTTTAGACATCAATCCGTTAATTATAACGACAATGCTGTATTTTAAACTCCTATTTCACAAGAACGTAAAACTCACAGGAAACCAGAAACTTTAGTTTCTTTACAAAGTATTTCAAGGCAATGCTTTTATGATTATGCGAACTGACGTGATTTAAACTGAAATGTCCTAAACTGAGGTGGGGAAGTCGACTGTTGCAAAAATCACTAACGTAATTAGTACGCGTTTGCAAAAAATTATCATTTTGAAAACATATCCATTCTCGGTTCCATAAATACTGCGTCTGTAAGTCCTTCGACCAGATTCATCATTCCTGACAATTTTGTTCAGAAAAATCGTCCTCCAGTAAGCACTACGTAAAAACTCTGCCAGCTCACTCCATATCCTCATTCTACAACCGAGCCAAAGACACACAAGTTTAGGTATATTACTATCACTGCCGTAAGCGACCATTCGAAGATGTCGCAAGCGTCTGCTTTGCTCTCGTAACGTGGAATTTCCACTACTTCTGGAAGTATCCGCAAACAAATGTCCAGTCCACCTATATATGTCCGCCTTTCTTAATCCCACACCCCATTTTATAATTTTTTTAATGTTTTTATGCTGTCTTATAATGTGAAAACGACGAAAATTTGACAAGACACGCAAATACAAAATATTATACAAAACATGTACATAACGAAATGAAACTTGTGGTTTTTCGTTAAAGGTCTTTATACAGGGCTCTGTCAATTTCTGGTTAGCCACATAAATCTCCAAACACTTAATCGTCATACGAAAATCTCATTGCAGAAAGGGAGTCACTGCAGTCCTCAGAAATTCCGGTCACAACTAACATCTTAACAGTCCAAGATTTGCTTCGATCACTATGAATCACTATATTAGTATATGAAGCTGACATTTCAGTATCTCAAAGTCCACTCATGAAGTAACATCATCAGTATTGTAGTACAGTGACCAATGGGGTCTGGAGTTCATCCAAACGACCAGCAAATACTAATCTTAAAGTGGAATGTCAAATAATGTTTGGAGTATGGGCAAGTGATCAACAAAACTCCTCTTGCAGCGGAACACTAAGCAATAGCTAAAGTCTAGCCAAGCGACCAGCATAGAAAATTATCTTCCGCCAACCAAGACCCATGTTGTTAGCAGTGGTGAAGTTTCAGGATCAGGAATGTTACAGGAAGTCCTTCCCTAACATAATGTCTTTCATAACAAATTAAAGTCTTTTTAAATACAAATTCCTACACTCATTGAAAATTGTTTCTTGCAATAACGACTAAGGATTTGGCTCACAAGTACTCTCTCTTGCCTGATAATGTCAGATATTGGAGGAAAAATTAAGTAGTGCACAGAAAATACGGTGCACACGACAACACATTATATCATTCACTAACCAAAGTTATACCTGATCTGAGAAAAATATGCACTAATTGTTTTATCGCTGGCACTTGCAAATATACACTCCTGGAAATTGAAATTAGAACACCGTGAATTCATTGTCCCAGGAAGGGGAAACTTCATTGACACATTCCTGGGGTCAGATACATCACATGATCACACTGACAGAACCACAGGCACATAGACACAGGCAACAGAGCATGCACAATGTCGGCACTAGTACAGTGTATATCCACCTTTCGCAGCAATGCAGGCTGCTTTCCTCCCATGGAGACGATCATAGAGATGCGGGATGTAGTCCTGCGGAACGGCTTGCCATGCCATTTACACCTGGCGCCTCAGTTGCACCAGCGTTCGTGCTGGACGTGCAGACCGCGTGAGACGACGCATCATCCAGTCCCAAACATGCTCAAGGGGGGACAGATCCGAAGATCTTGCTGGCCAGGGTAGTTGACTTACACCTTCTAGAGCACGTTGGGTGGCACGGGATACATGCGGACGTGCATTGTCCTGTTGGAACAGCAAGTTCCCTTGCCGGTCTAGGAATGGTAGAACGATGGGTTCGATGACGGTTTGGATGTACCGTGCACTATTCAGTGTCCCCTCGACGATCACCAGAGGTGTACTGCCAGTGTAGGAGATCGCTCCCCACACCATGATGCCGGGTGTTGGCCCTGGGTGCCTCGGTCGTATGCAGTCCTGATTGTGGCGCTCACCTGCACGGCGCCAAACACGCATACGACCACCATTGGCACCAAGGCAGAAGCGACTCTCATCGCTGAAGACGACACGTCTCCATTCGTCCCTCAATTCACGCCTGTCTCGACACCACTGGAGGCGGGCTGCACGATGTTGGGGCGTGAGCGGAAGACGGCCTAACGGTGTGCGGGACCGTAGCCCAGCTTCATGGAGACAGTTGCGAATGGTCCTCGCCGATACCCCAGGAGCAACAGTGTCCCTAATTTGCTGGGAAGTGGCGGTGCAGTCCCCTACGGCACTGCGTAGGATCCTACGGTCTTGGCGTGCATCCGTGCGTCGCTGCGGTCCGGTCCCAGGTCTACGGGCACGTGCACCTTCCGCCGACCACTGGCGACAACATCGATGTACTGTGGAGACCTCACGCCCCACGTGTTGAGCAATTCGGCGGTACGTCCACCCGGCCTCCCGCATGCCCACTATACGCCCTCGCTCAAAGTCCGTCAACTGCACATACGGTTCACGTCCACACTGTCGCGGCATGCTACCAGTGTTAAAGACTGCGATGGAGCTCCGTATGCCACGGCAAACTGGCTGACACTGACGGCGGCGGTGCACAAATGCTGCGGAGCTAGCGCCATTCGACGGCCAATACCGCGGTTCCTGGTGTGTCCGCTGTGCCGTGCGTGTGATCATTGCTTGTACAGCCCTATCGCAGTGTCCGGAGCAAGTATGGTGGCTCTGACACACCGGTGTCAATGTGTTCTTTTTTCCATTTCCAGGAGTGTATTACAAAGTATAAAAAACATTATGTTCAATCCTTTTTACGTGACACACAGTTATATCGACAAAAAAGAATTACAAAAAGATATATTTTAAATTTCATAAAACATGATACAGAAATTTATACAATAAGTAAATAACCATAAAAATTGAAATATTTGGAATACTCTGTTAACAATAAAACAAGGGCTTTGACATATTGGGCAAGCAATGAAATTACTTAAGACACAAATATCAAATATATAAGATAAAGGACATAATAGTATTACGAGAAGAAATACATGTGTGCTCACAACAAATCGACAATATATTATAAATTTGCATTTTAATATTTAAGCTGTGGAAAGGAAAAAATTATAATTTGTCACTAGAAACATATATTCTTTGGTACCAAAATTATCACCACTTGAAAATTTCAAGTATCTGCCTTGGATTCATGATCATCTCTTTAGGGAATGGAAAAGAGGACTGCTATAGATTCATATGTCAACATGTTGTGTTCACCCTAAATAGTCAAATATCCCCATCCACGTCTCATATATCTATTTCATCACCTACACTTCAAAAATTCCTCACATTATTTCCTTCATTCAACTTCTTAAATCTCACAGAACTTAATTTCAAAATCACATATTTATCACTTACACCATCCTAAAGTTTCATCTTTCAAGCATGTACCTGCCCTAGTACTCATATTATATCTCAAGTATAGATCCTGTTTCGTACTTCAGAACATTCACATTATAAAAACCCTAAACTCAAAACCTTTTTTTTCTCAACCATGCAGTCTGAAACCAGAACCTCATATAAAATCGTATTATTTTATGTTATATCATTTCTTTAACTCTCATTTCCTCATCCATAGTTAACTATCATCTTAATATGTAGCTCTGGTAACTTAAGGCTAACTCATCAGTTTCTTCCTTACATCTATTTCTTATAGCTCACTAAAATTAGAGCAACACGCCGCACTTATTCACAAAGCATAGAAAAACGGTAACAAGAAGCAACAGAAACGCCAAGAAAAACATCTAGAGGAAACCTTATCACCAATGCAGTTACAAAAAACAAAAATATCCAATGCATAAAATCATGGAAAAATAATTGTCATAGTATATGCAACAGCGTATCACAACCTACCAAAACTTGGTTTAACCAAAATGTATTGCATACCAACATAACTCAACCTGACTGTGAAGTGAAGAAAACTGACAATAAAACGTAAAACAAGTATAAATATATGATTATCTACCTCCCATACTTAGGTTAGTGTACTGTGGTACTGCTTATATTACATATGTGTTATGTACTAAGTTAAAGTATTTTCTGAGAAAGACTGTTAGTAATTATTAGAATTTTGGTCTTTTTCTTTGTGACAGTTCTCCTCTCTCATTTCTCATAGTTTTTGAGTAAGTCTCCCCAATGATCTTTCAGAATGTAAATCTTTTTCAGCAAAATTTCTCATTATGAACTTTCTAGATGTCTCGTGAATAGAAAAGGTTAAAAATTTGTAGAAAGTAGTAAAACTATTTTTAAGTTACGAAAGTATCAAATGAAAATTTGCAAGAAATACAAAATATAATCCACAAGAAATGTGGTACTGCTTGTCACTAAAAACAACAAAGGAGTAAACCTTATTCCATCTAACATTTTGCTAATTCCTACAATTCTTTCAGGTATTGATGAAAAATTTTTCATATACAGCGTGTTAATCATTTCATATCATTCAAGTATACCTAGCATTTCATACGGCATCAGTACTTAATCAGATCTTAGCTTCCAAGCTAGTAAATGTACCATTCTTCTAACAAGATGTGTCAACAGAAAACAGAGTCAGCAACCAATCACTCATCGTCACCTCAAGTATCATTAACACATATCATCAGACTACTCATCACAAACTTCACTGTACATCATCACAAAAATATATCAACAATATCTTCAATGCACAAATATCATCATACCTGATTAAACTTCAATACTTTTCTAGTACAATACTTGTTCTCTGCTCAGTCTTCACAAATAGCCAGATGAGAAAAACTACATCGATTGCTGCTTACTAATTATACCACTAATAGTACTACCTCCATTCTTTACTCAAAGCCAAGGAACTTGAATAATATTTAATGCTGTTATCTTACATACTTCACGGGACTGTATACAACACTCTCAATAAACTTGCTCACCATGTACCAACGTAGTGGAAAACAAACTTCCTTTGCTTGCCTAATGAGTTACATAAAATTCCATACATAACACTGTCTACAGTAATATGTACTACCAACACAGTTTTTACTCAACAAATCGCTGTATGTGTGGCACGGGGTTGAAATTCGCTTGGATTTCCTTGTATGTAGTGTTTAGCTTCGACTGCATTCCATCGCACTATTCTTCTAAATCTATGGGATCCGTTGCAGAAATTGAAGAATTTCTGAGAGACTTATCTTTACTTGATATAGGATGAGATTTGACCAAAACTTTTTCTCCTCCGCAAAATTTCCCGACTTGTGCCTTCATGTTACGAGATTTTCAGCGTTTTTCAGATATATTTACATTATTTGTTAATGCTAGTCGTATGATATTTTTTGTCGTAATTTTCTGGTATGATAAAACTGTAGGAGTTCTTTGGTATTGTCTGGCAGCTGTTGGTTCTTTGACACTAAGACTGGTGGTTAAGAAGCTGAGTCGTGAGGAAGTTTATTTATGATATTTTGAAATAAAGTGATATATCTGTCCCAGTTTCTGTCGACAGTGGCAATAGAGTCTGCATAATGTGGTAAAGTCTTTCATTATATGTTCTCATATCTTTGAAAGTAAAGAATATAATGAAATAAATATTGGCTAGATCTTGTATCTCTTTTATGTATGTAGCCACAACGGAGGATAGTAAACTGACATGTTCTACATGGTGTAAAAAATTCTTAACAAAAGACTTGGACACTGTATTAGATATAGCCTTACGCAAAGGGGTGGGTTGCACAAATTGAGACCTCAACATCATTGCTTCGAAAACATAACTAATATGACTTCTGGGACTAACTAGCGGTTCTAAGAAATCTATGGTTGCTAACTGGTTTAGTTAGTATGGTGTGATTGGAAACAGGGGAGGGGGGACAGTGGGGAACGATGTGAGATAGTGGAAGTTTTGACTTTTTGACATTTAGTAAGTACTTTTTATATTGTTTCTCCAGGTTGATAAAATAGCACAATTTCCATTATTTGTGGATTCCTATATATATATATATATATATATATATATATATATATATATATATATATATATATATATATATATATATATATATATGTGTGTGTGTGTTAATAAAGTTTTGTACAGGTGTAAAATATGTCTAACTGACTCTCTGCCGAGTCCTACTTGATGGCTTTTGACGAGTAATTCAGTATCGGATCGTGTTGTACCTTGGAACACTTTTCAGACTTTCAACTGTAGCAAGCCATGTAAGAGAAGATTTATATATTTTCTGATTTCGATTTTAAATGATTGCCTTCAATTTGTGTTTGCTACAGCCTTTTTCTTGACTTATAAAGTTTACTGATTGTAAGTAATGTTTTGCGAATCGCAAAAAAAAAATTATAGATTAATGTGCTCATCTACCTATAAATAAAATTTCTGAGTCTTGAAAGACTTTCGGTCGATAAAATATTATCAATAATGTGTTTTATAGTACATGTGTTGCGTTATTACTCTATCACATACCAGAAATACGTACGTTTAATGACTTTAAGTAGAATCAAGTTCAGTATAAACGAAAACAGGTTAAAAATTAAATTAGAACATTACACAAAATTTAATTTATCTGAAGATATCACAAGTTCTATGACAGAAGACATTATTTTGTTTCAAGATAAAAGATGTCGCACGACCAACGAAGAACAATAAGGTGACAAACGTCATCGATACCGATATGCACATATACACACTGGGGTAGTATCATATACATAAGGTATAAAAGTGCAGTGTATTGGCGGAGCTGTCATTTCTACTTTAACGGACTTCGGACGAGGAACGGTAGTTCGAGCTAGAAGCATGTGACTTTCAAATCCGGAAACCGTTAGGGAATTTAATATTTCGAAACTCACAGGCTCAACAGTATGTTGAGAAGATCAAAATCAGGGATTACCTCTCACCACGGACAATGCAGTCGCCGACCGCCGCCACATAACGACCGGGAGCAGCGGCGTTTGGGCAGTGTTGTCAGTCTTAATAGACAAAGACTATTGCTTTAAATAACAGCAAAAATCAATGTTGACGTACCCGACTTAATTCGACTACATTCCATTATCCTCGTTTTGCTTTTGTTGATGTTGATCATACATCCTCCTTTCAAGACACTATCCATTCCGTTCAATTGCTCTTCCAAGTCCTTTGCTGTCTCTGACAGAATTACACTGTCATCAGCGAACCTCAAAGTTTTTATTTCTTCTCCATGGACTTTAATACCTACTCCGAGTTTTTCTTTTGTTTCCTTCACTGCATACTCAATATACAGACTGAATAACATCGACGAAAGGTTAGAACCCTGTATCACTCCCTTCCCAACCATTGCTTCCCTTTCATGCCACTCCACTCTTACAACTGCAATCTGGTTTCTGTACAAATTGTAAATAGCCTTTCTCTCCCTGTATTTTACCCCTGTCACCTTCAGAATTTGAAAGAGAGTATTCCAATCAATATTGACAAAAGCTTTCTCTAAGTCTACAAATGCTAGAAATGTAGGTTTGCCATTCCTTAATCTAGCTTCTAAGATAAGTCGTAGGGTCAGTATTGCGTCACGTGTTCCAATATTTCTACGGAATCCAAACTGATCTTCCCCGAGGTTGGCTTCTACTAATCTTTCCATCCGTCTGTAAAGAAGGCGTTTCCTAGCTCCCCGCGGTCCGAATGGCAGGGTGCGGGTGGCACAGCCTCGCCTATTGTTAGGCTCCCCACCTCTATCATATGTCAACATGCGGTCCTCCCCACGACGAGCGGAAGCCTTATGCCACAACCGTACGCCGATTTGCGGGGGAGGAATGTGGTGTCACCGCCAGACACCACACTTGCTAGGTGGTAGCCTTTAAATCAGCCGCGGTGCGTTAGTATACGTCGGACCCGCGTGTCGCCACTATCAGTGATTGCAGACCGAGCACCACCACACGGCAGGTCTAGAGAGACTTCCTAGCACCCGCCCCAGTTGTACAACCGATTTTGCTAGCAATGGTTCACTGACAAAATACGCTATATTTGCCGAGACGATAGTTTAGCATAGCCTTTAGCTACGTCATTTTGCTACGACCTAGCAAGGCGCCATATTCCGTTACTATTGATATTGTGAATCATGTTCCGTCAAGGGCGACGTTCGTCTTTAATGGATTAAAGTTAAGTAGTCCACCGACTACGTCCGTTGTTTCTAAATTCTAATTTTCTTGTCCTGTACCAGACCTCACGCCCGCCTACGTGAGCTAAATCGCGTGCCTTTCGGCCTCCTCTAGTAACACGGTGTTGGCTCTCCTGCCAACCACCACAGGAATTATTATATTCTTCTTGAAGTCCGAGGGAATGTCGCCTGTCTCATACATCTTGCTCACCAGATGGTAGAGTTTTGTCAGGACTGGCTCTTCCAAGGCTGTCAGTAGTTCTAATGGAATGTTGTCTACTCCCGGGGATCTTGTTTCGTCTGAGGTCTTTCAGTGCTCTGTCAAACTCTTCTCGCACTATCATATCTCCCATTTCATCTTCATCTATCTCCTCTTCCGATTCCATAACATTGTTCTCAAGTACATCGCTCTTGTATAAACCCTCTATATACTCCTTCCACCTTTCTGGTTTCCCTTCTTTGCTTAGAACTGGGTTTCCATCTGAGGTATTGATATTTATACAAGTAGCTCTATTTTCCTCAAAGGTGTCTTTAATTTTCCTGTAGGCAGTATCTGTCTACCCCTAGTGAGGTAAGCCTCTGAATCCTTACATTTGTCCGCTAGCCATCCCTGCTTAGCCATTTTGCACTTCCAGTCGATCTCATTTTTGAGACGTTGATATTCCTTTTTGCCTGCTTTATTTACTGCATTTTTATATTTTGTCCTTTCATCAATTAAATTCAATATTTCTTTTGTTACCCAAGGAGTTCTACTCGCCCTCCTCTTTTTACCAACTTAATCCTCTGCAGGCTTCACTACTTCATCCCCCAAAGTTACCATTCTTCTTCTACTGTATTTCTTTCCCCCATTCCTATCAATTGTTCCCTTATGCTCTCCCTGAAACTCTGTACAACCACTGGTTTAGTCAGTTTATCCAGGCCCCATGTCCTTAAATTCCCACCGTTTTGCAGTTTCTTCTGTTTTAATCTACAGTTCATAACCAATAGATTGTGTCCACATCCACATAGAGTTCACATCTACCCCTGGAAATGTCTTACAATTTAAAACCTGGTTCCTAAATCTCTGTCTTACCATTATATAATCTATCTGAAACCTGTCAGTATATCCAGACTTCTTCCGTGTATAAAGCCTTCTTCCATGATTCTCGAACCAAATGTTAACTATGATTAAGTTGTGCTCTGTGCAAAATTCTACCAGGCGGCTTCCTCTTTCATTCTTAGCCCCATTCCATATTCACCTACTGTATTTCCTTCTCTCCCTTTTATACTACCGAATTCCAGTCTCCCTTCACTATCTGAATAATTTTTTGGATTTCATCATACATTTCTTCAATTTCTTCGTCATCTGCAGAGCTAGTTGCATATAAACTTGTACTATTGTGGTAGGCGTGGGATTCGTATCTGTGTTGGCCACAATAATGCGTTCACTATGCTGTTTGTAGTAGCTTACCCGCACTCCTATTTTTTTCATTATTAAACCTACGAAGTGGAACAAAGGCCTACGAAAATTGTGATGTTTACTATATCAAAGAAATTATTACCATAGAACCTTGGATAACGTTATTAATGGTTCACATGTCTCTGAGCACTTTGGGACTTAACTTCTGAGGTCATTAGTCCCCTAGAACATTGAACTAGTTAAAACTATCTAGCCTAAGAACATCACACACGTCCATTCCCAAGGCAGGATTCGAACCTGCGACCGTAGCGGTCGTGCGGTTCCATACTGTAGTGCCTAGAACCTCTCGGCCACTCCGGCCGGCTATCGTTCTTACTTAGGGACGTATTGTCAGGTCACGTTAGTGAATGGCTAACTAATTTTTTAAGCATGGCTTCGTAGACGTTGCACATACAGCAGTTTTTGGCATACTTGGTGTATTGACGTTTAGTTCTCCGAGGTAGCACAGACTTTCCCGCTGAAATGCTCTTACTATCAAGAAACACGAAGAAGACTTAAGATTTCATGTGGAAAATATTGCTGCCATTATCAGGTCGCCAAAAGTGGTATAATAGATTCCGCCGCTATTTACCCCATTTTTACAAGAAAGCGGAACAATGGGCCATTTGCATCGTAAACATGGAACATATATCAGGTAACACCAGTGAACGACCTAACTTGTTAGCATACTTTGCTTCTGACGTGTGTCCTTCAGTAGTTGAGTCCTGAGGAAGAACCACGTCACATGTCTTCTTTCCAGCTTAAAACTAAGTTATGAAGTTTTTGATTCCCTAATCACTCTATCAGTACCCTGCCACAACGTCCTTATCTGTTACGAAATCAAGGTTATATATTTATGAAAATATACAGCTTCCAAAACACCATCTCCATTACACCTAACAATGACAGCCGGATCTTGATCCATCTAACGACGTCCACATATCCTCAGAACAAATGGCATTGCAGAGTGGAAATATTTATCTCCATCTCCGCTTTCCCTGTCTCCGTCTGTCCATCTCTTCCTCCTGTGTTCTCTCCCTACGCTATTATCCCGGCCCTAATAGGAGATTGGTGGTTTATACCCCTCGCAGAATTTCTTTCTTTATCGTAATAAATATGTATACCAATTTTGGCTGAAATTTTTTCAGGGGTTTAGCGCGAGCACTTTACGCATCGCTTTTTCTGTGTACGTACTTGTCAAATATATTTCACTTAGATTTAACATACGTCTTCAGAGGTTTAATGCGAGCATTTTAGCATCGCTTTTTCTGTGTACGTACTTGTCAAATATATTTCACTTAGATTTAAAATACTTAAGACTTATTTGCACACATATTTCAGACGTAACTCCAACGAATTTCGCCCTGCAGTTCCATTTCCCACAGCTGAATGTTTATGACGTCCTATCTCCTGAAATATGTGTTTTATAATGAAATTTGACTTGCATACAGTGGTATATTGGGCACTGTCTGCGGAAAGTATTGTGAACAGAGTTGGTATTAAAGACGTAACAGGCGGCAGATGTGGCCGAGCGGTTCTAGGTGCTTCATTCTGGAACCGCGCGGCCGCTGCGGTAGCAGGTTCGAATCCTGCCTCAGGCATGGATGTGTGTAATGTCCTTAGATTAGTTAGGTTTAAGTAATTTTAAGTTCTAGGGGACTAATGACCTGAGATGTTAAGTCCCATAGTGCTTTGAACCATAGTCTGTGGCGAGTCTTGAAGTCTTCCTTGCACAGTAAATTCTTCTCAGCGTTGGGGATTGCAGCATATGACGTCGACGATACTTGGGATGTCATATGTTCATTCATCTTCAAGTGAGTGTTCTGCACAGGAACTCCGTAGCACCACAATGCGACAGTGGACGTGCAGGCAATATCGCCGGTACACTTGCTTCTGTGCGCCTCAGATTGAGCAATATTCGACAGAGGGCGCTAAACTAGAAGGGGGCGTTCACGCAGTGGTAACCTACAATGAGGTAATAATAACTCATGGGTTACCTCCTAAAGTCATGTTGGACCTCCCGGTGTACTGCAGCAGCTCGCCGTGGCATGGACTCAACTAGTCGCTGGAGGTCCCCTGCAGAAATCTTGAGCCATGCTGTGTCAACAGTCGTCCATAATTGTGAAGTGTTGCCGATGCTAAGTACTAAGTACTAAGTACCTGGGTGTTAAAATTACGAACAACTTCAGTTGGAAAGACCACCTAGATAATATTGTGGGGAAGGCGAGCCAAAGGTTGCGTTTCATTGGCAGGACACTTAGAAGATGCAACAAGTCCACTAATGAGACAGCTTACACTACACTTGTTCGTCCTCTGTTAGAATATTACTGCGCGGTGGGGGTCCTTACCAGGTGGGATTGACGGAGGATATCGAAAGGGTGCAAAAAATGGCAACTCGTTTTGTATTATCACGTAATAGGGAAGAGAGTGTTGCAGATATGATACGCGAATTGGGATGGAAGTCATTACAGCAAAGACGTTTTTCGTCGCGGCGAGATCTTTTACGAAATTTCAGTCATCAACATTCTCTTCCGAATGCGAAAATATTTTGTTGAGCCCAACCTACATTGGTAGGAATAATCACCAAAATAAAATAAGAGAAATCAGAGCTCGAACAGAAAGGTGTAGGTGTTCGTTTTCCCCGCGCGCTGTTCGGGAGTGGAATGGTAGAGAGATAGTATGATTGTGGTTCGATGAACCCTCTGCCAAGCACTTAAATGTGTATTGCAGAGTTGTCATGTAGATGTAGATGCAAGATTTTGTGATCGAAATGATCTCTGGATTGTGTCACGTTAATGTTCGATGGGTTTCACGTCGGGCGATCTGGGTAGCCAAGTCATTCGTTCAAATTGTCAAGAATTTTTTTGAATCGATTGTCTCTCGATGACATGGAACTTCGTCATCCATAAAAATTCCATTACTCGTTGGGAGCATTAAGTGCATGCTTGGCACCAGACGGACCCCAAGCAGCCTTATATAACAAAGACCCAGCCTATTCCATGTTAACACAGCCCATTCGACCATGAAGCTACCATCAGCTTGCACACTGCCTTGTTGACAATTTCAGACCCTAGATTCATGAGGTCCGCGCCACACATCAGCACTTACAAACTGGTAGCAGGAGTCAATTGTCCAAGCTACGGTATTCCAATTGTCTAGGGTCTAATCGATATCTTCACGGATCTGCGAGATGCACTGCATGCGATTTCGTGCTATTAGCAAAGGCACTTGCGCCGGTCGTCTGCTGCCATAACCCATTAATGGCAAATTTCACCACACTGTCCTAACGGATACGTCCGTCGGACGCTTCACATTGATTTCTACCATTATTTCATGCAGTGTTGCTTTTCAGTTAGCCCTAACGAGTCTTTGAACGCCGCTGCTCCTGGTCGTTAAGTCCGCCAGCATTTTTGTGGTCCATGGTGAGACGTAATGCTTGAAATTTGGTTTTCTCGGTACGCTCTTGCCAATGTGGAACTTGGAATATTGAATTCCCTAATAATTTTCGAAATAGAGTGTTCTATGTATCTAGTTCCAACTATAAAACCCACCGTGACACAATAACCACAACTCCGGTCCATGGCTTCATGGGGTCTGCGCCACACTTGAAACCTATCATCAACTCTTATTGAGATTGGGTCTCATGACTCATGATAGCTACGCCAGTGCACTGCCATTTATATCTTATTTATGCAATACCACCGCCTTCTGTTTACGTACGTACTGATATCTAAGACTGTCGTCCCCGCAGAGTATGTGCATGCACCTACGTAGTTAATTTTGACATAAATTGAACGGTATGCTCCAGAAATTTCCAGTGTGAAAAACATGCCTGCAGATCTCAGAATGTTTTTCAGCGAAAAAATCGTGTCAATACGTCAAATTCATTCGGCTGCCATCCCAAAACGTTGTGTGAACAGTTGTAGCCCGTCAGTATTTCTATGAATAGCATTTGTATAAATCGCTCTCTTGGGCTAGCCAGTGACGTTAACAGGGAAAACAACGGGGAATATTATCTTGGCAGAAGTTCTTCTAAAAGACACATTTTGATTTATAGCTATAGATGACACCGGGAGGAGAGACTATCTGCAAAAATAAGCCACACACTAAGGCAAACAAAAAAGTACACTCGAATTAGTAACCACAAAAGTAGTAGACGAAAAACTCAAGTGTTAATAGCATAGGCACGAGTAAACGCAGCCAAGAGAAGAGGCACGGCAGAAACTGAGTTCGTGAATACGTAGTGATAGCCAAAGGAAACCTTGTTTATATATATGTAGGAATATCACGTCTCACGAAGTAGTACTAACCGTAAATTTCCTTCAAGAATCTAAGGAAGATTACAGCTTAATGTTCCGTCACTGACATATTCATTAGAGCTATATTTCAAGTTCGTGTTGGGGGAAGATGGGAAAATTAATCGGTGGTACCCGTTCTAAAGCAATCTCTCTGGCGTTTGGCTTAAGTGATTCAGGGAAACATACACGTCGTCGATCAGGTGACGATTTGAGCCGCTGTCATCGTCAACGTAGGCCCGCAGTCTTACAAGTCCACTATCTTGTCTGGTTCTCTAAGAAAATAAAATCAATTTTTTTTAATAATCACCTTCATTTAATGTTTAGAACATTCACCTTCTCAAAGCAACAGACTGAAAACCAAGCTCTGAGGAGCTGTGAAGCATTTGTTTTGCGCCTACTCTCCATTCTCGCAATACACCTCATTTCACAACATTACTTACACTAAACCACATTGTGGTGAAACAATAGTATAGATTTAAGCTTCATACACGCAGCGAAATGAATGATAATGTTACCAGATGTGGCATAGAAAATACGTTCAAATCAGTAATTAATAATTATTTTAAGTTCTACCTAACGTAAGAGACATTAATAACTAATAGGACAAAATTGCAAACTCTTTTTTGACGTTGACTGGAAGGGTATGCGTTTTGTATTATGTTCAGAACGTTACTTACCTACTTTTTGTTTACTGGATGTACCCGACAGTGTTAGCCTGCTGCATGCTAGGGACATTTAAGAAGTTATTCTTAAATTCTTCTCATGTATTGGTTGCTCATATGTTATTCATATTCACTAATTCTTTGGCGAGCGTACCAAGTGAAACTTTCTAACAGCTATAAAAAAACTGTTAAATCATTCTGAATCAATGTATCACGATTTGCTTACTTCACGTGACTATTCTGTAAGCACAGGAATTTCATACTAGGTAAAGACTATGCTTTTAATCCAAGTTGTCGAATGTGTAGAGTTTGTTAACTGGAAACAACGTGCTGATGAAAGTCACGAAGGATTTGCGATTTGACTTCCTTCGGTGCCCCTTCATATGAGGTAGTGAACTTCGCAAGTTTATCAATATGCCTAGCAACATCTCCCAAAATATGCGAATGAGGACGAGATACTCGTAGGCGGCGCAATTTCACTGGCTCGGGTTTGTAAGCACTGTTCCTAAAACTTCCGTCGTTTGTGTTGTTCTCTTCTTCCCTCCCTACGGCCCTATATTTCCCAATGTCTCTCTGGCCCTCCGACTCTCCCACTCTCCTTCTTTCTCTTCTGCAAGGTATTTCACATCAAAAGCGAAGGCGAGGAAAGCGACTTCGGCGAAAAGGTCTACAGGGCGCCACTAGAGGGTCATTGCCCCTGCCTTGCGGAGAAACTCAAGTGTCGGAGCTCGGCTTTCACAATGCCGTTCATTAACTGGCCTTTCACGTCAGAGAGGTGATTCATTTTTATTTTGTTTGTATCGTAATTGATTTAATTTTCAGAATCTATGACCACGCTGGAATTACGTTGCACTACAACTGATTTGCGTTACCTCTCAGACGGCACATCGCAAGTGGGAAATGGGTTCAGGTTGAACAGTATTTTCAAGTTTATTTCCTCTTAAAAAAGTAACAGAAATGTTTTATGACTAGAGCCATCTGTAATTGGCTGTTATACGTTGCTTACCTTTTTAGGCATTTTTATTAACATTCATTAAACTACATAGATAATATACTGGCAACATGATTCGCGGATAAAAAAGGTTTACTTCAATCGTTTCTCAAAAACCTACTGGCTTGGAGCTCTTCACATGCGTAGGTACATGTCTGTTGCTTAATATGTTAACTTTCTTCATGTTCAAAAATTTTCTGTTTCTTGTTTACACGATTCCATTTTTCTAAGAACGCAAAAAGGTTTCCTTGTTTCAAGCGTCCATAATGTAAGTGTAATGCTTCGTTATTTTCATTATTTTGGCTTTTTATACATTAACGTTCGTTTCATACGTGTTACCCATGTTTAAAACACTCTCTTTCACAAATGTTGGTTCAAATTTTCCCAATACTCATCGCATAATATTTCGACAAGTATAGTTCTTGTTGTTTCAATAGGTTAACTGCCAACGGCCTTGCCGCATGGGTATCACCGGTTCCCGTCACATCACCGGTGTTAATCTCTGTCGGTCTGGGCCAGGACTTGCATAGGTGACCATCCGGTCTGCCGAGGACTGTTGGCAAGCGAAGGCAATCAGCCCTTGTGAGACAAACCGAGGAGCTACTTGATTGAGAAGTAGCGGTTACGGTCTCGTAAACTGACAAATGGCCGGGAGAGTGGCGTGGTAACCACATGCCCCTCTACATCCGCATCCAGTGACGCCTGCGAGATGAGGATGACACGGCGGCCAGTCGGTACAATTGGGCCTTCCAAGGCCTGTTCGGACGGAGTCTAATTTAGTACGACTCTTAACTGCATTATCTGTACGTTTTGGTGAAATCTTTGCGTTTCTGTTCAGTTAGATCGCCAAAGTTCTCAGACTAACTGCCGAAACATCTGTGTAGATAATTTTGCAAAAACAGACATAATGTCTTATGGGACAACAGCAATCAGTGATTTTATAATGTAACTTAAAAACCGTCTTGATTGCATTTTTTTTATTCATATGACCGGTTTCGGTTCATTCAGAACCATCTTCAGATCTGATATTTCAGTTACAGGAGTAACCCGTCCAAATCCAGCAGTTTTCACATGCTACGTCACATCTGGATGGGTTACTCCTGTAACTGAAATATCAGATCTCAAGATGGTTCTGAATGAACCGAAACCGGTGATATGAATTAAAAAAAAAATTTGCAATGTGTAGATAATTCATAAAACCCACATCATGGAGAAAAAGTTTTCCTAACAAAAACAGACAACAGGTAAATTATCTTTTTTCTTGAATGTCTCATTGAAATAGGTACACTATTCGCTTTCTTACCCACAAACCTCGAGCAGTATTGCCTTCAGCTCTTGCACTGTGTGGTGATTTATATGTTTTCCTCTATATAGTAAGTGTATGTACCCACTTTATTGCCGGCCGCGGTGGCCGTGCGGTTCTAGGCGCTTCAGTCCGGAACCCCGCGACTGCTCCGGTCGCAGGTTCGAATCCTGCCCCGGGAATGGATGTGTGTGGTGTCCTTAGGTTAGTTAGGTTTAAGTAGTTCTAAGTTCTAGGTGACTGATGACCTCAGATGTTAAGTCCCATAGAGCTCAGAGCCATTTGAATATACTGTATTCAGAGCCCATACAAACTGAGCCGTGCACGTCTCGTGTTCAGGCCTTTTATTGACTCCCATCTTCAGTTAGCTTACTGCAGCCTCGTGTTTTTATTCGATTTACTGGCGTCATAACTTCCTGCCTTCCCTTGAGTGGCAACAGAGGTGCGTATCGATAAGTGCACTGTCGCAAGATCTCTGGAGCGGCCGATAATATTTCCGGGTTGTCGTGTGTCTGCCAGTCAGTTGGAGACGGACCAGCAGTGCAGTCGGGACGGAGCGCGGGTGAGGCGCGTACAGCCAGTGCTCGCCGGCCGCTGGCGACACACATGAACTGTCTGACGAAGGGAGATTCGAGCGGGAAGACCGTTGGTCGGTCGTTTGATTCGTCGTCTCTTCGGCCGACGTATATTTTGGTCCTTTCACCGTTACGGCTCCTGGGAGTTGGTCGGTTGGCGTGTAGTAGTGAGGAGGTCTCCGTGGCGCGTGTCTGGCCGGCGCCACTGGTGACATCCAGGCGCGGTCGGATGTGAGGTGCTGTTCCCGTTGCTACGAGGTCCGTCGCTCACCGATTCCGAATAAGAAAGTTGAGTCTTTACTTAATCTACCAGCCAGCCTCAGCTGTTCACATTGTGCCGTTTGAATTTCGTTGTGGGCTGTTAGGACATCCCCACGAGCAACAAACTGCGTTTTCAAGTCGGCGAAATTCTATCCGCCCTCCTGTGGAGATTAACTGAACTTCATTATTTTTGAATTGAAGTGCATCGGCGGAATCTTCTGCCTTGTGGCAGTTAACGTTCCAGTTACCAGCCCTGGCCGTTGACGTAAATTCAGACAGTGTATTTTCCTCATCGTGTTGTAGCTGTCCAGCACGGCGCATAGTTTCACAGATGAATGTGTAATTCGTTGTGGGCGCCGATACCTTCTGCGTTGTTCCATTGAACTCACTGTTGTGTGCTGGCCGGGTGGAGCGGAAGTTATACTGTCGCTTGGTCCGTTGACTGTGTGTCGGTTGGGCTGCCGTCGTATTGAGAATTGTTCGGCCGCCGGCTTGTCTCACCTAAGCGAGCGTTAGTATTTGAATTCCATGGCGACCCTTGGAAACTTGGTTCAAATGGCTCTGAGCACTATGGGACTTAACTTCTTTGGTCATCAGTCCCCTAGAACAGAACTACTCAAACCTAACTAACCTAAGGTCATCACACACATCCATGTCCGAGGCAGCGGTCGCGCGATTCCAGACTGTAGCGCCTAGAACCGAGTCTTAAGTGATTGGCCTTCAGCTGGTTTTAAATTAAAGTTGTTTTGGCCTTAAGGCGTGAGATTGAATAACGTATTTAGCCGGGAATAAAATTCTTAAATTAATGTTTAACTTGCTCTGTTTTTAATGGTTTCTTCACTCTTGTAATGTTTGTCAAATGAATAAATTAGTGTGTTCGAGTGCAACTGACAGTCCTGCGGGTATAGCAGGGGATCTCAAAACAGCCGCTGCTTAGTTTACGCTATACCCTTCGGTTGCTCCCATTTTCTTCAGAGGCCAGTATTTTCTTGTTCAGTATTCATAAATGTCTCTCCTCTTTAAACACAGAATTAAATGTAAAGCATGTATTTTGAGTTTGGTGCACTAAAATTGGAAATAACAAAAACAAATTGTTTATGTCCTTTGGGACAATGAATTAAGAAGCTTTGCATAGATTGTAATTTTAAAGTCTTTATACGGTAACGTAAGAGGCAACCAAAGCAGGTCAATACACATTAGCTGGGTGGAACAGCAGCAAGGAAGGAACACTGACAAGTGTGATATGGCCACAAAACAGAGCCAGTCGCTACACACTATAACAGCAAGAGGTGTCCAAGGTGCCAGTTTAGCTGAATGAATTCTTAGGTACAGAGGGAGACCGCCTTTGTGATGACTGTGTGTTGTGGAGTAACAGGATATTAGACACATACAGGAACAACTACCCTGCATAATACGTTCGTCAGCACTCCTGAAAGGCGGAGTTAAGAAGATTTTCAGCTGAAATTGGGATGTCCGGTGGAGGTGCCCGGACAAGGAAAGCAGGGGAGGTGACGTCATTGCTGTCTTCCAGTAGCAAAACGCACTGACCATTCCTACACAAAAATTATTTCTGTTCTGGTGAGGGATCTGCTCAGTTGGCCGGCACATATTTTGGAGGCTGGACCTGTCATGGTCTACGTCCTGTTTTCTATCTATCTTTGATGTAACATCAAGTCACACTTCAGCCGGAAGCTGCCCTGAGCCGCGCACTGGCATCCGAGTCACACAGTGGGGAGCTTAGGGTGACGTAAGTGGTGAATTCAAGGAACAGACTGTTATCGTGGGGCGTGCGGCTGTCACTGACCGCCCTCCATTCCTGCAAGTTGACGTCGATGCTACTGGTCCTACTGAGTGGCTGCAGCGTGACTCCACGCACGCAGTGCACAGTTGGTGGTGTCTCTCCTGCGCGCCGTGTATGGTACAATCAGGTGTGCCCTGGCGAACCACCATCAGGATCTGGAGGAAGCTGAAGTTGCGATACCCGCAAAAGTTAAAAATACAACTATTTATCAAACAAACGATTTTTCAGCAATTGTTTTGGATACTTCGAGGAATTACATATCTTCCCTGAAGGAATATCTGAGCTGAATTTCCTACCGTGCTATTTTCCACCCGATAGTTGTGAAGTTGTCGTTAAACAAGTGCTGCATCATTTGAGACACACAGAGGCGAGCGAGTTGCCGGGACTTACTCCAGTTCACTGCTATCAGCGTCACATCATCAAACGCGCCTGTACATAGCATACGAAGTATTGCGCCTTAATCTATGGATGAAATTAAAAAGTAAAGTAGCTCTTCCAAAGTTGTTAAAGATGTACTTCAGTATGTTAATGTTCAAGCTGTTAAATCTCAGAGTAATCAGATGAATATGTTTCCCTAAATACATTCTTTAAAGAAAATAAACAAGCGGCTGTAAGTAGTAGAGCTCGAAAGTCAAACATTGTTGAGAATGTGCAAGTATATGACGCAGTCCACTGTTGTAAGTTTCAACAGACCGAGGGAAATGGCGTAGTGGTTAGCACACATGGCTCGCATTCGGGAGGTCGACGGTTCAATCCCGTGTCCGACCATCCTGATTTAGGTTTCTCGTGATTTCCTTAAAACGCTTCAGGCAAATGCCGGGATGGTTCCTTTGAAAGGGCACGACCGACTTCCTACCCCGTCCTTCTCTAATCCGATGAGGCTGTTGACCTCGCAGTTTAGTGTCCTCCCCGCAAATCAACCCAACCCAAGTTTAAACTTGATCAGAACAATATTTTGGTCAAAATCGGCGTTTTGAGAAAAATCGAAGACGCTAAATTTTACTGACCTCTAATGGTTCGCAAGTAATCGACTAAGAACAACATTTAGAACAAAAAGTTCAGAGGTCATGTTCTACTCGCGGTTCCGTTCAAAAAGTTATAGCTGGAAAAATTTAAATGCAGTCGAGCTAAAACTATTTCGGTGCTTAAAGCGAACTTAACTCCCTTCACATAAAAAATACGAAGATTGTATTTTGATGCACAACACTGTTATAAAACAATATGCGTCTGAGAAAGCAGGCATTTAGATACGCCTACTTGGGCATAGAGTAGATGACGGCAGGTGTTCCCTTCAGCCGTCCCCTGTGCTCATATACTGTATAGATACGTCCTGAGAGGCAGTGACTATCACTCTGCCCGCGTCAGAAGATATGGGCTGCAGACGGAGAAATCCATTCAGATGAGCGATTTTAACAAAGGTATGAAAATTATTGCGCAGAGTCTGTGAACGAATACTTCTAAAGCGGAGAAGCTGGTCTAATGTTCACTTGGTAGTGTCGTGAACATCAGTGGAAAGAAGTAGAACAACAGTGAAATTACCACTAGGCTATAAATGACTGGACGTCCGCGACTCGTCACAGAACGTGGGGTTTGGAGGCGTGTCTCATCTGTAAAGTAGGACAGATGGTGTTCTGTGGCATCTCTGCCAAAAGAGCACAATGCTGGTACACGCACAAGTGTTTGTATCCCACCGTTCATCGTCCACTGCTGAACATGGAGCTTGGCAGCAGACCACCCGTGCGTGTTCACATGCTGACGCAACGACACCGACAATTACATTCCAATGGGACGGGACTATCGGTGTTAGACCCTTGATAATGGAAACGAGGACTCTTCGTGTGAATCACCTTCTTGCAACACTAGGTTGCTGGACGCCTCCACCAACGCCGTCATCGAAGTGAACGACGGCTCGGAACGAACAGCGCGCCACGCACGCACAGTCGTGGGAGCAGTGTTATGCTACGTGATACATTCTCCTGCGCTTGCATGGGACGTGTGGTAGTAATCGAAGAGACGCTGACAGTTCGAACCACCTGCATCCCTTCATGCTTGATGTCTTCCTCGACGGAGATATCTCTCAGTAGTATAACCGTCGGTGTCTCGGAACCGAGTCGTGCTACAAAGGTTTGAAGACCATTATAGTGAATCCGTGTTGATGTATAGGCTACCAAATTCACCTGATATAAATTCTGCTGAACCAGTCTCGGTTGAATCGCTGTAGGGCACCACCTTTGTGTACGCAAATGAGCGGCCCGTTAATTATGTGAATTACGTGACCTGTGCGTAGACATGTAACGGCACCTCCAAAAACCTACCAAAATTTGTCGGAAACCTGGGACATAGAATCAGTGATCCATCGGTCATAATGTTCTGGTTCATCAGTGTTTAGAATCGTGCGTTAGTCTGTGTAGCAGCACAAGATGCCAAACGGTTTGTGCTGGAGGCAAACAGTAATTTACTGTGTGAAAACGCAATAAATTACCATTTTTCCTAAATTTCCTCTGTAATACATTATAATGCTGTTACCTCACTAAAGTAAGCATTGCTGGAGAAGGGGGTGAGGGGAAGAGAGAGATAGAGAGAGAGAGAGAGAGGGAGAGAGATGGCGTTAATGTTCACGCTTCAGACGCAGATATTTGGACGCGTTTTTTATGATGTTCAAGTTACTGACTGCCTCATTTTAATACTACACTGAGATTAGCTAGAGAGGTGGGAGAAGCAGGAAGGAGGAGCAGAGGAAGGGTGAGATCATGGGAACAAGAGCTAGAACAGACGACTGTATTAGTTCCGACATCTTTCATTTATTTTCAACATTTCCACCAACACTCATACAACTAGATAGCATTTTTTTTAAATTCCCTGCACCTCCTAGCCTACATTTTCTCATTTTCCACCACTGCCATTTTGGATTTTTACATTTCTCTGCAACACCGTCCTGCATTTTTAAATTTCCCACAAGCTGTCATCTTAGATTATTTTAATATCAAGAACAGAAATTCCTCGAAGGTCAGAAACGACTTTTCTCGCGACCTTGACTTCGAGGATTATCTATCCTTAATATAAAAAGATATAGAAGTTACGGCAAACTGCTTGTCTGCAAGCTGACAATGCCAACAAACGAGTTATATATTTTTTTAATTTCTTGCTAGTTTTAACTTGTGTTCTTTTGGCGTTTGCATCGCAGAGTAGAGGAGGCAACTGGAACTGGGCGCTTTGGTTGCGATATACATTCACTACTGACAGCCTAAAGAGGCAGCATGTGTGTCTGTGCAATGTTCAGAATGACGAGACGCACAGTAGTGGTGGGTAACTATTCTTTGGACAGCTTCCCACGTCGCTTGGTATAGACAGCCACCAGCAACCTCTTTAGAAGAGTGAGGTAGCACACTACTGTGACGGTCTGTCCTTTCCACGGGTAACCAGTTGGCAAAATCAGTGAGTCGTCCCAAACGACATGCAGAGATGATAGCTGGGTCTCTATCTCCGCCTGCGTTGTTAAACTCACGTTCTCATGGTTTGCTTTGCTCCTTATCTCGGAGCTATAGTGATACAGGAGCACTCGCCCATTTGATAAGGTGGCTAATCAAGTAATATGAACTGACCACACACGACAGCAGTGTTTCCGCCTTTATTTCGGTCCAGAGAGTATTTTTAAACGGGTGCGAGCACTCGCCAAACCCAGCAATTAGCTGCCTTTTGTGATACACCCACCCTCTCCTGAATAGTCACGGTCAGAGCACTTGGTCTGCGGCGCTCGAGGCTTCTGACAACTACATTTAATAATTAACACTCCGTCATTCTAATTATTGGTTCGTGACCCTTTCCCAAAGGCGATCCACAGGTGAATTCGATTTGAAACCATTAACTTCATTTCGAGCTTTCTAATATTGCAGTTGCAGATTAAGAAGAAACACATTCCAAAGGTACTGAATAACTGAAATCTGAAAAAGGATTTCTGCTGGAGTCATTTGGGCAAAGTTGATACCTTGCTCAAAATGGTGCAACCATTGAAATGTTCGTAAGGTTTGAAGGGACTATTTTCCAGGGACAAAGGAGGCAACAGCTAATGATTTCGTAAAGTTTCTTTGGGCGTGGGACACACGCTCAGGGATACTCAAACTCAATAAAGACAAGGGAATAATTACCAATCAAAGCACAAACTCTGGCTTGTAATTTCCAACAAATTTCATTTAATTATTGCATGACAACAGCAAACTGCTATTACCCCAGAATAATATACATATTTGCCCTAGAATTACTAAACAGACAAGAGTCTACGGGCGTCAAAGCCCGCCCAAACAATAAATAATTTTAAAAACTTCTTTACGTCAATCTTAAGAATCATAGAAACAAATGGTTTATCCACAAGCAGTCTTATTCTTCAACTTAACCCACACTGAAACAGTGTATCAGATGCAAAACATTATGACGCAATGAGCCTTTTGTAGGAGTAGACATTCTGTTTCTCACAAACAGCTTAAATTATTGCTGCTCCTCTCTCATCACCTCCAAAGCAACACCTGCTCATCTTGCACCTTCCTGATGCTAGCTATGTTCTCAGCATACTCAGTGGGAAGAACTTCCACTTGCCCCAAATTTGATGTCGCCGTGGCACAAGTAGCCAATCTCCAGTCCTCCGCAAATCCACTATTTCACACAGGTATCCACCGTTCAATAAGTTGTGCACCAGTGGTCAATACGAAACAGATACCATGGCCGTCCAAACACTGCGAGACGCGTCAATTGCAAAAAGCACGAAATTAAGTGTACATGTTCACGGTGTTTTAGAAGAGATGTCCAATATTCAGGGATATGACAGGATGATTATTCGAAACAAAAATGTCAAGTAAACGTGGGCTCCAAAACACACAAGAGCTATGAGCAGTTCTTGATCTTCGATACTGTGAAACAAGTCTCTTCTACTGCAAGCTCTTTGCTTTCCGTACTTTGGGAAATAGTAGTATGGACTAAGACAAGAAAATAATACCCAGTAAACATGTGCTCTAAAGTGCATACCTTAAGAGCGATGAGCACTTGTTCATCTCCGCTACTTTGAAAGACAGCGCTAGCAATGAACAAGTGCTTATAACTTTCAAGGTGACCATTTTAGAGCACATGTTTACCGAATTTTTTTTTTGTTTTGGTCCATACTACCGCTTTCCAAAGTATGGAAGTCAAGGAACTTGCAGTATCGAAGATCAAGAATGGCTCACAGCTCTTAAGGTATGTGTTTTAGAGCCTATGTTTTCTTGAACTTTTTGGTTTCGAATGACCATTCCTGTCATATCGCTGAATATTTACCATCGCTTCTGGAACACCCTTCTTATAGAAGGACCTTAAGAACCTGAATATTTCCCACTGTCTGACTGTGTAACATAACCGATTGCAGCCTGATACATTCCAAAGCCACTTTCACTTGTTTAGCAGTACAGACGAGACCATCGCCCTCTCACTAGACGCAGTACACACTCGCCGACCGCATGCACGTCTTCGTACCCAGAGCCACTGCCCACTTGACAGAAAGAGGCAAACCATGCGCAAAGAGCGACCGCCGACAACCAGACTGCCCACCGGAGCGACAACCAACCGACCAAAACCAGCCCTCTCCTCACTGCGTTGTGCGGTTAAATAGCCGAAAAGCGACCAAAGAGGAGAACCGCTGCGACAGGATATAGATTCGATCACAGAGATGTTAAATGAATACAGAGAAGAGACTGGTGCCGAGGGCGCTACGTACACTATGTGATCAAAAGTATCTGGGCCCCCATAAAAAATACGTTTTTCATATTAGGAGCTTTGTGCTGCTACCTATAGCCAGGTACTCCATATCAGCGACTTCAGTAGTCATTAGACATCGTGAGAGAACAGATTGGGACGAACCGAATAATTCATGGACAATTAACATGTTAATGTGATTGGGTGTCACTTGTGACATATGTATGTATTCGAGATTTCCACACTCCTAAACATCCCTAGGTCCAATGTTTCCGATGTGACAGTGAAGTGGAAACGTGAAGGCAAACGTACAGCTTAAAAGCGTACAGGAAGACCTCTCATCTGCTCCCCCCGTCAGAGGTTCGACATGGATGTGTGTGTTGTCCTTAGCGTAAGTCAGTTTAAGTTATATTAAGTAGTGCGTAAGCCTAGGGACCGATGACCTCAGCAGTTTGGTCCCATAAGACCTTACCACAAATTTCCAAACTTCCCGACCTCATCTGTTCACTGACAGAGACCTCCGACAGTTAAAGAGGGCCGTATTGTGTAATAGGCAGATATCTATCCAGACCGTCACACAGGAATTCCAAACTGTGTCAGGATCCATTGCAAGTACTATGACAGGCGGGAGGTAACAAAGATTTCATGGTCAAACGGCTGCTCATAAGCCACACATCATGCCGGTAAATGCCAAACGACGCCTCGCTTGGTGTAAGAAGCGTAAGCATTGGACGCTTGAACAGTAGAAAAACGTTGTGTGGAGTACCCGATGTGGCGATCCTATGGCAGGGTGTGGGTATGGCGAATGCCCGGTGAACGTCATCTGCCAGCTTATGTAGTGCCAACAGTAAAATTCAGAGACGGCGGTGTTATGGTGTGGTCGTGTTTCTCATGGAGGGAACTTGCATCCCCGGTTTTTTGCTTGGCACTATCAGAACACAGGACTACGTTGGTGTTTTAAGCATCTTCTAGCTTCCCGTTGTTGAATAGCAGTTTCGGGATGGCGACTGCATCTTTCAACACGATCGAGCACCTGTTCACAATGCACGGCCTGTGGCGGACTGTTTACACGACAATAACATCCCCGTAATGGACTGCCCTGCACAGAGTTCTGACCTGAAACTTATAGAACATCTTTGGGATATTTCGGAATGCCGACTTATTGCCAGGCCTCACCGGCCGACATCGATGCCTCTCCTCAGTGCAGCACTCCGTGAAGAATGGGCTGTCATTACATAAGAAACCTTCCAGCACCTGACTGAACGTATGCCTGCGAGAGGGGAAGCTGTCATCAGGGCTAAGGGTGAGTAACACCACGATGAATGCCAGCATCACCGATGGAGGGCGCCACGAACTTGTAAGTCGCTTTCAGCCCCTTGTTCTGATACTTTTGATCACGTAGTGTATCATTTCTAATGGATTATTTTGCAGGGACGTAGTGAATTCTGTGTTTTGCTGTTGGAACAGAAGTAAAAAGATATAGTAATCGCTATAGCACAAATCTACTAATACCAGTATTACAGGTCTCTGTTTTCATCACAACCGAGGTGGAAACTACCTATACGTCAGTCAGAGGCCTGAAGATGGCGTAGTAAAACGCTGAAACTGTTAGCTAAATAAAACAAGTTTTAAAACTGGACGGCTGAAAGGCGTTTAATTTGACATCCTATATCGAACAGCCGAGTCCCGCAACCTTCTCTAAAAAGATGGACATACAGGGATTAAATCTCTGTCTGCAAAGCACGTGTACCTGTGACCAAAAGAAAATCGCCAACCTCTGCTTCTTCCCGTGGTTGGCAGGAGTCCGATTTTCTATGCTCAGAAACTCACTGGGTTGCGGACTGCCGCAACTCCGAGGCAATGGATATCCAAACTGCAACCGACAGCGCCCTCACTGTCGCATTTGTTAAGTGGTATTCAGAAGGTCTTATACGACACAACATGGACGCGAACAGAAACTAAAGATGCACTCACTACCAGCTACAGTACCAGCGTGGTCGGTTTTTAGCAATGACGCGGCACTTTAATCACTATTGCAGTGCTGTTTTACAAAATACTCTACTTCAACAGTGTGCTGTATAATAGCCCACAACGTTTTCGTTTTGCGGCTGTAGCACCATAATACGATTCTGTGGCTCTCAAATTTCAATGTGCACCACAACCTGAGATAAGTGCCAAAAGTTAATTACATTTTTCCATTTTGGTAATTAAATCTTTATTACTTTCCATTGTAAGCTGCTTAGCGCGTTTATTTGGTATCTACATAGTGAAAGAGAATTATTTATTATGTTAATTGCAACACTTTATTTTCACTAACGAGGAGAACTCAGCAAGTGCCATAATCCATTTTCCCGGAAAATTCTCTCGGTAGAAGAGGGATCAAAACAAGTGAACACTTGTTCCGGCTTTTCCGTAGGCACTCAAACATTTCTGGGAAAATTACGGTCAAGGTCTCCGACGTACTTTAACGGCCGTTAGCGTGCCACAGTGGCTACAGTGATCGCTTCGCCCTTTTGCGCCCCGTGTTCCAATCCCGATTATGTTTTTATTTTCATTTATTATATATTTCTTTAATTTTAGTTATTTTTATTAAATTGTTTTACTTATTTACCCATGTCTGTAGAAAAATGCTACAAAAATGTTTCTTATGAAGCTAGGCGATACGGGGGCGTTATGTTAATTGTAAGTTACAACTGGATGTCTCAGTCAGTGTCATACATTTATTATATACGAGCACCTAGCTGATTTCTGCTACGCATCGCTATTTCTCAGTCACGTTCTAATATGTGTGGGAATTGGAATCTCCTTCTCCCTCCCGTGTCAGTCCAGTTCTCTCCTTCTCTTTGTCCATCTCCCCTTCTCCCACCCTTTCCCTATGCATCACCTCGTCAGTATTTTTATGACCATCTCCTCTTCCCCCCTCACTCCGTCTCCTCTTGTTCCCTTTTTTTGCTCAACTCCTCCTGTCCGCTATCCATATTAGTTCCCTCTCACCCTCTGTCCGTCTCCTCTTCCCCTTCTTTTAATATATCTCATCTATAACAGACGAAGACACCACGGACTACGGCAAATACCGAATCTTCAAAAGAAAACTAACAAGCGCGTTGCCAAAGGCACTCTACTGTTGAGGACGGTGTGGTGGTACTTTATGTATTGGTTTTTACACAAAAGTTGGAGTTGATGTTATTGTGCCTGGTTCTCAAATAGAAATTATTTATGTCAGTGGCTTAGTTGTGGTTTTTCTCGTAATTAGTTTGTCCGGAACGAAACTTTTATACGAAAAGACCCCACCATCGAACAAATTTTTGGTATTTGTTGTTAAAATTAAGTTTGGAGAATTCCTTTTGCATTTGTGAAAGTGCAGTGATTAGGATATTCTCGAGAGTTGGTTAAGCTGGGATCGAAAAAGTTTACTGATCTCAGTTTGCTCAAATATGATTCAATTTTGGAAATATTTATTACTTTTATTGTTCCAGGAAGAACCGCTAATAAAGAGAGATCTGCTAAATTTACATTTATTTTAATTGTCTAAATTAGCGAATAATAAGATACTTATTACAGCTCTAGGCCGTTTTCGCTTAGAACAATGGCGCTGACCTCTGCACCAATATTCCCCTACTAAAATTTGCATAAAGAATTTAAATTTACAACTTCATGAATGTGGTGCAGATAAACATTAGCAACACTTTTAGGCAATATTAGATTATATTTAGGCTAAATATTACATGAAACATACACGTTTCCGTGCCTCTTCACAAGATGGCTTCTTACACTACGAAGAAACAACAGGGAAGAGAGCGATAGTTTTGAAAATAATAATAATAATAAAAACAGAGATTGCAATTGTATTCGAAGATTGATGGACGAGTCTTTGTTATTTTTTGGAGAAAACATTTATGTTTCGCTACGAGATCAGTTTTGGTATATTGGTATATTTGCGAAGTTGTTCAACATCATTTTTATCACCTTATGTGGCATACCGCTACAACGGCGTTCATGGTTAACGAGACCATGGTCGAATCCATAAAAGAAGTTACACCAGTAAACAACCGAGTGATGACTATGCGGGTTCCAATGCGATAACAAAAAGTGCACACTGATCAATGAACACCCCCCTGATAACCAGAGTAACAAGAAGTACCCTCGAGGAAGTGATGTGCAAAGACTCCAGAGATGACGTCAGACACTTCCTGAGCTACTTAAGCCCAGATGGGTAGAGAAAAACGAGACAGCAAAACAGTCGGAAACTATCTACCGCGTAAGTTTACTAACAAAAATGGCACACGGCTCATAGAACTCCGGCAGTTAGGTGAGATCTCAATCGACCATGTCGTAATCTCATAGCTAGTACAGAAAGATATCCACAATGTGCAGGTACGTAGGGGAACCAACATCGACTCTGATCATTACCTCGTAAGTGTCGAAATCAAATTCACCCCAAAGAGAACTTTCAGTAAGGAAACCTCTTACCAACAGAAGGTGCGCAGAATCTGGAGTGAAAGAAGCCTAGGAAAAAAGAACATGTAAATGACTGGTAAAACTTCAACCAGAAAAATCATAGAGAAAGCACAAGGTCTCATTCCTCCGAAGGAGAACACCATACACACTTAGTGGGACACGTGCTGCTAGAATTTACTCGTCACTAGGAAAGTTGCATACCAGAAATACAATAGAAAAAAAAATCCCCAGAAAATTCTTAGGCTTTTAGCTAAACATAAAAAACAACTGCAAAAATTATCAGACAAGCAAAGAGAAAATTCATGAAAGTACGAGTGGATTCCATAGAGGACAACTTCGGTAGCTACAAGAGATTTTTACAAGACGTTTGCAGAGCAAATTCTAGGATACACACCACCGAAACTCTCCTTCAGGAAAAGTGACGGAAAATTGTCACTGTCAAATGAGGATAACTGCAAGGTGCTGGAACTGCATTTTTCTCAGAATTTCTGAATTGCGCAGAACCCAGAGAGAGATTCCTAGAGGAAGAATCGACAGAGGAGAACACGGACACGCTACCACCCGACACAAGAGAAAGTCCACAGACACATCCTCAAACTCAAAAACAACAGAACGTCTGCTGAAGACGGTATAGTGGCCGAACTACTGAAAAACCTCGGATCAAACTCATTTAGGGAACTATCACAGAATACCGGAGAAATCTGGACATCAGAAAAGTGCCAGGTGACTGACTTTCATAAAAAAACGACCGCACATACATAAACAGTTACAAGGGCATTTCCTTACTCCTTTCAGAATGCCTTCTCAAAAGGACACAGGACCAGCTGGAACACTTGATCGGCGAGTACCACACGGGCTTCCGATCTTGTCACTCCTGCACAGAACAAATCTTCAATTTGAAGACGATCCTGAAGATCAAAATCCTCAGAAATACGCCAGCCATATTCACTTTCGTTGATTTTAAGAAAGCGTATGACTGCGTTCACCGCTACTGATCAAACAGATACTGACAAACACGATACCAAAACTGAAATACAGGGTGGGAACTTTCTGAACCATTTGAGATCAGTGCAAGCATACGTCAAGGTGATGGTCTCTCACGACTCCGCTTCAACTAAGTGTTAGACTAAGTCATTAAGGAGTGGGAGAAGGAGCTGAAATTACTAGTGTACTGGAATCCAGTGAGACTCGGACGACCCAAGGATGAACTGCAGAGTGGCTGTTTAGCCTTCGCGGACGACCTGGTACTACTTCCAGAAAACGAAATCACGGCAATCAGGGAGGTAGAAGTAATCAGACAGCGCGTAGGAAAAGTAGGGCTACAGATCACCATCTAAAAAACAGAGTTGTTCTGCACTAAATTCCACATGCTGAATTTATGCACAAAATATGGCAAGATGAACAGAGTAACGCATTTTAAAGAGATAGGGGTAGTGCTTGAGCCGACAGGAAGTGAGAAAATCATGATAAACACCAGGTTGCTGAAGATGAATAGAACCTTAAACAAAACACAGAGTATCTACAACAAAAAAGTCTTTCCACTTCCATCAAAATTCGTCACTACAATACTGTAATCAAACATTCAGTGCTGTACGCCTGCGAGATGTTGACGCTACACACTTTGGGCGACCTGGAGAAGATCCTCACAGAGAAAAGAAAAATTATCAGGAAAATTACTGGACCAAAATCACAGACAAAAGATAAAGAATTCACTCCAGAGACACCACAGATAAGTTGTCCAACCTCGCAGCGGACATCAGAAAAAGGTGATTAAAATTTTACGGCCACATCAGCAGACACTCACAGACCAGACTCAGCAACAGAATACTCAGATGCATAAAGAGGTTGAAAACCATTGCTCCTTGGATGGCACAAGTCAAAATTTACCAGAAAAAATCACAGCTAGATTCATCAGGCATCAGAAACAAAATCGTCTCTTGAAACACACAACTGAGAAGCTATGGCCGGCCGCGGTGGTCTAGCGGTTCTAGGCGCTCAGTCCGGAACCGCGAGACTGCTACGGTCGCAGGTTCTAATCCAGCCTCGGGCATGGATGTGTGTGATGTCCTTAGGTTAGTTAGGTTTAAGTAGTTCTAAGTTCTAGGGGACTGATGACCACAGATGTTAAGTCCCATAGTGCTCAGAGCCATTTGAACCATTTTTTTGAGAAGCAATGTGGGGAAGATAGTACCTAAGCCCAAAGACTGAAGCGGACTAAAGAAAGGAAAAGGGCCTGTAACGAACGAATGAAAGAGTATAGGAAGAACAAGTAGACATAAATTCTTCACGTTGTCTGTGGTATATTAAAAATATGTGGCCTCTGTCCGTCCGAATGTTTGTTAAAGTACTGCGTAAAAATCTGATAATTTATCGAAATTTTTCGGAATAACCTTTATGTGCTACATACCTGCTTGCGTATTACATATATTAACGGAATATTTATGTAAAAATACCAGTTTACACGGAAGCAACGTTGTGTCGAAATTCTGTAGCAACGCAAGAAAAACTTTCAGGTATTTAATGTCTTGAACAAGCAAACGTTTACATTTTTGTATAGATTTCTCTAGCGGTTCTAGGCGCTTCAGTCCAGCAACGCGTGATTGCTTGGTAGCAGGTTCGAATCCTGCCTCGGGCATGGATGCGTAAGATGTCCTTAGGTTAGTTAGGTTTAAGTAGTTCCAACCCTTAGGGGACTGATGACCTCAGATGTTAAGTCCCATAGTGCTCAGAGCCATTTGAACCATTTTGAGCAATCGTTGAGTCAAAATTTCAAACCAACCGGTGACGAATTTTCGGATGTATACGATTTTGAACCAACGAAGATTAACATTTTATTTTGTACAGATGTACACTGAAGCGCCAAAGAAACAGATATAGGCATACGTATTCAAAAACAGAGTTACGTAAACAGGCTGGATACGGCGCTGCTGTCGGATACGCCTACATGTCTGGCGTAGTTATTAGATCGGGTACTTCTGTTCCAATGACAGGTTATCAACATTTAAGTGCTTTTCAACGTGGTATTATCGTCGGTGCAGTAGCGATGGGACACTGCATCTACGAGGTAGCGATGAAGTGGAGGTTTCCCCGTACTACCATTTCGCGAATGTACCGTGATTATCAGGAACGCGATAATACGTCAAATCTCCGACATCGCTGTGGCCGCAAAAAGATCCTGCAACAACGGGACCAACGACGACTGAAGAGAATCGTTCAACGTGGCAGAAGTGCAACCCTTCCACAAATTGCTGCAGATGTCGATGCTGGGCCATCAACAAGTGTCAGCGTGCGAACCATTCAACGAAACATATCGATATGGGCTTTCGCAGCCTGGTCCACCCTCCATGACTCCACAACACAAAGCTTATTGTCCCAACTGTACCTGTCAGCACAGACACTGGTCTGTTGATGATTGGAAACATTTTGGCTGGTCGGACGAGTATAGTTTCAGATTGTATCGAGCGGATGGACTTGTACAGGTGTGGAGACAACCTCATGAATTCATGGACTCTGCATTCAACAGGGGAATGTTCAAGCTTCTGGAGGCTCTGTAATGGTGTTGAGCGTGAGCAGTTGGAGTGATATGGGACCCCTGATAGGTCTACATACGACTCTGACAGGTGACACGTGCGTATGCATCCTGTCTGTTCAGCCGCTCCCAATCATGTCCATTCTGCTTTCCGACGGACTTGGGCAATTCCAGCAGGACAATGTGACACCCCACACGTCCGGAATTGCTACAAATTGGCTGCAGGAACACTGATATGAGTTTAAACACTTCCGCTGGCCTCCAAACGCACCTGCAAGCTCTGCCTCGTACACTTACGGATTTATGGACGGCCCTGCAGGATTCATGTTGTCAGTTCCCTCCAGCACTACTTCAGACATTAGTCGAGTCCATGCCACGTCGTGTTGCGGCACTTCTGCGTGCTCGCGGGGGCCCTACACTATATTAGGCAGGTGTATCACTTTCTTTGGCTCTTCAGTGTATGTGCGAACGACATTTGAATTGGTTTAAATTTTACTACTCGTATGTTTCACTCTTATGTCAATTTTTATGTTACATTTTGATGTTTATTCTTGAGTACGATTTTGTGCATTCCCCTGGATGACATCGATCATAAATCTATTCGAAAGACAGATATTTCGAACACAGTGGGCATCGCGCAATGTCAGGTCTGCCAAATTGACATTTCTTCATTTGAATCTAACTCGAAGGAGAAACTTTCTTAACGTTGCTGAAGATTCAATGTGTTGGCAATAATTTCTAGGCAAACCACGCATAACGAATCTTGTTTTCGAATAACGGTGCGTGCAACTGACTATAAATCACTGCATCGATATTTATTGCGTCGCGTTAATCATGACATCTCTTTTTTTTCTGTGCATTGAGCATAAAGCAGTTGTGTAGTCTTTGAATGAAATGTGTTTTTTGACTGAAAAAGTATACGTCACAAATTGTACAGAACGGCATTAACTTCGGAGGAATTGCTTTCTACGAACAGGTTGGTATGCTATCTACGTATATATTGTCTCGTCGTGTAACAGAGGATCACTCTGCCCACCACTTCCTTGTATTTATTGTCAGTCGTCCGCCTTTTCGGGTTTCGTGGGGCTTGGCACTAATCCTCTCCTGTGACAACCTTTTCAATGTCAGAGTAGCTATTCCATCCTACGTCCTCAATTATTTGCTGCATGTCTTCTAATCTCTGTCTTCCTCTACAGTTTTTACTCAATAGCTGCTTCCAGTAGAATGTAAACTATTTTCAGTAGTCTCAATTGATGATTGATGCCTATTTTTGACAGCAGCAGACTTCCGTTGGGTATTAATGACCTTTTTGGCAGGGCTAGTGTGCTTTTTATGACTTCCTTCTTTGGTCCATCTTGGTTTAATCTGCTATCTAGGCAGTAGTTTCCTTTACTTCAACAACTTCATGTCCCATAATTTTCATGTTAAGTGTCCCATTACCCTTACACCATCTACTTAATGTTCCACAATTTTGATGTTAAGTGTCCTGTTATTCTTATTTCTGCTACTTTTATTTCTTTCGTCTTTCTTCGATTTATTCTCAGTCAAAATTCTGTATTTGTTGGACTGTCCATTCCATTCTGCTGCTCCTTTATTTCTTCACTTTCACTGAGGATAGGAATGTCTTCAACAAACCTTACCACTACTATCATTTCGTTTTGTATATTAATCACACTAAGGGATTTATCTCCATCAGTGCTTCTTCGCTGTGAAGATTGAATCCTATGAGCAGAAGACTACATACCTACCTGACATCCTTTTGAATCTGATACTTACATTAGTAGTAGAGCAAAGAGAACACAGCCCCATGTTCCATTGTTGCCAAATTTATTCAAGATGACGGATCCGAGATGTCGGCGATAGATTTGCAATGTCACTATGATGTCAGGGTGGCAAGTCATCCAGCCACCACTTCTTCTTTGGAATTGACGATAAACGAACTAAGTCTGTGCCTAGCTGCTGCACAGGATCGACATAAGACTTTATTTTGTGTGCAATGTTTATATAAGCAAATTCAGTTGTCATAGAGAGTAGCTCCACCCAGTGCGTCCCCTGCAAAGTCCAAAGTCCAATTGAACTAGTACACACTACCGTCATCAGAAGGTAAGGCCATTCAATTACCTCTCCCCTCCCAGGACGTAATCCAAGATGGCGGTCTGAGGAAAGATTGTGGGAAAAGAACTCAGTCTGTGTCCAACTGCTGGGGAGGAAGGAGTGTATTTTATTTTCAGTGTGAAGTTGGAACCATGTATTTACAGTTAAAAATGGCTCTGAGCACTATGGGACTTGAATTCTGAGGTCATCAGTCCCATAGAACTTAGAACTACTTAAACCTAACTAACCTAAGGACATCACACACATCTATGCCCGAGGCAGGATTCGAACCTGCTACCATAGCGGTCGTGCGGTTTCAGATTGTAAAGCCTAGAACCGCTCGGCCACCCCGGCCGGAATTTACGATTAATTTCGCATAGTTTATATATTGTGCTGATACAAAACTCTCGCTCGGACGTGCTTGGGGTCACAATAAATAGCCAACAGTCTTGCAAAATACCGGTAAAGTACCGAAATAATGTGGAACACTGAAGTGCAGACACGCAAACAAGCTGTAAATTATCAATATAGTACATATCAAACGCTCTACAAACACACTCAGTAATTTTAATCGAAATAAAGCATTGCCCAGAGTACAGACATGATCGCAAAATAAGGCAGTACATGTACAGATATGTTCACCACATGTAAAATTGGCAAAATTATGCATGTATAACGCTCTGCAAACACGCTCACATTGCTTACGATACCGAAATAAAGCAGTGCACAAACACTCGTCAAATGTAAAAACGCTTTCTAACTACTGTTAAGAAATTAGACCGCGACATAACACCGATCTGTTCCTCACAGAGATACGAGGCGGTATGTTGACCGGATGTGATAGCACTCATGCTGGTCAAGTCTATCGCACATTCCAGACGCGTCTGCGCTTGCCTAACTGCCAAACAAAATGTTTATCTACCGACCCACTCTCACAGGTGGAGCGAAAAGGTTGTCAGTGTTATAGTGATGTCTCATGTCCAGGTAAATAACATCCAAGTCTCCCTCCGCATGCATTATGGAAATCTTTTATTACGCTTTCGAAAGCAGCTTACGAGAATATGCTAGAATAACACAGGATGCATTCTTTCTAGCGATCCTAATGGACAGCCTGTCCATTACGCCACAAAAACAGTGAACAGTCGCTTTTGTTGTAGGAACTTTCGTCATGTGTCAGCTTGCTTGCATGGAAATTCCTGTTCTAACAGGACCTGTTTACAAAAATGGTACAAATGTCTCTAAGTACTATGCGACTGATTCTCTGAGGTCATCAGTCCCCTAAACAGAGAACTTCTTATACCTAACTAACCTAAGGACATTACACACATCTATTCCCGAGGTAGGATTCGAACCTGCTACCGTAGCAGCAGCGCGGTTCCGGACTGGAGCGCATAGAACCGCTCGGCCACAGTGGCTGGCAGACGCCCTGTCCATCATGTGCTAGTTTTCCTGGAAATTGTAACGTGCTGCTTTCAACATATGTCTCAGAAACGGTAAACGTTTCGAGCATGTTCTCATTACTAAAAGTCTTTATCATATCTGTGTGCATGCTTACGAAAACAGCATTAAACAGAAAAGCTTTCTTGTTGTTTGGAAAGAGAGCATTGTCTAAGCACACATGCAAAAATTAGAAGAATACCACAAACAGAATTCGAAGCTCTATCCTAGAGAACAGAAAAATGGCTGGAATTTTTGGTGTCCTACAGCTGCTTGCCTGGAGATTTTCTAATGACACAATGGCAGATGAGAGACAGCAACCTGAGAGAAATGAATGCTCTGCTTCAAATTGTCCTTGAGCACTTGATTTTAGAAAACATCTCATTACTCTCAGAACTTACCATAAATACCTTGCTCCCATCTTGTTTGAACCAATCTGTAGAGGCTCCTATGGCGCGGCACAATGAATGCAGCATTCTGATTATCTTTTACTGAATTTACACACCAAACTGCTTCTGCTGCCGCCGGTGTGGCATCACTGTCCGCCATTTTCTTCTGCAGAGGCGACTGTTCTGTGCAGATCGCCATGTTTGCACTGACCGTTGAACTTGGCGAAATTGGTCTACAGATCGTCAAATTTGGGAAGACTGTCCCGCAATTACATTACTTAGCTTGTGCTGAGCAATGCTTGAATTTTTGACGTGAAACGCGCCAAAGTACTGCTACTGGTGTGGGAGCACTGTCCGCCATTTTCTGCAAACGAGACTTACCTTAGCAAAACTATTTTGCACAAATCAGCCTATTGCACTAACAGATGTGTTCAACAAATAATGAAATATGGAAAGACATTTCCTCAATTACACTGCGCTTGCTACTGTCAAGCAATACTTCAGCATGAAGACAATCTCCAGCCCAGCTATGTCACCACATACCATCTCAATGTAGTAAATACACAATTCGTATCCTGGCCCATACAAAATCACCACTTCTGCATCCTGTGTATAGCTATCGATCACCAGACAGATGTACGTATACCAAGAATACAGACAGCATAAGCACATGCACAGTATATACTCTTCGGAGCACGGGAGATTTCCTTATTTCCTGCGAAGTTTGGGGGTGATCCCCTGCAGCCAATGGTCACAAGTCATCTTCCCCCCCCCCCCGTTCCTCCCGCACACACACACACACATACTGGCCCAGCGGCATGACGAGAACACTCTCAGCTGACTATGGTCACTTTCCACACTTTCGTACATTCGTACAAAGGCTGGGTCGGTTCCCCTCCGCACAAAAGCATTACTGCTTCTGGCTTGCTTTCTACACCCACCTCAAGACTCTGGGATTACAAGAACATATGTATTTTTACTTGGTTTAATACAATATCATACCATTTACGCAATACTTCTCGATATCAAGCACATAGTAATATCACTTGCATATCTCTTACACAGTATAATTTCCGAAGATATCGTCTGGACATTATTTATCTAGAAATCCGAAACTTGAGCAAGGTGCAGAAGTGGAACGCGCTGTAAGCCACCGAGAAGGGGAAACCTATCTCGTCTGCAAAGACCTTTACGTGAACTTGAAAACAGTAGAGGAAACTGATAATTCCTCTCTCGAATACCGATGTCGGCGAAACAACAGATCCCAAATCATCCTGATAATTTACGAAGTCAACTAAGGTGTATCTCATTCCTAGAGAAACAGCTAACGTGTCTCCAACACTCTTTCACCAACTACAATACTTTCAGCATTTTGCGGCCCTGTCAGCAACTGCATAAATATTAAAATCAAAATTAACAGCCTCAGTTGCGCAGTTACCTAGATTTACCTAGGTTTCAATTGGGATAACCCAACCTTCTTCAGAATTTCACTTACTAATGTTTGTCCATAATAGACATTGTACACTCCTGGAAATGGAAAAAAGAACACATTGACACCGGTGTGTCAGACCCATCATAGTTGCTCCGGACACTGCAAAAGGGCTGTACAAGCAATGATCACACGCACGGCACATCGGACTCACCAGGAACCGCGGTGTTGGCCGTCGAATGGCGCTAGCTGCGCAGCATTTGTGCACCGCCGTCGTCAGTGTCAGCCAGTTTGCCGTGGCATACGGAGCTCCATCGCAGTCTTTAACACTGGTAGCATTCCGCGACAACGTGGACGTGAACCATATGTGCAGTTGACGGACTTTGAGCGAGGGCGTATAGTGGGCATGCGGGAGGCCGGGTGGACGTACCGCCGAATTGCTCAACACGTGGGGCGTGAGGTCTCCACAGTACATCGATGTTGTCGCCAGTGGTCGGGGGAAGGTGCACGTGCCCGTCGACCTGGGACCGGACCGCAGCGACGCACGGATGCACGCCAAGACCGTAGGATCCTACGCAGTGCCGTAGGGGACCGCACCACCACTTTCCAGCAAATTAGGGACACTGTTGCTCCTGGGGTATCGGCGAGGACCATTCGCAACCGTCTCCATGAAGCTGGGCTACGGTCCCGCACACCGTTAGGCCGTCTTCCGCTCACGCCCCAACATCGTGCAGCCCGCCTCCAGTGGTGTCGCGACAGGCGTGAATGGAGGGACGAATGGAGACGTGTCGTCTTCAGCGATGAGAGTCGCTTCTGCCTTGGTGCCAATGATGGTCGTTTGCGTGTTTGGGGCCGTGCAGGTGAGCGCCACAATCAGGACTGCATACGACCGAGGCACACAGGGCCAACACCCGGCATCATGGTGTGGAGAGCGATCTCCTACACTGGCCGTACACCTCTGGTGATCGTAGAGGGGATACTGGATAGTGCACGGTACATCCAAACCGTCATCGAACCCATCGTTCTACCATTCCTAGACCGGCAAGGGAACTTGCTGTTCCAACAGGACAATGCACGTCCGCATGTATCCCGTGCCACCCAACGTGCTCTAGAAGGTGTAAGTCAACTACCCTGGCCAGCAAGATCTCCGCATCTGTCCTCCATTGAGCATGTTTGGGACTGGATGAAGCGTCGTCTCACGCGGTGTGCACGTCCAGCACGAACGCTGGTCCAACTGAGGCGCCAGGTGGAAATGGCATGGCAAGCCAAGGACTATATCCAGCATCTCTACGATCGTCTCCATGGGAGTATAGTAGCCTGCATTGCTGCGAAAGGTGGATATACACTGTACTAGTGCCGACATTGTGCATGCTCTGTTGCCTGTGTCTATGTGCCTGTCGTTCTGTCAATGTGATCATGTGATGTATCTGACCCCAGGAATGTGTCAATGAAGTTTCCCCTTCTTGGGACAATGAATTCACGGTGTTCTTATTTCAATTTCCAGGAGTGTATCTTTAGTTTGACAATGTCCATTATGGACAAACATTAGTATTTGTAATTCTGAGGAAGGTTGGGTTATGCCAATTGAAACCTAGGTAAATCTAGGTAACTCCACAACTGAGGCTGTTAATTTTGATTTTAATTTCACCAGCTACATGCACACAACACACATCAATCTGTGTTTTCTCAACCAAATAAAGATGGTAAATGTGCAGAAGCAGTCAACTACAGAACTTACATGGGAGAGAATAATGTTCCAACACAAACAACGTCCATATTGAATCTCCTCAAATATCCACAGAGATAGCAGTAATCACGACGACTGTCCAACACATACTGAATATTAGTTCGCTATTCAGCCATCCAGAAGGCGACATGGTTAGTTCAGCTATATTCCTGTAGCCGAACTGGCCTTTCCATTCGGATGGCTCCTGCTATAATCCGGAAGCGTGAGTCGTTCCTGCTACAGGCCACAGCGGCCACGTACTCGTCCCACACCAGGCAGAATAGTCCTAGAAAACCGGCCATACATTTTTTATCACTGTACTTACAATTAAGTGGTTCATGATGAGGGTTCCTGTGCTCATGTCCCAGTTCATGAGCCACGAGCAACGTATGAGTGGCCAAGTAAGTGGTCCCGACAGTCGGGATACAAGTTACTTTGGAATAAGGCTGGGCATCTCAGACATATTCTGTGTCGTGGTCACCTTTGTGCTCATACGGCGAAGACTACCAAATCCACCGGTTAGTCCCTCAACCATTAGGGGTAAAACCCAATGAGACTCGGGGCAAGTAAGGCTAGCAACCTTCTTCGCTGGTACTGTAAATATGATGCTGGCAACAATCGGAGCAAAATGCCTCGGACCTTTGGAGGCGACGGAGCCCCACCTCTAACTGACAAACCAGAGACTCCTAAGATACGACTTGGCAAACAAATGGTAATGAGATGGGGCGTTATTAATATCGATAGGGGATACTCTGCGCAGAAGGTAGAGCTGGCAGAGGCTGCAAGTAAGATGGGGCTGAACGTTTTAGCTGTTACTAACATTCGGGTAAGGGGTGAGAAAGAAGAGGACGTGGCAGAATACAAGGTCTACCTGTCCGGAGTCAAAGCAGGAATAGCACAATGGGGTGTAGGGCTTTACATCAGGAAAGAAATGGAACCCAGCGTAGTTGCAATAAGGTATGTAAACGAACGACTGATGTGGGTAGATTTGACAGTGTCTAGCAAGAAAATTTGGATTCTGTCAGTATATTCGCATTGTGAAGGGACAGATCAAGATACCATGGATAGTTTTTATGAGGCACTCAGTGATGTAGTTGTTAGAGTCAAGGACAAGGACAGTGTTCTGCTCATGGGTGATTTTAACGCCAGGATTGGAAGTCGAACAGAAGGGTATGAAAAGGTTATGGGTAAATTTGGAGAGGATATGGAGGCCAACAGGGACGGGAAACAACTCTTGGATATCTGTGCCAGTATGGGGTTAGTAATCACAAACTCCTTTTTTATTCATAAGAACATTCACCGGTATACTTGGGAAGGCAGGGGAAACAGATCTGTCATTGACTATATAATAACAGATCAGGAATTCGGGAATGCTGTGAGGGACACACGTGTATTCAGGGGATTCTTTGATGACACTGATCATTATTTAATATGCAATGAAATTCGGATTGTGAGGCCGAAAGTGCAGGAGGTCAGGTCCATATGTAGGAGGATAAGAGTGGAGAAACTTCAGGATAAGGAAATCAGACACAGGTACGTAACAGTGATCTCAGAATGGTACCAGTTAGTTGAATGTAGTCAATTGCAGCCACTGGAAAAGGAATGGACAAGGTGTAGGGACACAGTACTAGAAGTGGCCAAAGAATGTCTTGGAACAGTAGTGTGTAAAGGTAGGATGAAGCAAACAGCCTGGTGGAATGAAACAGTCAAGGCAGCCTGTAAAAGGAAAAAGGAGGCGTATCAAAAATGGCTACATACTAGAACTCAGGTAGACAGAGAAAGATATGTTGAAGAAAGAAACAATGCCAAACAGATAATTGCAGCATCCAAGAAGAAATCTTGGTAAGACTTTGGAAACAGGTTGGAGACCCTTGGTCAAGCTGCTGGAAAACCATTCTGGAGTGTAATTAGCAGTCTTCGAAAGGGAGATAAGAAGGAAATGACAAGTATTTTGGACAGGTCAGGAAAACTGCTGGTGAATCCTGTGGATGCCTTGGGCATATGGAGAGAATATTTTGAAGATTTGCTCAATTTAGGTGAAAATACGATCAGTAATGTTTCAGATTTCGAGGTAGAATGGGATGGGAATGAGGATGGAAATAGGATCACATTTGAGGAAGTGGAGAAAATGGTCAATAGATTGCAGTGCAATAAAGCAGCTGGGGTGGATGAAATTAAGCCGGAACTCGTCAAATACAGTGGAATTTCAGGTCTTAAATGGCTACACAGGATAATCGAAATTGCCTGGGAGTCGGGAGAGGTTCCATCAGACTGGACAAAAGAGGGTAATCACACCAATATTGAAACATGGAAACAGAAAAGATTGTAAGAACTACAGAGGTATCTCTTTAATCAGCGTTGTGGGTAAAATATTCTCAGGTATTGTTGAAAGGAAAGTGCGATTATTAGTTGAGGACCAATTGGATGAAAATCAGTGTTGATTTAGGCCTCTTCGAGGGGGTTGTCAGGACCAGATCTTTAGCTTACGGCAAATAATGGAGAAGTGTTATGAGTGGAACAAGGAACTGTATCTATGCTTTATAGATCTAGAAAAGGCATATGACCGGGTTCCTAGGAGGACGTTATTGTCTGTTCTACGAGATTATGGAATAGGAGGCAAACTTTTGCAAGCAATTAAAGGTCTTTACATGGATAGTCAGGCAGCAGTTAGAGTTGACGGTAAATTGAGTTCATGGTTCAGAGTAGTTTCAGGGGTAAGACAAGGCTGCAACCTGTCGCCACTGTTGTTCATATTATTTATGGATCATATGTTGAAAACAATAGACTGGTTGAGTGAGATTAAAATATGTGAACACAAAATAAGCAGTCTTGCATATGCGGCTGACTTATTTTTGATGGCAGAATCTATTGAAAGTTTGCAAAGTGATATTTGAGAGCTAGATCAGAAATGTAAGCACTATGGTATGAAGATTAGCATCTCCAAAACGAAAGTAATGTCAGTGGGAAAGAAATATAAACGGTTTGAGTGCCATATAGGAGGAACAAAATTAGAACAGGTGAACGGTTTCAAGTACTTAGGATGCATATTCTCGCAGGATGGCAACATAGTGAAAGAATTGGAAGCGAGGTGTAGCAAAGCTAATGCAGTGAGCGCTCAGCTACGATCTACTCTCTTCTGCAAGAATGAAGTCAGTACCAAGACTAAGTTATCTGTGCACCGTTCAATCTTTCGACCAACTTTGTTGTATGGGAGCGAAAGCTGGGTGGATTCAGGTTACCTTATGAACAAGGTTGAGGTTACGGATATGAAAGTAGCTAGGATGATTGCAGGTACTTGTAGATGGAAACAATGGCAGGAGGGTGTCCACATTGAGGAAATTAAAGAAAAACTGGGAATGAAATCTATAGATGTTCAATACTTTCAGCATTTTGCGGCCCTGTCAGCAACTGTATAAAAATATTAAATTCAAAATTAACAGCCTTAGTTGCGGAGTTACCTAGATTTACCTAGGTTTCAATTGGGATAACCCAACCTTCTTCAGAATTACACTTACTAATGTTTGTCCATAATGGACATTGTCAAACTAAAAATACAAATACACCAAGTGTCGTCATATTTTAAAAACTTAACTGAAGCTGCCTCAGCCCCACTTCCCGACCGCGATGCGGCAGCCACGAGTGTTGTACTGGAACTCTATAGATGTAGCAGTCAGGGGGGAACAGGCTTAGATGGTGGGGTCATGTTACACGCATGGGAGAAGCAAGGTTACCCAAGAGACTCATGGGTTCAGCAGCAGAGGGTAGGAGGTGTCGGGGCAGACCAAGGAGAAGGTACCTGGATTCGGTTAAGAATGATTTTGAAGTAATAGGTTTAACATCAGAAGAGGCAACAATGTTAGCACTGACTAGGGGATCATAGAGGAATTTTATAAGGGGGCTATGCTCCAGACTGAACGCTGAAAGGCACACTCAGTCTTAAAATGATGATGATGATGATGGTGATGACTTACAATTAAATATTACGATTACGGTCTAAACTGGACGACATTCGACAGTGAGCAAAGTATTAGAAATACCCCCTGCTGACGTTTGTGGCTCAGGAAACAGAAATATCTCTATTCGTTCTAATGATTTGACAAAATTTTCAAAGTAAAATAAGTATTTCATTCCCTTTGCGACTGTTGCAGTATTCCATGTCCTAACTATACCTTCCTTATGACAAGACATACTCATTTTATTTGCACATGCCAGAACACAAACATACCTGATTCTCAAGGCGAATCTATCGCGTATCCCCTAATACTACGCATAGTACTTCATCAATAGCTGAATGCTGGCAATACAAAATAATACTGAGCGAAAACCAGCGATGGTTGTACATGTCTCATAAGTTTTTCATACGAGTGGTCCCATTGTGGGAGAGGCGTAATTGTCCTACGTTCCACCAGATGATAAAAACACGATCGCTACGCCCATGTTACTGTGACAACCATTCTTGGTTCTACAGCTGCCTAAAAGTATCGCTAACGAAATCATCGTTAAAAAACTATACAAACTTTATAAATCGAGATATGGTATTACTTCAAATGAATTGGTTTTTCCACACAAATACCACGACACTGAATATTGACGGTGACCGTCAGAGTGTGTATTAGTAGACTAACAGTGCGGTTACACGTCGGCGACTTTGTCAGCACATCATAAAATCAACAAATTTAGGAAGTGATTCGACTAAGGGACGTTGTATGAAGCCAGTATTTGCAATTCACTCGTGCCGCCGCTAGATATTTCTCCAGTATTTGCAATGCGTTCTGTCTCGATGCCGTGTCAGAGGTTCTGCAGTATATCCACTGAGAATGATCACACAAAATAGTAATACTGATTGAGGTTGTAAGTAATGTACACAGGCTTTTCAGATCTCTAGAGTTACGCTTTCTGGTAGAAATGCTGTCTACAATTTGGAATCAAGTCCTTCCATTCAGCCATACACCTGCGTCGGCTCATATGAAGAAGTCTTTTAATAGTTACATCCGCTGGTGAATCACATTCGTGGCACTCTCATATCTCGAACCGAGTCATTCTTTTCGAAACTGTCTGTTTCAATGAAATTCCAATGTGGTTTTAGATAGTATCTACGTATGTTGTAACAGACTCTACCCTGCCATCTCTGCAGCTTTGCGCAGGTGATCGTTCCAGTTGAAGTCGGTACTGTGCAGAAGTCAACCCACGTAAAAAACAGGCTAAGCTTAGTTAGTGCGACAGGACTGCATTTTGACTGTTCGATGGAAATGCAAACATGTTGCTGTAGCTCCACCAGCCATGTACGTAAGGTCAGCACCAAACAAAACCCACTCCTGTAACTCAATGTCATACAGGTACTGCAGTCCGAAGTAGATCTACATCCTCCAGGGTGCATCCATATCTATCAACCCAACAAACTATCATCATTGTTCTGTATCATCCAACAGAGAAAAAATTACTAACTGTAAAAGCCCCGCTAACTTCATCCGACAGAGAACTCGATATGATTTTTGCCGCATCTCTCTCTCTTCATATTTCAAAAGCAACCGTATGCACGCCAGCATCGAACATATGCAGTGATCCTATTAAATATACAGGTACTGATCCATTTCACAGACCAGCATATAAAGTGTCACGCCCGTACTTTCAAGGGTGCTTACGGATGCCATGAAAAGTACAGGTTACAGCTAACTGCAAATGGTGCCTCATGTCAGTACCAATAACGTGTGTCGCTTTGGATTGGAGGAGATTCTCTCTGGATTCGGGTGGCTAGCGAAAATGTAAAGACTCCCAGTCTTGCTTGAGAGATTAAGGCGGAGCTCACCATCTGGAGCAATGTCGATAGAATCGACTGTGGTCTTCTGTGCAGAGCCAAGTGGAGGGTCTGAATCAGAGGTTCAGGCAGTTCTGCGACCGTACAAGCAGCAGATTCCTTGACGCGCCATTTGGTGGTGAGTTTCCGGGTTCCTCTTAATGTGTCAGGAGTCCATCACACACAGGATGCGGCTAAGCGAGTTAAAGGGACTGGGCGGTTTCTTCGGTTAGAGGGTCTCAGGGAACAACAGAAAGGGCATCTGTCTAAAGGGTGGCAGGTAAAACACAGTAAGATAGTTGCAGAAACGATCGGTATTGTAATTGTAAATTGTCGTAGCTCTATTAGGAAAGAACCTGAGCTCCAAGCCCTAATAGAAAACACTGAAGCTTAAATATTTCTAGATACGGAAAGTTGTTCAAGGCCAGAAATAAGTACAGCAGATAATTTGCAAATGACCTAACAATGTTCAGACAGGATCGATTAAATACAGTTGGTGGAGTAGTATTTATTGCTGTCAGAAGTAGCTTACCTTGTAGCGAAATTGAAGTAGACAGTTCCTGCTAAATGGTCTGGGTAGAGGCTATATTTCACATTCGGACTAAACTGTTAATGAGATCGATTTACCGACCCCCAACTCAGAAGATATAGTTGCTGAACAGTTCACACAAAGCTTGAGTGCCATTTCAAATAGGTATCCCAATCATACAATTATAGTCAGTGGTGACTTCAGACTACGTTCGATATGCTGGAAAAATTACGCCTTTAAAGCTGGCGGCAGGCATAAAACGTCATCCGAAATTGTACTGAGCGCTTTCTCAGAAAATTATTTCGAATAATTAGTACATGAGCACATTCGAAGTGTAAATGGTTGCGAAAGCATACTTCACCTCTCAGCAACGAACAAACATGGACAAATAGGGAGTATCGTGAGTCATTAGCGACTAGAAGGCAGTTGCTGCAAGGCTGAATACCGTAACACTCTCAACCATCAAAAAGAAACGCAAAGTACATTTATTTTAAAAAAATTGATAAAAATGCTCTTATCGCTTTTTAAGAGACAGTCTCCACTTCTCCCGTTCTGATCATGTAAAAGTAGAAAAGACGTGGAATGATTTCAGAGAGATAGTACCGACGGAAAGTGTGAGATGTATACCACATAAATTAATAAGTGGTGGTACTGATCTCCCATGGTGCACAAAACGTGTCAAAACAAAAAAAGCATGTGAAATTGAAAATAACACAAAATCCTCAATATTGGCAAAGTTTTGCAGAAGTTTGAAAGATAGATTGCTTTTAATAATTTCCACAAGGAAACTCCGTTTCGGAATCTGGCAGGAAACCCAATGAGATTCTGGTCATACATAAAGCACACTAGCAGCCAGACGCAATCAATATCTTCACTGCGCGATAACAACGGTGAAGTCAGTGTTGGAGTGCCACTAAAGAAAAGTAATTAAACACGGTTTTCCGAAACTCCTTCACCAAAGAAGACGAAGAAAATATTCCTGAATTCGAATCAAGAACGACTGGAAATATTAGAAATATAGAAGTAAATATCCTCGGTGTACCAAAGCACCTTAAATTACTTAATGAAGACAAGGCCTCCGGTCCTGATTCCTTTAAGAGTATGCTGATACAATAGCTCCATTTTAGATTTCCAGAAGTCTTTCGATACGGTTCCTCGCAAGCGTCTTCTAACGAAACTGCGTGCATATGAAATATTGACTCAGTTGTGCGACTGGATTCGTGATTCGTGATTTCCTATCAGAAAGGTTGTAGTTCATAGTAATAGACGGAAAGTCATCGAGTAAAACAGAAGCAATATCCGGCCTTCCCCAAGGAGGTTTTATAGGCCCTCTATTGTTCCTGATCTATATTAACGAGGTAGGTGGCAATCTGAGTAGCCGTCTTAGATTATTTGCAGAAGATGATGTCATTTACCCTCTTGTAAAGTCATCAGATGACCAAAACGAATTGCAAAATGATTTAGATAGATATCTGTATGGGGCGAAAAGTGTCAATTGACCCTGAGTAATGAAAAGTGTGATGTTATTCATATGAGTACTCTGTAGGTAGGCTGTTTAGGTTTTTACATTGGCAACGCCGTGTAGCGCTCTATATGAAAATTACTGACTGTGCTGCATGCAGTATGTGGCTGGTTTGCACTATTGGAACACTGTTATTCTAGTGTTGGGCCTTTGGCTGTAAACAGCGCGTATCATTGCGCAGTTGGAGGTGAGCCGCCAGCAGTGGTGGATGTGGGGAGAGAGTTGGCGGAGATTTGAGAGCGGATTTTTGGACACTATTAAGGTAAATACATTGTTTGTTCTGTATCAAAATCTTTCATTTGCAAAGTATGCCCATCAATAGTTAGTAACATCAGTAGTTAGAATCGTTTATTCAGCTGGCAGTATTGTCGCACGCTGTATTGCAGTAGTTTGAGTAACGAAGATTTTTTTGAGGTAAGTGATTCATGAAAGGTATAGGTTATTGTTAGTCAGGGCCATTCTTTTGTAGGGATTTTTGAAAGTCAGATTGCGTTGCGCTAAAAATATTGTGTGTCAGTTTAATCACAGTCATTAACAATTTTCCTAAGGGGACGTTTCAACTGAAAGAAATCTGCTATATTTAGATTAAACGATAAGTCACACAAACATGAAGGCCGTCAATTCAACTACGTACTTAGGGATTACAAATACAGATAACGTAAATTGGAACGAACACGTAGATAGTGTTGTGGGTACAGTAAACCAAAGACTGCGATTCATTGGCAGAACACTTAAGCGGTGCAAGAAGTCTACTAAAGAGATTGCTTACACCACGCTTGTCCGACCCATTCTGGAGTACTGCTGTGCGTTATGGGATCCGCATCACGTGGGACTAATTGACGGCACCGGATAAGTTCAAAGAAGGCCAGCTCGTTTTTTATTATCGGGAAATAGGAGAGATAGTGACACAGCCATGATGCGGGACTTTGAGTGGCACTAGCTAAAACAAAGGCGTTTCTCGTTGCGATTATATCTTCCCATGAAATATCAGTCAGCAGTTTTCTCCTCCGATTGCGAAAATGTTCTGTTGGCACCAAACTACATAGGGAGATATGATCGTCACGATAAAGTAAGAGAAAACGGGTCTCGCACAGAAAAATTTAAGTTCTCGTTTTTCCCACGCGGCACCAAACTACATAGAGAGATATGATCGTCACGATAAAGTAAGAGAAAGCGGGTCTCGCAAAGAAAAATTTAAGTTCTCGTTTTTCCCACGCGTCGTTCGAGAGTCGAACAGTGGAAAGACAGCTAGAGGTGGTTTATTGAACCCTATGCCAAGCACTTTATTGTGAATAGCAGAGTAATCACGTAGATCTACATCTACATCTACATGACTACTCTGCAATTCACATTTAAGTGCTTGGCAGAGGGTTCATCGAACCACAATCATACTATCTCTCTATCATTCCACTCCCGAACAGCGAGCGGGGAAAACGAACACCTACACCTTTCTGTTCGAGATCTGATTTCTCTTATTTTATTTTGGTGACCATTCCTACCAATGTAGGTTGGGCTCAACAAAATATTTTCGCATTCGGAAGAGAAAGTTGGTGACTGAAATTTCGTAAATAGATCTCGCCGTGACCAAAAACGTCTTTGCTTTAATGACTTCCATCCCAACTCTCGCTTCATATCTGCCACACTCTTTCCCCTATTACGTGATAATACAAAACGAGCTGCCATTTTTTGTACCCTTTCGATGTCCTCCGTCAATCCCACCTGGTAAGGATCGCACACCTCTCAGCAATATTCTAACAGAGGACGAACGAGTGTAGTGTAAGCTGTCTCTTTAGTGGACTTCTTGCATCTTCTAAGTGTCCTGCCAATGAAACGCAACCTTTGGCTCGCCTTCCCGACAATATTATCTATGTGATCCTTCCAACTGAAGTTGTTCGTAATTTTAACACCCAGGTACTTAGTTGAATTGACAGCCTTGAGAATTGTACTATTTATCGAGTAATCGAATTCCAACGGATTTCTTTTGGAACTCATGCAGCTCACCTCACACTTTTCGTTATTTAACGTCAACTGCCACCTGCCACACCATACAGTAATCTTCTTTAAATCGCTTTGCAACTGATACTGGTCTTCGGATGACCTTACTAGACGGTAAATTACAGCATCATCTGCGAACAACCTAAGAGAACTGCTCAGATTGTCACCCAGGTCATTTATATAGATCAGGAACAGCAGAGGTCCCAGGACGCTTTCCTAGGGAACACCTGATATCACTTCAGTTTCACTCGATAATTTGCCGTCTATTACTACGAACTGCGACCTTCCTGACAGGAAATCACGAATCCAGTCGCACAACTGAGACGATACCCCATAGGCCCGCAGCTTGATTAGAAGTCGCTCGTGTGGAACGGTGTCAAAAGTTTTCCGGAAATCTAGAAATACGGAATCAATTTGAGATCCCTTGTCGATAGCGGCCATTACTTCGTACGAATAATATGATTGCGTTGCACAAGAGCGATGTTTTCTGAAACCATGCTGATTACGTATCAATAGATCGTTCCCTTCGAGGTGATTCATAATGTTTGAATACAGTATATGCTCCAAAACCCTACTGCAAAACGATAATGGTCTGTAGTTAGATGGATTACTCCTAATACCCTTCTTAAACACTGGTGCGACCTGCACAATTTTCCAATCTGTAGGTACAGATCTATCAGTGAGCGAGCCGTTGTATATGATTGCTAAGTAGGGAGCTATTGTATCAGCGTAATCTGAAGGGAACCTAATCGGTATACTATCTGGACCTGAAGACTTGCCCGTATCAAGCGATTTGAGTTGCTTCGCAACCCCTAAGGCATCTACTTCTAAGAAACTCATGCTAGCAGGTGTTCGTGTTTCAAATTCTGGTGCTACGGTCGCAGGTTCGAATCCTGCCTCGGGCATGGATGTGTGTGATGTCCTTAGGTTAGTTAGGTTTAAGTAGTTCTAAGTTCTAGGGGACTGATGACCACAGATGTTAAGTCCCATAGTGCTCAGAGCCATTTGAACCATTTTTTTCAAATTCTGGAATGTAGATGTACTTACTGGGTTGCCCATCGAACCACCTTCCGGTCCCTTGCTGTTCGAAACTCGACTATTGGTGATTTGTTGATGTATCTGCACGTACATACCTCTTACGCCGTCTCAACACTGTCGACCATAGTGGGTTCTGTTTGGCCACTGACGCCTTCCATCCTAGCCCAGTTGAGATTCTGTATGGCTACCCATCCTCTACCTCCTTCTTCAATAAGTACTTTCATCGGCAGTATGGGACGCGTCCCTCTTCTGTGTTACCTCCTGGAATTCGCTTTCGGCACTGGCTGCGGTGGCTTAACTTCACACTACCTGCAACTTTTCCGAAGGATGGGAACCCTTCACCACCTTTGCTTTGTGAAACGGCCCATGTTAATTTTGGCCTGCATTCTCTTCCTAAGGACATTACTCCACCTTCGCTCTATTGTCTTCAGTTTCAACACCTTCGCATGGAACTTCGTCATTGAACCTTTGTATACACTGATGGCTCTCGCACTGTCAGTGGGCTTGGGCGTGCCTTCGTCATTGGCACCGGTGTCTTTCGATATCGGCTTCCGGAACACTGCTCAGGATTTACAGCCAAGCTCATCACCCTGTATCAGGCCACGGAGTACATTCGGTGACACAGCCTTTTCAATTGTGTCCTCTGCTCAGCCTCACTCAGCGCCGTTCAAAGTCTATGTCCGCGGTACACCACCCATCCCTTAATTCTGAGGGTCCAGGAAAGCTGTTACTTGTTCACTCTGTAGGTTCCTGGTCACGTTGGACTGCCAGGAAACGAGGCTGCTACCAAGGCCTCAGTCCTCGTACTTCAGCCCGCTAGTTCCTGCCTTCTCTCCGATTATCTCTGTGTTGTTGTTTGTCAAGAGGCGGTGTCCCTTTGACATCGCCAATGGTCTTCCCTTCAAGGAATGAGCTCCTGCTTATTAAGCCTCTCCCAGCGGCTTGGACAACCTGCTCTCGGCTCTCCCACCGGGAGGAGGTCATTTTAACGAGGCTGAGTATTGGGCATTGTCTTTTTACCCGTCATTATTTGATAACTGGCGATACCCCACAACTGTATACACATTGCACCCAAGTTTTAACTGTCCGCCACTTCCTGACGGAATGCCCATCTTTTTAAACTTTCATATTCCTGATTGGGCTTGCCATCTGAGTGATTGGCGGTTTTACCAAATGACGCATGGACTGCCGACCGCGTTTTACTTTTTGTCCGCCGAAGCAATCTGTTTCTGTATGGTTCCTTTTTAGCCCTTTCTCCACGTGCCTGTTTTTAGCTGTCTTCTCTTCAGTCAATTGGGACTGATGTATAGTCCATTCTTAACTGCTCTCTGTCTTCGTGTCCTATAGTTTTGACATGGGTGCGTAATACCCCAGTTTCAGTTTGAGCCCTAATGCAAAACAAAACCAATACCAAACACGGAAGGTGTCGTCCCACCACCAAGACTCTTTCTTACAATGTTAGTCAGTCATTATGTGGTAATGAAAGGGGTACCAGAAGATGGATGGGATTGAAAAGAAACTGTCAGTGTACTGTAATGACAGGCATCGCAGTTGACAATGCGAAAAATTTTAGAAATTTTACCGTAATTTCAACACAGACCAATGACGTTGCACCATGCTTTCCACCTTCTGTACTATCGCTAAACCGCCCCTTCTCTACTTTGCGAGTGCCATTGCGAATGTAGATATATGAGTATGCAGCACATCTGTTCCTTGTTAATTCTCCAACATATACATCAAAGTATACCAGACAGCAATCTACATATTTCTAGCACTCTGAGCATAGTGAGTAATTTACGATTTTTCTCTATGCTGATGGAAGTCACAGGGCATTGTGACATTCTTAGGATCAGGTAAGAGATTGAAAGATCTCCTTGCATTGTCTTTGGCCAACCCATCCTGTAGCACTGCCACCAATTTCTTCTGCAACTAACCGGAAGTAGACTGCTACATTCCGCATCTTGTGAAGGAATGGAGCGTGCTGAGTATGTAACTGCTGTTCCTCAGCCGTCCTAGTGCACAAGGTTTCTCCAGATACGCCCAGGTCGAGGATATTAGCACCTCCTACCGGCGTATCGTAGTAGATATGAAATTGTTGTGATGTAATAGCAGATGGTTAAGAAGAAAAGGAACAGGTGATTTTTATTCATAATGGGGCTTCGGACCGATGGATTACGAAGCATTTCATGCAAATCAATTGCGCTATCAATTCTGAAGTATTGTTCTAGTGCCTGGTATCAGTACCAAGAAGGTATTTGTAACAGACAACATAAAGACATACACTCCTATGACTACACGGTTTTGCGTTTGAAACAGGCTGTAATGTTACATCGTTGCATTTTCTATTCTATTAGTTGTGTGGAATGTAACGCTGTTAATATCCCAATGTAAGAAATATATATCCAGCACATAACTCCTTCCTGCAGGTTCCACTATGATAAACTATGGTAAAAAACTGTAAAATGAAAAAACAACTTCTTTAAAACATTGATTCTGTGTGATACGTGCACTATATAGCTTTCCAGTGGTTAATAATGTCCACTGTTCACATCCGATCGCTGTTCAGAAATTATACTATGTTCGCATCACTCACTTAAAATGATCGTTAGTAACGGAGAATACCTCTTACAAGGAAACAGAAAAACGCATAGCAGCGGCGCTTAACATGTTAAATTACACGTCATGCGGCAACTAGCTTTGTAAACTGGACATCTGTCAAGCATGTGCATACACGGGGATTGCAGTACCTCACAAACACCTGTCGCTAAATTAGAATCACCTTAGTTATGAAACTGAAGTCTCGATTTGATACCCAAGATGCGACAGAGGAATGGAGTACATAACATATATCATCGTTCATTTAGAGGAATATGTCGAAACAGGGTGGTCACGTTTCATCACACATGAGATATAATTCCTCTGATGATTGACAGGTTTGCTGTAACGATCGCATGTAGACAGTGCCTTAAGTCACCAACAGAACACACGGTTGTATACGAGTCGAATGCAGGCTTTGACACACAACTGATGCGTCCTGAGAGAACAACGAAAAAACAAAAGTCATATGACCACCAGCAACATCTCCTCGTCTCTCAGTAGAATGCATCATCAGTCCACCATTAAACCGTACCTCATTTTAACGATCGCTCCATCCACCCTATGCCATCCTTTAACACATGTGCAAGTAAGTTTAGAGACAGATGTTTCTCTGTTATTCCTGGAAAATATCAATGACAGCAGCCAGTTATCGTGTATCACTATTGCTTCAATAGACATACAGTGGAATGCTGCCTCGACAGAACAAGTGACTGTTTCCCTGGTTCCTGGTTACTTCCATATCGACGTTTTCTCGTTTTCCTCTTGTTGTCGTATACTTGTTCCCATGTACAAGAATTGTTCTACGACAACCAGAAAACACGAAAGTACGTCCTAATTTCCCCTCCTTTCGGTATATTTTACTTCAATTCATATGCATTTACCTTCGTTTTTCGTAACGTCCCGATTTTATGTCACTTCTAAGCATGCAATCACAATATCACTTCTAATTCTGTGTTCTAAAACTTATTCTTCATGTAGCACAGCTGCCAAAACATAGCGCAAATGCACTATTTTTCTGGTTGTTCGGCATAATATAGCACTGTACTCGAATGCATCCAGTCACTCACATCCACATATTCTACAGTTGCTGTGCGTTTGTTTTGTTTTGTGTAGTCTGTATTTGTGCATTGTGTGTTTACTACAGCAATATGGTATGTGGTGAGACAGCTTCATGGTGAAACATTCAACAGTAGAGCAGTTAAATTGTGGAGCGTCTTTCCACATTTGACAGTCTGTAGACCACTTTTGCAGCGTTTAACTGTCAATACAATATGGCTATCTGTACAAAATAGTTTTGCTACTGAGTCTCATCTACAGAAAAAAAAAAAAATGACGGACACTGCTCGCACACTGGCTGCAGCAGACGTTTGATGGGTAAATTCAATAAGATCCAATCAGAATGCTCCATTCGTTCACACGACGTCCTTTGTGCTGCATCATAGGAGCCTTTACAGACTGGTTCGACCAAAATAGGGGCAAGATATTTACATAAACTTCTGAGAATAACATGATGTCATTTTTGTTCAAGTGCTCAAGGACAAGTTGAAGCAGACCACCCATCTCCCACTGTGTCATTTGAACATCTCCAGACCAGCAGATGTAGAACACCTAAAATTCCATCCATTTCAATGTTCTGTAGGACAGTGCTTCGAATTCTGTTTGCATAATTCTTCTGATATTCCTGTCTATGATTAGACAGTGCTCTATTTCCAAACAACAGGAATGGTTTTATGTTTAACAGTGTTTTCGTAAGCATGCACAGATATGATGAAGACTTTTAGTGGTGAGAACATGAGCAAAACGTTTACCGTTTCTGAGACGTAAGTTGAAAGCAGGACATTATGATTTCTGGCAAGAGTAACACGTGATAGACAGGGTGCCTCGTTAGGACCATAAGAAAGAATGCATTCGGTGTTACTGTATGGTATTTTCGTAAACAGGTCCTGTTAGGACATGAATTTCCATGATGACAAGCTGTGACATCACCAAAGTTCCTACAGGAAAAGCGACCATTAACTATATGTACAGCGCTTTACTATTTCTGGGAAAGGACTGTCCCATCAGGATCACTAGGAAGGATGCATCCTGTATTTTTCTGGGATAGGTTTGTAAATATTTTCCAAAAGTGCTGCAAAAGATTTCTATACTGCGTCTGGAGGGAGACTTGGCTGTTATTTACGTAGACGTCAGACATCACTGTAACACTGACAACCTTTTAGCTCCCCTGTGAGGGTCAGTCCCTAGACAAACATCTTGTTTGACAGTTAGACCGACACAAGATCCGCGGGTACGAAGGCGATGTGTCAGCCATGGTAGCTCAGTAAACATGTGCATTGCTAAACGTGTCTCGCATGTGGCACAGGTTGGGCCAGCATGAGCACTAACACATAAGGTCATAATCCCACCTTGGACTTCTCCGAGGAACAGTTCGGTGATATATTGCTGTCGAATTTCTGAACAATAGTTCAAAAGCGTTTTTACATTCAATCAGTGTTTGCGCACTGCATTACTTGTGCTGTGTAGGCATTGTGAACGTGTTTGCAGAGCGTTATACGTGCATAATTCTGTGAATTTTACATATACTGAACTTGTCTGTACATGTACTGCCTTATTTTGCAAACATGTCTGTAGTCTATGCAATTCTTTATTTCGACAGTTTACAATTACTGAGTGTGTAGATCATATGACATGCATTATTTTTACAATTTACCAGTTGTTTGTGTGTCTGTTCATCAGTGTACTGCATTATTTCGGTAAATTACGAGTAATTTGCAGACTGTAGGCTATTTATTGTGACCCCAAGCACGTCACAGTGAGTGTTTTGTGCCAGTGTAAAAAATAAACTTCATGAAATTCATCCCTAAATAAACTGTTCCCACTTCCCACTGAAAATAAATACACTCCTTCCTCTTCAGCATCTGGACACAGATTGAGTCCTTTTACCACCAGTTTTTCCCAAGACCGTCATCTTGGATTATACCAAATAGGGTGAGAGGTGCTGAACGAAAACACTCTGTGGTGGCTGTACTGTGTACTAGGTCAGTTGGACTCCAGACCCCCACTGAGAACACACTGGACGGAGGTAATGCCTATGATAACAGAAAATGTTTAAATAAACATTGCATGCAAAATAAAGACTTACATCCTTCTTCTCGAGCAGCCGAGCACAGACTGAGTCCTTTTCCAGCCAATTCCCTCTGCTCAGGAACAAGTACGAAATAAAACCAGTATTACTGACGAAATATACTACAGGAATTTCATTGAAAACCATTTCATATAACCTTCTCATTTATTCGTGTAGCTATCTTCTGTGGATATCAGTAGGTAAGTGAAAAGAAAAGAAAAAAATAATTAAAAACAATAATCGGGTTTCGAAAACGGGCGCAAAAGTGTGATGCGGCAACGCTAGTCACTGTGCTACCATTTCGCTTGAACTTGTTGCGCTTTAAAATACACATTAAGTACATCAAAAACTTGGACCGCCTTTTTGTCAGAGGATCGATTGTCAAAGGATAAAACAAAAAATGAGCTGATTATTATTAGGTAAGATCATTTCTATATATAGTAATTTAATTACTTCCACGCAGGCGTTGTGCTATTCCTCAGGGGTGGTAACTTCGACTACCTATTAACATTAGTACTTCAATTAATTAAATTAACAAAATCTGAAATGAAGATATATTTGTGTTAATTATATATTTTTTGTGTTCCAAAATTAACGACGTTCAAACAGATTAGGGCTGCTCGAAACACTTACAACTCTCACCTCATCCAAACAGTGATTAGTTCGTTCACGTACATTTGGAGTAGCATAGGAAATGTAAAAACTATTTGATGAGTGATATATTGGCTGTCTAAATGCGATCACGAATCAGAAACAACAAATAAACATAAAATTGTTAACGCTTTCGTGGTCACTTGCTGACAAACCACCTGTTGACTTCTGTCTCGGGTTGTTCGGCCGCGGTGGAAGGTGAAGGTTTGACAACGACAGCCACTCGTGCTGGCGAAACGTCAGAAAAATCATCAAACATACGTCGGCCGAAGAACCCGAGATGGAAGCCAACAGGCAGTTTGTCAGCAATAAAACGATTCGATATTCGCTTTGAGAGCTGTCGCTTGAGACGTGTTACCTTGTATTGCTGCGTAGGTGCATAGAGAGGAGCTGATCTGTTTGACATATTCGTCAATACAAGTGAACTGTTGCTTTCATGCATGGCGTTCTCTCTCTTTCTCTCTCTCTCTCTCTCTCTCTCTCTCTCTCTCTCTCTCTCTCTCTCTCTCTATCTCTATCTCTATGTCAGTACACGTTAAATCAGCCACGCTTACTACCACCTCATATCAGTCACGAACAAATTACACCTACGCTCCTGAGTAGCCCAAATGAAACAGAGTGAAACCTTGATTTCCTTCAAAGCAAGCAAGACATGTGTGGCATCCACGCTTTCGATAGACGTTGTCCGAGGGAGTACACGCTTCAGAGACCTTAGGTAGATACTCGGTGTACACGAAACAGCCTTGAATATGCTGAAATAGATCACATATAACAGCAAAGGCCGCTCGCAAGACGAAGCTGCTGAAAAACAGAATGTAAGGAGAGTGGCTGATTAAAATGGATACATCTACATCTACATGGATACTTTACAAATCGCACTTGAATATCTGGCAAGGGATTCCCTATTATTCCACTCTAGAAAAGCGCTCGGAAAAAACGAACACCTATATATTACAGACGAGCTCATATTTCCATTATTTTATTATGATCAATCGTTTCTCCCTATGAGGGTCGACGTCAATAAAATAAAAGCATTCGGAGGAGACATTTGGTGTTTAAAATTTAGTGAGAAGATTGCGCCACAACGAAAAACGCCTTTGTTTTACTGTTGTCCACCCCAAATCCTGCATCACTTTCTAACCCTCCACATTGTATCGCTAGTATCACTAAAACTCTCCTGTCTGATACATTTCAAGTAGTGTTTCAACTCGTTTAGGTGTGTAAATATAGTTATATGGAAGCACATTGGATCTCGCTCCGTTTATATCTTGGAAGCCAGATGGCGCAGAACTTGGTCCATCTTGACGTGGGCGGCCGAGTAGGGTGTGCTCCGAGCAAAACTGATACGCGAGTTTCTTGGCGTCGAGCACACTTCTACTCTTGTTAGCCCCAAGAAGCTCGGAGTGAATGCGGCCCTCCCGTACCAGGGCGCGCTGGAGACTCGGCCACAGCGCTCAAGTTACCCGGCCGCACTCCAGCTGATTGCAGCGCCTCGCTGCGGTGACTGCGGCCGCGGGTTCACAACTACCAGCGGGCTGCGAGTGTCGCCGCAGTTCTCAAGCATCAGTCCCCCTCTCATAAACTTTAGAGGCTGCTTGAGGACTTGTCGCCTTTCGTAATGCGGCTTTAGCAGGGCTGACTGGCTGACGTTGACACCCGACCTGCTTTTGGACGCCTCTTATCAGTAATCTTACACGAGATTTATCATCTGCTGCTCGTAACTTGTCCTTGGGATAGGAATCGTAGGTTTCAAGTTATTAACCCTCCGTTACTCGCGCGAAAATTCGTAACATGATCACTCGCGAGGATGACAGGTGTCATCCACAAAGCAAGCGGTCTATTTGTATACTTTGAACGGTCTTTATCACTGATTTTATGATTTCATTATTAAAATATAATACATTGAATTCGTTTTCCGCAGAAAGTAATATTTAGTTCTCTGTCTGCTAGTCTGTTATTTAAAACGAAGGCGCAGGTCTGTGTTTTATTTGGGTTTGGCCACAATCTCCATTTTTTGTACTAATGGTTTAGTTCTTCTAGGTCAGCAGTTAGAGTTCGGTAACCATCTTCTAGCCATTTGCTTTGAGTAGCTATAGCCATGTCATCAGCGTAGCAAAACTTACTTGACTTAGTGTCTATCATGTCACTGATAATTCTTGACAGGTCACTTACCTTCGAGAAACACCTGGAACTAACCAGCCAGAAATTGAAAACCGGAAATAACATCATCCAGAGATTAACATGTACCACAAGGGGAGCGGTTGAAATACATTACGTGTTGCAGTAATATCACACGTCTATTCCGTGGCAGAGTACTGTGCCCCTGTGTAGAGTAGCAGTACCCATGAAAAGAATATTGACGCCCAGATCAATGAAGCCATGAGGACAATAACAGGGACACTGAATTCAACACCTGTAGACTGGCTTCATGTCCTCTCAAACATCACTCCGCCTGAAATCCGTAGACAGCAGGCAACAATTCAGGAACGGCAAAAAATAAATCATGCAGATAAGGCAAGAGTACTACCGATACACCAAGTACTAGATGACCACTGTCGATATCGCCTTAAATCAAGAGCGCCAATATGGGAAGACAGAACACTTGCCCAAGGAAATACCTATGACTGCTACAAATTCTCGAAAACCTAGTGGAACAGTAGTGACATCAACTGACACAATTTAGAGGACCCCAGCCAACAACTCCCAGGAATGCAACTTCCTCGTAAAATTTGGTGCCAGCTTAACCGTGTGAGAACTGGACACGCGAGAACTAAATCCATGCTGTCCAAACGGGGCGCCAATGATAGCCCAATGTGTGACTGTGAAATTGTCGAACAAACATTACAACATCTTGTGCAAGGTTGCCCATTGCTAAGGTTCTGTGGTGACTGGAGAGACTTCGTGGAGGCCAGCCCTGCTGCCATTAAATGGCTGTCACTTTTAGACATAGCTTTTTGACTAATTGTAGCTGTGATTATATTTCAACTTTGCTCAGATTTAATAATGACTGGGCTTTGTTCTGTTTATATTATTATGTATGTGTGTATATGTATATTTGTATATATATGTTATGTTATGTAAGTTTACGATGTCAGTACCGCACTTGCACTGGTAAAGCCTTACGATAAATAAATAAATAAATAATATATTTAAAATTCGTACACAGTATAATATATTCTAACGTTTGAAACAGTTCGACCATTCGAAGAACAATATCTTCAGTTCAATTACTGGCATTACATGGTTCCTCTTGTTGCTTACCGCCGTACGGTTCTAAATTCAAAGTGGAAGCTGTTTTTACATCAAACAAAGCAAACACTTTTAACCCCTACTTTGCTGGTTTGTTAGGGATATATTGCCTGAATGGAATGGGCAATTTCCTCTAAATGCCAAAAGCTGTTCGTCAACTGTAAGATATTCACTAGGTGGAAATACTTTTGGCAATAGTTCGTGAAAGGTTCAAGTGCCTCTCTGATAGGAGCCAACTTGTCAGTCTCTCTGCAAACACCTCTATCACGAATGTTATCAAATCTACGACATCTCGACAGAAACCTGAATCGGTTTTCACATGTGCATAAATAACATGATTCCAGTCCGTTTCCCTTTGAGTTGTCTTCCTAGAACATCTTAAAGACCCACACAGATATAACAAACCAATGAAAGCTCTCATCTCTATCGCATCCCTTTCCCTAGAGAAGTTATCATGAACTTTACTAATGGATATATCAGTGCATGTTGCGATAATGTTTATTATGTTTTTGTGGTGTCACCGCCAGACACCACACTTGCTTGGTGGTAGCCTTTAAATCGGCCGCCGTCCGGTAGTATACGTCGGACCCGCTTGTCGCCACTATCAGTGTTTGCAGACCGATTTCCGCCACACGGCAGGTCTAGAGAGACTTCCTAGCACTCGCCCCAGTTGTACAGCCGACTTTGCTAGCGATGGTTCACTGACCCTACGCTCTCATTTGCCGAGACGATAGTTAGCATAGCCGTTAACTACGTTATTTGCTATGACCTTACAAGGCGTCAGTATCCGTACTATTGATATTGTGAATCATGTACCATAAAGAGCGACGTTCTTCATTAATGGATTAAATTTAAGTATTCCACCAGCTACGTCCGTTTTTCTCAATTCTAATTCCCTTGTCATGTTCCAGACCTCACGCCAGCCTGCGTGAGCTGAAACGCGTGCATTTTGGACTCCTTTAGTTACGAGGTGTTGGCTCTCCTGCCAACCACAACAGTTTTCATCCAAGAAAAAATTCAGAATTTCCATTTCTGTCTTTTTTATACTAGCTTGATTTTTTGGTCCAGGCAAAAGTGTAATAATATTACAAGATGTGCTTCTAACAATGGTAGTATATTTATTATTCCTCCGGTTAGTTACTCCATCTTTCCCTAAAGAATTGCATCCTCTTCAGTTACTTCTTCCTGTGACTCATTGTCATCATTCTCTGGCGCTTCTTGTTTTTTTCCTGAATCACGACCGGTTTCATGAACACACTCCTTAGTCTCTGAGTCAGCGCTATCACTGTGAGCATCTTCATCACTCAGCTCATTGAACCATTCCAAGCATACATTACGATCTCTACTAAAGTCTGTCCGAGGTTTTTTTTTTTTGCTTTTTATATTTCTTCCGCAATCTAAAATTAAAGATAATACTAGGTAACACGGAAGGCAATGGCAGTCACTTTCAATAAGCCAAAATTTACGCACATGAAAGATCGATTGAATCTAGGAAACCAATAAAGTTATGCAGACTTACTTTGTTTCAGATTGTGGCAGAAGAGCTCGCGCGGACGACTAGTGTCGTTCAGACTATAATAATGTTTCATAAACAATCTCTCGTAACTGAAAACCAACAATGATTGGCGCTAACTGCTGGAGAGTTAACAAAAACGGCTCTGAGCACTATGGGACTTAACTTCTTAGGTCATCAGTCCCCTAGAACTTAGAATTACTTAAACCTAACTAACCTAAGGACATCACACACATCCATGGCCGAGGCAGGATTCGAGTCTGCGACCTTAGCAGTCGTGCGGTTCCAGACTGTTGCACCCAGAACCACTTGGCCGCTCGAGCCGGCTGAGAGTTAACAGAAAGGTACTGAAAATGGCTCTGTCTCAATACTGCCCTATCAGACAAAATGTAGCGAGCGACGGAAGGTTAATATAACGCCGATGTGATAGCAATAGCCTCTCAGCTCTCCCCCTCCCCCCCCCCCCCACCCCCTCGTTGTTCAAGCTTTGACAGGTACCAACCTATACATTCTGAAGCAGGTTCAAAGGGAACTGAAGTAAAATAGTGTATCGCGATTTGTTCGACATACATGAGTTAGTAAATAATCTTAGAGGAAGCATTTCGAAAGCTTAATTTATAGAAATACACGGTACATGTGTACTCTGTATGTGTGTGTGTTTGTGTGTGTGTGTGTGTGTGTGTGTGTGTTTGTTTGTGCGTGCGTGAGTGAGTGAGAAAGAGAGGGAAAGAGAGAGAGAGAGAGAGAGAGAGAGAGAGAGGGGGGGGGGGGGGGACGGAGGGAGAGAGGTACAGAAAGAGAGACAGAGGGAAGAAAAGTTTACTTTTCTTTGAAATTGGAGCGGGATAAAATTCTCAGACCTAGGAGTTAAACGGAAGTGGAATGAAGTACGAAATCAACACTAAAATGTTATCTGTCATTCAATACCGATTGTTAGGGGAATTGTGAGAAAACGTCGTTCGTGCGAAAGGCAACTCGCGTTTTCCTCGCTTAACATCATGATAGCCATAAAACATGGCGTTCCCTTTATGCAGTATTTCTTTACTCCCACAATCGGTTGAGTTTGTGCCACAGCAGCGATTATTACGATAAGTGCGGCCACAAGTGATGTCCAACAGAGTTTGTATCAGGTTAAACGATACGACGGTAGGGCGCACAATACGTATTGACTTGGGTTGACTGCACCGTCAGAAGTACAAATTACGTCACGCGCGCGGAAAGAAAGGGTACTGGAATCCCTGTTCTTCATGTAGCATATTAATGCCCCAGCGGACAGTATCAGTAGTAATGTCATGCATGCAGCAGATGAAGCAGTTACCTACACTGTCAGAAAGAAAAAAAAAAAACAACACCAGTAAAGGCAAAGTCATTTTATTGAGAAGCGATGTGATAGGTAGTTCATCATTGTAGGTGTATATGATAACCAATTTAGACGAAATGAAACACACGTTACAGTAAAGGGTTCCCAAAAAGTCACAGCAGTACACAGTGTACCCACCTTTAGCGACAACACTGGCCTATGTTATTGCATGAAAACGATGAAAAGGTGCCGAATGACATGTTACAATAGATTTTTGTAAACCATCTTGCACCTTTTGTTACAATTTGGCAATGGTTCTTGCAGGCTCTGGGCAACGAGCAAGTTTCGGCTTCAACATGTTCCATACGTTGTGATCATGCTCACCATAGCAGTTATAAACTACGAACCACAATGCGAGGCAGCAGCCGTGTTTGATCGTGCTCTATCATGCTTAACAAGCACATCACGTGCCTATCGTGGAAGCCGCAGTGGAGCAGGGTTCACAATCTGTGCTTTGTTGCCGTCACGGTTTACTTTATCGAAATGTGTCAAAGGTGATCGCCCGTTATAACTGATGGCCTTCCACTCCATGAAGCCTGGGGTGCTATGACGAAACAAGCCCTGTATCATGTAACAGGTGCAGAGGCGCGGCAGTTTCTCTGGACTTACCCAGTTCATTGTTACTAGCGCCACGTCACTATAACGCGACTGTGCGTAACGTTGCGTCATAATTTAAGAACGAAATTAAAAATTATAGAAGCTTGTCCCAACTTTGTCAACATATGCCTCAGTATATTAATGTTTAAATTGTGAGATGTGAGAACGGTCACATCAATATCTTCCAGTAAACACATCGTTTTAAGAAAAAATATATGACACTAAATAATAAAGCTAGAAAGCAAAAAATACGTATGAAGCCTCAGCTCGATATGAAAACCTTAACTATGGGACCCTATTAAGCTACGTCTAACAGTTTTCAAGTAATTAATTGAAAACTAAATTTGGAACAAAAACGTCCTAATTTGCAGCAGATTGTCAGTTATATTAATCATAGGCAGTTCTGACTACAGGACTTGATTACCTGTATTAAATAATAGAGCTATAACAAGTTTCATGACTTTAAAGCCGGCAGGTGTGCCCGTGCGGTTCTAGGCGCTTCAGTCTGGAACCACGTGACCACTACGGTCGTAAGTTCGAATCCTGCCTCGGGCATGGATGTGTGTGATGTCTTTAGGTTAGTCAGGTTTAAGTACTCCTAAGTTGTAGGGGACTGTTGACCACAGATGTTAAGTCCAATAGTGCTCAGAGCTATGACTTTGATGTAAATAACCATCAATACCAGGTCTCTTAAAGTTGCAGTTAGGTCATGTTCTATTGTTAGTTCCATCTATAAATTTTAGACGACAAAATTTACATGCAGGCGAGCTAAATCTTTTTCCATTCATACAAAAATTAAGAAGATTGTAAACTGATACATAACAGTGTTATTAATTTATATGTATCCGAGAAAGCAGCCATTTAGATTCTGCTACTTGGGGATAGGGTGGATGACGGCAGGTGTTCCCTTTGGCCGTCCGCTGCGCCCATATACAAGTACGGTCTGAGAGACAGTGACTTACTTCACTTCGTACCCAGCTACTATACTGTCGACGTCAATAATGGTTCAAATGGCTCTGAGCACTATGGGACTTAACATCTGAGGTCATCAGTCCCCTAGAACGTAGAACTACTTAAACCTATCTAACCTAAGGACATCACACACATCCATGCCCGAGGCAGGATTCGAACCTGCGACCGTAGCGGTAACGCGGTTCCACTATCGGCGTCAGTCAAACGCCGGCTTACTCGCTGCCTTGGGTGATGTCACAACCAGGCCGCTACCAAACGCATGTTTTTAGCAATAATAGAAAATCAACTCGCGAGGACTTTACGCCGTCCTGGATTGTTTAGATTTCTGAAAACACTTCTCTTCGCACCAAGCTACCATACGGCCCACGTCGGTCAAACGCAGGCTTACGTGCTGCCTCGGGTGACGTAACAGCCAGCAGCCAGCCTGTTCCTAAACGCATGTTTTTTGCACAAATAGGAAGGAAACTCCCTAGGACTGTACCAGGGAACTCCCGAGGACTGTACACCGGCCTCGATCGCTTAGATTTCTCGAAAGTAAATATTTGTGCGCCGCCCGTAATGTAAACAAAAGCCGCGTGGAGTGGCCGCGTGGTTAGAGGCGTGAAGTCACGGATTGCGCGCCCTCTCCCGCCGGAGTTTAGAGTCGTCCCCCGGGCATGGGTGTGTGTGTTGTTTGTTACGTTAGTTACTTTAAGTAGTTTGTAAGTCTAGGGAGGGATGAACTCAGCAGTTTGGTCACTTATGAATTCACACAGATTTGAATATTTTTTTTTGTTAACAAAAACGGTGAGAGTATTTTCTACTTTGTGGCAAGCAATTACCTTACTCTAGTAAGGCGAAAGATTTCCTTAATATAGTAAAGCGAAAGAAAATTTATTGGGACTTACTGTAGAGATCGCCTCTGAGCTGCTCATAGTGCTGTTTATTATTATCATGAATATTACTATGTTGTGCGTGTGAAAGTTTATCAAATATATCAGTCAGAACTGAAAATTTTCATTTATAATTGTAGTTCCCAATCCCGCTAAATGAATAGAGAGTAGAAATACTTCTTTCAGTGAGAAAGACAAGAATGTGGACTTGTAGACGGGATACTATGGTCAGTATGATTCCATCGCTTTCTGGCTGACAGCAAAAATTGTTTTCAGGAGGTTGTAGAAGACGGAAAACAATATTTCTTAATTCTTGTTATCAACCCGCCGTCCGACAGTTGTGCGTCGTGGACGAATACACTGCCGGATAGCCCACTCACCAGTTCTGTACCATACATAAGATGGTTGGTTTGTAGGTCGATTCTGGCGGGGGGAACAAATAGCGAGGTCATCGGTCCCATCGGATTTGGGAAGGATGGGGAAGGAAGTCAGCCGTGCCCTTTCAAAGGAGCCATCCCGGCATTTGTCTGAAGAGTTTTAGGGTAAGGTAACGGAAACCTAAATCAGAATGACCGGACGCGGGTTTCAACTGTCGTCGTCCGAATGCAGTCCAATGTGTTAACCACTGCGCCCATACACAAGTATTTTCTTTACTCCCACACAGTGAAAACTTACTCTCTTCACTAAGGACAAGACAGCGTCATTACGTTCTCTAATCGAGTTTTACCTGACGTCAGAATAATCGTGCTTTGCGGTATCGCTATCATTTCATAAAATCTTAAACCTGGAAATTATAAGAGCATCGTAGTTAACTTGTAAAACGTTCAGGGTCTCTTAAAGAAATAAAAATAATTTTCTGTTAAACCACAGTCTCCGTGTGTGTACAACACATCGCTTGTGGAACACCAAGGCGATATTCGAGTTCTGCCCATGCATATCATTGCAGCTTCAGTAGTTATGATTGATTGAACGATTTGTGCATGATGGTCAGCAGTGTTATTGGCTGGTGTTTCGTACAGGCGATCCTGGGTGTAAGGTCTCTGCAGGAACAAGAGACGTAAGCTACCACTGATAGTTTATGGGTTTCGGTAGGCGTGGTGTTTTCTCATTGACTACTACCAGAATTGCTGTCACTAACACAGTAACACTATTAAACCTTCGACTGCATATTTTTTAAAATAATTTTGTTTTGCTAATTGTTCACTCATTTATCCCAAATATAAACATAACCCAAATGAATTTTAATGTTTGATATTGTGGATGGCTGATATTAAGAAGATAAACCGAGTCTTCTACGTTTCACAAACTTCATAACCGCCCATTGTGTCATTTCACAACATAGAGAAGAAGAACTTGGGAGAAATTAGTACGTGGTCTAATCTTCACTAGACACGTACGTAGGACGTATTGCATTCTGCAAGGAAACATTTCTTGCAATTGTATAGTTAAAAGATCATCGTGATCAAAATTTTTAAAGACGATCACAACGAAATGATGGTGACGCAGAAAGGGAAATCAGTGGACGTAACAGAACTTACAACAATCACCTTGCTAGTAAGCAACTGAAACTATTCTGCAGTTATTCGAACATTCAGACCCTCGCTACTGAAGAATTTGGAATAGTGAGACTAGGCTGCACTTAGCTCCTGCACTTAATGATGGAGAAACTGTGACTGCATAACGCCAATGTAGAATCTCATTTGAAGGTCAAAGAGTATTTCTTTCATACTTGTTACAATATAGCGTTAGGAATCCTAGAACCGATGTCTGTTCAGAACTGGGAGACAGATTGACTTCTGAGAAAGACCCTGCAAAGAAACAAGCGATTGTTGTAGCACAGAGAGTTTACAGTTTGAAGGTACAACATTTTATGTAAGCATTGTATGTAAGGAGATCATGCAGATTTTTCCAGCAGGGAACAAAATTTCCTCAGTTTTGCTACAGTGACTAGCAATTCAAACGCATTTTTCACCAAGAAAAACTTTTTGCTCTGATTTCTAGAACTAATCTCAGCGCTCAAGGAGCTAATATGAGATAGCAAGCTATGTATTTCATAAAGTCAAGCGAACTTATTTGCAGGGAGTAAGTTCAGTGAAGTAGATGGCTGTAGGGGCAAAACCAAAATGGTTGTATGTTTACCGTGGTTAGTAAATGGCTTTAGTTACAGGATTCCGTCAACATAAAGAAAGTGGAAATAAGTTTTCCCGTTGTAAGTCACTCCCTCACACAACCCAATAGGGTTTTTCTAAGATCACGAACTATTAATGTAGATGGGAAATATAAAAGGATAACGCACTACTTTACATGAGAATTGGCTGAGTGCAAGACTCGATTGGAAGAAGGAGGCAATTATGTGTTTCATGGATCTTACGTTATTGCACTTTAATTTCAGTCAGTGAAATTCGACAAACGAAGGAGTTTATGCTGAACAAGCATACAGATCTGATACTCGTGTAACGAAGTATTTAAAAAAGAAGGCAAAAATTGTATCAGACAGCGAAGTAGCTTCAGTCAAACAAGCCATATGAAACGGAATCCAAACAAAATGACAGACGTGGGCAAATTCTCAAAAAAATTCTTTTCTAGTAATTCAAGGATTGACAGTCAGCACATTTACAAGGAAACTGAATGAGCTTTCCAGATGGGGTTCCATAACGTTGAAACTGGTTAAGCCTGCAAATTTGGAAATATACAGGCTGATCAAATAGATAGCACATACATGCAAGTGCAGTATAGGCGTTCAAATTTGTTCAAATAAAAAAATTTTGTTTCCCTTCCAATGTGGTCTGAGGATCACTTAATGAGTTTAAAAAAAATGTCGTAAACCACCATATAAGCAAAATGCGATACTAAAAATGAACTTTGCCAATGACTGGGTTCCTCAGTCTTTTGATAATAATTTTGTATATGTTAATATACTATGTTAAGTACCTCTATTACATTTCCTTCTTCTGAAGCACTCAATGTACGTTGCTGATAGCATAAAAAATCAGTTCTTAGAATGAAAATTGTAATAAACAAATACGCCGAGAAGCCCAAGTAATTGGTACACCTGCATAATGTCGTGTGGGCCCCACGCGAGCACGCAGAATAGCCGAAACACGACGTGGCATGGACTCGACTAATATCTGAAGTAGTGTTGGAGTGAATTGACATCATGAATCTTGCTGGGCAGTCCATAAATCCGTAAGGGTACGAGGCATCCCAGATATACACGACAATGATCACGTCTGGGGCGTTTGGTGACTAGTGGTAGACTGTTGAAAATCTGGACGTGTAGAATGTCACATTGTCCTGCTGGAATTTCCCAAGTCCGTCGGAAAATACACTAGACGTGAATGGATGCAGGTGATCAGATAGGATTCTTAGGCACGTGTCACCTGTCAGAATTGTATCAAGACGTAAAAGTGGTTCAAATGGCTCCGAGCACTATGGGAATAACATCTGAGGTCATCAGTCCCCACGAACTTAGAACTACTACTTAAACGTAACTAACCTAAAGACATCACACACATCCAAGACCGAGGCAGGATTCGAAACTGTGACCGTAGTAGTGGCGCGGTTCCGGACTGAAGCGCCTAGAACTGCTCGATCATAACGGCCGGATTATCTAAACGTATCAGGGGTCCAATATCATTCCAACTATACACACCCCACATCTTTGTAAAGCTTCCACCAGCTTCAACAGTAGCTGCTGACAAGGTACATGGATTCATGAGGTTGCGTCCATACCCGTACACGTCCATCCGCTCGATACAGTTGAAACGAGACTCGTCCTACCAGGCATCATATTTCTGGTCATCAACAGTCCCAATGTCGGTGTTGGCGGGCCCACAAGAGGAGTAAAGCCTTGTGTCGTGCAGCCATGAAGGGTACACGAGTGGGTCTTCGGCTGTGAAAGCCCATATCGATGCTGTTTCGTTGAATGGTTCGCATGGTGACACTTGTTGATGGCCCAGCATCAAAATCTGCTGCAATTTCCAGAAGGGGAGCACTTCTGTCACGTTGAAGGATTCTCTTCAGTCGTCGTTCGTCCCATTCTTGCTGGACTGTACAGTCGCGAAATGCTCGAACGGGAAATTCCCAACTTCATCGCTACCTCGGAGATGTTGTGACCCATCAGTCGTGTGCCGACTAAAGCACCACGTTGAAACTCACTTAAATCTTGATAACCTGCCATTGTAGCAACAGTAACCGATTTAACAACTGCGCCAGACACTTGTTGTCTCATGTAGGCGTAACCAACCTCAGCACCGTATTCTGCCTGTTTACACATCTCTTTACACCAGCCGGCCGCGGTGGTCTCGCGGTTCTAGGCGCGCAGTCCGGAACCGTGCGACTGCTACGATCGCAGGTTCGAATCCTGCCTCGGGCATGGATGTGTGTGATGTCCTTAGGTTAGTTAGGTTTAAGTAGTTCTAAGTTCTAGGGGACTAATGACCACAGCAGTTGAGTCCCACTGTGCTCAGGGCCATTTGAACCATCTTTACACCAGTTTCTTTGGCGCTTCAGTGTATATCCATACAAAAGAAAATGTAAATCTTCGTTTGTTGAAAATCGTCTTCCTTTACTGCTTACTCCATTGTCACGAAAGATTTCGTGCATCTTGTACGATTTTATGTTGTTCAACCCTTTTTGCAAGTCGATAAATACTATGGAAATGTCTTCGTCGTCCTTCAGTCTTGCTTGCATTACCAACTGCGGCTGCATCTCTGCCTTTCGTAAAGCGAAACTTTATGTCATTAAACTGATCCACAGTTTGGTTCTTCATTCCTCTGAACATCATTTTTGTTAATATCCTGGATGCATGAGCCGTTTAGCTCATTGTGCGATAGTTCTCACGCCAGTCTCACGGATTCCTTACAACAATTTTTATCTCTTGTTTGGCTGCCACTTACCCAAATGATTTTAAAAGTTATGATCGAATGTTATCTATCCCTTCTTCCTTATTTGATCTCAAATCATCTGGAGCTCTTTCAAATTCTGACTATAAGACTAGATCCCTTAGGTCTTCCACATCAGCTCCAGTTTCTTCTTCTGACACATCGTCAGACAAGTCTTCCCACTCATCTATACCTTTAGTGCAGTTTGCGTTTGCGTTTAATCATGGAATTCTCATTGGACTCTTCATGTTGGTACTTTTACTTTCAATTTAAAAAATGGCTCTGAGCACTATGGAACATCTCAGTTCATCAGTCCTCTAGAACTTAGAACTACATAAACCATACTAACCTAAGGACATCACACACATCCATGCCCGAGGCAGGTCTCTAACCTGCGATCGCAACAATCGCGCGGTTCCTGAATGAAGCGCTTAGAACCGCTCGGCCACTGCGGCCGGCTTACTTTTTATTTAACCTATGTTTGTATTGACTACTGTATGTGCTGAGTCGGCCATCGGCCGTCATTTATTTTTCTACTTTGTCACATTTTCCATGTAGCCGTTTCGCATTGCTATTCCTACACTTCCTACTAACACCATCCCTAAGTGGTTTGTATTGCTGAATACCGGTATTACCCCGACGTTTTTGTAAATACCTCTTTCGTCAATCAGTTGAAGAATTTCTTCTGTTACCCACGTTTTCTTCACGGTTACCTTCTCCATACCTAAACTTGTCTTTCCAGTATCAGTAAAAACATTTTCAGCGATATCCTCTCCTCTGAAGCTGAATCGTCTATTGTGTTATCCTGCTCACAAAATTCATACCTTTAGCGATCCATTTTAGTAGTCCACTTTCTTTCATACTGATTCTTCCGTAAGATTCTCTTAAACTTCAATATATTCCTCATGATTACTAAATTCTGATCTAAGTATATAGTTGCATGTAGGCAGACATTAAAGTTCCACATCTCATATATGAATCATTGTCGTTAAGCAGCTAGAGTCTTTCCCAATCTCGGTGCATTTTCCAGTTATACCTCTTCCTCATTTGGGTTTTATTAAGAGTATTCACTATTATTAGCTGAAATTCATTTCAGAACTCATTTCGTCTTCCTCATCTCCCATTACTACTATGAATCCCATATTTTCTCGTAACTATTTTTTTATGATCTTCCACAGACCCACATTCCAATCCTCCATGATTGTTGGATTATCATCCCCATTTATGCATTCGGTTACCTGTTTGATACCCTCATATTCATTCTCATCTCTCCACTTTTCGCCTGCACGTATACCTGAACTATTGATGTCGGCCTTGGTTTGTTGTCAATTCTGATGAGAAAAACTCATCGTTCAACTGTTCACAATAACTCACCCTCTGCCTTTCCTTCCTTTTCATAACGAATATTACTTCCAATGTACCACTCCCTGATGTCGATGATATTGCCCTATATTCGTGTGTCCAGTTATACTTTCCCTCTTTCCAGATCACTAACCCTAATTAGATATTGTATAGATTGAGCCGTAGAATTTCCCTTGTTGGTCCCCGTAAACGTTCAGACTTCTGTAGTTCCATGAACCGACCCACTCGTTCGCCATGTCGTCTTTCTCTCTTCGTCACCTCCCTCTTGGCATTCCACTAATCTGGAACTTTTTCAATTACTGGCCAGTTGATCTGTGCCTCCATATTATGTGCTTTTAATGCACTGGCTTCCATTGCCATCTGCATCCTCAGGCTGATGATCGTTGCTTCTCATCCTCGGTTTTGGATCAGTTTTCCACCCCGAGGGGCTGGGGAGTCTACAGCTGCGTCCGCTAGTCCACCCTCTTCGACACGGCCGTAGGCATAACGAGGGTGACTCCTCTTGTCGGAAGAGTCTTGGGCCGCCATTGCTGATGATTTTTATTCATAATTTAAGTAGTGGAAAAGCTAGATCCCGAGAAACCGGACGTTAGTTCCAAACGTTGCCACTAGACCACAGGTCCTATGCCCGAAATTCAACTTACAATTTGGGATTGTTAATAGACGCATGAACTATCAAGACACGTTCATACCATTTTTCTACATAAAAAAGCATTCTGCAGTGTAGGATGATGTGACGTTTTCGAGATACTGTGAAATACAGGAGCAAACTGTAGGGAAAGGCGAGTAATGTACCATATTTTCAAGATTCAAGAGGAATAATTACACTGCAAGACCGAAAACGATGTGCTCGGATTTAAAAATGATGTGAGAGAGGCACAGAGTCATTCGCCCCTACTGTTCAACCTATGCATTGAAGAAGCAAAGATGGAGATAAAAGAAAGATTTAAGAATGGGATTAAAACACCTGGTGAAAGGATATCAAGAAAACAGTTCGTTGATGTAATTACTCTGCAGCGTGAAAGTGAAGAAAAATTACAAGATCTGTTGAACGGAATGAACGGTCCAGTGAGTATATAGTTTGAGAGTACACCAAAGTATGACGAAAGTAATGAGAAGTAGCAAAATGGATAACAGAGAGAAGCCTAATGTCAAGAAATTATCCATCTTGCAAGAAAAATACCCCATGAGAGACACAATAAGGAGAACATGAAATGCTGCCTGAGGCCGGTGATCAGGGCATCCCAAAGCAAAAGAAAACTACCAGTATCAAATTTAGGCCTTAATTTGAGGAACCAAGTTCCGAGTATGTTCATTTGGAGCAAAAAATTGTATGGTAGTGGATCATGGAATCTGGGAAATGCGGAACGATCTGAAATAAGTAACTTATAGAAATAAGTAGCTTATAGAAACTCGGAATAATTGCGTGGTACCAGGGCAGCTGAAGACGACAAAAACCGTAGAGGAAGATAGAGAATGGAACACATCAAACAAGGATCTGAGGGTGTAAGGTGTAAGTGATAGCCGAACAAACACTGGTAGAAGTTACTTCAGTAAAATATCTGAAAGTATGCATGCGAAACGATTTGAAGTGGAATGATCATATAAAATTAATTGTTGGTATGGCTTGTACCAGGTTGAGATTCATTGGGAGGGTCCTTAGAAACTATAGTCCAATAACAAAAGAGGTGGCTTACAAAATACTCGTTCGACCTATACTTGAGTATTGCTCATCAGTGTGGGATCGGTACCAGGTCGGGTTGACGGAGGAGATAGAGAAGATCCAAAGAAGAGCGGCGCGTCTCGTCACAGGGTTATTTGGTAAGCGTGACAGCGTTACGCAGTTGTTTAGCAAACTCAAGTGGCAGACTCTGCAAGAGAGGCGCTCTGCATCGCGGTGCAGCTTGCTCGCCAGGTTTCGAGAGGGGGCGTTCCTCGATGAGGTATCGAATATATTGCCTCCCCCTACTTATACCTCCAGAGGAAATCACGAATGTAAAATTAGAGAGATTCAAGCGCGCACGGAGGCTTTCCGCCAGTCGCTCTTCCCGCGAACCATACGCGACTGGAACAGGAAAGAGTGGTAATGACAGGGGCACGTAAAGTGCTCTCCGCCACACACCGTTGGGTGGCTTGTGGAGTGTAAACGTAGATGTAGATGTAGATGTAGAAGTTCTACTCTGAGGCGAAGAGATTGGTACAAGTGATAAATTTGCAGTAGTTCGCATCAGCCAACTCAGAATATTGATGATCAAAAAGAAAAGTTACTCAAAATATTTTAAATATAGTTTTTAAGTTATGAATACTTGTCGAGTTACGTTTCTACTCCTGCCAAGCACTAGTATTTGAATCAGAAATATTTGCTTTCATGGCTTTGTGCATTCTTCATTTTCATTTGTGTATACTGTGTTGCGCTTAGACCTTCCGCGTGGAAGCCATTCAGATCCGGATCGGCAGTGGCATGTCGTACAGCCATGTCAGGTCTCCGAAAAGGGGGGGGGGGGGAGGGGTTACGGTCCGCCCTAGGAGTAGACAGCGTCCTCGCTGAGTGTTCGTGACATTGGGAGACTGCCTCGCCTACACCCGCGGCAGATGTCTGAAAAAGGTCGACACCTGACAACGCCCTCTGTAGCTGCATCCGGAATCCCAGTGACCAGCTGACCGGGACTGCTGCAAAGGTCAGCTTGGGTGGACATCTCTATTCGGTAAACGAAATATCAACCGTCGCCACTGGCATAGTAATCAGCACACAAGAAAGTAAGGTGTACAGTTGAACGCTTGTGGGAAGGTAGGTAAATATTTACTGCAACCACTGGGCGATGGTGTGCAGTTATTAACAAATTTGTATTGCCGAGGGACGAGAATGAAATGTCCTTTCCACGTAGTTATCTTTAATTTTTTACCCTATGGTTCACATTCTTCTGTGGGGGGTAGAGACTATGGAGATAAGTATTCCGAGTCTTAGATGTTAATAGTCATCGAAAAGAGTGCTTGTAAAATTTTATTGAATGAATAGATAAATCCAACCTTAGCAGTGCCACGTTCAGCAAATTCCGTCTCTCTCAGCGGCCTGTTTTATTTCCTCAGTTATTTCGGCGCGCACGTGTCTCATCAGGCAGTTGTCAAACATTCCCAAGAGCCCAAATTATACATATTGAGAACTTTGGTTTCGGATAAATCGATGAGTGCTAATGCAATTACCTATGGAGTATCAGGAGCCATTTCATCTCGACGTCTCGATATCATACAGTGATGGGGGATGTTACGACGCGGCACTGCACTCGTCAATATCTCCTCTCATTATAGTCTGTGTAGATCCACGGCCAGCCTCTACGGTGTTTGAGCTTTTCCTTCTTTTTCCACGACCTGTTCACCATTTCTTTTCTTCCTTTACGTTCTCTTGCTGAGATGTCCAGTATCGTCTATACTTGCTGCCACACTAGTGACTACATGCTTTTCCTGTATTTTTCCCTGTTGCTGATATGTGACGCATATGCTGATGAGCCAATATTCCAGTTTTCCTTCCCTTCCAGTTCCATAAATCCTTCCAGAGTTCAACAATATTTTCTCCTATCCGTTGTTTCCTATACTTTTTCGGCCGTTCTGTTCTGCTGCATTTACACGAATAAACTAGTCGGCTTTTCTAGCTTTGTACCGGAAATATGTAGGAAGCTGTTTTATTTCAGTTTATTTTATTTTATTTTATTTCTTTTCCTTTATTTGCATGCCTGAAAAGTCAGAAACGTATTTCCGTGAGTATGTGAATTGAACCCGTGTAGTTTACTGCGCACGCTAGTGTTTACTAAATTGCTATTTTTTGGCATAAATTTTAGTGCATATCTCTGTGAGCCGACCGGCGCCCGATGAGCCATTCCACGAGACTCAGTTTAAATCTATTGTTGGTGCAAAACGTTTAATTTACATAAGTGCTTTAGCATTAGCGTATTTATTTCCTGCAGGAGCTTTTATGTAAGCAGAGTAACTGTTGAAACATTAATTTTCAGTAGAGACGTTCATTTCTGTTTATGAGGTAGCGGATCTTGTAATTTGAGGCTGTAGCGAGAACTTTGTATGGTTTATTTTAGTCTATGGTTATTTTACTCGTTTATATTTTTCGTAAGTAGCGCCACGGTCAGGTAATTTACTCTCTTGCTGGGCCCAATTTGTATTTCCTCAATTACTCTTCACTGCTTTATTTATATCTCTGAAATCTGACTCAAAGTCTTTACACAGTACAATGTGGTTTGGGAATATGCCTATTGTGAGCAGACACAAGGATAACTGACTGCGGTCTGTAATCCCCTGGATGTCACGTCGGCCGTTGTCAACAGGTTGCTGGATATTGCTCAGAGATATGCGTGCATTAGGGCGCCTGTGATGACACCCTTGGTGCTGTTGAAATCCCATGCTGCCCAGGATGTCGCTGTATCCTTCTGTAGACAATATCTGACCGGATCCTCTTCAATCGAGACTGAGTGCCAGAAAGTGGTAGGTCGAAATGTCACAGGGCGGAAGGCGAAAGACAGAACAGACCACACGCCTGGTTCCTTATGCCATAGGAACAGGTACGAGGTTCTACTCAAGGCTGATGATACTTCTGAGCCAGCACAGGTGCTACTGGACCAACGGCCGATTTTTCTGCGCACTTACAAATTCAGATGATAGCGTTTGACTGGCACTGGAGCTCCTCAGAGAAACAACATGCAGGGTGGGAAAGAGCGCCAGTGTACAATCGCTATGTTTGCCAGTGGTTCTCGTCCCTCACGTGGAAGAGGCTCTGCCAGCTGCTATCGAGGGCCTTCGGTCCGACCTCCTGCAATTAGAGGCATATTCTGGTACGAATGATGCCTGCCGCTTGTGTTCTGAGAGCATCCTCGTTCTTTTTCTATGGTGCCGTAAGAACAGTCAGCACCACAGCCGTCGATAGGCCGACAACCCTCTGCAGAGACGGCGTACAGCCCAGCGATTGCCCCTCGAAGAAGACGCAGCGGTGCCGCCGGCAGAGAAGTGATATGCTCCGGCGCCACAGGAAAGCTGACTGTTCCAAGACAGTCGGACTACCGGGAAGACAGCTTTCTACTTGTGTACGGGGTATACATAAAGTCTGGCAACACTTTCAATTATTTATTGTACAACAACCAAACATTGCACAGATATCATACATATGTAATTTTGAAGAGAACCTCTGAAAGTTGTTCTTTTTCATGTCTATCGCCACAGGGTAGTTTGGTGAGTTCGTGGGTACCTGAACATGGAGCTGCCACATCGATGGATCGGCAGTGCTACATAAGGGGACAGTTGTTTCATGAAATGCCTTCCCAGATCACCAGATATCACCCCGTCTGACTTTTTCCTGTGGGGACACATTAATGATAGGATGTATGTACCACTTCTACCACGTGATGTGGAGAACTCCAGGAGAGAATATGGGAAGTGACTGCCACAGTCAACGATGCCATGCTGGAACGGGTATGACAAGAATTCGATAACCGTATTGATGACTGACAGGTCACTCATGGTCCGCATATCGAATGTTTGTAAAAAAAAATTCAGAGTTTCTCCTGAAAATGCAATATGTAAGATATTTGTACAATGTTTAGTTCTTGTGCAATAAATAATGGAAAGTGTTCCCGGACTTTATGTACACTCTGTATTTTGCACCGTATCAACTGCTTCTAGTAAGTCCACATCAGCCCGTCTTCAGTAAACATTCTAGGACAAGTACTGTTTACTACCCAGTCTTACGTTCTGGAATAGTTGTTGAACCTCAGGATCTGGAGCCTAAGCTGATTTGTACGAAGTTGGGTATCCGTCATAAATCTGTGTGTTTTGTATCTAATCACTATCAGTGTTCCAGTGGACCCTTCCTTCTCCTCCCATAGTGTTTCCCTCAGCTCACTGTAAATACCTGAAGCCGGCCGGTGTGGCCGAGCGGTTCTAGGCGCTTCAGTCTGGAACCGTGCGACCGCTACGGTCGCAGGCTCGAATCCTGCCTTGGACATGGGTGTGTGTGATGTCCTTAGGTTAGTTACGTTTAACTAGTTCTAAGTTCTAGGCGACTGATGACCTCAGATGTTAAGTCCCATAGTGCTCAGAGCCAGTTTTAAATATCTGTGGGCAGTGATGAATAAAATCTCCTGTCATTGTATCAAAAGTACTACACTTTCGGTGGATGGCTGATTTGGTGAAGGGAACTAGTATCACATGTGGGGTACGGACTCAGCTGGGTAGTTTTAGGGTCGTACTCGGGGTCGATCGTGGTCCGGTGTCCTCTGGTTTGGAGGACAGGGGCAAGATTAAATTAGAGGCTTTCACGGTATCGGCTGCGAATTTGTTGATCTACGTCATCGGGTGGAGAACTGTACGTTTCTCTTTAATACGTCAGATACCCTCTACAAGTCGAAAGGACGAGCACGTTGGGGTTTCTTTGAGTTAGGAAAGCTCAGAATTGTGATAAGAGACACTTTTACAGTCACAATCGAAGTTAGAGTAACCATTACGTTCTCAGAGAATGCTTGTCCTCGCAGATGGATGTAGAAAAAGTTAGTATGATGTTACTAAGCTGCTGGATAATCCAAGGAAAGACCCCAAAATTACTATCTATCATTTACTGTTGATTATAATTCCCAGGTGATAGGAAAAGGAAGTCGTTTGAAACCGGAGGTGAATAGCAACGAAATTCTGAATTCAGAATGGAATATTTATTTAAGGGTAGGTTAGCCACAGTGAAAGAATTGCAGCAAAGAATTCGGCAATAGCTAGCGAAGTTATCACGGATTCGAAAGGTAACTGATCGGGGTGATATTGAGCATCGAAGACAGACAAAAACTAGCAACGTGATGCTTTTATAGACCGTCTGGATCTGAAGCAAAGTGCTTCACAGAGAACTAGGAGAATATCATTAGTAATTTTTCTGATCATCGTGATGTGATAAGGACTAAATTCTTTTTCCGGGTATACATTGGCAGAGCTATGCCTTGGAAATGATGCCAGAGACAGGGATTAGTGGGACATAATTTAGAATGTGTTACCCGAAAATTAGTTCGAACAGATAATACCAAAAATGGTTCAAATGGCTCTGAGCACTATGGGACTCAACTGCTGTGGTCATCAGTCCCCTAGAACTTAGAACTACTTAAACCTAACTAACCTAAGGACATCACACACAGCCATGCCCGAGGCAGGATTCGAACCTGCGACCGTAGCAGTCTCACGGTTCCGGACTGCGCGCCTAGAACCGCGAGACCATCCCGGCCGGCCAGATAATACCAGAACCGATCCGTAAATTTAACATCTTCGACTTGCTAGCAACAAACAGAAATGAATTTATTGAAACACTTAATTTAGATAAAAGTATCAGTATACCAGTGATCATAAGACTGTGATAGCGAGTATGAGTGTTAGGCACGATAGGAAAATATTTTTGCTCAGAAAATGTGACAGGATACAAATTGCAGAGACTATCTGAGTAGTCAGCATCAAATATTCAGTGCTGAGGACGGAGATTACCACAAATGGGAAGAATTCAAAAGCACCGTTCAATGTTCCTTAGAAAAGTATGTTCTTAGCAAGGTCTTAAAGGATGGGAAACATCAAGCGTGGTTTAATAGTCGTTTCAAAGAGAGCATCATCATAGATTCAAGAGAAGTCAAAACCTAGCTCACAAACAAAAGGTGAACGAAGCGCAAATAAGCGGAAGGAGAGCAATAAAGGAAGTGTTCAATAACTCTAACAGTAAAATTTTGCCAAACCGATCTGAGTAAAAACCCGGAGAGGTTTTTGTTTTACGTAAAATCATTAACTTGTTCGAAGCCCTCTTTACGTTCACTCATTGCCTATACTGTCACCAAGATGGAAGTTAACAGTCAGAAGGCCGAAATACTGAGTTCGGTCTTCCGAAATCGTTTCACCGTGGAAGATCGTATGACAATCTTCCATTCTATCATCGTACGAGCTTCGAAATGGCACATTGAAATAATCAATCTTCGAATGGAAAAGCAATTACAATCACTTTGTGGTGGAAGGCATGAGGAACAGATGAGGTGCCTATAAAATTACACAAGGACTATGCTCCCATTCATTATATCAGATAAACGTAGATCGCTGGAGCAGTGAACGGTACCTAGACACTGGGAAAAAGAGCAAATCGATTCTGTTTTCGAGAATGGTCGTTGGACAGATGCACTTATGTGCATAAGCCTAAGCCTTTGAATCCGTCTGCTGTAGAATTATGGAATATTTTTTATGCTCATGTGCTATGACCTTTATGGAGAACTAAAATCACCTGTATAAAAACGAAGATGGATTTAACGAAAAGAGATCTTCCGAAACGCAGCTAGCTCTTTTTGCATGATATCCATAGCGCAGTAGACAATGGTGCTCAGACTGACGAAATATTCAGAATGAGATTTTCACTCTGCAGCGGCGTGAGCGCTGATATGAAACTACCTGACAGATTAAAACTGTATGCCGGACCGATACTCGAACTTGGGACCTTTGCATTTCGCGAGCAAGTGCTCTACCATCTGAGCTATCCAAGCATGACTCACGCCCCGTCCTCACAGCTTCATTTCTACCAGTACCTCGTCTCCAACCTTCCAAACTTTACAGAAGCTCTCCTGCGAACCTTGCCAAGCTCTTTGGGAGTGTTTCCAGGTGGTGTCGATGTGTATAAGAAAGTGACAACACCAGAAGACACTATCGACTTTCGGGGTGATGTGATGAGAACTAATGAACTCTGGCACCTGACTTTAATCGTAGATACACGAGCAGACTGCAGATACACAGAAAAAGAAAACCACTACAGCACAAGTACACTATTGATGACAAACCGTAAAATATTTAGGAACTACCATCCAGAGCGACCTTAAGTGGCACGATCATGTAAAACAAATATTAGGAAAAGCAGATGACAGACTCAGGTTCACAGGAAGAATAGTAAGGAAATAAAACTCATCCACGAAGGAAGTGGTTTACAAAGCACTTGTTCGACCGATTCTCGAGTATTGCTCATCAATCTGGCACGCTTAAATGGTAGGCCTGACAGGAGAGATAGAGAGGGTCCAACGACGAGCGGCGCGTTCGTTCATGAGATATTTTGATCGGTCCGAGAGCGTTGCAGTACAAACTCTAATGACAGACGCTACAAGAGAGGCGTTGTGTGTCTCGGAGAACTTTATTACGGAAATTCCGTGATAGCAGTTTCGGGAAAGAGCCGGAGAATGTGTTGCTTCCTTCCAGATGTAATTCGCCACGTGACCACAGCATGAAAATTGGAGAAATTAGAAAGAATATAGAGGCTAACCGACAATCATTCCTGAAAAGCATCATTTGCGAGGTGAACATTGAAGGGTGGGATCAATTAGTAGAGCTACACTTACCTTCTGCTTTCCACCGTCAGGTGGCTTACAGGTTAAGATTTAAATGTAAGTGTAGACGTTGTTGACGATCCAGAGCTGTACGAAAGACTTCTAAAATAATTCGCTGACTGCGAATTCCTTGAAATGAGCTATATTAGGTCGGCAGATCTACTACATAATAGTGAAATTGGAACATATGTGCCAGAAGGGCTATCGAAACCGGATTTTCCGATTATCGCCAGCAGTCGCCTTAACCACTTAGTCTGTGCACGCTCTGTAGACGGAACCAAACTTCCATATGTCACACTGTCCACATCCTGTGATGAACTTAATGGACTACGAAACAAGAATGTAGACCGTGTGACATTTGGAAATTTGGTTCGGTCCGTTGAGCGCTCATGGAAAGTGGAAGCGGTGAAGGCGACCGCTCGCGATAAGTTGGAAACCTGGATCCAAGTGCTAGACAGATTTCAATGTTGGGTAGCCGACCAACATATGATGCTAATGATATAAGCGAATTCGCAGCAACCGAATGAATTTCGAAGCAATCTGCACATCTGCGGATCATCAACAGTGTCAGTTCTTTCAGACATGTATGTTAGTATTATAAGCATCGCCGTGTACTCGACAATGTCAACATTAATCAAGATTCCACGTTGTCTCATTTCCCTGTTGGGGGAATCCAAGTAAAACTTCGAACATTAGATGATGAACGTAGGGGACTACGACGTAAGTTGTAGACAGTGTGTCGTATGGAAGTTCGGCTAGGTCCGAGTTAGTGCAACAATAGTCAAAGTGGATGAGGCAGCCACTGTAGATAAGCGGGAAATCCATTTCCGAGACCGGGTCCACCTCAAACTTTCGTGTGTCACTAATGGGTAGTAGATCGATACCTAAGACAGTTGATCTAAAGAGATTCGCAGTCAGCCAATGAATTTCGACATATACATTATGTTCTCATGTTCGTTTTTTGAACCAGTTAACGTCGAAAAATCTAAGGGCCTAAATCTGAGTATGTTTCCTGCAGCGACGAGACCTTTAGCAGATAAATGAACTTATGATCACGGATTAAGTCTTATGAAACTGATAGCAGGAAGAAAACTAACGAAATTGTCGACTCTTCGGTTGAACGCATTCATTACAAAAATTTTCTTTCGGATTTCAGCCTTAACTTTCGAATCAGAAGCAGAAAATTCTGCAATCTTGTGAAGCTGTAGGGTTCGTGTCATGACGTTCATTCAACGGACAACTAATTCCAGTCAATGATGAGTACAACATTTTGCTTTGAGTTGCTACTGATCTATCAGCCTTAAGCTTACTCCAAGTAAGAGTACTTTTCTCCAGACACCGTGCCCTAACATTCGTAAAAACTTCACAAACAAATTCTGTTGTAGTTTAACGCGTTAATCCTAAGACGGAAAAGGCAGAATAATTTATAGCGGCTGCTGTAAAAGACGGCAATGCAAACAGACTTTTCATCTCTCTCTCTCTCTTCTCTCTCTCTCTCTCTCTCTCTCTCTCTCTCTCTCTATATATATATATATATATATATATATATATATATATATATATGTGTGTGTGTGTGTGTGTGTGTTTGTAAAAAAGTTGTATTAATTGGACAAATATATTACACTAGAACTGACATGTGATTACATTTACAAGCAATTTGGGTGCATAGATCCTGATCCTGAGAAATCAGTACCCAGAACAACCAACTCTGGCCGTAATAACGGTCTTGATACGCCTGGGCATTGGGTCAAACAGAGCTTGGATGGCGTGTACACATATTGCTGCCCATGTAGCTTCAACACGATGCCACAGTTCATCAATAGTACTGACTGGCGTATTGTGAGTGGCCAGTTGCTGGGTCACCATTGACCAGACGTTTTCAATTGGTGAGAGGTCTCGAGAATGTGCTGGCCAGGGCAGCAGTCAAACAATTTCTGTATCCAGAAAGGCCCGTACAGGACCTACAACATGCGGTCGTGCACTGTCCTGCTGAAATGTAGGGTTTCGCAGGGATCGAATGAAGCGTAGAGCCACGGGTCGTAACACATCTGAAGTGTAGCGTCCACTGTTCAAAGTGCCGTCAATGCCAACAAGAGGTGACCAAGACGTGTAACCAGTGGCACCCTATACCACCAAGCCAGGTGATACGCCAGTATGGCGATGACGAATACACACTTTCCAATGTGCGTTCACCGCGATGTCGCCAAACACGGATGCGAGCATCATGATGCTGTAAACAGGACCTGTATTCATTCGAAAAAATATCGTTTCTCCATTCGTGCACCCGGGTTCGTCGTTGAGTACACCATCGCAGGCGCTCTTATCAGTAATGCAGTGTCAAGGGTAGCCACAGCCATTGTCTCCGAGCTGCTATTCCATGCTGCTGCAAACGTCGTCAAACTGTTCGTGCAGAAGGTTGTTGTCTTGCAAACGTCCCCATCTGTTGACTCAGTGATCGAGACGTGGCTGCACTATCCGTTACAGCCATGCGGGTAAGATGCCTGTCATCTCGACTGCTAGTGATACGAGGCCGTTGGGATCCAGCACGGCGTTCCGTATTACCCTGCTGCACCCACCGATTCCATATCTGCTAACAATCGTTGGATCTCTACCAACGCGAGCAGCAATGTGCGATACGATAAACGGCAATCCCAATAGGCTACAATTTGACCTTTATCGAAGTCGGAAACGTGATGATACGCATTTCTCCTCCTTTCACGAGGCATCACAACAACATTTCACCAGGCAACGCCGGTCAGCTGCTGTTTGTGTATGAGAAATCGGTTTGAAACTTTCCTCATGTCAGCACGTTGTAGGTGTCGCCACCGGCTCCAACTTTGTTTAAATGCTCTGAAAAGCTAATGATTTGCCTATCACAGCATCTTCTTCCTGTCGGTTAAATTATCTGTAGCACGTCATATTCGTTATGTAGCAATTTTAATGGCCAGTAGTGTATATATTACCCAAACCACCGTAGCATGTATGGTGGACTGTACCACGTACGAGAAATATTAGTCATTTCTTTTCCTCTTCCATTTGTAGATAGAGCGAGGGAAAAACGACGACCTGTAAGGCTCCGTACGATCCCTAATTTCTCTCTCCTTATCTTTGTGGTACATACGCAAAATGTGCTTAGGCGGAAGTAAAATCGATCTGCAGCTAGCCTCTAATGACGGTTCTCCAAATTTACGCAATAGTGCCTCGCGAGAAGGGTGTCATCTTTCCTCCAGGGATTCCCATTTGAGTTCATGAAGAATTTCAATAATACTCGCGTGCTGATCAATGCTACCGGTTCAGCACGCTTCAGAACTGCTCCGAAGTTTTCGTTTAATCCGGCCTCACGGGGATCCCTGTCACTCGAGCACAATTCTAGAACGGGGCGCACTACCATTCGCCTTCACGACTATCGATCAGACGAGCTCATTCCACTTTATATCGCTTTGCAAAGTTACGCGTGGATATTTACTCGATGTGACGGCGTCAAGCTAAGTATTAGCAACGCTGTATTCGAACGATACAGGATTGATTTTCCTTCTCCTCCGTCTTAAATTAGAATTCTATACATTTAGAGACAGCTGCTGTTCATCACACCAACTTGAAATTCTGTCTAAGTCATCTTGTATCCCTCTACACTCACTCTACGACGACATCCTACCGTACGCCACAGCATCATCATCACACGAAACTAAATTGCTGTCCGCCATCTCATTTACGTCTTTGGAGAATAACAGCAGTCCTATGACACTTTCCTTGACGCAACTCTTGCCTCTGATGTATGCTCGCTGTTGACGACAACGTGCCGGTGTCTATCAACAAAAATCGTCTTCGAGCCACAAACATTCTTGCAACCTAGTGCTTTTGTTCGGACCTTCGTTAATAGATTTCTGTCAGGCAACGTACCAAATGCCTAACGGAAATCTGGGAATATGGAATCTGATTGTTGCTCTACATCCATGGTACAGCATGTGAAAAATGGGTAAGCGAGTTTCGCACGAGAGATGATTTCTAAGTCCGTGCTGGTTTGTGGACAGATGCTCTAATGTGTTAAGGAAAATTATTATATCCAAACACACAATATTTTCAAGAATTCTGCAACAAACCGACGTTAAGGATACTGGCCTGTAATTATGCGTGTCCCTTCTTTTCCCTTTCTTATGTACAGGATGTGATATCCGGATCCGTGGAAGCTGAATGCCCGCCGAAGCTAATGGAGCCATGTGGCACAGCCTTGTCGCGTCTCTGCTCTCGCAGCGGGAGCGCACTGCTCATCTCGCTACGAGAGTACACCGGCCAATACTGCTCATCGTGGCCGACATAAATACGGCAGCCCAGCGAACGGTCAATTATTATGCAAACGTTGCTCGGATATCGGCCCCTCCTAAGTTCTATAAGTTCCTCCAGATCCTCGAATACCACGCTTCCCACCTGGCTTTCCGCATCCGCTTACCACCTCCCAGGAGGCTCCTCTACCAACTCGTGAATCTCCTGCCTCTCCTCACTCACTCTGAGCACCTCCGAATAACCTACATCATGCACAGTAGTGTCCCCTCTCCTTGCCAGTCCTAGTTTGCCGCCGTGTCTCCACTTACACGTCCCACAACCCTTCACCTGCCCTCTTCCAAAGAAATTTCAACCTCTCCCAGATCAAGAAATCCGACCCGACATATAGCCCTCCTACCAACTTTGAATCCACCCTACGCCATCCACACCTATCCAACCCCAAGGGTTCTTTCCTCCTCCTCCTCCTCTCCGCAAACCACATCCCATACTCTCCGCCTTCCACGTCGCCTTTTCCTCTCAAATCTATAAATTCTAATACAAGTTATCCCTTCCTCCTTGTCCCCCAAAACCGACTCTGCCCCAGCCCCACTTCTAACCAATCCTCATTCCTCATCAACACCATTCCCCCCTATCTTCCTCCACACCAACCCTTCTTTTCCTCTGAAATGTGCCGTCCTAGGGCAGGTTCTCCTCTACTTTCAGCGAAAGTTTTAATAGTCAGTGTATCCTACGTCGTGTTCAGTGTTTCTCAAATGTTTTAATATATTTCGTGCTTTCCAAAAGTTTTTAAATGAGCTGCCTCTCCATATTTTTATCATTGTCCTTATGCAATTCGTGAAGACAGCATATTTCTAGATATCATTTCACGTTTCCAAAAATTTAATTTCGAAATACATGTGCCTAAGTATGCGTTAAGTTGTACTGGCTAAAAAGCGGGTTATTTGTACCTCTGTCAGCCCAAGCCTCCCCTCATCTGGGCAAAGGTGCTGAAAGAAAGAAAGGAGAAGAAGAAAAAGAGCGGTGAATGTGTTCTGTAATCGCGTCTGACACTGTCGGTTATTATCATCGCTTTAGTACCGACCATAGAAAAATAATCTTGATTTAAACCTGAGCCTTCAGTCTGGTCGCGATTTTGTTTGCCTCTCTCTTTGTTCTTGACCTGGTATACCATTTTTTTTAAGGTTTCCATTTCGTTGCCTACAAAGTTACTTCGGTGCTGACTTTGTTTGCGTCCTGCCCGCCGTCTATTGGAGGCGTTTAGCTAAGCTAACGCTTGGCGTCCTGTTCTCTTCCGCAGTCTTCCCTTCCGCTTTTCGCCTTCAGATATTTCTTTCCTGGGTTATGACGCATGAGCTTTTAACCGGTTGTCGCGGATACCGCGGATATACCACTGGAGTCACGTGCACCTTTTTTCAGTCTCTTGGGATTTTTTATGAGTGAGAAGTTCTCAATAGATCAAGCTTAGTATGGCCAACGCCGCTGAGTATAATCTACAAGAACCGAATGTCAGTTCCATCTGGATCTGGTGACTCATTTGCTTACAAATTTTTGAGTTGCTTCTGTACCGCAGGGATAACTATTTCTATGGCATCAATGAGGAAGTCAGTGCAACAGTCAAACGACGGTATGTTCATACGATACTCCGGCGTGAGTGGTTCCTTAAAAGCGAAATTTAAAGCTCTAGCTTCCCTTTTCTTTCTTCTATTGCCACACCAGACTGGTCGACGAGTAACTATACAGAAGCCTTCCGCCCGCTTAGTGATTATACGTATGACCTGAATTTTTTCTGGTTCTCCTGAAAATCTTCCGTGAAAGTATGACAGTGGTAGTTGTTATATGCTTGGCGCATCGATCTTTATACAGACGAACGAATTTCTGTTAACCTTTGCCTGTCGAGACTTGCGTGTTCTTTTTCGAAACCGATAGTGCGACAATCTATTCACTCGTTATTTTCCAAATTTAATTCTCCACGGAGGGAATTGCGATTCTGAATTCACTGACTTGGCATATACGTCTCCAGAGTGCAATTTGTAATCAGTTTAAATTTTGCTCATAATTCCTCTTCGTACATCGTATAGGACTTAACTGATCTCAGTTCATTGTATAAGTGGGATGCTAATAACTTCACTGCTGGCCACTGAAATAGCTACACCAAGAAGAAATGCAGATGATAAACAGGTATTCACTGGACAAATATATTATACTACAACTGACATGTGTTTACATTTTCACGCAATTAGCGTGCATAGATCCTGAGAAATCAGTACCCAGAACAACCACCTCTGGCTGTGATAACGGCCGTGATACGCCTAGGCATTGAGTCAAACAGAGCATGGATGGCGTGTACAGGTACAGCTGACTATGCAGCTTCAACACGATGCCACAGTTCATCAACAGTAGTGACTGGCGTATTGTGACGAGCCAGTTGCTCGGCCACCATTAAACAGACTTTTTTTTTTCAATTGGTGAGAGATCTGTAGAACGTGCTGGCCAGGACAGCATTCGAACATTTTCTGTATCCAGAAAGGCCCGTATAAGACCTGCAACATGCGGTCGCGGTTTATCCTGCTGAAATGTAGGGTTTCGCAGGGATCGGACGAAGGGTAGAGCCACGGGTCGTAACACATCTGAAATGTAACGTCCGCTGTTCAAAGTGCCGTCAATACGAACAAGACGTGATCGAGACGTGTAACCAATAGAATCCCATACCATAATGCCGGGTGATATGCCAGTATGGCGATAACGAATACACGCTTCTAATGTGCGTGCAGCGCGGTGTCGCCAAACACGGATGCAACCATCATGATGCTGTAAACAGAACCTGGATTCATCCAAAAAAATGACGTTTTGCCATTCGTGCACCCAGGTTCGTCGTTGAGTACACCATCGCAGGCGCTGCTATCTGTGTTGCAGCGCCATGGGTAACCGCAGCCATGGCCTCTCCGGGCTGATAGTCCATGCTGCTGCAAAGTCGTCGAACTGTTCGTGCAGATGGTTGTTGTGTTGCGAACGTCCCCATCTGTTGACTCAGGGATCGAGACGTGGCTGCACGATCCGTTACAGCCATGCGGATAATATGCCTGTCATCTCGACTGGTATTGATACGAGGCCGTTGGAATGCAGCAAGGCATTCTGTATTGCCCTCCTGAACCCACAGATTCCATATTCTGCCGGCCACGGTGGCCGAGAGGTTCTAGGCGCTTCAGTCTGGAACAGCGAGACAGCTACGTTCGCAAGTTCGAATCCTGCCTCGGGCATGGATGTGTGATGTCCTTAGTTTAGTTAGGTTGAAGTAGTTCTAAGTTCTATGGGACTGATGACCTTAGACGTTAAGTCCCATTGTGCTAAGAGCTATTTGAGCCATTTCAAACACTCCAAATTCGGCTAACAGTCATTGGATCTCGACCATAACGAGCAGCAATGTTGCGATACCATAAACCACAATCGCCATAGGCTACAATACGACCTTTATAGAAGTCGGAAAAGTGATGCTACGCTTTTCTCCTCCTTACACGAGGCATTACAACAACGTTTCACCAGGAAACTCCGGACAAGTCTTGTTTTGTATGAGAAATTGGTTGGAAACTTTCCTCATGTCAGCACATTGTAGGTGTCACCACTGGCGCCAACCTTGTGTGAATGCTCTGAACGGATAATCATTTGCATATCACAGCATCTTCTTCCTGTGGGTTAAATTCCGCGTCTGTAGCACGTCATCTTCGTGGTGTAGCAATTTTAATGGCAGGTAGTGTACATATATACTTTTTCAAGCATCAAAGCTCTCGTATCCATGCTTATTAACTTCAGCAGCCATCGCCGCTGTGGTATCATAATCACTAATCCCTGTCCCTCTACTGACACTGTCGAAATGATCACGCTTGTTTGTAGGTAAAACGTCAAAAATATTTCCATTGCGTGTGGGCTGTCGAATTGGTTGTAGATGCCGATTTCGGAAAAAGTGTCCAAAATTACTTGAAAAGATTGTCTGTTGTATGCATTTCTAGATCTGATAGATTTCAGTTACTGAGTGCGATAAGTTATAAAAATGATGAACTAGGAACCTATTTGCAGTGTTTATTAGAAAGTAGACTAACTTGTGTTTACTGTTAGGGTGCCGCTGAGGAAAGATGAATCGTCAGTAGGAACGTTTTGTGAATAGCTCCCATAAAGACTGACGAGAACTATGTGATAAAGACATGAATCGTCTGTCTTCGATGCAAAAATTCCTGCGGAATCGGAAGTGATAAAACATAGAATTTTATTTGATGAAGAAATTTCTGAGAATATACGTTTGGAGCACAGCATTGTATGAGAGTGAACACGGACTGTGGAAAAGAAAGGACTCGAAGAATGCCGGCCGCGGTGGTCTCGCGGTTCTAGGCGCGCAGTCCGGAACCGTGTGACTGCTACGGTCGCAGGTTCGAATCCTGCCTCGGGCATGGACGTGTGTGATGTCCTTAGGTTAGTTAGGTTTAAGTAGTTCTAAGTTCTAGGGGACTGATGACCACAGCAGTTGAGTCCCATAGTGCTCAGAGCCATTTGAACCATTTGAACTCGAAGAATTTGAAATGTGGTACTGCAAAAGGATGTTGAAAAGTAGGTGGTCTGATAAGGTAAGGAATGAGGAGGTTCTGCAAAGAATCAGTGAGGAAAGGAATATGTGGAAAACACTGACACGAAGAAGGGACAGGATGTAGGACATCACTTAAGACATAAGTGTATAACTTCCATTGAAGTAGAGGGAGCCGTAGAGGGTAAAAACTGCAGAATAAATCCAGCAAATAACTTACGGCGTAGGTTGCAAGTGCTACGCCGAGGGGAAGAAGTCGGCACATGAGGGGAATTCGTCGCTACCCGCATCAAACCGGTCAAAAGACTGAGGACTCAATAAAAAGACTTTACCAAATAGCATAACAAACGTCGCTAGGATATAATCTTATAATCTTGGAAATATTTTGGTTACGTTAACAGGGGCACTCCTTTTACATTGGTCGATGAATTATAGATAATTTTACTCTCCGGCGAGAAGATAGACGTCGTTCCACACATGTTTTCTCTTAATGTAATTTGATAGTTGATGATGAAAATTCTCAGTAACTTCCACTGTTCGTCCACAATATGCATGGTGCGACCATTAACCTTCACCATGCAGTTTACTGAATTGATCAAGAAATGTCTGTCAAGAATCGCAATTCAGAGGTGTATAAAGAAACTTAAGAGACCATTTGAGATCGTTACTAACCTGGAATTTCGTATTTCTTTCAGCCTTATATTTGCGTTAGGTAGTAGGTACGTTGTTCGTTAGATAGGAAAGTAAGGGTGATCTGGTGGTTGTGGATGAAGGCAGTGAAACAAATTACAGAAAATGTATTTTAAGGAAGACCAGATTTGCTTCGATTTAATGTTCACTCCTCAGATACTAAATTGATTATTGTTAGGAACGTTAGAAATGGCTCTGTAATCCCACATACGAATTAATAGAATAATTTATGTATTACTGTAAATGAGTACTTAGTAAACCACATATATTATTGTTAAAATTAGGCCATTTGTCTAAACGCCGTCAGCAGCAAAAATGTTGTGTATGATAATTCTACTTCTATTATTACTACAGTCAAGAAGACTAATGATACAAAAATTCGCGTTAATTTGGACTTTGCATGAGATTTCAGATAGTTTGGAATAAAAGTGGTGTAAGATTTTGAATCTACAGAGTTTATGTGTACAGACACAAGGGAAAATTTTTATGTGAGGTTGCAAGTAATGTAATTCTGGAAAAAGAATTTTTCATAACAACTGATATCTTACGTTTAAGCACAACCTCTTCTGAGGGAAATGTAGGAAAATATTATGATTTTTTTCAATCAGAATAACAAGTACCGTAACATGATAGCGACGATGCTTGATTCGAGTTAAAATTTGTTAAAAGTTCCTCAGATTCCTTCTTTAAAAATGACGGAAACTCATTGGCGACTAGCATGTAGAAATCAAGGTTAAACACGGTCGTGTGAATCGAGAAAAGGAAGAAGTTCCTTTTTACCAATTTCATTATTGCGACTGCATTTTCCATCGTGACCTCCCTCCCCAAGAAAAGACCTTATTAAAATGCAGCTAATGTGAGGTTGTCTTGGACATAGGAAAAGAATGAACCTTATTCTCTGCAGTTTGCTAGAGGCAAGAAATCGGAAAAAAAGGAACTTGAAAGATGTTCGTTGGAGCTGAAATGAAAAGCGACCCCTCTAAGGGAAGCGCTGACGCCGGCCGGCGGCAGCTAATAACAGTCCGTGTCGATGTGACGGCGGCCGCCACATAGTTCCGGCCCAACTTCAGCCAAGAAGGAGCATTCGTCATTAAAAAAAAACGTGTGGCCATTCACACCGTTTAAACAAACTATCTGCAGCGTACCATCCGTTGCTGGAGAATATTATGCATACCAATCATACAGCGTAGAATGTTACAGTTTCTCCATTATACTGTTTGCTCGGAATTGCAGATACGCTGACTTGCTTACAAATGATTTTGCTCGATAGAGACAAAAGGTTTCAAGTTTAGCTCGAAAAGAAAAAGTTACATAAATAAATTTGGGTTGCAATTTCATTTGTTCAGTTTTGGTACATGATGGAACCCTGCACCATTGCTCCGATTGAGGAGCCTTTAGAGTCATATCCACTCATCTGTTATAGGGTCCCTAAAGGATTCCGCTTCCTCGGTTAGCTATACAACAATTCAAGCAAATCACATTGTTTTTATTTCAGTAAAGGAGACTGAGAACACTTAACTTAGGATTTACAAGCGAGTTGTCGCAAGCGATGGGCGCCAAGCAAATAATCAATATCCTTCACTATCATCAACGTCCATGCAAGCAATTAATATAAGACACTTGCCTCAGTATAACGGTTAGGATGACTGCTCTAATACTGTGCGTCTTCTACTGTCCGGCAGAGGCTGGCATGAGCGGTGCTTATATTCTCTTCAGCTAGAGGCCACTCATGTCGTAGTGCCATCCTAGTCAACGCATTACTGGCTGACGTCCTCTCACAGCCTTATCTGCTCGTGCGTTCTTCACCTTCGTGCAGGTGCTTTTGTTACGCCGGAACAGAGCCAAACCGAACCAAATCGCTGCGGCTCATTTCACGTTGCATCCAAACGATCTTGCTGAGTTAAAGCTATGCAGGTCAAAATAGGAGCCCTCTTTTTGTATGATTTACTGACCGGCACAATCACGTAATTTTTCGACACATTACCGGATTCGGCCGCCGCAGCCCTCTACAAATGTTAATGTTATTCTAATGGTAATCGCCGGCCGAGCTGTTCTAGGCGCTTGTCTGGAACCGCGCGACCGCTACGGTCGCAGGTCCGAATCCTGCGTCGGGCATGGATGTGTGTGATGTCCTTAGGTTAGTTAGGTTTAAGTAAAGTCTAGGGGACTGATGATCTCAGATGTTAAGTCCCATAGTGCTCAGATACATTTGAACTATTATTAATGCTAATCTTTCCTAAGTCTTAGCTGGCAGCTGCCACATTTATGTGTAGTTAGTGCGTCCTACGTTCCATTTTGAGAAGCCTTTTGCAGGGAACCAGTACGTAAGTGTGAGGAATCAGAACCTGTTGCTTCCACCTTGAAGGTGTTCAGTACTTTTTAAAGCCTAGGATTGGTATCTATTCGTTGGCTGGTATCTACTTTACAACAAGCTTATAATGGGACATACAACAGGTTAATTTTGTTATGCAGGGTGAGCCAGATAAGTCATAACATCCCTTTCATCTCCCCAGCCGTAATAGATACAAAGATGCCGTTTGGACACTGAATTTCAGGGACAGGGGATACTTGAATACATCATATTTCATGTTTGTGCTATTTTTTATTACAGAGGTATGAGACCATCTTTGGTTTTTTAAATGGAACCCTATGTTATTATTATTTATTTAGCGTATGGCAGGTACGTATCACGTTTATGCAGAAATAAGCTGCTAAAATAACTTTATAACTTTGGCACTAAAAACAAGACATAAAAATTAAATACAGTTATGTCATGAACAACATATATATAATTACAAATTAACATTTAAGTTTTTAATATATTGAACTGCACTTCGAGTCGCATCCAGGAAGTCCGTTGTTTGACCTGAGTAGGCTCCCAGAGGGTACTTTGCAATGATGTGCCTGATCGTCTGCTTCTCAGCGCCGCAGTCGCACTTTGGGGATGGTGCTGTTCCCCATTTGTGTAGAGAGTCCGCACATCGACCGTGGCCCGTCCCGATCCTGTTGAGGATGGTCCAGGTTTTACGTGGTAAGCCAAAGCCTGGAGGTCTGTTCGACGGTTTCAGTAAGGTGTTTACCTGTGGTGGTGCTGATTCTTCCATTTTCCAGCGTTCCTCCAGATCTTTGGCCCTTATAAGAGGTGTATGTCTAGAGCGCAATGTATCTCTCTCAATGCCATTGCTCAAAGCGTGAAGCGGAAGTTTCGGGTTGCCTTGTATTACTTTTAAATTCTCTGAGAATCGCATGTTCTCTTCGTAAGTGAGGTAGCGGTATGTGGCACAGTATAGGTAGCCAGTGAATGGGGGTTGATTTTATTGTACCTGAAATAATACTCATAGTTTGGTTCAGTACTGTGTCCACCATTTTGGTGTGAGCGCTCTTTAGCCAAACAGGGGAACAGTACTCTGTCACAGAGTAGACAAGTCCCAAAGCAGAGCATCGCAAGGTAGAGGCAGAGGAGCCCCAGCTGGTACCACATAGTTTCTGAATGATATTGTTCCTAGTACGGATTTTTGCAGTAGTGTTAAAGAGGTGTTGTTTGTAGATCAGGGTTCTATCCATCACTCCCAGATATTTTGGATTTTTATTATAAGACAGAATATTGTTATCAAAACATATCTTAAGGCGTATGTTAGCCAATTTATTATTCAGGTGGAAACACATAACCTCAGTTTTAGTTAGACTAGGTTGTAGTCTCCATTCACGAAAGTACGTTCCCAGCAAGGACAAGTCGCTTGTCAGAACAGTCTCAGTATGCTCCACATTTCGATGTTATGTAGCTATGGCCCAGTCATCTCCACATCCAAACTTTTCAGATTTAGTATTAGGCATATCGGCTATATACATGCTGAAAAGTACCGGTGCAAGGACTGGTCCTTAAGGCAAGCCATTTTTGAGCTTCATTGTTTGGCTCCTATAATTTTCACGTATCACCTGGAATGGTCTGTTGCAGAGCATCTCGTTGGTAAGTTCAAATGGTTCAAATGGCTCTGAGCACTATGGGACTCAACCGCTGTGGTCATCAGTCCCCTAGAACTTAGAACTACTTAAACCTAACTAACCTAAGGACATCACACACATCCATGCCCGAGGCAGGATTCGAACCTGCGACCGTAGCAGTCGCACGGTTCCGGACTGCGCGCCTAGAACCGCGAGACCACCGCGGCCGGCTCTCGTTGGTAAGGTTAGCCATTTTCAAACATGGCACGATACGAAGTAGTTTGTAAATCAGACCTTGCCTCCATACAGTATCATAAGCCGCTGTCAGTTCTATAAATACCATGGATGTTTTTTCTTGTCTTTGGAAGCCTGCTTCGATGTAGGAAGTTATTGAGAGGACTAGATCTTTGCAGCTCCTGTTTGGCCGGAAGCCTGCTTGTTCCACAGGGATACACATTAGGATATCTGGACTTATTCTGTTACATATAAGTCTCTCCAGTTCTCCAGTAGTTTGTAGATCATGCTAAGAAGGGCAGTTGGGAGGTAGCTGTTTGGTTGGTCATTCGGTTTACCTGGTTTCAGTATCACTATGAATTTTGCTTTCTTAAGGGTATTTGGTATTCTTGCAGTTTCCATCATGCTGGAGAAGAACTGTGCAAGCCATAATTTTGCAAATTTACCGCAGTGAATCAGAAACTCTGGATGAATTCCATCAAAACCTGGGGCTTTCCGTGGCTTGATGTCTCTCAGAGCCAGTGTTATCTCTTCGAATGAGAAGGGCTGCGAGTGTAGTGAATTGTTTCCTACTAAAGATTTCAACTTTTTAAGTTCCTTTTTAACTTTTATGGTATGAGCTCGATCCCCAGGAGCTCTAGAGGTTTTACTGATGTGCGCCGCAACTGTTGGTCGTTGGGGAACCAGACAATCGGTAAATGATCTCCTGGTCATAATCAAATCACGATGACTCACGGAACCCTATGTAAAATTTTAGCGTAACATGATTGGCTTCAAATATTTGTATATTATAATATTTAGGCGAATAGTTTTGAGACACAGACATGTTCCCGTATCGTATTCGTCCTTCGAAGCGGCGTTGTCCAATACGGCCTTTCCTGTTGACCACTGAGGAACTTAACAGGGAAGGCGTTGTTTACCTGCTTCTCGATATCGCCGCAAGGTGACACACGAGGTAGCTGGAGAGAAGGGTATAAGTCTGCTGATGCGGTAATGAGACATCGCATTTCCTTCACAGTTTCTTGGAACAGACATTAACACCAACGAAGAAAAGTTACATATGCTTCTAGTGTGTGGTGAAAGCGGAAGAAATGCTGTTAGAGCAAGAAAGCGATATGGAGAGCTGTATCCTGATCGTGAGCGTCCTACGCGCCACCTTCTTGCACGTATTTGCAAGAAACTACTTGAGTCGGGATCACGGTAGGCCATACAGCGGACAAGGCAGAAAACTGCAACTCGTCAAGTACATGAAGAGGGCGTTCTGGCGTTGGCGGATAACGACCCTACTGTTTCGTCGCGACGTATCGCCTCGGAATTTGGTATGTCAGAGAAGTGCTGTACGCATAGTGGACCAGCATACCTCTAATTACATCAAGCCTTCTCCGGTGTGGTTTTCGAACGAGGACAGGAATTTGCCGGTTTGCTCTGCAGCGCCTACAAAATGATCCAATGTTTTTTCAACTTGTGCTTTCTACTGATGAAGCGACTTGCTCCAACCACGGTAATATAAATTTGCATAATATGCATTACTGGTCAATACAGAACCCTCATTGGCTTCGACAAGTACAGCATCAGCAACCGTGGAGTGTTAACGTGTGGTGCGGCATCATCGGAAATATAATTGTCGGGTCGTACGTCATTCCGGGTATACTAAATGGCAATGGCAATGCACAGTTCCTTCGAAACGTTCTGCCCATTTTACTGGAAGAGATACCACTGACTATGCGTCTGTGCATGTGGTTCCAACATGACGGATGTCCTGCTCACTCTTCCCGTGTGGCTACGGAGCTGTTAAACGAAAATTTCACGGATTGTTGTACAGGACGATGTGCTGAATAAAGTGGCCAGCCCTGTCTCCTGTTTTGATCCCTCTTGATTTTTTTTCTGTGGGTAGCAATCAAACATAAAGTGTATGCCCAAATACCAATTACGCCAGACGATATGAAGCAACGTATCATCGAAGCGTGTGCTGGTATCTCAAGTGACATCCTCACAGCCGTTCACAAATCTTTCGAACGGTGATTACAAATGTGCATTGCAACAGAGGGGAAGCATTTTGAGCACATGGTTCAGTAAAGTTTTGTATAGAGTACAGTTTGTATTTTGCATCTTTGTGTGTATTTTCTTTGTACTGTCATCAATAGTAAATATTTTCAAATAAAAAACAAATACGTACGAAATAATTGTGACCAATAAAGACCTCCTCATTTACATTTGTATTTCTGTTGCTTAAAATGTATTAACATCTTGTAGTATTTTAATACTGTATGTCGTCTACTATTTTGGTATCATCGTCGTCGAATAACTGAATAATATTTGCGCGAATCATCAGTTAATTTTTCCGCAAAATATCGCAGTATATACTACTATTGTCGGGTAAATGGGCGTGTTTGTCTAAGGAAGGACTCGCGACGTTTACCATGTACTCTACACAACAGGACAGGTCGCATGTGACAACGCCGCTTTGAAGGACGAACACGACATGAGAACATATCGGTGTCTCAAAAACTATTCGACTAGATATTATGATATACATATATTTCAAACCGTCTTTTTGTCCCATTATGTTACGCTAAAATTTAACATAGGGTCCCATTTAAAAAAAAAGACAAAGATGGCCTCATATCTCTGTAATAAAAAACACCTCAAACATGAAATGTTCAAGTAGCTCCTGTCCTTGCAATTCACTGTTCAAACGGCATCTTTGTATCTATTACGGTCGGCTAGATACGAGGGGTGTTATGATTCAGCAGCCTGTTTATAACATAGCGGATTAGTAGCATGTTACACCAGTTAACTTTTATTATGTCCTGTTTGGTGATTCATGAGTGTCAGCCAACACGACACATGGGAACAAGAGTTATTTAAAACAAATTCATAGATGCAGTCTTTCACTGACGAGATAATTCGATAGGCTCTTTATTGGTATATGCTTGTAGCTGCGAATCGCTGTACAGAGGATATGTCTGTATATACGTGTACATAAATATTTCGCAAGCCACTGTAGAGTGCATCGTGTAAGAGATATATTAACAGTATTGTTATCTGTCCATTTCCATCAGCGTATTAATCCAGTGAAGAATTGCTATATACATCCTTCTGTGTGCATCCTATTTTATCCTCAGACATCGTTAAATGATGAATGTGATGGCGCCAGTGTAATGATCCCACTGTGTGCTTCGAATACAGTGTGTGTAAGAGTATCTCAGAAACTTTAATGGTTTACTCCTGATATCGAAATACAGCAAAATGTTGGTATAAACTTCAGTTCGAATAACCTTCGTTAGCGAGGAATGCCTGAATTTGTTACTGATGGCACAAGAACGGTACATTTAGCGTATACATGTAAATTTAGAAAAAAATTTCAAAGTGGCCTACTCTTGCATCCTTACATCTCCTAGGCCGGCGTTCCATACTTCTGTGTGCGCTATGTAAAACTCCTGAGGGGCTAGGCATTTGGTCAAATTCATTTCGTGTATATTAGTTCAGAAGATCGACATTGCGTACGGGATTGAATACGCCAACAATTTAAAATGTCCGAAACATAAAAATTCCATTGAATTCAAATGTCGAGGTAGGTCATGTCACGCAACTGATCCCCTTATCCAATACATTTGCTCTGCAACATACTATCGAGATGCAAATTTTTCATGGTAAGTCATGTGGACCACCATCGTGAGTAAGCCACTTTTGCTGGACACGTTCGAGAGGTGTATCAAGTAAATGAAGCCTCTCTTCTCTGAGGAACTGTAAATATGTTTGTCCAGAGAGACACTGCGGAAATAAGTTGGGGCCCTTGAGATGATCATGAATAATTCTACACCATACGTTGTGGATGAATCTCTGTTTATGTCTGCTTTATCCGCTGCCCACACTGGTACTTGGGCAGTTCAGTACTTCGTGGACTTCACGTGACCACGAAGCTGGGAGCCAGCAGTCCCTAGACCTGTCGCAGATGCCGAAACCCTAACGTAGGACACCTCCGCTGTGTGCCACTGGAGTGCGACGTAGTCTGCAGCGTCCGCAGTGACCGTATCCGAGACCGGGCTGTCCTGCTACGTGTCGCCAACGCGATATTTCCTGTCACACAACAGCTTCAGCGGTGAAGCATGTTCCGCGCTACTGGGGGATCAACAGACAGGGAGACGCCATTTTCGTGTATTTGTGAGCACGCCAGGGATGAACACTAGCAGCATCGGAGGCAGACGAATGTAAATTAACGCTAATATAGAGACCCTTGTATCCATGAGCCGTCTTCTTCTGCTGCATCCACGCCTTCTCCAGAAGAGATGCACTGCCCACTATAAGCCCTCCCATGATTGCAGAAGTACAACTGAAGGTGAAGATTGACGACAGCCTGAAGACAATAGCCAATTCCATGGTTCCGCAGCAGGAGCATCCTTGGTAGCAATAACAGCATGTTCTGATTTCAGAGCTTATTTAGACCAATGTGCTTTTTTTTTCGTTTCTCCTCATTTTAAGTACGTGCAATAACGGTGGCATTAAGTAACCTAAGCTCAGACCGCCTGGTTGGCCGTGCCGCCTAACGCACGGCTTTTCGGGCGGGAAGGAGCGCCGGTCCCCGGCACGAATCCGCCCGGCGGATTTGTGTCGAGGGCCTGTGAGCCGGCCAGTCTGTGGATGGTTTTTAGGCGGTTTTCCACCTAACTCGCCAAATGCGGGCTGGTTCCCCTTATTCCGCCTCAGCTGCACTATGTCGGCGATTGCTGCGCAAACAAGTTCTCCACGTACGCTTACGCCATCATTACTCTACCACAAAAACATAGGTGGTAGATTCGTCTGGTGTGAGACGTTCCCTGGGGGGTCCACCGGGGCCGAACAGGAGCGGCGGAGGGGTGGACTGCGGTAGTCGCCGTGGGGTTGCAGACCACTCTGGCTACGGCGGGTATGGAGTCTCTTCGCCATTTCTAGGTCCTCGGTTAACATAACATAAGCTCCCATTCGTGCTCTGATACACAGGTCGACGGATCTGCCACCGTGTCTACCATGCGATAGCATCACTGGATGCCGCATGAGGTTCCTGGATCAGCACAGCCTCTCCTCCCATTTACCGGCTTCTTGACCTTAGAGCCGCTACCGCTCACTCAAGCAGCAACACTCCGTCCCAGGAAAAATACCTGGAAGTACGACGAATCCAGCCTGTGCCAGCCCCATAGCAACGATTTATGTTGACCTCTGTAATGGTAGTAAAGGCTCAGGATGTTAACACATCTTTTCAGTCAATTACAGACAGAAATGTATCCATTACTGGAAACAGTAAGTTATTCTGTGACCTATCTTAGTTTTGTAAATGTAAATTTACCATGTACCATTTTGTAATATGCCACTGTAATACTACTATGAGCAGAATCGACTTTAATCTCAAAACAAAAGAATTTTGTAGGCTTTCAGAGTACCTGATAATCAGCCCCACGTTTCGAAAACAATGGAAAAAAAGAATTTTTGTTCCATTTGGTGCATTCACTTAGTCAGATTAATATCAGTATTGTTAATACAGTATTTACTAGTTTCAGACGGTAAGTTTTCATGCTCTCCGCCTTTAGATTCACTTCTTTATATTACACCCAAATACTTTTGCCATGTGGCATTCTCAAGGTGTTCACCAATGACCTTATAATCAGAAACTGTCAGGCTCTTTCTTTCGTTATAGGCATTGTTTTAATCCAAATTTGAACAGACTCGCTAAGAAAACCTGGCCATCAGGATTCCTGTTTGTAGGCTACCTGCAACTTAAGCACTGATTCATTTACAAGTATTTACGCTTTTTCTCCTCTTACACGACTCATATTGTTTCTTCCGTTACAACTTTTACACCTCTTTTGTTGTTTAACTAAGATTTGGATAACACATAGTTTTTTTTACTCATTATTTGACAGATATTTTTCAGTCAGTTATTCATTGCTGCTGACAAAAGTTGTATGAACCTGTAGGTTTCTGGTTGGTAGGAATAGAATTTTGACAACTTTATGTTCGAACCAGCAACAAGTAATACCTATTAGAGGTATAATAGTCCAGATACTTGATGATGTGCTTGCTAGGTTGCGAGTTGGCGATGGCATTTTGTTCGATACCTTCCAAGTGGTGTAATAGGCGTGCACTGGTATCTGACCGTTTCTAGCAGGTAGCATAAGATCTAGGGAGGTCCTCGATTTTGGTTGGCTAGCACTGTTCCAAATGCCGTACATTTGGTAGTTTGATGAGGCTGTTGGTCTTATATCTCTTGCTCCCTAAGAAAACCTGCCGTTCATTAAATTGTAATCCCTAAGTTTTCTGTTGAATTTACAGCCTTCAGATTTGTGTGAGTTATCGCGTAATCGAAATTTAGCAGGTTTCTTTTAGTCCTCATGTGAATAACTACAAATTTTTCTTTATTCAGGATGAACTGCCGCTTTTAGCACCATACAGATATCTTTTCTGAACTAATTTGCAGCACGTTTTGATCATCTGATGACTTTACAAGATAGTAAATGACAGCGTCATCTGCAAACTATCTAAGACGGCTACTCAGATTGTCTCCCATAGATCAGGAACAATAGAAGGTCTATAACACTTCCTTTGGGAACGCCGGATATTACTTCTGTTTTACTCGATGACTTTCCATCTATTACTACGAACTGTGACTTTTATGACAGTAAACCACGAAACTATTCGCACAATTGGGGCGGTATTCCATTGGCAAGCAGTTTGGTTAGAAGACGCTTGTGAGGAACGCTGTCGAAAGCCCTCTGGAAATCTAAAAATATGGAACCAATTTGACATACCGTGACGATAGCACTCATTGCATCACAAGAACGATGTTTTCTGAATCCGTGCTGACTGTGTGTGAATAAACCGTTTTCTTCGATGTAATTCATCACGTTCGAACTCAGAATATGATCTGAAACCCTATTACAAATCGACGTTAGTGATATGTGCTTGTAATTCAGTGGATTACTCCTATTTTCCTTTCTAGGTATTGGTGTGAGTTGATTAGTTTTACAGTCTTTTGGTACGGATCTTCCTGCGAGTGAGCTAAATATACAGCTATTGTATCAGTATACTCTGAAAGGAACCTGGTTGGTACACAATCTGAACCGGAGACCTTGGCTTTGTAAAGTGATTTAAGCTGCTTTCCTACACCGAGAATATCTACTTCTATGTTTCTCATCTTGTCAGTTCTTGACTGGAATTCAGGAATATATACTTCGTCTTCTTGGTGAATGAGTTTCGGAAAACCTTGTTTAATAACTCTGCTTTAGTGGTAATGTCATAAGTGACTTCACCGTAGTGAAGGTATTGATTGAGCCTTGCCACTGGTGTGCTTTATACATAACCAGAATCTCTTTGGGTTTGCTTCGCGATTGTGTGACGGAGTTTCATTGTGGAAATTAGTAAATGCATCTGACATCGAAGTAGGCGCTATATTTCGAACTTCTGCAAAACTTGGCCAGTCTTCGGTATTTTGCGTTCTTTTAAATTTTTCACGTTTTTTCGTTGGTTCTGCAACAGCGATCTGACCCGTTTTTTGTACCATGGTATCTCTCTCTAAGTTTCCGCCGATATTATCTCTTTGAAATCATTCCACATGTTTTTTGCGATTATGTGACCAGACCCCAAGGACTAGATATTTACCCTTGCACGACTTTGTCGTCAGAGAACAATTTCATAGCGGTGCTGATCTTATCTGACAAATCGTTTATGTATTCGTATATTGAGAGCATATTAATGTCTTATAATCCTTCTATGGGATACACCCGAAGTCACTTTTGGTTCTATACAACTGCCACAGTCCAGTTTTACGTACTGAATTTTATTTGTGAAGTATCCTGGATCATCACAAATTTCTGAATATACTCCGTATAATCAAGTCTCGGCAAGTAGTCGATGCCGTTGTACGGTTTTCCATGGCTGGCAGACGACTGAAATGGACCTTTTGTTCCACACCGATACGGGTATTTAGCCGGTATCACTTCCCGCACAGAGCACTCGTGGTTACTTCCGAATGTTTCGAGCTCAAAGTCATCTCTATTGCTCATCGAGCACCTAACATCAGTGTTAGGAAGTTCACACAGTCACTGACACGACAGCGCAGCGCGAGAAAGGTATATCTGTGTTGCCGCACTACGCAAAGTACGTGGCCTGATAGTCCGACAAGCCTTCAGGAAGTTCTGCGGAAGCGACGTTAGTGTGGCACTTGGTGCGTAGGGCTAGCTGCTGGACATGTCCGAAAGAACAGAGACCATCTGCATATAGATAAGGCTTACCGGCCGATGATCTTCATTGCAGATGCGCTCACATTGTCCGAACTCTTACGGGAATCGGTATATTAACTGCACGAGTAGTGAGTATGGTGAGCAGGGGCACTACAAATGTAGTGTGTGGACAGTAAGTTGGCAATATGGGTTTTACGGGGAGCGTGGCAGAGGTAAGTCCCTGGAGTCGCACTATGCGAGGTGTCTTCGGAGGCTCAGACGGATAGAGCGCTTGCCATGCAAGTGGGAGAGCCCGGGTTCTAGTCGCGGTCAAGGCACACATTTTCGACTGTCCTCGTTGATATTTATTAACACTTATAAGCAGCTAAAGGTCTGGATTTTACTGTAATTTCATATATTATTATTTACCTACCCGATTCACCGTTTATGATCCTACCTGCCGAATATCTGACCTTCGTGAATAACTCATTGCCGATCTCAACTGTCTGCCCCCTATTCACAGGAATTACCAACCTGACTTGACAGTGAATCATGCATTCAGGGAAATGCGACACATTGTGAAAGCTGAAGTGTGGCAGTGGAACCTCTCCTCGACCAGCTTCGTGGCTGCGATGTATAATATAGTTAGGAGCACAGCTGCAAACTGCCGTCCATGAACAAGTTACGCGAGTCAAGGCCCCCGGGCTTTCATGTCCTGCTCTGTGTCACGATGAAATTTGCAAAGCCGCCTCCGCTGTACTAGTTTTCCAGCGGCGCTGCAGACCTAGTTTACCTCAGTGCATGCGTGATGTACTAGCTGATGGACGTTAACTACACAGCATGCATTATAAGCTGCTGATGAGCTGTTTTGGTGGTCTGTCATAGCTGCAGTGCTAGAATACTCCGGCGTCGTTAATATGTATGGAGCCACAGCAACATCGACCGAAGACGTCACTTCCGTCCATTCGTTTGTAAAGTAACTGTGGGACACGAGAGTAAGTGAAAAACACTCTTATCAGCATTTAGTAATGATGCGAACTGACGCCTTCTTTAATCATAAATATATGTCTGAGTAAAGCTAAATATAATTATCTTTACATGAAGAAAAATATCGGCAATAACCTTGAAATCATGTGCTACACACATGAGTCTTGTATACGAACTACTGAATTTGCTCACGGCAGTTTTCTTGCCCTATCCACGCATTAACTTTTAGAAGCCAAGTTAATAATCAAATTGAGTATTTTAGTAATATTGAACCTTAAATGGCTGAACTACCCATGTATCACCACAAACAAACAAAACCATGGAAACAGTGAACGGCAGAGGGACTGTGATTGAGAATATTGGCGCATTTAAGTTTACAAAATAATGAAGAGTTTTACTCAACCTAGAAATAGGTACAAATGATTAAAATTTTATATCTTTGACCTATTATCCAAGAGCATAAGCGAATATCTATTACAAAGATATACGTGTGAAAGAAAGCTGTGAGGCAGCTATCGCTGACAGGAGTAGTTCGCCAGAGGCTGGCAGCGTCTTTTGCGATGCTCCGATATGGGCAGTCACTTAGTATTAAAGATTCAGCGTAGTAATTTCAGTTCTGTATATTAATGATTTATGGAAGAGATAAGATTTGAGGTAAAATTAATTAAGAAAATGCTACACATATTATTGTGAAATTTTGATGAAGAATCTTTCTACGTATTGTTACATTGATCTACAATGAGGTAAGCAATATTCACGTATTTATACGCTTTTTCTGTAGAACAAATTTGAATGAGACTAGATTTGTAAGTAACCCCAAGCATTTTTTGTATTTTTTGTAAAGATCATTTGTGTAAATGTCATTTTTATGATATGGCTTAACAGTTGCAAGTCAGTTTCACAGCATAGTAAAATTGTCAAGTAAGATATTATAGACATTCTCCTCACATTATATTCCGCTTCCCAGTTCCAAGTCACTTTCATTTAAAAAACTTCTACGTGTGTCTCAGTCAAATATTTAGCATTTTGGCTTTTGCAACTATTGTTAGTTTAGTAGTGCTGAGAGCAGAACTACGCATTACCCAGGGCAACACCAGTACGAGGTAAGGAATTTAATACGTACAATTTATTGATTTTCGCACAGGGACCACTTTTGTAGCTATTAAGATTTACAGAACCGTAGTAAGGTCGAGTTGATCAAAATGTACTTAACTCTAATCTACCATTATCGACCGCAGGTTTTAAGTAGTTTGAGTTTGTACTGTATGTGAACTGGGGACCTAGAAACGACGGAGAAACTCCGACCCCGCCATAGCCGCAATGGTCTGCAACCCCACAACGACTACCACAGTCCACTTCACCCCTCCGCCGCCCCACACCGAACCCAGGGTTCGGCCAACGGTGGACCCCCCCCCCCCCTCCCCCCTCCAGGGAACGTCTCATATAAGACGAGTGTAACCGCTATGTTTGCGTGGTAGAGTAATGGTGGTGAACACGTACGTGGAGAACTTGTTTGCGCAGCAATCGCTGACATAGTGAGGCTGAGGCGGAATAAGGGGAACCAGCCCGCATTTGCCGAGGCAGATGGGAAACCGCCTAAAAGCCATCCACAGACTGGCCGGCTTACCGGACCTCGACACAAGTCCGTCGGGCGGATTCGTGCCGGGAACGAGGCGCTCTTTCCTATTCCGGAAAGCCGTGCGTTAGACCGCTCGGCTAACTGGGGGAGAGGGAGGGGCAGTTTGGGTTTACTGGTATTGCTTTCTTGCTAGTAGACAGATAGTTTAAAACTGAGTCAGGTAAATATATAGATATTCGTAATCAGATACACATTCAGCAGACGACTTAGTATGACTAATCTTTGTTACACGTAGAAATTACATCTTACTTTAGACATATATGTTAAACCTTTATTAACTACAACTATCTGGACAATCAACTGATAAATTATACACAAAAATGGCAGTTTCAAATCAATTAAGGAATGATGTTTCACTGGAAAAGCATGAATTTTGGTGGAAGCTATACAAATTTTACCCTGAATTAATCCATTTTACAATTGAATGTGACTTTGTCTACGTGATTCCTCTACGCGACCCTAGTCTGTTTAAACTGAATCACCTTCGTTCCAGTGTACCACGAAGTATGGTTCATCTGAGAGCAGGAATTTGTGAATATCATTTAACAACTTCACGCCAGTGGAGCAGTACTTTGCCTCCTCATCTTGATTCAGGCTGCAGCAGCAAAAGGCGAAATGCGGACGCCGGGGGATGCGCTGCGGCAGCTACCATGTCCTGACGCATCCGTAACATACATAAACTATGCGGTTCCGCATTCTGTTTATGACAGCGTGGGCAACCTCCCTGCAAAGTTCAATGTGGCACGCACCCAATCGCTGGTCTGCCCAAACCAATTTCATTCACAGGCACGAATGGTATGTTCTGGAATGGTGGATGACCGACTCATGGCGAATAGGTTCACCCGCGTAACACATGATATGTCCGAGATGAAATGCTGTTCCACTGTCGGTTTAGCTGGTAACTGCTACAGGCTCTTAGTCCACCACAAGAAACAGACCACAAGTCTCATACACTAGGGAAAGACTTGAAGTTTCCCATCAGGGGAGGACAAGACGAAGAAGAATCATTGCAGCTTTCCACCAAGCGCCGGTACTGGAGCTGAATTAACGAAACGAAACCGCCCCCAAATTCCACAAACGAATCAGACTATGCTCTATACATTGAATCTCACCTCTTGACTGTTATGTTGGCCTGTTACCCTTCCACATTGGGGAGCAGGCCATTACTTCGTATACGCTGAGAGGAGGTAATGAGCATGTCCCACTATCTGTTCCAAGAAAAAATAATATTTTGGACCAGGAAGAGTCATTCTCATGGTAAGTATGATCATGTCTTGACAAAAAACATCTACCTAGGCGAGACATCAATCCCTCACTGACCGATTGATCTAATCTTTATGGGTGAACCCTTTCCAGTTTCTGAAAAAAGGCTGTTAAACTTTCCGGAGAGTCAAGCCTGTGAAAGACATGTTTTTCCACTCAATAAAACGACCTGGTGACCTCATGGTGTCAGGGGGGAGGGTTACAGTCCGACCTTCACAAAACACATACACCAGCCACTGCGTGCGTATCATCCCAGCTTCTAACATTATATCATCCCAGCTTCTACCATGGTAATGCACAGCGTTTTATGAACTTACCACTACTTGCATAAAATCTCAAATTACAACAGTCTCTCTCTGAGCAGGCTCTCTGAAATGGCTTCCTCCACACGGTTCCAGCCATCAGTCATCTTCCACAATGAATTGGCGCCTGCCCCAAATAAAATGTTTTACAAATTGGCGCTCATATGTCGGACCCTAAGTGAAAGGAGGAGAGAGCTTCAAACGGAAGTGCCTCTGCAGGTAAGACTGCATCTCAGGATCACTCTCGTGGACAGGTCACTCTGCTCAGTTAATCTCGCTCTCATTTTTTGGTTGCCTCCACTACAGCCCCCTCGGTACAAGCTCTTTAAAGGTTACGTCAGTCAAAGGTTACCAGGTCATTCTGCCCACAATTTCCTCATGTAGGAAGTGTCATTAACCACTGGTTGGCTCTGAGCATTATTGGATTTAACATCTGAGGTCATCCATCCCTAGAACGTAGAACTACTTAAACCTAACTAACCTAAGGACATAACACACATCCATGCCCGGGGCAGGATTCGAACCCGCGACCGTTGCGGTCTCGCGGTTCCAGACTGAAGCGCCTAGAACCGCTTGGCCACACCTACCGGCAATAAACCACTGAGATCAAGACCTAAAATATGAACGTTAATCTTACTAACAATGTTTTTAAAGTGACAGAGTGGCGTGCCACCTCTCAATAGTAAAGGAGCATTTTTCTCTATGCAGATTATTCACACTGATCTTACATTCCCTCCCATATCTTTTTGTAACATGGTTTTCTCCATCGTAGTTAATTCTGTGGATATCTATGATAACCAGTGGAGTACATAAATTATTGAGGAGGCACTGTTTGTTCATGAAAGGGTCCTTCATATACGAAGACACATTTCGAAGACAGGAGCACACAAAATTATTTTCAACAGTTTAGTTTTCATTCTATATTCTATAAAATTCATCCCTTCTTTCTCCCTCTGTCATTGTGCAAGGAATATTATAAACCTATTTACAGTATCAGGGAAAGCAGTCTGGGAACAAAATCCCAGTATGGATTAATAATGTTCATAAAATACGGGAGACATAATCGAACAATCAATACTCAGGTTGGAAAATCAACAATATAGGGAAATTATTGTTAAAAATGAAGACATTCATCCAGCTGTATTTAACTCCTGAGTTACTACACATCTATAACACGGCTCACGTCCATACTGCTTTCTAGTATCAGCCGTAAGCAGTTGACGTCAACAAGTGTATGGGCCTGAAGATGACATTGTTACGACGTTGAAAGTAGTTGACACAAAGAAAAAATCGACACCTTAAATACCGCTGGAGGAATTTGTCTTTTTTTAATATAAATTTTAGCAGCTCACGTCCCACTGCCCTCCATTACAACTATGGATGTACGAAGATATAAGGAAATGGCCGCTGCCAGAATGTGGCCAAGAGCAAAGCAAATTATCCTGCAACAAAACATGCTCCTGAACATGACATGCTTGATTTCAATAGTTGCTTCACTACCTGAGCCATCTGGATCCTCCCCTTCACCACCAGCTCTTCTGTACAGCACAGGTAGGAGTTATTCTTACAAGACATTCTCCGCTCCAAAAATCATCCTGACCGCAGCCTAGGGTAACTTAGTGTCCCCACAAACTCCACCTAATTGTTTCCATACCCTCTGCCCTTTTATCTCGTCTCTATTCTCGAACTCTCACCTTCTTTGTTTTCCGACACTTGCCAACGCTCCTACCCATCTTCTCTTCAGCACTCCCCATTTCCTCCTTCCTTCCCTCCTACCTGCCTCACAGCCACGGCTTGCCATGCCATTTCCACCTGGCGCCTCAGTTGGACCAGCGTTCATGCTGGACGTGCAGACCGCGTGAGACGACGCTTCATCCAGTCCCAAACATGCTCAATGGGGGACAGATCCGGAGATCTTGCTGGCCAGGGTAGTTGACTTACACCTTCTAGAGCACGTTGGGTGGCACGGGATACATGCGGACGTGCATTGTCCTGTTGGAACAACAAGTTCCCTTGCCGGTCTAGGAATGGTAGAACGATGGGTTCGATGACGGTTTGGATGTACCGTGCACTATTCAGTGTCCCCTCGACGATCACCAGAGGTGTACGGCCAGTGTAGGAGATCGCTCCCCACACCATGATGCCGGGTGTTGGCCCTGTGTGCCTTGGTCGTATGCAGTCCTGATTGTGGCGCTCACCTGCACGGCGCCAAACACGCATACGACCATCATTGGCACCAAGGCAGAAGGGATTCTCATCGCTGAAGACGACACGTCTCCATTCGTCCCTCCATTCACGCCTGTCGCGACACCACTGGAGGTGGGCTGCACGATGTTGGGGCGTGAGCGGAAGACGGCCTAACGGTGTGCGGGACCGTAGCCTAGCTTCATGGAGACGGTTGCGAATGGTCCTCGCCGATACCCCAGGAGCAACAGTGTCCCTAATTTGCTGGGAAGTGGAGGTGCAGTCCCCTACAGCACTGCGTAGGATCCTACGGTCTTGGCGTGCATCCGTGCGTCCCTGCGGTCCGGTCCCAGGTCGAGGGGCACGTGCACCTTCCGCCGACCACTGGCGACAACATCGATGTACTGTGGAGACCTCACGCCCCACGTGTTGAGCAATTCGGCGGTACGTCCACCCGGCCTCCCGCATGCCCACTATACGCCCTCGCTCAAAGTCCGTCAACTGCACATACGGTTCACGTCCACGCTGTCGCGGCATGCTACCAGTGTTAAAGACTGCGATGGAGCTCCGTATGCCACGGCAAACTGGCTGACACTGACGGCGGCGGTGCACAAATGCTGCGCAGCTAGCGCCATTCGACGGCCAACACCGCGGTTCCTGGTGTGTCCGCTGTGCCGTGCGTGTGATCATTGCTTGTACAGCCCTCTCGCAGTGTCCGGAGCAAGTATGGTGGGTCCGACACACCGGTGTCAATGTGTTCTTTTTTCCATTTCCAGGAGTGTATGATGTATTCCCTTAGAGCGGCGAGATTTACTTCAACAGTGTTATCATGAATAATTTTGCGAATTCTATATGGACCGTTATAAAGCAGAAAAAATTTGCGACACAAGCGTTTTCCTTTGTGAGACATACGATGAGACTTAATTAACACCTTTTGACCAACTGAACAAGGTTTTTTAACGACCAGGACGTTATTTGATTTCTCTCTTCTAGCAGCCGCAGATGCAATATTTTTTAGAGCCAGATTGACAACTTCAGAATGCCGCAGTTTCCGTGAAGGTGGAAAAGGAACGATTTCAGAAATGCGATTTGTCGGTGCTTTATTTTTTAATATCAATATAGGCGGTAAAGAAGTTGAATCATTAGGGAGTTCATTCAGAATGTTTTGGAGAATATTGAAATACTGATCACACGTTATGGGATTCTGATGACAATTGAGTCGACACAATTTATTGATTTCCTTCATCCATTTCTCTGAAGCGTTAGATTGAGGGCGAAAAAGTGAAATGAAAATTGGTTTAATCTTACGACGCCGTAGAGTACGAAGCTAAATTTTAGAGTGAAACTGTGATCCATTATCTGATATAACCTTATCAAGATAACCCACTTCTTTAAGAAAATGTTTGATGAAATCATTAGATACTGCACGAGCTGTTGCTTTGCGTAAAGGTGTAAAACACACACATTTTGATGTCACTTCCACTGCTACCAAAATGTACGCAAAACCATTAGTAGAACGAACCACTGGACCGAACAAATCGACTGCAGCCATCTCCTTTAATTTCGCTGGTTCAAATGGTTCAAATGGCCCGGAGCACTATGGGACTTAACATCTGTGGTCATCAGTCCCCTAGAACTTAGAACAACTTAAACCTAAATAACCTAAGGACATCACACACATCCATGCCCGAGGCAGGATTCGAACCTGCGACCGTAGCAGTCACGCGGTTCCGGACTGAGCGCCTTAACCGCGAGACCACCGCGGCCGGCTATTTCGCTGGAATGATAGGAAACAACGGTGCTCTGTGAGAAATAGTTGGCGGCTTAGCCTTTTGACATAATTTGCATTTATCAAGAGCGGATCGAATACGTTCTTCCATATTACTGAAGTAGCAATTTTCTCGTAATTTATGAAAGCAATTTCTGGGACCAAAGTGTGCATAACTGAAATGTGTATACGAAATCAATTTATTAACCCACTCATCACGAATGCAAACTAACCAAATAGAGTTGTCGACCGATTTTCGTTTAAAAAGAATATCATTGCGAACTAAATAATACTGCCTAATCTCTACGCTTTCCTTTCTCCTCCACTTCTCCTTAATGTCCTTCCAGATTGGATCCTTGTTTTGCTCCTTAGCGATGCCCTGGAGCGTAGACAAAATAAAATTTTCAAACGCAACACCTTCAATATACATCAAACAATAATTGTTTTCTTTGCAGCCCTCCTCAGCACTTTGTTTCAAATCCATAGGTGCACGTGATAAAGCATCAGCAATAATATTTGAAGAACCCTGTATGTAAACAATACTAAAATCAAATTCCTGTGGATACAGCGCCCATCGTGACAATCTTCTATGTGTTAATTTTGTCGACATAAGAAATTCCAGAGCTCGATGATCGGTGTAAACCTTAGTATGTCTGCCATACAAAAATATGCGAAATTTTGTGAAAGCCCAAACAACAGCCAAGGCTTCAAGTTCCGTAATCGAATAATTCTTTTCTGATTTAGAGAGAACACGACTTCCAAATGCAATAGTTTTCTGTACTACAACGCCGTTTTCTACTATGTCTTGAAATAGGTGTGCACCTAGTCCCTTGTATGATGAGTCCGTCGCCAAACCAAACTCTTTAGATAAATCCGGATGTGAAAGAAGTGGAGCAGCAACTAAAGCTTCACGAAGTTGTTCAAATTGTGATTGAGCTTTCTCATCCCAACACCAATCAGAATTCTTTCCAGTTAGTTCACATAAACTAGGTGTGGCCAAATTGTCTAATCTAACAAAGCGTCTAAGACAATTACAGACACCAAGGAAACTACGAATATCACGTTTTGTAGTAGGATCAGCATAATTACGAATAGCGTCTAGTTTCTCTGGATCAGAAAGAATACCTTCTGTAGAAATAATATGACCAAGAAATTTCACCTGAGAACGACCAAATTCAGATTTTTCCAAGTTCACTGTAATTCCAACTATTGCAAAAATACGTAATAATGAATCCAAAATTATGTTATGCTCACTCCAAGAGCGTTTAACAATAAGAATATCGTCAACATATGAAGTAATATTGTCACGAAGATAAACAGGTAAAATTTCGTTTAAACTACGAATGAATGCTGCAGAAGATATAGTAAGTCCAAACGGTAATTTCCGAAACTGATAACAGTTACTAAAGGCTAAAAAGGCGGTGTATTTTCTACAATCAGGGTGGAGTTCTAGTTGCCAAAAACTTGGGCGCATATCAATCGTGGATTAAACTTTAATTCCATGGAAATGTTGAAGAAGTTCATCTAGATTTTGTGGACGGCCCGTTTCAGGAATGATGATATTATTTATCTGTCTGGAATCCAGAACCAAACGAATTGACCATCCCATGGGCTGGTACAAGGAGTGACTGCTGGCTCAATAATGCCTTGATCTAACATGTATTGAAGTTCACTCTTAATCTTGTCTCTGTAAGCGAAAGAAATAGCGTACGTTTTTCCTCGAAATGGTGTGTGTTCTTTTAATTTAAATAAATATTGTAAGCCTTGTATAGTTCCTGTGTGATGACTAAATACTGTAGCATGTGAAGTCAAAATTTGGTGCAATTCTTCTCTTGCAACGTCATCTGGCACTTCAGCTTTGTTAACCTTTTCATTAATTAATTCTTCACTATTAATTATGTCATTCATCGCGTTTCTGTATCTATTATCGTTGTCACGAATGGACTCATTGTCGTCATAATGCTCAGCGAAAACATCACAGGTAAGAAACCTTAAACATTTTGTGTCTGATTCAGATTTCGTTAAACACTCGAAAAATTTCAAACTTCTCGGCATTCCGGCAACAGTCAAGTTCACACTGCCTTCCTTAAAGTGTTAAGAAACTCCATACCTAATATAATTTGTGTACTGAGTAATGGAACAATAATAAAATTAGCAGAAAATTCATATCCTAGACAAATGAAATTTAAGTTAGTGTCTTGTTTGACTTCCACACTTTTTCCAGAAATAGCTCCTCGAATTGCAGTTTTAGAAACAGGTAACACAGGACAAGCAATAGTTCTTACACATATGCGAAAAAATGATTCACCAATATCATTCAATGGGCTCCCAGAATCTAAAACTGCAGTGAACTTATTCTTACCCAAACATACTTCAATAACAGGATGTAAAAATGCGTCTACATTATTTTCCTTTTCGTCTAGCAAAATGTCTCTCACGTCTTCCAGGCGTACGTAGTGTAAAGTCGTAGTGTCATTGCTTTCTGAACCGTCTACATTGCTGCCAGAAACCGAAGCTACAAGTCATTGTCGATTGTTTGCGTCACGTCTTTGATTTTTCGCGTCATTTCGCGGATCAATTTCTATGATTTTCACTTGTCTCTCTGAATTTCAGTCACGTGGAGGATGCCAATTAGATTCCTCCTGTCTGTTACATTTAAATTCTTGGTTGTGTCTGTTATTAAAATATCTGTTTTCCTGGCTATCTGCATGACTACTTCTTGTGTAATTTCGACTGTCACTTCTAAAATTACTGTTAGATCTACTACCCTGGTTATTTCTGTAGTAAGAATTTCTATTATTGTATGAATAATTTCTGTCTTGATGATACCGATTACGGTTTCCCTGTGATTGATCATTCCGGTAGGAATTTTCGTTATTATAATTGTCTGTGTAATTTCTGTTAGAACGTCTGTTATTGGCATACGCCTGGTATCTATTATTCTCTCTATTTCGTCTGTCATTCTAGAAATTACCCATATAACGTCCGTTCCGATCATTACCCCGTCTCTCTGAAAATCTATTAAGATTACCGTTACTGAAAAATTACAAGAAGTCCCGTCGTCGTTGCATACTCCTCCTTGGAAAGGAACTGATTCTTTCGAGTCATATCTTCAAAATACTCTGCCGGCGTGCGGAACTCCGAATGTTTAAAATTACGCTGCATAATAAGACTATGTTTGACTCTGTCTTGCGTGTTTTCGGACCAATATGCCGATAGAAATGCATGATAAAAATCATTTAAATTATTACAATCTCTAATAAGTGCACGCATCCGCGTCGCCGGTTCGTTTTCTAAATATCCACACATAAATTCCAGTTTGTGACTTAGTGGCCAATTTGGTGGAAGTGCGCACATAAATTGATCTAATCATGGACATGGATGTATGTCATTCTTAGAATTGCGAAAGATCTTAAATTTCCGAACAGTTAAGAAGTGTTTATAGCCAAAGTTTTCGCCTCGTGGCGACAAAGACCCACTGCGCCTGTCCCATTCCCAAGTCCGCGCGACTGGCGCTGACTTGTTGCTTCTCGTAAGTGAAATAAATTATTTTCTTCAAAGCCCTCTGCTATCTGTGATTCTAAATTTCTTCTACTGTCCATTCCTACGATTTCGCTTTCAATTTGTTTGACTTGCTTTCGTAACGCCTCAAATTCCCTTTTAACGCGTTCATTAAATTTTCCCTGATTTTCTACATGTTTAATTATGTTCCGGGTCTCTTCGGTTTCTGCAAATGGCAATGGAGCTGTATCATCTGAATCTCTGTCCCCATTTAAACTAAGATTTTTCAATTTATCTGAAATATCCTCAACTCTTTCCGATGAGTCACCTATTTGTTCTTTCTGTTTATTTACATCTTCAATAAGTGTCGCGACTCGGGTTTCAGTATTGACACCTTTAGTAGTTAACTGTTCACATTGTTGTGTTAGTTTACTTATTCTTTCATTTGGTACAGATTCCTCGATTCTTTCAAATGTTTCTCCCTTATCGTGTGCACGTTGTAAATTTAATTCTGAAAATTTTTGTACTATCACGCGATCTCTTTCTTCCTGTTCTCTATCCTGTTCCTTTAGTCTGATTTCTATTGAAATTAATCTATTATTGTGAGCATTCAAAATCGGTTGCACTTCTTCTCTGATTTCTTTCTTTAATTCATATTTCATGTTTTTAAAACATGTCCCTATTCGTGAGTCTAAAAGTGTTTCCATTGTTTCCATCTCGGTTTTAATTGTTCCTATTTGTGAGTCTAGCCGTGTTTCCATTGTTCCCATATCAGTTTCTAACCGTGTTGCCAATGTTCCCATCTCTGTTTTTAATTCAGATCCTAACTGTGATCCCAATGAGTCTAACCGTGTTTCCATTGTTCCCATCTCAGTTTTAACTGTTCCTATTTGTGATCCCAAATTTAATATTGCACTAATCAACTGCTCCATATTAACTGGTTCGAAATTCTTTTCGCCCCTAACATTTCCTGTAAAACTAACTTCCTTCGTCATAGCAGTAAAGCTATCTGTGTTCGATACTATTCCAGAATCTTCGGTCATTATTCTCGTATTTTGAAATTTTTTTGATTGTGAAAAATTTTGAACTGGTTCCGGACTATTTTCCCGACTTATTAAATTGCTTTCTACTTCATTATTCATCGTACTGTTCTCCTGTGTTGGCGAGTTGGCATGTCAATAATTTCGTCATTCTCACTACCGATCATTTTTGCCTTTTTCATCGATCGCGTAATCATTTACAAAACATACAAAACTCGTCACTATACGAAAATTAAACACAATATAACACTTTATCACCAACAATACCATTAACACGAAATGCTTCAAGACCAACATGATTAACGAACAATTGAAATCCTCATAATTGCACAAAATTGTCAAACCCGTATACAAGACATCAAAAATTAAATTCTGCAAATGTACCATCAGAAGAATGACAAGACAACTACAAATGTTCGTTACCAAATCTACACATGCAATATACACCTCAATTACTAAACTACAAATTACTACAACAATGCTACTGTCTGCTATTTTTACTATCAAAAGAATTCCAAGGGACGATCCCAAGCAGCGGCCACCACTTGCATGGGGGCTTAATTAAATACACTGCAAATAATTTTAATTTTAGTCGCTGATTTTCCGGTTACTCAGTCTCGTAACCGGTCGGCCCTGAATAATATTAGCACGCAATCTGACTGCAAGAATAACAACAAACAATGAAAGGAAATTTCCTTTAACACAATTAATTAATTAAGTCCCCAGCAACTATAAAAGCTACGAAACAACAAAGTACAAATGTAGCTGTTCTGTGTGTGCAAGTGTGATTCAACATACACATCTGACACGGTTCTTCCTCAATAAGACAAGATAATTTAAACACGATTTACACTAAAGTAATTAAAAAAACTAGAAATACTATAATTGCATATAGAAACCAGAATTACAGTCTAATACAATAACACGAGCCAGATGCTTTGTTGACTGAACCTGTGACCAAGAGGCATTATATTTTCTTTTTATTTTGGTCCTTCAGTCCACTGACTGGTTTGATGCGGCCCGCCACGAATTCCTCCCCTGTGCTAAACTCTTCATCTCAGAGTAGCACTTGTAACCTACGTCCTCAATTATTTGCTTGACGTATTCCAATCTATGTCTTCCTCTACAGTTTTTGCCCTCTACAGCTCCCTCTAGTACCATGGAAGTCATTCCCCATGTCTTAGTAGATGTCCTGTCATCCTGTCCCTTCTCCTTATCAGTGTTTTCCACACATTCCTTTCCTCTCCGATTCTGCGTAGAACCTCCTCATTCCTTACCTTATCAGTCCACCTAATTTTCAACATTCGTCTATAGCACCACATCTCAAATGCTTCGATTCTCTTCTGTTCCGGTTTTCCCACAGTCCATGTTTCACTACCATACAATGCTGTGCTCCAGACGTACATCCTCAGAAATTTCTTCCTCAAATTAAGGACGGTATTTGATATTAGTAGACTTCTCTTGGCCAGAAATGGTTTTTTTGCCATAGCGAGCCTGCTTTTGATGTCTTCCTTGCTCCGTCCGTCATTGCTTATTTTACTGCCTAGGTAGCAGAATTACTTAACTTCATTGACTTCGTGACCATCAATCCCGATGTTAAGTTTCTCTGTTTTCTCATTTCTACTACTTCTCATTACCGTCGTCTTTCTCCCATTTACTCTCAAACCATACTGTGTACTCATTAGACTGTTCATTCCGTTCAGCAGATCATTTAACTCTTCTTCACTTTCACTCAGTATAGCAAAGTCATCAGCGAGTCGTATCATTGATATCCTTTCACCTTGTATATTAATTCCACTCCTGAACCTTTCTTTTATTTCCATCATTGCTTCCTCGATGTACAGATTGAAGAGTAGGGGCGAAAGGCTACAGCCTTGTCTTACACCCTTCTTAATACGAGCACTTCGTTCTTGATCGTCCACTCTTATTATTCCCTCTTGGTTGTTGTACATGAACCGTCTCTCCCTATAGCTTACCCCTATTTTTTTCAGAATTTTGAACAGCTTGAACCATTTTATGTTGTCGAACGATTTTTCCAGATCGACAAATCCTATGAACGTGTCTTGATTTTTCTTCAGCCTTGCTTCCATTATTAGCCGTAACGCCAGAATCGCCTCTCTCGTGCCTTTACTTTTCCTTAAGCCAAACTGATCGTCACCTAGCGCATTATCAATTTTCTTTTCCATTCTTCTGTATATTATTCTTGTAAGCAGCTTCGATGCATGAGCTGTTAAGCTGATTGTGCGATAATTCTCTCACTTGTCAGCTCTTGCCGTCTTCGGAATTGTATGGATGATGCTTTTCCGAAAGTCAGATGGTATGTCGCTAGACTCATATATTCTACACACCAACGTGAATAGTCGTTTTGTTGCCACTTCCCCTAATGATTTTAGAGATTCTGATGGAATGTTAACTATCCCTTCTGCCTTATTTGACCGTAAGTCCTCCAAAGCTCTTTTAAATTCCGATTCTAATACTGGATCCCCCATCTCTTCTAAATCGACTCCTGTTTCTTCTTCTATCACATCAGACAAATCTTCACCCTCATAGAGGCTTTCAATGTATTCTTTCCACCTATGTGCTCTCTCCTCTGCATTTAACAGTGGAATTCCCGTTGCACTCTTAATGTTACCACCGTTGCCTTTAATGTCACCAAAGGTTAATTTGTCTTTCCTGTATGCTGAGTCTGTCCTTCCGACAATCATATCTTTTTCGATGTCTTCAAATTTTTCCTGCAGCCATTTCGTCTTAGCTTCCCTGCAGTTCCTATTTATTTCATTCCTCAGCGACTTCTATTTCTGTATTCCTGATTTTCCCGGAACGTGTTTGTACTTCCTCCTTTCATCAATCAACTGAAGTATTTCTTCTGTTACCCGTGGTTTCTTCGCAGCTACTTTCTTTGTACCTGTGTTTTCCTTCCCAACTACTGTGATGGCCCTTTTTAGAGATGTCCATTCCTCTTCAACTGTGCTGCCTACTGCGCTATTCCTTACTGCTGTATCTATAGCGTTAGAGAACTTCAAACGTATCTCGTCATTCCTTAGAACTTCCGTATCCCACTTCTTTGCGTATTGATTCTTCCTGACTAGTCTTGAACTTCAGCCTACTCTTCATCACCACAATACTGTGATCTGAGTCTATATCTGCTCCTGGGTACGCCTTACAATCCAGTATCTGATTTCGGAATCTCTGTCTGACCATGATGTAATCTAATTGAAATCTTCCCCTATCTCCCGGCCTTTTCCCAGTATACCTCCTCCTCTTGTGATTCTTAAACAGGGTATTCACTATTACTAGCTGAAACTTGTTACAGAACTCAATTAGTCTTTCTCCTCTTTCATTCCTTGTCCCAAGCCGATACTCTCCTGTAACTTTTTCTTCTACTCCTTCTCCTACATTTGAATTCCAGTCGTCCATGACTATTAGATTTTCGTCCCCCTTTAGATACTGCATTATCCTTTCAATATCCTCATACACTTTCTCCATCTGTTCATCTTCAGCTTGCGACGTCGGCATGTATACCTGAACTATCGTTGTCGGTGTTGGTCTGCTCGTCGATTCTGATAAGAACAACCCGGTCACTGAACTATTCACAGTAACAGACCCTCTGCCCTACCTTCCTATTCGTAATGAATCCTACACCTGTTATACCATTTTCTGCTGCTGTTGATATTACCCGATACTCATCTGACCATAAATCCTTGTCTTCCTTCCTACACTACACTTCACTGGCCCCTACTATATATAGATTGAGCCTTTGCATTTCCCTTTTCAGATTTTCTAGTTTCCCTACCACGTTCAAACTTCTGACATTCCACGCTATGACTCGTAGAACATTATCCTTTCGTTGATTATTCAATCTTTTTCTCATGGTAACCTCCCCCTTGGCAGACCCCTCCCGGAGATCCGAATGGGGGACTATTCCGGAATCTTTTGCCAATGGAGAGATCATCATAACACATCTTCAACTACAGACCACATGTCCTGCGGATACACGTTACGTGTCTGTAATGCAGGGGTTTCCATTGCCTTCTGCATCCTCATGTCGTTGATCATTGCTGATTCTTCCGCCTTTAGGGGCAATTTCCCATCCCTAGGACAAGAGAGTGCCCTGAACCTCTATCCGCTCGTCCGCCCTCTTTGACAAGGCCGTCGGCAGAAAGAGGCTGACTTCTTATGCCGGAAGTCTTCGGCCGCCAAAGCTGATTATTTATCAAAATTTAGGCACTGGTGGGGATCGAACCCAGGACCGAAGACGTTTTGATTATGAATCAAAGACGCTACCTCTAGACCACGGGTAAAGAAAATCATGGTTATTTAGGATATCTAAAATTAAAAAAAAAATTCTTTACCTTCATGTATATTGACGAAAAAATACACTCTAATCATTAGAACATTCCCAATCGAACAACATATGGTGTCTTGCCCAACAAAAGAACTGCACGCGACATGCTCACAACTAGTAATCTATCGACATCGTCTCAAGAAGCACTGATCACGCCTACCGCAGAACTACAACTGCCCACAGCAAGTTCTCGGCTGCAGCTGCCAGTGGAGGCAGCTGAATAATACTCTTTGGCGCAATCTCTGGCGCTGTGACTCAGTGTAGCCACCTTTCAGTACATAAAAACGTACAGAAAAAATTGTATCAATCAATATAAACGTATGAAGAAAAAATACCAATTTATTATGTATATTGTTCTTTGTTCAATGTTACAAATAATAATAACAACGAAATAGTAGAATAGTTACTTGCTCTGGTCTTGAGCCTCGACGTAGATAGACGTGAGAGACATTGTATATCTACTTACGTTGCATTTTGGCTAAATATATACTTTTATTTGCTCTAAAAACCTTTATTTGCGTATCTCTACATGTTAGTAAACTAATGACCTACTTCGTCAGAATATCGTTGTTGTTGTTGTTGTTGTGGTCTTCAGTCCTGAGACTGGTTTGATGCAGCTCCCCATGCCACTCTATCCTGTGCAAGCTTCTTCATCTCCCAGTACCTACTGTAGCCTATATACTTCTTAATCTGCTTAGTGTATTCATCTCTACGATTTTTACTCTCCACGCTGCCCTCCACTACTAAATTGGTGATCCCTTGATGCCTCAGAACATGTCCTACCAACCGATCCCTTCTTCTAGTCAAGTTCTGCCACAAACTCCTCCCCAATTCTATTCAATACCTCATTACTTATGTGATCTACCCACCTAATCTTCAGCATTCTTCTGGAGCACCCACATTGCAAAAGCTTCTTTTTTCTTCTTGTCCAAACTATTTATCGTCCTTTTTTAACTTCCATACAGGGCTAGACTCCATACAAATACTTTCAGAAGCGACTTCCTGACTTTTAAATCTATCCTCGAAGTTAACAAATTTCTCTTCTTCAGAAACGCTTTCCTTGCCATTGCCAGTCTACATTTTATATTCTCTCTACTTCGACCATCATCAGTTATTTTTCTCCCCAAAAAGCAAAACTCCTTTACTACTTTAAGTGTCTCATTTCATAATCTAATTCCCTCAGCATCGCCCGACTTAATTCCACTACATTCCATTATCCTCGTTTAGCTTTCGTTGATGTTCATCTTATACCCATTCCGTCCAACTGCTCTTTCAAGTCCTTTGCTGTCTCTGACAGAATTACAATGTCATCGACGAACCTCAAAGTTGTTATTTGTTCTCCATGGATTTTAATATATACTCGGAAGTTTTCTTTTGTTTCCTTTACTTCTTGCTCAATATACAGATTGAATAGCATCGGGGAGAGGCTACAACCCTGTCTCACTCCCTTCTCAACCACTGCTTCCCTTTCATGTCCCTCGACTCTTATAACTGCCATCTGCTTTCTATACAAATTGTAAACAGCCTTTCGCTCCCTGTATTTTACCCCATCCACATTCAGAATTTGATTGTATTCCAGTCAACATTGTCAAATGCTTTTTCTAAGTCTACAAATGCTAGAAACATATGTTTGCCTTTCCTTAATCTTTCTTCTAAGATAAGTCGTAGGGTCAGTATTTCCTCACGTGTTCCAGCATTTCTACGGCATCAAAACTGATCTTCCTCGAGGTCGGCTTCTACCTGTTGTAAAGAATTCACGCTACTATTTTTCACCTGTAACTTATTAAATTGGTAGTTCGGTAATTTTCGCATCTGTCAACATCTGCTCTCTTTGGGATAGGAATTATATTCAAAATGTCAGAGTGTCCAATACAGCGCGTGCCTATGTATGATTGTTATCGGCCATTTGCATGGCACCAAAGTCCTATTTCATTATTGCAGATACAAAACGGCACAGAGCCACGGAAATAACTTACAAACTTTGCAATAATTTAACTTCAGTGTCATTTTACTGCATTTTCAAAGTGTGATAGTTGTTTTCATTAAATTCTTGCATTTGCCGCATAACAGCTATCTTTTATCTCAGATACGTAAATTTATAGTAATGAACTTCCTCCGAAATGATCAGTGATAAATATGCCACACAACAATATTTCTCTACGCCAACCCATGACATTAAAGCAGCATTAATTACCACGTAATTGCAATGCAAAAAGAATCGGTTATGTTTTGTTAATAAACGAGCTAGTACGCTGCTTCGCATCGCTCTTTACGTGTTTCGTATTGCTCGCGTTAAACCGTCAAATAATATTTCCATAAAAAGTAAACTGTGTGATTTGCTCTTGATAAGCTGCCACTTCAGTGTGGGTGGCGTCATTTGATGTGTAACTACACGTATTTGTGTCTATAAATCATACAGTTTAATGAACCGCACACGTACACACACTGCACACGAGTTTTATTAAAAAAATTCTGGGACGTTCGTAATTTCGCGCCAATAGTGTGTTGGAGCGAAAGGCTGTGGCATGTCGCCTGTGTGTAATGTGCAACTGCCGGAAGTTTCATTGGTGTATGTTTGTTAGTTATTGTTCACTGCTGTATTGAGCAGAACATCGTGACGCACAGTTTGCAGAGTTAGAGGAGCAACGCGTCTGCTCTAAATTTTGCATGAAACTTAAGACAACCTTTACAGAGACTCATCAAATGATGCAGCATGTGGTGATTAGTGCTTAAGCCATGCTCGGTGTTACGAATGGTTCACATTCTTTAAATACGGCCGGACAGAAATTAAAGGTGACCCTCATTCAGGACACCACCGACGTCGCTCATGCCAGGGACGTCAACGAAATTGCGGGTACCAATTGAAGACTAATTGGCCGAGAGTTTCCAGAAGAGAGTAAGATTTAAGTTGCATCATGTCATGAATTTCTGATACAGCATCTTGGATCGCATCGTGTTGCCGCTAAGTTCGTCCCACAGTTCTTGAGTCAAGACCAGAACGATCATCGCCTCGCACTCTGTGAAGAGCTTTTGGATCACGTAAGTGCGAACGAGATGCTCCTTAAGAGAATCATAACTGGAGATTAGATGTTGGTCTACGATTATGATGCTGAAACCAATATTCAACCTTAGCGATATGTTCTGCAAAGCCAAGAATAGCTTTTTAGATCAGGTCAAATGTCAAAGCCATGCTGATAGTTTCTTTGGCTTTGAAGGATTAGTTTATCATCAATTCGTGCCACAGGTTTCTATCGGGATGTGTTGCGTCGTCTGCGGGAAAATGTGAGCAGGGAACGGCCTGAAATGTGGTGAGACAGTTCATGATGCAAGACTATTGCACTAAAACAAAATCACTGTGCTTCGTAGTCCTCCATACTCTCCAGACATGGCCCCTATGGACATTTATTTTATTTTATATCTGAAGTTGAAAGCCCCGCTGAAAGGACGAAGATTTGCAACGATAGGCGAGATAAAGACGCTTGGCGTCATATGGCAAGAGGCTTGCCTAGATATCTTCCTGAAGTGGAAATGGCGTTGGAAGCGGTGTATCAGCTGCAGAGGAGACTGCTTCGAAGGAGACCATGCGCAGTAAGTAAAAGGTAAGCACAGAAAAATTTTGTGGACAAAATTTCGGAATTTTCTGAACAGCCCTCGTCTATATTAAAAATAAGTCTGTAGTCATCCTGACTCAGCAGTTGTGGTTTGCCTTAACGTCATTCTTTTGGGGTGGTAACTTGAACAGTGAGAATTAAATATGCGCAGTGTAAATTAAATAGCCTGTGATTTTTAAAGACGAACAAAAGTGCTATTTCATTCCCATCAATTCTGTGGTATGCCAGCCGCATTGGCTGGGCGGTTCTAGGTGATTCAGTCTGGAACCACGCTACCGCTACGGTAGCAGGTTCGAATCCTGCCTCGGGCATGGATGTGTATGATATCCTTAGGTTAGTTAGGTTTAAGTAGTTCTGAGTTCTAGGGGGCTGTTGACCTCAGATATTAAGTCCCATATTGCTCAGAGCCAATTGAACCATTTTGAAATTCTGTGGTATGTTTGGCTGCTCTGAGATACATTAAAAGAGAAAATGATTGACTGCTGAGTACAATGTGGGTTTCAACGAGAAAAGTTGTAACTAGAATTGCGACCAGCTTTTATCTGTACACTAACAGGGATATGTCATTTAATATTTTCTGTAAATGAGTTGCTTTCCTAACAATAATAACGCAACGTTTTCTCGTCTGTATTTAGCCACTGTGAGTAGTACTGTGTGATATGAAGTTTCGATTAGCGTGGGCCAGATTTCTATATCTCTGTGCAATGTATTTGATTCAGAATCAGTCAACGTAAATCCGTTTTTCATTTACCAGGCAAATCTCCGTATTTCCGTTGGTACCTTGAACATTTTGCGAATGAAGTCTTTTTCTTGCTCAGGTGCAGATACCCCGCAGTTCATATTAAGTTAGCTATGTTCTTTCTCTTATTATGAGTCTACCTTTGGGATGCAATAATTAATAATTGATATAAAGTGTTTATTGATTCACGCTCCCTGAGAGCATTTATATGATGTTTTCTTCCAAGAATCCATGTGATGAGGATCTTACATAAATCATTTGCCTATTTATTCAGCAAGAATTATTTTCAAGTGGTGCAATCATTCAGTTAGCATAGCAGTATTTTCGGTAAGAGTTTTACATGTTCCAGAAGGAAAGTTTTCGACGAGATCTTCGTAACAGAAAATACAATGCCATTTCATATAGTGTTCTTCTTCCACTCAATATTCTCAGGTTCTTTGTAAAAGTGTTCGAAATCCAACTATGAGTGAAACATAATCACTATGAGGTATACTACGTAAATTTCCTCCAGTCTCAAATTAAGGTTGCTTTGTTACAAAGCTTGATCATTAGAGTGAAATAAACATCATTTACACACTGTTCAACTGTTTCACGAATAAGTGGTTCCTGTGTTAACATGTTCACGAAATAAGGAAAGATTGCGTTTTAACATAGATACAAAATGTCACTTGAATTAACCCATCTTCTCTATACATATCTATATGTATTCAGGTTAACTCATCACACAGGTCGCCTACAATCTCCACCTTTGAAAAGGCAAAGAGACAAACGAAACTAATCCACAGTTCAGTTATTATTATTATTATTATTATTATCTGTGACCTACTTTACAGCAGGTTATATTGACTCAATTCTACGAGCTTTATTTATTTCAAAATTAATTATTTGATTCATAACAAAGCTCGAAGCGGAAAATAAAGAAATATAATAACTGTTAAGATCCAATGACAGGGTAAACGCAAACCTGACACGTCCCGCCGTTCTGCAAACAAAACTTTCGTCAATTCCTATGAATACGATTATTACACACTGTGCAACACGGTTAAAGGAAAAAAATTCGAGATCCGGTAATCATCTTCAATTGCGACGCTTAAGTTCGGAATTGGGCTCAAAGGTCCTGGAAACCTTCGTCTATTATGGTGCAAAAGCGTGCCACCTGCTACGTCACCCTCTACTGAAGCTGTCGGCAAATGAGAAAAAAACCCAGAGCTCAGAAGTTCATGTGACGTGTAAGGTGGGTTAATGGTGTCACAATGCACTAAATTACGCCATACGTCTGCCCAGTGCCATCGTGGATGTTTAACACCCTTAGACGGTCGTCACGTCTCCTTTTGCCATATTTTACCCTTTATATTGACTCCTCTTCCCTGTAGTTAATATATGCGACGCCCACAGATAAAACAAAGGGTTGTTATTTTATATGGAGGGGGGGGGGGGTGAGGGGGCAGCGACATTCAGAATCGACACGAAAAGGCTTCAGGGGATAGGATAAAAGGCGTCAGTGAAACCACCTCTTTTCTTGTCACATTGATTCCCACACATTTCAAGGTCGAAGACGAAGGTGCAATGAGCAACTGGACTATAGTCTGGACAAACATTGATACTGCTGCTACTTGTGGCCGTTTCTAGCTTCACTAACGACATTTTGGAGCTCCATCCTCTCGACGAGATCGCACTCGTTTCAGTGCAGCAGGAAAGCAATTTCTGCTCATGTGTACGTGTTGGAACCACTAGGGACAGTTTAAAACTATTCGATGAAATTGGAACTTGATCTGAAGCAGCGAATAACGCTTATCCATTTTCAGCCGTCGTGTTTCACGAGCCTCATGAGGCTCGATAGCTGCGACATTTCCCCGTGAATAAAACGGTAAACCATCCTCCTATGACTGGCCATTCGGCAGTAGCCTCGGTCGTATTCGGCCAGCTCTACTGTTTTAAAAATGCACCGGCACTGAAACAACCAGTGTAGTACTCCTAGGCGCCTGCTAGCAGGCATCTAGGATCAGATTGGTGTCAAAAGTTGCTGCCTGATAAGATGAAGGAATGATTAAATGAGCCCATCTACGCATTGGACCCAGTGACAACGGACCCAGTGACCAAGATTATTACTGAAAGATTCAGACCTCTTTAATTCTTGCTGGTACAGCCAAAAACTTCATTCGCTGAGTACCAAATGCGACTCTAATTCACTGAGTATCAAAAACACGAAAGGGAAACTTTCCCTTAACGCAATTTTGAACGAGGTTTACTCCCCTACATACCATTCCGCAAATTATCTAACCCACAAATTAAGGCCTCTGTTTAGCAGAACTGATTGTTACGTGGAGAACTCGACGCGCTTTAGAGAACGCATGAATGAAGATATAATGCTACACGTGGACATCATAATCGTCTTCCACATAAACCTACTATCGACAAACGTGTCAGTACATCCATGAGACGTATGCGACCTCGTTGAGCTATGTTTGTCATCAATATACTTAAATGGCAAAGAAAATTCAACGAAAAGAAAGACAACATAGGAGTGGAGGACCCCCCCCCCCCCTGTTGCCCAAGCAGCCGACAATTCATAGAGCCATTTTGCAGTAACGGTACCTTATTCCACTCCCATCCGCCGACGATGCTGGTTTAGGTTAGTGGACAATATGTTTGCTGTATTGTCTCGATGTGACACGGAGCTATACACGTTTCATAAATTATCGAACAAAATGCATGGGAAGTTGCAGTTGAAACCCAACTTAGAGAAGAATGGTTCAGTTCCATTCCCAGACGTAGAAGTATACAGGGCAACGGAGGAGACACTAGGACATACAGTGTTTCGATGTGAAGTCAAGCGCCAGGACCCCAGTAGGGAACGATAGAGAAGAGATGGCTGTGAAAAGACGTCAACCAAACGCACGCTGATCGACCCCTCTCCAGGACGAGTACGCAACAGCGGCGCCCCTGTATGACGAGAAGCGCCGCAACCGACTGTTGGCGGCCCAGTTGAACAGCAGCTTCACGCTTAGCGAGTTCTACAGCAGTGTCCACTATAGTTACATCGCTTGTACACTCCACGCATCACAGGCTTGGAATTGTTTATACTGCAGAACATTCCTTATTTTGTGCGTCGCCCTCTGCTTGCGACACGTCTGTGTAATAACAAATTTTCCGTATTGTGCCTTTTCATTTTGGAATAAAACTCATTTATATGGTTTGTTTGACTGTTTGTCTAGCGATCAGAGTACTCAGGGTTCCTAGACACCACATACTTTACGACAAGGCTGGATATAATACACAGTATATCGGAAGCCTATACGTGTGGACAAGTATTTGTACAGCCAATCCAGTCACCAGCTAGAGCAGAAGAACTCTGTGATCTGTTCTTTAGATATCTGCACTCAGCTCCTAAGTTATGCTCAAAATAACACACAAACGCAAGATGCTGTGTCCAACATTCTTCACCAGTGGTTACTACCTTAAATCGATCCACGCAGGCATCGCAACGAAAAAAAGAAAGGAACAAACCGACAAACTATAGCATGCAGCTCTTTCATCCTATGTGAAAAATGTTATAGAGCAGATTGGTAAACACATTCACTGAGTTGGAGTCAAGCCGGTCTTCTACAGCTGAAGCAGGCTCTAGGATGTGAGGATCTCAAGCAAGGACGATGTAGAAGTTGCGCACAGTGCAACTATGTGCAAGGTGGAACATCAGTGTGGAAAAGTATTCACCAGTGAAACTAAATCAAATGCCTCTGAGCACTATGAGACTTAACATCTGAGGTCATCAGTCCCCTAGGCTTAGAACTACTTAAACCTAACTAACCTAAGGACATCATACACATCCATGCCCGAGGCAGGATTCGTACCAGCGACCGTAGCAGTCGCGCGCCTCCGTACTGAAGCGCCTAGAACCGCTCGGCCACAGCGGCCGTTTCAGTGAGACCGTCAGGACAATAGGAACGTGCATGCGAGAACACTTCCGGTACATTCGTTGGCGCAATGCAGCAGATCTACAGTGGGTGAACACCAGCAAGACTGCGGCAAGGAAATAAAATTGAAAGAAACAAGCGTTCTTGCCAAGTAGCCGGGTATGGTAACCGCAAGATCAGAGGAGCTATCTAAACACCAGGCATTCTTACAAATTTGAATAGTTAGAAGACTCAGACATGTCTAATCCTGGTGGTCAGCCATCAGCATGTGACGCCAGCGCCACCGACGAGTAACTGCTGCCGAGCGGCATACGTCCAGCAGGAGATAAACAAGGATGACCATCAGTCATTGCACTGATTGAAGAACACGACCGAATGAGCAAGAGATAACAGTAGAAACCTGTTCCTACTCCGCGATAGCTTATTATAATAAAGGTCCACTCCTACCACTTTTATTTTTCATTTTTATTTCTTTCTTTATTTATTTTTGAGTAATCAGATTTCTGACTGGTGTGATGCGGCCTACCAAAAATTCCTCTGTTGGTTATATTCCAGTCTCTGTCTTCCTTTATAGTTTTATCCGCTATGGCTCCTTCGGGAACCATGGAAGCTATACTACCATCCTGTCCTTACTGCTCCGACCATCATTGCTTGTTTTGCTACATAGATAGCACAGTTCCTTAACTTAATCTTATTCGTAATCACGAATCATGATGTTAAGTTTCTCGCTCGTTTTTGCTACTTCTCATCACCTTCGTCTTTCTTCGATTTGTTCTCAGTACATATTCTGTACTCATTACAAAATAATGTAATTCTTCATCAATTTCTCTGAGAGTAGCAATCTCATTTGCGAATCTTACCACTGATATCCCTTCACCAACAATTTTAAAGCCCCTGTTGAACCTTTCTTATATTTCCGACATTGCTTCTTCGATTTGCAGTTTGAGGAGTGGGGGCGAATGGTTACATCTCATTGTGAATCCGAGCACTTCGTTCTTCGTCCCCCACTCATAATTTTTCTCTTGGTTCTTGTAAACATTGCATATTACCCATCTTTTCCTGTAGCATATTTTCCCAGAATTTCGAACATCTTGCACCATATTAGATAGCCGAGCGCTATTTCCAGGTCGATAAATCCTATGAACGTGTCTTTATTTGTCTTCAATCATGCTTCCATTATCAAACGCAACATCGGAATTTCCTTTCTGGTGCCTTTACCTTTCCTAAAGCCAAACTAATGGTCATCTAATTTTTTCTTAATTATCTTTTCTAGAATTCTGTATATTATTCTTGTTAGCAAGTTGGATGCATGAGCTGTTGAGCTGACTGTGAGATAATTCTCGCACTTGTAGGCTATTGCTGTCATTGGAGTTGTGTGGGTAATTATTTTTTCCCGACAGTCACATGGTATACCGCAAATCTCAAACCTTCTGCACAACAACGTGCATAGTTATATTGCTGGAACTTTCCCGAATGATTTTAAAAATTTTAATGGTATCACATCTATCACTTCTGCCTCATTCGATTGTAAGTCTTCAATAGCTCATTTAAATTCTTATTCTAATACTGAATCCCTCTTCTCTTTTATAGTGATGGCTTCATCACAGACGTCTTCCCTCTCGAAGTGGTCTTCAACGTACTGTTGCCATCTATCCGCCTTTTTCTCTGCATTTAACAGTGGAATTCATATTGCCCTCTTAATACTATCACACTTACTTTTAATCTCACCGAACGCTGTTCTGTCTTTTCTATATGTTAAGACGGCCCTTCGGTTCCTTACTTCTTTTTCGATTTCTTCAAATTCATCCTGCAGTCATTTCACCTTAGCTTCCTTGCAATTTCCTACTTCTTTCATTCCTAAGTGACTTGTATTTCTGTATTCCTGAATTTCCCTGAACAACTTTATACTTTCTTCTTTCATCCATCAACTGAAGTATTTCTTCTGTTACCCACGGTTTCTTTGTAGTTACCTTCTTCGTAGCTTTTGTAACGATCCTTAAAAAAATGTAACAATAAACTTTACGTTGAATGAATGTCTGATCTGTGGTATGAGTAGTGAACTAGAATTGTGGTGTTGAGTGTTGTAAATGCAAGTGGTGTGCTAGTTCTGTGTTATTATTAGCAAAATTCTACATTAACTTTTTAGGCAATACAACTCCCAACACCAATAAAGAAATGGTGTTGAGTGTTGTAAATGCAAGTGGTGTGCTTGTTCTGTGTTATTATTAGCAAAATTCTACATTAACTTTTTAGGCAATACAACTCCCAACACCAATAAAGAAATACAGTCACTGCAAAATACATTCAGCCCCTTGGGCACTGAATCATCTTTCACTGGTCAAAACTGATAACGTTGGCCCCTGTGTACATAAATTAACTTGTCTTACCTCTAAAGCACTAACAGTGGAACGCGATATATGCTGGTCACCCATGAAAAACAAAAATATGCTAGCTACAGGCGTATTACTTTGATATACACATGAAATTGTTGTGGCTGATAAATGAAAACATTTATAAAAAAGCGAACATCTTTGAAAACAAATACGACATGGACAGGGAGGAGGCATTGATTATGGTGAATTACCAACACTGAGTTTGTTATAGCAAAATTATATTGCAAGTTAAGTTTGGCTATTGAAAAAGATATGACAATTGAAATTACATTACTCACAAATGATTCATAAACAACGAGATTTAAACGGCAAGTATTATCTAAGCTCATTAAATCAGTATAAATGCAAATCATCAAAGTGCAAATAGTTCTGTTACGTAACTTAACAAGCATTACAAAAGTGAAATATCTTACTAGCGATATATCAAAACAGTTTACGTGCAGCCTCAGACATAAAAACCGACAACTGGCAGGCTGCCACAGAGGTAAAGTACGAGTCGCTCACTTAAGGTGGCCAATAATACCGAACACCGGTTTCAACGGTAAGTTCGGCAATCTGCACAATCTGGCAACACTGTAGGATGCGGAAGTGTTGTCTACTTCCGAGATGCTGTTCTGTTGTGTGAGCCCCTGGTCTTGTGGAAAACGTCGTGCATTATGAAATTATAGTCACGTGTTCGTGTCCATTTGTAATTTTTCCCCCACGTTTCGGCCCTCGTCTAAAGTTATGAGTCTGATTGAACATCGAAGATAATTCGCTTCACGTTCTACCCTCCAGTAATAACAAATGCTTCCAGAAACAATTCCGCAGGACAGCTCGTGCCTGCGTCGCGATCAGAATAGCTTACGCTCGAAAGTTTCCTCGCGCTGTAGCAGCTATCGGCCACCGGAGAGACGCCACCTGCCGATTGAAATCCGACGCCTCCCAGGCGAACGCAGCGCGACGCTGTCAGTGTATGTATCAACTGTCATTTCGAATTTGAAGTTCTAGTTATCATCTTGTAGTTTAGCATTGGATTTTGCATACTTGAAAATCATGAGCTACAGTTAAGCGTTGTAAAATTGGGCCGCAAGTGGAAAAAGGCAACGGTTCGGCAACAGCATTTCAGTAACTGAAGGACTTGTTGGATGTTCGATGAAACTTGGCGAAGCCAAGGAGAAACCACGTGCAGACGTCGTGGGGTTGGACGTCCTAGCTCATTACAGATGGCGGACATCGTAGGCTGGGCAGACTGGTAGAACAGAACAGGCTGCGTACTGTGGCGGAACTACCATCAAACATTAAGGTTGGGTAGAGTCCGAGTGTGTCTGAACACACAATGCACCAAACGCTCTGACGATGGGCCTCCGCAGCCAACTGCCCATGCATGTGACAATGTCAACACGGGAAGTAAGACTGAAATGGGCACGTGACCATCGACACTGAACGTTGGCTCAGTGGCAGAGCTTTGCTTGGCCTGTCTTCTTGATTATGCAGATGAGAGGGGGTGAATCCGTCATCTTTCAGGGGAACAGCTCTTTGGCATCTGCGCTTCGGCACGGTGACATGCGGACGGCGGCTCTGGAGATCATTCACGTGGGCATCAATTGATCCAGTGGAGCTTGTGCAAGGCACCCTGACGGCCGAGTAGTATGGTACACTGCTAGCATTCCAGGTCCACCCCTTCATTACGATGATGTTTCCTGAAGGGAGTGACATTTTTCAGCAAGATAATGCTCAATGTCAGAAGGCAGGAGTGTGGTGGAATGGTTCGAGGAACGAAGTGGCGAATTGCAGTTGACGCGCTCGTCCCCCTACTCACCAGATGTCAACTCAAACGAACGCGTCTGGGATGTGAATGAACGTGACTTCAGAGCTCATCACTCCCCACTCCAGCATTTAAGGGAATTAGGTGACTTATGCATGCAAATGTGGTGCTAGCTCCCTCCTCGACAGAGGTGAACACACCGGCTATTATGTAGGTGGTCACAATATTCTGGCTAACGTATGCTTTAAAAACCATATTTTCATGTTTTCCATTAAGTGGCAGCAGTTCAAGTACTTGTCAACATTATCTATTCAGTCTTTCTTACCCCAGAGGCCCTTCTTGATTGATTAAATATACCCTGAAACTTTTTGTCATCATAATTTTCCAGCAGAAATTTATTTCTTGAGAGCCAGGGAGATCCGAGTGTTCTGCATTCTACCACGACAATATATTTGTTGTTATTTGTAATATTCGACAGCACATCCATCGAACTGCTTCCTCGCAGACTGTGTAATACATTAACGTAGCTACCAATGGTTTAGCCGAAGCCAGAGTAATCGATGCCACCTGACATTCGTTGGGGTAGTGTGGGACTGTCGTTGCTTGGCACGACCGCTTATGGCGTGGCAGATAGTAGTCCGCAGTCGAGTAGAGTGTGGCTGAGACGACGTGTGTGCCGTCATTGCTCGGATTTGAATGAGAGTTTGCTCTTAATGTGATTATTCACTCTGCATGTTGTTCATTTTAGGGTTTCAGTGTGAAATGATTCAGGGTATTGCTAAACTAAGAGGATTTAAATGTACCAATATTATGAAAAGGAAAGTTTCTACTCACCATATAGCGGAGATGCTGAGTCGCAGGTAGGCACAGCAAAAAGGCAGTTCGCATACTCCACTGCAGTCTCGGGCAACTGAAACCACAAGCATTTAAACGTGTTTCAGATGAGTAACGTATTCACCAACATAACGTACAATTCGTGATCTGCTAGCTGTAAATCTTCTTCATCGCTCCCATCATTATCCGCTTTCACAAATCATAAGTAAGTGAAATAGCTCTATCATAACTTCTTGTAGTGGGGACAGAGAGCATATAGCGTCACTCATCCATTTATGTTATACAGTTAACTCTTCCTTTCTCAGAGAGCGAAGTTAAGTGATTTCTGTTTACTTCCTTCATAGAGACATAGTCTCCTTCCAATTCCTCACAGAGCTACAACAAAATAGTACAATTATCACTATTTGATTTTTCAAGAACAAATCTCACGATGTGACTACCATGTACGTTAGTATTAGCGAACTGTCACTTGGGATATCTTCGAATTTAAAATTTAAAATCAGTATCACAGAAAAACTGCCGGTAATAGTTACGATTCTGAATTTTCTGAACAGCATAAAAGTTTCAGATATGTATTAGTGTTTTCACCAGTAAAATATCACATCACTCTGAAATCTCAATTTCCTTTCAAATTCCAAGAATGGCAAGCACATTATATAAGAGATGGGCCTACAAAATAGTCTCTCAAAATTGTCAAAATGAAAAATACATAGGAAATGTAGTCCGTTCCCTGTGCTTCAAATGAGAGTAGTAATGTTTAAAGACTGAAATGTCTTTAAGGAAAAACCACTACTTGGTAAGACTGAAAGAAAATGATAGCTATCACATAAAATGCATATGACTTTAGGATGTTCATCTGATGGTTCCCCCTGCAAGGATCATCAAATTTCTGGCCTTAAAACGCAGTAATAATGTTAACAGTCTTCCACAAATTCACAACAGTTTGAAGCAAAGAAGCAACTTCTTTTATTTGTTCAGAAACGGACATCTATTGTGCAACATGTTTCAGTGCTACAACATGATTGTGGTTTAAATTTTTAAAGCTGATAAACCTTCTCTTTTCGACTTCATGACGCGTATAAAATCACTGATGACAAATTGTGGTCAGACCTAACCTAATAGCTTTTTTTATCCCTGAAAAGCCACTTCCAAATGTTTGTACTGTGCAGACAGAACTACCGTATATTCCTTCATAACATGAAAGTGCAAAGTTCGGTTTACATTTCGTTATATTTCTGAGGCGTTTGAAAATCTTCAGGGCCAAGCACACATAACTTAATCTAGTGGACGCTCAAATGAAGTTTCTTGCTTTCATTAGCTCTGAAAACTTCATACGCATTCCTGTTGACTTCATTATTATATGCATTGAGGTTGAATTTGACGTTTGAAACACCCGACATGCGCTGCTAGCCCACGTCCTGAGGCTCAGATGTGAACCCCATGCTGCCCGTAATCGCGATGTTATTGACATGCGTAATCACAGCTCCGTACTTATGAAGAGGTCCGGAACGAATAATACGGTCTGCTGCCATCAACTCTCAAAAGCACATAATGGTTTCCCTCTTTCACGTTTTACGTATCTACGTACACAATATGAACCAGTACCGATCGGTGTACAACCGTCAGGTTGTCTTATTTATCCTGCACACCAAAATAAGGTTTATCTAATGCGTTATATTACCCATTGTGCCTGTCGCGCATGACCTGGCTCTACTTAGTCAAGTGTCCAACGTAGTCCCACTACTGCCACGGCTACCGCTTCGCCTTGTTTATGATTTGCGACCCATGCAAACTCCTGTACTCCACCACCCTCCGAGCATCCCATTTGTTGTTGCTTTGGAGAGCAGTACACCGCTTGCCAGTGTAGTCGTACATCAGAGTAATCTAGTGACGGCACGGAGGTAGTACACATTGTGAATAAACGTTGTGTTGTGAACTTACACTGTACAGTATAATGTACACACATGAAGATATGGTAGAAATGCTGCTGATCTATTGAAAATGTACGTTGACTGGAAATACGTTATGGGATTGCTTGTTTGTTGATAGTACTGTTGGTGAAGATTATGATTATTAGGTTAATGTGTCTGTTTTCTACCCTACTCTACATACCTGTACTGTACTCTGTTGTAGGTGGACGAAATGCTGTTCAGGCAGAACGACTATACAGAAGACGATTCCCTGACAAGCCATCGCCTTCGCGCCGGATGTTTGGTCGTCTCACATCTCGTCTACATGAAACGGGAAGCTTAAATCCACACCTCGACATCGTCCTAGAACACGTACAGATGAACGTGCTGAAGTTGCTGTGCTCGCTACCATAGCTGTGAATCCCCAAATTAGCACATGACAAATTGAACGTGAAGTTGGTGTGTCAAAATCAAGTGCACAGCGTATTCTTAAACGTCATAAATTTCATCCTTACCATGTTCATTTACACCAGGATCTTCAGGGAAATGACTACCGCAGTAGGGTATCATTTCGTCGATGGGCTCAGGAAAAAATTCTGACTATTCCAATTTTTTTTGCAGATGGTCTCTTTACCGACGAGGCATCATTCTCCAACAAAGGAATTGTCAATATGAGGAATATGCATTATTGGTCGGGAGACAATCCAAAAGGCTCCGTCAGGTAGAGCATCAACGTCCGTGGAAAGTTAATGTTTGGTGTGGGGTTATTAAAGATACCATTATCGGACCTTTCTTTATAAATGCCTCCAAAATGGCAACCGATACTCCAGATTTATACGACACAATCTTCCTGCTCTCTTGGACACCGTACCTCTGAACCGGAGAATGGTCATGTGGTATCAGCATGACGGATGCCCTGCACATAACGCCTTATGAGCACGACGACTTCTGAACCGGTAGGTGGATTGGACGAGGTGGCCCAGTTAGGTGGCCTGCCCGATCTCCGGACCTTTCACCGCTGGATTATTTTCTTTGGGGAGCAGTGAAGGATGCTGTTTACCAACATGAACCAACAACCCCAGAGGACATGAAGGAACGCATTATTGATGCTTGTACAGCCAT